>NC_134696.1:44732548-45358157 GCF_050947455.1 Rhinoderma darwinii | reverse complement strand
GTCTGAATATAAAACTTTTCAAGGCGTAGTAAACCATAAACAAAATATAATAATTTTGGAGGAAGAAGTCCCCTTAGCGCTCATGCACAAATCCGTGACCTTTTATACAGCCGCAAAACATGGTTCCGCATGGTTTCCGTGTGGTCCTATTCCTTAACGGACCATTGAATAAAATGGCCGAGATTGATCCGCAAAAATGGTCAGGAATAGAACCTGTTCTATAATATGCTGAACAGACACACGGACCCTCAAAAAAGCGGATGTGTACATGGCCCCATTAAAATGAATGCGTCAAAAAATGGATAGCATGCTGAAGAAATTCACTCAAGTGTGCACGAGCCCTAGGGTCACTGTAAAATGCAATAAAAAAGCGTTTTAGGAAATATTGGACTCACCTGTGGAAACTATCTACCATTTTGAGTTGTCCTCGAAGCTCCTTTTTGTTCAAGTGGTCTAACATTCTAGCATCCACTAGGGATTCCATGAAATAACTACGATACTGGGGCAAACCAAGGCTGGGCAGCCAGTCATTACCAACCCACTCGTGATTCATATCGCCATATGCCAGGATCTATCAACACAAACAGCATGAGATCTGTCAGTCTACCGTGCACAAAAGAAGCATGTTCTACAGTAAAAACAACATCAAAAGCAGGCAAAATCCCACAATGAAAAGTCATATTAGGAGGTACTGATGTAATAGAGGGAGGGTATTCTTCATTCAGGACCCCATTTATCTTAGAGGAGAGTGGCTACCTGTGCTAGCAGCATTACTGAGCAGTGCTGTTTAGACTGGGTGTCATAACCAGGCAGCCATCAGCCCGGTTCCATGCATGACATATATCCATAGGGTAGGGTATTTTATCATGTACTGAGAAAGGCTGCAGAAGGACTGATTATGGCACATAGTCCTGGCAAACAGCTCAGTAACACTGGAAGCACTGGTTTAGATCTTGCAGACAAGGGAGTTCAATAAAAGGATTTTTTGGGGAAATGAATGGGGTCGGCTTTAATTTGACATGAATTCTTTCTTTTCAAGATAAGAAATACACTTCTATGCATCTACCTACCTGTTCCCAACTGATCTCCTTAGTCTCCTGACAAGTGTTAGAGTGGTAAAAGAAGAAATTGAAGAGGTGAGAAGAGCGATAGGCCAGATGTGAAGCAGACATATAGGAAACTGGCAAGAATAAACATTTGTATATAGCATGTAAAGAATGTCATTTCCGCCACATGCTGAGTAAATAAAGACAAAAGGCTCGGCCAGTTACTACTACATAGTACAAGAGGACCAGTAAAATGATCCAGCCAATGTTGCAGGGATGGGTCTTGACACCATTTAAAAACTGCCACTAAGGCCTCATTTACACGAGCGTGTGCGTTTTGCGCGCGCAAAAAACGCTGCGTTTTGCGCGCGCAAAAGGCACTTGGCAGCTCCGTGTGTCATCCGTGTATGATGCGCGGCTGCGTGATTTTCGCGCAGCCGCCATCATAGAGATGAGGCTAGTCGACGCCCGTCACTGTCCATGGTGCTGAACCAGTTTAACGCTTTCAGCACCGTGGACAGTGACTGTCTCCTGACGTCGCGTACCCGAACATTTTTTACCGGTTTCGGTCAAAACGAGTTTGGCCGAACCCGGTGAAGTTCGGTGCGCTCATCTCGAATTTGACACTCCGTTTGGATGTTTGTAAACAGAAAAGCACGTGGTGCTTTTCTGTTTACATTCAGGAGTTTGACAGCTCTTGCGCGAATCACGCAGTTCGCACGGAAGTGCTTCCGTGCGGCATGCGTGGTTTTCACGCACCCATTGACTTCAATGGGTGCGTGAGTGCGCGAAAAACGCACGATTATAGAACATGTCGTGAGTTTTTTTCAGCGCACACGCGCTGAGCGCAATTCACGCATCGTCTAAACTGCCCCATTGACTAATATAGGTGCGTACGACATGCGTGCAAAGCACGCGCGTCGCACGCGCGTATAATACGTTCGTGTAAATGAGGCCTAATGGTGTGTTTCTGGGAAATACATAGATGGAATGTGTGATCAGTGGGATTCCGCGCCCCAAACCCCTTACCGTTTCAGCAGAACAAAAAGGCAGCGGTGCTTCAGATAGCCCTTTCAATGTTACTCCAAGCATAGGGGCTTATCCATACATGCGGCTGAGTCTAGTATTGCAGCTCAGCCCATTCACTTTGTTTTGCTGATCAGTGTGGGTCCCCGGGCGGACCCCCATCAATCACACATTGATGGCCTATCCTAAAGTTTTCCCAGAAAACTTCTTTTTATTTAAAGGGGTTGTCACATCAAGACAAACTCTTTCCATATGCCCCATTATAATATATAGATGCCATAGAGCGGGATCCTCTAATTTGGTCCCCTCAGCTCACTCAATGTAACCATGTGTTGGTCACCTAGGGGTAATGACTGCACACAGCTTTCCCAGGTGATAAAGGGTCATCACTGGGGGTTAAAAAATCCAGAACCGTGGCAATCAGCTGATCTCCAAGGTGGCTTCATTCTAGGAAGGGATTATTCAGATGGAACAACCCAGCAATCTCTGTGACAGATTCTTTTTATATGACCATAGAAGAAGAGCGGGCACCACTACCATGAGTAATAAATGCGGGGCAATACAAGCGTCAAAAGAGACAGCATAATGTTCAGAAAGCGACAACTGAAAAAAAAAAAGTATGCACACCCACAATGATGCAAAATGAAAAAAAAGCCCAAATACTTTATTATAATACACAAAAAAAATTTATTATATATATACACACACACACACACACACACACACACGTACGTACAACCAAAAAAGAGGGTCACAGACAATAATGCGACCTTCCTGTAATGATGTCCCTAACAATAGGGTAAGACCAGACAAATATATATATGTATATATATATATATATACACATATACAGTCTCAAGTACAAAGTTCCCTGAACACAATAAACAGTATCGTTGTCTAACATGAGCTGCCAAGTTTTGTTTTTTTGTTGTCGCCTTTTGTACATTATACATTCTTTTGTAGCACGGTTCATGGTAAATGTCTCCGACACTACAGCTTATTAGAAAATATACTTAAGTCCTACTATATTTGGACAGGGGATTTCTAGGGCCTTAATCACTGTACAAAAAAAAAAGTACAAAGAAATGTTCTAGTCTAATTTGTTTTTAAACTTTGGTTGCGGTCAGTGAATGGAATTTTTTTTGTTAACATGCAGAGGCTGAAACCATGTTCTTCTTCACCCACTGACATCAAGCAGAGATCTTGGAAATTGTGAGCAATTAACACACAAAAGCATATTAAAAAGTTAGAGAACTTTTTATTCACCATTTTTTTCATAAAATCAGAAAACCCCTTTAATAAAACATTCTCACATCTGCATCTGAAAAACTGTGCCCCATCACTAGCTACAACCCAACAATAACAGAATTGGTACTCACGGGTTTACTAGTAACAGTTAAAGTTTCCATTTCTTCATGGGTCATCCACACATTGCATGTTGACTAGACAGAAAAAAGTAGGGGGTAGGGGGGTCAATGTCAAATGGACACATGTACCAGTCAGTTATCTGTCATGGCAAACTGAGAACATAATTTAAGTAGGACAGATATGATTTCCATCTGTTGCATGAGAGGTCTCACCGTGCGTGATGTGGCTGGTGCTGAAGGACTCGTAAGCGAGACCATCTCCTGGATGGCTAGGCGTAGCTTCAGACGATGTAGGGGGTTGCTGATCCCAATCTCACGCTGGATTTCTGTATCAGACAAGTTGGCCATGATGGCTCCACTCTTTACATTGGCACGGCATGCAGCCACGTACCAAGCTGGCATTCCAACCCACAACTATAAAAAGGAGGAAAAGTTTCAGGTCAAGAGTGGCACGATGACTTGAAGTGACCAAATGTTTGCAAATGTTTCAGTTGTTCTGTGAGGCTAGCCAGGAAACCATTGATCCTTTATCTTAAAGTGAATGTCCACTCTTGAATACTATTTTTTTTTTTTCATAATAAGTTTGTAATTCTGTTTTGATAAAAAAAATTGTATATCTTTATAATGAATGGAGCTCCATTTTTCTGATACAGAGCACCAAATCCCGTACATAGACAGCAGTGTCCTAGAGGGAGCTTACTGCAGTTTTATACATTGAATTTAATAATAAGACAGTATACATTAAAGGTGTTGTCCGGTTTCAACAATTGAATTAAAAAAATTTGTATAATTAAAAGTTATACAAGTTTTCAATAGACTTTCTGTATTAATTCCTCACGGTTTTCAAGATCTCTGCTTGTTGTTATTCAGTAGGAACATTCATGGTTTACTTACAGTGGATACAATTCTGTCCATGGTCATGTGATGGACACACAGGTGCTGGGATCGTTAGAAGACATAGTTCGGAGTCTAGGTTTTCATTCTGCGGTTTTGGTGCATTTGCTTGCCGAGAATAGGGCATATTCAGACGGTGCAATAAAACCTGCATTAAAAAACGAATTTGAAAACGCATGTGTTTTTACTGCATATTGATGTGTTATTCAATGCGTTTGTAGTAAAAACGCAACTGCATCGAAAAATGCATCAAATCGCGGTAAAAAGGCATGAGGTTTTCGAATACAGTTTTTTTAATTGCGTTTTAAGTGCACCTCAACCGCACCGTCTGAATACACACTTACCACACCTAAACCGTTGCGTGAAACACATACTGTAACTATAACGATCCCAGCACCTGTGTGTCATCGCTTGATCATGAACAGAATTGTATCCACTGGAAGCAAACAATTACTGAATAACAACAAGCAGAGATCTTGAAAACCATGAGGAATTAATACAGAAAGAGTTTTGAAAAATTGTATGACTTTTAATTAGACAAAAATATCACATTCATTTGCTGAAACCGGACAACCGCTTTAAGCTCCTGAGCTCCCTCTAATCAGCATAGAATTTTAGAACTAAATGCGACATGATGACAAAAAGGTGGAGATTCTCTTTAAGGCATTACTATGAAAGTCTAACTTTTTTACGATACCTCCAGCCAAGAAACAACAGTGGGTCCATCCCAAGCAGCAAATGGAAGTCCTTGTCTACAAGCTTCTTCTAGAAGCTCATGCCTGGAAAAAAGGGCAAACATAAGCATATCTACCATCATAAAACCCATATCTAAGAAAGACGAGTGTACTCTCAACAAAAAAAAACAAGAAAGAAATTAAAGCTTTTTTTTTATTTATTTAGAACCAATGTATCTATAATATACATAGCGAAGGAGTGGGTCGCTAACAATGGGGTAGATATAGGAGGTACAGCGGTGGTTGTATGTAGCACCTCGGCCCTGGTGCCTGTCCCGTTCGTGGAAAACAGAACTATATGCTCATCGTGAGTAGGTAAGTAGCACATACATGTCAGATTTTGGATTTTTTTTTAAATCCAGTCCACATCTAGGAATCACATGAGATATGGATTTATCTCCATCTAGTCATAAAGAGAAAATTGATTTGATAGCACAAGTAAGAAATATTGTGTGCTACCCATGTATTACATGGACCCCCATTCATGTGTAGCTACAGTTCCCCTGCAGAAATGCCCCCGTTGGCTGTGGCGCTCCCCAGCAAAATGAGCTTTTTGCCAAGGATGCCGCAGCACCTCCAACTGAAAGAGGTTGTCTCTGATAAGACAATCCTTTAATTCAGCCTTTAGCAATATTATTGTAGCCATATTCCACCAAGCAAACTAGTTCTGAGCATATATAAGAATATTCAATTAGTGAACAGCCTATGTACTGGCAGGAGCATGCTCCATGTGGTGAAGGGACGATGTCACACTAACAATATTGGCAACAAATGATTTTCCAATAGGCCACAGCATGGAGGCTTATAAGTTTAGTACTACGTAGGCTGTAGTACTACTAGTTCCATTTAATCAGTTTCCTATTAAAGACAGAAATGGGGGACCCCCGCCTGCGGGATATACATGTTGAGCTACCCACGAGCTTTCTGATGTTTACAGTGCCGTGATACAACTCGTGATGGTCCTTTCAACACAAAACTGTTTAACATTTCACACACATTTGTGACCGCAGGTATAAACAAGATGATATTTCCGTAGATGACAAGCCATGACTCATTGCTGCAATTTACACCTGTTCAGAATTCATGAATTTCTGGTCAAATGTGTCTGTGCCACAAATAGAACATAGACTTAGTGAAAGTAGAAAAAACAACTGCACTAGAAGACAGATCAGAAACTGAATAAAGCTTAAAGGGGTTGTCCAGGATTAGAAAAAAGGGTTTGTTTTTTTCCAGAAACAGCATCACTCCTGTCCATGGGTTGTGTATTATATTTATTGCATCTCATCATATAGGTTCTGTATTATATGTAATGCAGCCTATATATGTGTACAGGGCTGAGCTGCAATACCGGCTACGGCCTATGGAAGAGAGTGGCACTGTTTCTAGAAAACAAACAAACCCTTTCCTCTAATTCAGGAACTATAGGGGTCAGTAGGGGGAGCAAACTTCTAGTATATACTACATCTGGATTCTACCACTGAGCAATGATCATAAGGCCTAAAGAACTGGTAACGAGTCACTAACAATTTTGTAGCTATAAAAGGTACAGAAGTTTCCGTAGCACCTGGGCACTTTGCAGGAAAATATACTGGATGGCTTGTCCAGTAACTGTTCTATGTTCAGAATAATCTTTTCTATAACATCAGCCCTTCTGCACACAGGACACCTCTTTCAGGACTTGTTATTATATAGTTCAAGCCCCCCCCCCCTCCCCAATACCACCCACCTCAATTGATTCATCTAGCCAGAATTAGGATGCGGAGTCTATTAGGAAGTTCCACCTTGTTCCCATTCCAGACTCTAGGATATCCTTTCTTTGTAGTGTAGGAACTCTTTAAAATGGGTCATCCCAAGATCAACATCTATGACCTATACGTTGAATAAGTGATAAATATCTGATCGCTGGGGGCCCCACCACTGGGACCCCCATGATCACTAGAATAGAGGTCTCTAGCCTTCCGTTACTCCTCACTGCAAAACCGCAGTGAGCAGACTATGGGACTGGTAGAGACAGCCGAGTACAACGCTCTACCGTTTCCGTCAGCCCCATAGACATTGAATGGAGAAGCAGAGCGCATGCTCGACCACTGATTCATTCAATCTCCTCCTTCTGTGGATAGGTAATAAATGTTGATCTTGGGATAAACCCTTCGTAACTCACTTTAAAGCCCCAAAAGATTGTGAATCAGGTCCATAATTTGCTTTTTATTTAAAATATACAGTTATATGTATTGTTAATCAATCTGCATTGCAAACTACAAATATACTTTTATCTGCCACCAAAATATAGTATATAACAGCACAGAGACTCAATATAAATGATATGGAAACCCATTTATAGACACAATGCCAGGAGGTCCTAATAGACATACATGTTATTTAAGCCCTAAGGAAAGCTCATTTGACATTTACAGTTCTGTTTCCCACTTATAGGACAAAAAATACTTTAAAACCCATCAAGCACCAGTACCCAGGTGCTATTTTCATGGTCCTAAAATTAGGGGCCTTCAAACTTCATGATGTTGCTCTTTTTATTTAAATATCACTAGTCTGGTCAGAAAAATTGTTGTCCTAAATGTCTCAAACTTTTCTACCAACACTGTAGTAGTAATGGGTGACACTTGAGGACAAGGGTTTTTTCCACCAAATAACTTCAAGATTTACGTAAGTACCATTCATTTCAATACAGTGCATACAAGGCCATTTCTTGAACCTCTTGTGGAACTGGAAATAGGATCCCTTCATTGTTGGAATCATCAGGTGGCCTCTGGAATTGGCAGGTCTTAAACATATTTAGCTCGGAAACCCCTTTAATTCACTCACTAGTTGATGACTGACCTATATAACTACAGAGCAGAGATTACTTACTTTTTCTTGTTTCTGCGGTCTTTGTCCACAGGTCCCGCCATCTTGGATAAGCCCATTGGATCAGAAGGTGATGTCTCCTCAGAGGGCGTTCCAGCTGCGATGTGAAAGAGTGCAGAAATTTTTGACATTGGCAAGCTACATGAAAGGACATCTTCCTACTGCACAAACACGCCGCACTGAAACCACATGAGATCTGGGGACCTCAAAATACCACACATGTTGCCCAATTCTTCCATGCACATGTGTAGCCAAACTGCATAGTAGTCCTGTTTCTAGGGTCATAGTGTTTCTTATTAACTGTTGTTTTTATGTCTCCTTTACAATGTTGGGTTGGATTTCCATATAAACCGGCATTCAGAAAATTGATTTAAGAACCTCTAGTCTCCCTGTTCTCCATTTCTAATGCGATCTTGCCAACTTGAAAACAATGGCATGGTGGCATTAGAAATGGAGAACACAGCAGATCCTCATGCTACCCTACAATGGACTAAATCTGCATTATTGAGGTCACATGATCCTGCCTGCAGGCTTGTTTTCCTACACTAGACTGTACTGACATCTAGTACTAAGTTACTAAGTATCTGGCGGGAACGTTCCGGTCTATCATGGTGTCATTTGTTAACTTAGTACCAGAAGTGGCCACGTTACCAGCTGCTAGCGTAATTAGTACCCTTGGCGGGGAGGAGGGGAGATGCTGCTGCAGTCTCTCCCCCTTTCAGTGTCTGTGGGGCTGCTTGCCACGGAAGAGGATGGGTAGCAAATGTGGGGAGACAACTGATTGGCTGAAAGTGCACTAGCATCACACCAGGAATGGCCCCACCACTCAGCAGGCAGGAGAGAGAAAATATGCAATTTCAAAAGGCATGCAGAGGAATTGAAAGAGACCCCGAAAAAGCAAATTAAAAAACATCATTTCTGACTGCGCTACATCTTATACACATCTACAGCTGTCTAAGGAGGGATTGTGAGAT
This sequence comes from Rhinoderma darwinii, assembly GCF_050947455.1. Lineage (NCBI taxonomy): Eukaryota > Metazoa > Chordata > Amphibia > Anura > Rhinodermatidae > Rhinoderma > Rhinoderma darwinii. The sequence continues at coordinate 45,349,251 of NC_134696.1, read as the reverse complement.
ATTAATTATAAGTATTAAATGCTTAACCTAGCCAATAATGTTTTATTTCTACTACACTTAAACTGCAGTACTATAAGAGATTTAAGTTTTGCTTCATTTAAGGCTCATTATACACTGAGATACCAATTTTTGTTCTTTATTAGTACGTCTGGGGTTATTTTTAATGATGAAAAATGCACATAATGATCGGATTTACAAATTACCTAATTATGCCCTATGCCAGGAGGTCTAAACTAGGGACAATGATTTCAGGCATACTGGAATAAGTGCTAGATGAGGGAATTGGGGTTTACCAGACCAGGACAATTTTGAGAAGCACATTGGCACCACCTAGCGTCCATCACTAGCATACCACTGAAAACAACCCCGACTCAGATTGCCAGTCATGAGTCTAGCTGGTTGTAGGGGTCCCACTACTTGGAGCCTCCAAAATCAGCAGGAGAACTGCAATGTAAATCAGTATTATAGATTTGTACATTGTGCTCAATGGATGCCTTGCGGCTCTCCACTGTTGCTAATGGGGATCCCGATGTGGAACACCTTTTCATTAGTTCAATATACACTTATAGGGGACTGTATATAACAGGGGATTGCCTAAAAAAAAATGACTTTTTTTAAAACAAATTATTTTAATATTGTTGCTATTTTACTTCTAGAATATGTAGAGCACATGTTCGTATTTTTGCCTTGAGGGGCTGTGGATATTGATTCATTTTCTTGGGGCAGCACATTGGCACAGTGGTTAGCACTGCTACCTTATTGGGTCCCGGGCAACAATGCAAGTTCTTACTATACGAGCATAGGTTATATACAGATACTTTCCTCCCACAAGAAACTTATTTTTACTGGATTTCCATAAAATTGTCTATAAGTGGGTTTGTATCTCTATGATGGAAAAATTGAATTGGGAGCCCTACCAATGGTAAGAACCACAGTAAGTGAAATAATACAGTTCTGCAGAATATGCCAGGGCCTTATAAATAGTGAGTAATACAGAACTGCATCTTCTACATGACATTTGTATGGGGATTTCCAAAAACATTCAGGCTTGGGCAATGTGAATTTGGGCTACTTTTTCACAACTATGGTAACATCCATTATCTTTTTTGCTGCACAATGGTTGTCTCCCATTATTTGTCCAACAAGTTGGGCAACTTTTTGGCGGCAGTTGCTTTAAGAAGCCAATGGATTCCACACAAAGGCATCGCTACAAACGTGAAGGACATGAGGCATTGAATGTTGTGCAGCGCTGGTCTATTGCTGTATGATTTTTATATACAGCATTCATGATCTATTATAGGGATTAAGAAATAGTAGTCAGCATATCATTTGGTGAAAACCGTCGAAGTGATGAAAATAATGGCGCAAAGGTTAAATATGACTTCACCTTACAGTTGTTCTATGTCTACTGAAAAGAACATGTCTATTTAGGAGTTCATGTCATACTGTGCTGTCTGCAGTCACCATGGGTGAGAGTGCTATGTGCACAGCGGGTAAGACGGCAGGTGGAAGTTGTCAAAGGCTAAAACCTATGACATTCCAGCTGTGCTGAACCCCGACAAGTGACTGCGGAGAAGCATTACTGACAGCAGCATTTATACAGAAAGTGCAGGCAACAGGTACTGCTAATCTAGATGGCTATATTTCTGAAATGGAAGGCAGAACTCTATTCACATCTATTGCCTGGTATATTTTTAGTCACCAAGAATAAACCAAGAATCAGCTGGCCCTTTGGCCATATATTAGTCAATATTAGATAGACAATATTAATAAAAAATTGGCCGTAACATTATTTTAACAGCTTTGGCCAACCATTGGTAGAAATGTTGAGTAAGGGTCAATGGTCTGTGGGTAAGAATGAGCATGTTCACTTCTTTTTTTTTAAGGGTGATGAATGTCTAACTTCAACATTCAAAAACAGTATGGTATGTTGTTAGGCAGGAGAGGCCATACATATTTTGTATGGGATCTACTTTTTGTGGACCCTTATTTAGGTGATCTACCAGGGATTCAGGAAAAGACAAGTTGCAGCAAATTCTTTTACATGCTCCTTTTTTAGACGATTTATTGCATCTCAAAACAACCACAATTAGGTACTTATTGCACTAGGCCTTAGAGCCTAGGTTCTCAACTTGTTGTACATGTACACCAGGGGGGAAACGCCATGTCTTGAAGAGGTACCAACACTTTCCTCATGCTATGCTTTTAATGTCCAGCACAGTGTATGATCATAGCATATGAAGTACTTTGATGTAATTTATTTGAGCAGTGGGTACATGGCTTAAAAATTTTGAGAAACACTGAGATCGCTATCTACTGTTGACTAAGGTGGTCTATGACTAAGGTCTATGATTAGCTTTAGATATATGAAAAATGGTGAGGAGGGAGTTGCTTCACCATGGTGCCCATGTACAAACTTATGGGTACCTGTTATAAACTGTTCCACGGACTTGGGGTAAAACTAGTAAGCGACTTATGTATAGGCTAGTGTTACAGGAACGTCTAAGAGTGCCAGGAGGATTCCATAACTCAAAAGAACAAACTCTCTCAAGACTCTTTGCTTGACAAGTGTCAGCAGGGATAAGAAACAAATATATCTATCTGCTTGTGATGGCTCAATTGATGGTTTTGGTATACAGAGAGTAAATTGAAAAAAAAGACAAAAAATAAAATATACGAAAGGGACAACAAATCCAATATCATGATAAAGGGATATTCCCATCGAAGACACAGTTTGTATATCCATGGGATAGGCCATAAACGTCTGACAGATGTGGATCTCAGGTCTGGGATCCTTCCAATGTTGTGAATAGGGGTCCCCTGACCCCACTCTCGCCGAAGCATCCAGGCTGTGAGTAAATGGAGAGGTGGCCACACACATACTATTCTATGGGAGTTCTATAAATGCATGCTCGGCTGTTTCCGTAACTCCCATAGTAGTGAATAGAGAGAGCCGAACACATGTGCGGCCATCCCTCTATTCATTGGCGCCTTTCCAGATGGGAAGATGGTAAAGGGACCCCTGAATCTCGACAAGGGTGTGAGTCCTGGAGCTGGCAACCCCATCTATCAGTCATTTATGGCACATGCTGCCATAGATATCTTGGATGGGAATAACCCTTTAAATGACTGTGGTGTGGCATAGTGCTAAGTTACTTAACAATGCCCCTATAAGATACTGATGGGATAACAGGAAACTCCTGTTCTCACCAAGAGATGACGATTCTCGTCCCATCTGTCCCATACGTCCTTTCTCCTTCTTGCCAAACAAGCGCCCAATTGAGGACTTGATGCTTTTCTTTTTAGCAGCTTTGTGCAGGGAGTCCTGACTGGTGCTATTCGTGCCTCCAAGACCATCCGCACCTAGGCTGTGAGAAGAAGAAAAAAGCTGCATGTCTGAACTTCACATTAGTTAAAAAGAAACTATTATATTGCTACATAAAGAGGAAAAGTGGATGCCAAAGATTCTTAATCTGCGTTCCTGGTAGAAGAAGGTTAAGAACGTTAACTTTAAAGGATGTTTCCCGAGGTAAAACACAGACTGTACTCTAAAATCTGCTCAGTGATTGGGTAACCATGATAATGACTTTAACAATTTGTACAAACAGCTTTACTTCTGCTTGATAAGTCAGTATTATATGTGCGAGGATGATGAATATAACTAGAGAGGATTGTACAGGCTTCAGGCCTCTTCACTTAATAAGCCCATTTTATCTTTCCATTGAACCATGAGTGCACCTTTTAGCCTTTTCACAACAATAAAATGAGGACAAAATGGAAAAACGACTGCCAGTGCTTCTTAGTTACAGCTGCAACAAGAAAACTGGGTGACAACCAATATGGCCAAAAAACAACTTCCACTGTAGTGTTTATCTAAATCACCTACACTACTAAACAGCAAATGCACCTAGTTATGCAGCATTATGGTAGCACTGGTTATATCACTGCGTGACTAGACAGATTTGTAATTCAGAAGATAGGGGAGAGCCGGATGACAATATCATTGGGATACATAGGAAAAACCTATAACAGTAAGTCTCATACACTGCGGCTTAGAATTGCAAAACTGATTGGTTACCGTCATACACGCCTCTGTACAATGTCCAGTTGGTAAAAAGTAAAAACAAGCCCAGTTGTCTATTAAGAAACTAATCAGCATAAATGTAAAATTGCTCATAACTTGGTACAAAATTATCGTTTTTCAAAATAAAAACCACCGTTGTTATCTACATTCCAGCGCCGATCACATTATGTAGGAGATAGGGCACTTATAATGTGGTGACAGAGCCTCTTTAACTGAAGGCGATTCCTTAAAAGTATGCAATTAGGCTATGCAGTATCCTACTGTGCCTTACCTTGCCCTGGAATCTCTGGCATCTTCCAAAGAGGTGGCTTGTAGAGCAAGTGCCTGGGTCATTCTTTCCAGTCGTACAGCGCGAGGGGTCAAGGGTGGGGTTGTCTCACATTGCATCAAAGACTTATCCTCTCTGCTGTCTTCTTTAAGGACATGATTCTAAAGGGTTAAAAGTGCAAAATTTGATAAGAAATTTACATTTCTAAGAATACAATGCTGCGGAACAATTATATACAAATTATCATAGTTACACAGTTGATAAGGTTGAAAAAAAGACACAGGTTCATCAAATCCAACCTATAATCCTACCATGTTAATCCAGAGGAAGGCAAAAACCTCAATGAGACAAATGCCAATTGCTGCATTAGGGGAAAATCTCACCCGACTCCGAAGATGGCAACATAATAAATCCCTGGATCAAAGTCCATCTCCAGAATCTAGTACTTATAACTTGTAATATTATATTTTTCAAGAAAGGCATCAAGGCCCTTCTGTTCAAAGAATCAACCATCACAACATCCTGTGGCAGAGAGTTCCATAGTCTCACCGCTCTTACAGTAAAGAATCCTGTAACGGTGGTGAAACCTTTTTTCCTTGTTACAGGCCTAGGTGTAAAAATATAATTAGAAAGATCTCTGTACTGTCCGGTTATACATTTGTACATTGTAATTAGATCGCCCCTAAGTCGTCTTTTTTCTAAACTGAATAGTCCCAAGTTTGATAACCTTTCTTGGTACTGCAATCCGCTCATTCCCTTAATTACCGTATTTTTCAGGCTATAACATTCAGTTTTTAGCAAGAATAAATCTTGATAAAAAGTCCCTGCGTCTTATAGTCGGCAGTCAAGGGACACAGCAACGCCAGGCCCCCTGACCGCTTCTTATTTAACCCCTTCCCGACCCATGATGTGCCGGGAAGGGGATGATGTTTGGAGTGGAGCAGGCTCACGCACTGAGCACGCTCCATACACTGCAGGTGTCAGCAGCTGACACGCTGCTCTAACGACCAGGAACAGCGATGGCACTGTTCCTGGCCGGTTTAACTAGTCAATACCGACCACGGCATTTATAGGGTTTTCCCATGAAGGACATTTATAAAATTTCCACAGGATATGTCATAAACGTCAGATAGATGCGGGTCCCACCTCTGGGACCCACACCTATCTCTAGAACGGGGTCCCCTAAACCCCGTTCTATCTTACTCGCTCCGCTGTCTCCCGGCCACTTCCTGGTTAGGTGGTCGGGAGTTACGTAAACAGCTGAGTGCTTGCTGAGCTATGCCGTTTCTGTAACTGGCTTAGAAGTAAATGGCAAGCTACGCTGTTTCTGGAACTCGGTAGCTCCGAAAACTGCGTACATGGTCGATACATCATTAGATCGCTGGTACAATACACTTGCTAAGCTACACCGTTTCCAGAACTCCCATAGAACTGAATAGTAGTTACGGAAACAGCGCAGCTCGCATGCTACGCTGCTTCTGTAACTGCCATTCACTACTATGGGAGTTACGGAAACAGCGTAGCTTAGCAAGTGTATTGTACCAGCGATCTAATGATTGCTGGTTCAAGTCCCCTAGGGGAACTAATAAAATGTGTAAAAAAAAAAAAGTTCGATAAATTTTCAGGAGTGTAAAAAATATTAAAAAGTAAAAAAAAAAAAAAAAAAAGGAATGAAATAAAAAAAAGTGATACACAAAATCATATGTACCAAAAATTGGCTCTCAGAATGTGGTGAAACAGAACAAATAATTTTTTTTAACAAATTGTTTTTGCTTTGTAAAAGTAGTAAAAAATAAAAAAAATTCCAGTTTTAAAACCTGGGTGCGTCTTATAGTCAGGTGCGTCTTATAGTCCGAAAAATACGGTACCTTGGTTGCCCTTTTTTGCACCCATTCTAGTTCAGCCATGTCCTTCTTATACACAGGTGCCCAAAATTGTACACAATATTCCATGTGTGGTCTGACTAGTGATTTGTATAGAGGTAAAACTATGTTCTTGTCACGAGAATCTATGCCTCTTTTGATGCATCCCATGATTTTATTTGCCTGCCACTCGTTGATAAAGTTAAAGGGGTTTTCCAGTCCCTAAAAATTGATGGCCTATCCTCAAGACAGGCTACCAATTGCTGATCGCTAGTAATGAAGAATAATTTAAATGGGAGAAGGTTCCAATACTGTGAATTGCCGGAATGAAGGGGAAACAGCGCTCGTACGAGTTCTGCAGCCCCTTCAAAACAGCTAATCGGTGGGGATCCCAGCAGTTAGACCCCAAGAGATCAGCTATTGATGACCTATCCCGAGAATGAAGCCATCAATTTTTAGGGACTGTAAAACCCCTTTAAGTTTACTGTTCACACCTTTGATGCATCAGAGATTTCCCGATTCCATTGAATAAATTTGAAGTTGCAGTTCCAAATATGAACACAAGGTGGCCATAAACATACTGCATATTGACTATAGCTAAATAGTATTCACTAATGTCCCTTGCTGTGGAGACATGTTAGTATAGCTATGAATCTAAATATCTATATGTAAAATCCCGTGGTCACATATTTACGTGTGATTACCCTAAGCCCACTTAGTTTAGTAAATTCTATAATATATAGTTATAAAAGCTTTAAAGAATGTGAATGTCCATCAGATTCAGCATGTCTCGGGTAATTAGTCTAAAGGAAGCAACAAAACCACCTGAATTAATAAATAGTCAATTTTTCCAAAGGGTCAATGCACAGAGTAAATCCGTGTACATGGATCCTGTGCAGCGGCACACATATTATAAGTTTGTATTAAATACAATTTCACAAATGATGCCTCTTCAAACTCCCAAAAGCAGCAGCTATGTATTGTAAGGTTCAAAATGACTGTGCGTGTGTATACATCTAGCACAATGTACAGTCACAACCAATACATGTATACGGTACAGGATGGTAATGGTGTCGTTAACATGTAAATACAGTATCTGGTTACCACAGTTCTACTACTAAATAAAAACCAGAAGGACAATTGCTTACAAATTTCTCTCCCTCCCTGGCTGGACTGTGAGGGGTGATACGTGGGGTGGAGTGCCCACTACTGGGTGGGGAAGGACTGGCCAGTGTAGAAGTGGTGACTGATGTTGGGATGGAACTGGGTGAGCGATAACGTCCGAGAGATCCATCAAGGGTACCACTGGTGACTCGGCTCTCTATTTCCTCAGCTCTTAGCTCGGTGGTCTCCTTCTCTTCCTGTATTAACCTGCCAAGAGTAAGCAGTGTCAGTGGAGGAATGAGGGGAAACATCTCAGGACGTTGAATAGCAGAGCCCAGCTTACTTGATCTCTTTGTTGATCGCTTCGAGCTGCTCCTGTAACATGATAGCCAGTGTCTGCACATCTGTCTGGCCGCTAGGAGACAGCAGGTCCGCCGAGCTGAAGATGGTTTCTCTGTCGTCTTCATCTGAGCCGTCCATGTCACCTTCAAATGCTTGTGCCACATTGGCCAGCACATTGGCTTGCTGTGCCCGCTCCCAGTCCTGCTCATCCAGTGTTCGAATCTGCAACAGAAGTGTTAACAGTTTAGACTTAAAAGCAATTTTGTCATGAGAAACTGCCTGATCTTGGCTGGACCCGAATTCCGACAACTGGGTTGGCATTTTTACTGGGAAAAATAATTGCTTGGAAAGACGAATGACAAGAGCAGCAAATCAAACATTAAATAAGAGAAAGAAAAAGGAAGCTATTTGTCATCCTATGGGGCAAGCTTTACAGTACCCAGACCAGTCTCAAAGGCATATTTAGGAAACTGCAGAGAATTATGTTAGTATAGGACAAAAAAAAAATTGTGTCAGCCTCCATTTTTATTGGAGTGGACATATTACTAGGTTCCCAACAACTGGAAAACCTTCAGTTACGGTCATATGAGATGGCAGCTGCTAGACCCCAAGGACTTTGTTGTGGCTGGCCCCTGTTATAGTGTCAGAATAGGGCCCACTTGAGGGTCCTCTGGTCCACTCTGACTCTATTGGTGTCACCACCTCCCTCATGCCCTTTATTATAAAAAATGTTACTTGCTTTGCTATTTAATACAGCAAAAATAAAAAACAAAAAAGATGTATAAGTTAAAGAATAAATTTTTTTTTTACACCAGATGTCAGAGGGCAGACATATCCAACTATATGGCATAGTCTGGCTAAGTTGAAAAGTCTGTGCTGAACGATTTAATGATACATATTTATAGGGGTCGGAGCTCAGTTTTTCTGACACATAGTTACAAATCCCCTGCGTCCCTTCGTAGCGTAATAGAGTTAAATAACAAATTCCTAGCAGCCTTCAGCCACCACTAGGTGGAGCTCACTATATATGAACTTATACGGAACTATCATTGAACTAATTGGGAGCTGTATAAACTTGTATGCAGTTAGCTCCCCCTAGTGGCAGTTGCAGGTAAGCAGAATTACACAAGACAGCATTGAGCTGTACCATAATTGCATTGCAAATTCCCTGCATTGCCACTACTACCCTGAGCTATAGTAATGCCACTACCACATTACATGACTTTTGCAAGTGTGGCAGGTCAATGCAGTTTGAAGCAACATGTACATGATACTGCATAGGACCTAATGTAGTCAATTAGTTGTGAAAGACTTTTTATTATTTCCTATGGGAAAATAAAGAAAGTCCACAGTACAGATGTTTCCTCTAAACAGAGCAGGGTCCGGGGCCAGTTGCGGGACAGGATATGTCTGTCAGCTATAAAACTTATTGAGAACAGTACTAAACAGTGAATTCTTGGCCATCCTTAGACACTGACGGACATTTTCCTGCCCTGCCGCTGTCCCTGCTTCCCCTAGGTTCATTTCATCTGTATCCAGCCCATATAAACGGTTGATGTATGTAGTACCAAATATTTGGTGACATCAATACCTCTGCTTGCCTTATGACAATGATATAGAAACATGAACTATTACTACCCCAAAGCCTGCTACACATGATAATGTGCTATTTACTACTCCAATTCCATGCGTTGCTATTGGGACATGTGTATTAATGACACAATTCTATTATAAACACGTAGCACAAGGAACACCAGGATACTTACATGAGGGCGAGTCCAGGGAAATAGCATTAAAACAAAGAAAGAGAATGATTTACACAGAGGCTTACACAGATCTCCCCCAAAACAGCTACATGTAACCTATAGCTTCTCAAAAGGCACACTAAACCTAGAAATGAATGAAAAACACACCGAAAAAAAATCTGCTTGGGATTGACTGAGAAGTGCGAGTTATCTGAAGGGATAGGGCTTAGATTACTATTCTCTACTATAGTTAGAGCACAGGGGGTAGATTTCTGCTGAAGCAAGGTGCCTCCAAACTACTGACAAAGTTACCTAGGCCCCTCATAGCCCCCAATTAGGATACATATAAAATATTTATTTTTTTCCTCTTTGAATTGAGTTAGATAAGATTATCATCATAAGGTTCCCTTTCGTTTGGTTAGTTTTTAACTTTAGTGTGCCTTTACGTGTAAAGGGGTTGTGCAGCGTATAAAAAAACATGTCTGCTTTCTTCCAAAAACTGCGCCACCCCTGTCCATGAGTTGAGTCTGGTACTGCAGCTGAGCACAATTTAAAAAAAATGGGACCGATCTGCAATACCGCACACAACTTGTGGACAAGTGTGGCACAATTTTCGAAAGATTGTTTTTCTAATCCTGTACAACCAATATTACGTAAAAAAGCTTTTACATGTGGACATATAAGAAAATGGATTGAAATTTCATGATTATCAGGATTACAAAAAATTAAAATTGGACAATATTAGGAGCATAAAATGAGTGAAAATGCAAGTGGTATACACATGATACGCCATAAGTGTCTGATAGGTTGAGGTACCCGCTCTGCCTCCACATTCTGCTGTGCTCAGTTATGCCATGGGAGAGATTGAGTGGAGCTGTGACCATGCACGTGCTCTTCTATCTCCATTTAAAGGGGTTTTCCCATCAGGGACATTTATGACATATCCACAGGATATGCCATAAATGTCAGATAGATACGGGTCCCACCTCTGGGACCCACACCCATCTCTAGAACGGGGCCCCTTAAATCCCGTCCTAACTTTCTGTGTTCCCGCTGACGCTTGCGATTTCCGACCATATAAGAAAAAAACAGCATAGCTCACAGAGCTATGCTGTTTCCGCGAGTCCCATAGTAGTGAATTGCAGTTACGGAAACAGCGTAGCATGCGAGTTATGCTGTTTCCGTAACTACCATTCACTTCTATGGGACTTACAGAAACAGCGTAGCTCTGTGAGCTACGCGGTTTTCTTCTTATATGGTCAGAAATCACAAGCGTCAGCGGGAACAAAGAAAGATAGAACGGGGTTTAGGGGGGACCCGCATCTATCTGACATTTATGGCATATCCTGTGGATATGTCATAAATGTCCCTGATGAGAAAACCCTTTTAAGTCTAATGGAGTTACAGAAAGAACCGGGCTGAGCTTGCATTGATGTTTCTTTATCTCCCATAGACTGAATGAAGAGAGCAGCGCCTATGCATAAATCCGGCAGCCAGCAGCTGGAGGTAAAGACGCCATGTTTATCCTATAAGAGGAGGACACCCAAGTATAAGACATGTGGACATATCATGTGGATATAATACTATAATATTTAAAAATATTCAAGCCTAAGCACAGTACCTTGGTGGGATCATCTTTTAATGCTGCCCAACGACCCTTCTTGGGCCGCCTAATCACGGCTGTGCTGCTGTAGTGATCCATGTGGCTGCCCATGGGTAGAGTTGGTGCCTGGGAGTAGCGCAGCTCTAGGGCACTGCCAGGGAGAGATCTACAAATGGATGGTGATAAGAGACAGTGTTGGAGCCATGCCCAATATCTGCAATTACATGATAAACTGTCGTTTTTTCTGTCCTTGCTTTACGGACATGTACGGTACATGCAAAACGTGATGCACATGCTTCAATCAGTCCATAAGTGTAGTATTTACAGCGACTAAAATGACAGACAAGGAGTACGCCGTTTAAGGCCCCTACTTTTGGGCCTTGTTCCTGCAGGCTCACACTATACTACTGTCGATTAGCAAACATAAAACTCCATAGGAAAAACTCACTGTAATTGTAATTAATTGAAAATTGAATAAAAATTGGACTTAAGAAAGTGTGAAGCTGCCGGAACAAAAATGGCTGACAGTGAAGACAATAGGATGCAAAGCATTCTGGGAATATGTGCTTTCTAATGATGTCAAATGTATCCTTTCAAAAACGTTTCATAGTGTTCTCAGTTCAGTGCTTGACGGGAGACCTCGAACATGTGTTACACAGACATAGACAACGAAACAAACAGGCCACAGACTCCGACATCTGATCTCAGGTCTACATAGACTCCATTGTACCGGCCACATAATTGGACAAGCACATTTTATTTTTTGTCAAGTCAAACATTGGTCAAGTACACACTTACAAAATGAATAGTTGAAGCAGATACTTGTGGAGTGCGGTGGTACAAGGGAAAAGATAGAGTGCAGCAATGAATAGAAGGGTATTTAAAGACATGATAAAGAAAAGTTATGATATATTTAGTAGACTCTCTTATAAGAAAAAAACTTAAAGGGAACCTGTCAGCAGTTTTAAATGTCCATCTTTGCAACCATTTTTTCCCATTGCTCAAATATATATATTTTATATATATATATATATATATATATATATATATATATATATATATATGCGCAGTACTGTGCAAAAGTTTTAGGCAGTTGTAGAAAAATGCTGCAAAGTAAGAGTGATTTGGAAAATAGAAGTGTCTATAGGTTGTTTTTTTATTATCAATTAACAAAATGAACAGAAGAGAAATCTGAAGTCAAACCAATATTTGGGGTGACCACCCTTTGCCTTCAAAACAGCATGAATTCTTCTAAGTACACTTGCACACAGTTTTTGAAGAAACTCGGCAGGGAGGTTGTTTCAAACATCTTGAAGAACTAACCACAGATCTTCTGTGGATGTAGGCTTCCTCAAATCCTTCTGTCCCTTCATGTAATGCCAGACAAACTCGATGATGTTGAGATCAGGGTTCTGTGGGGGCCACATCATTATTATCAGGGCTCTTTTCTTCTTTATGGTAAATATAGTTCTTAATGACACCGGCTGTATGCTTTGTTGTTGTTGTCGTGCTGCAGAATAAACTTGGAGCCAATCAGACGCCTCCCTGATGGTATTACATGATGGATAATTATCTGTCTGTATTTCTCAGCATTGAGGACACCATTAATCCTGACCAAATCCCCAACTCCATTTGCTGAAATGCAGCCACAAACTTGCCAGGAACCTCCACCATGCTTCACTGTTACCTGCAGACACTCATTATTGTACCGCTCTCCAGCCCTTCGGCGAACAAACTGCCCTCTGTTACAGCCAAATGTTTCAAATTTTGACTCATCAGTCCAGAGCACCTGCTGCCATTTTTCTGCACCCCAGTTCCTATGTTTTCCTGTATAGTTGAGTCGGTTGGTCTTGTTTCCATGCCGAAAGTATGGCTTTTTGGCCGCATTTCTTCCATGAAGACCACTTCTGGCCAGACTTCTCCGAACAGTAGATGGGTGTACCTGGCTGTAAAGGATCTGCCAGACACAGCTTCTGTGTCGACGCCCGTGGTTAATCAGTCTGCTCCTAGGTTTGATAGAGTGACTCAATCTGCTAGCACTCAAGCTGGGAGGCTGAGGAGTGGGAGAACCTATCACAGCCTGGCCAGACGGTTCTAGCTCCCGCCCTCGGTCTATTTATACCTTCATTTGCTGCTTGTCTTTGCTTGTGATTCTCTCTTGTTTCCTGGCTCTGCTGTTCCTGCTATTACTATTGACCTCTGCTTCATATCGACCCTAGCTTTTCTGACTACGCTCCTGCTCTGCGTTGGTACCTCGTACACTCCTGGTTTGACTCGGCTCGTTCACTACTCTTGTTGGTCACGGTGTTGCCGTGGGCAACTGCCCCATTTCCCTTAGCTTTTGTGTACCCTTGTCTGTTTGTATGTCGGGCACATATTGCGCATAGGGACCGTCGCCCAGCTGTACGCCGTCATCTAGGACGGGTCGTGCAAGTAGGCAGGGACTGAGTGGCGGGTAGCTTAGGGCTCACCTGTCTGTCTCCCTACCCCGTCATTACACTGGGTCTCACTAGTTTCTGCCAGGTCCGAGCTGATGGCACCGCTGGACATCTTCCGATTTCTTAGGGAAGTAAGCATGATGTGTCTTTGATCTGCTGCACTAAGTTTCCTTGGCCGACCACTCCGTCTACGTTCCTCAACATTGCCCGTTTCTTTGTGATTCTTCAAAAGAGCTTGAACAGCACATCTTAAAACCCCAATCTGCTTTGCAATCTTTGCCTGGGAGAGACCTTGCTGATGCAGTATGACTACCTTGTGTCTTGTTGCTGTGCTCAGTAATGCCATGGTGGACCTGTGACATGAAACGGTTTTCCACAACCTTCTACACAGCTGTTTCTGTTACAGTTAATGACTGTGTTTCACCCTACATATGAAAATGATGATCATTATCACCTGTTTGGTATAATTGGTTAATCATACACGTGACTATAATTTTGTAGGCAAAGGGTGGTCACACCAAATATCGATTTGATTTAGACTTCTCATCTATTATTCACTTTGTATTTTGTTAAATGGTAAAAAAAACTTCTGTTTTTGAAAGCATTTTTACTTTGCAGCATTCTTCCACAACTGCCTAAAACGTTCCACTGTGCTATATATATATATATATATATATATATATATATATATATATTTGTGTGTACGTGTGTGTGTGCCAACACTAGGCACAGCCCATGGACAGATTTGAAAGATGTGACAAACTACTGCGGTGCAACTATCATGCAACATGGTAATTTCAAATGTTTACCATGGGGAAGCACAACATCTTCTCATACAAGTTTAGTGGCAACTCCCCACGGCCACTTTGGTCTCATGGGGCCAAATGCATTGTGTGACTCAATGTACTCCTATACGGGTGAAATTGTGTGTATGAAGTTGCTGTGTACTCTCAGTTTTCTGGTTTTATATGAAAACAGCTTAGTCATTATATAAACAGAATTTCTGTATCTTCCGAATACACTTTAGGTTTCAAATCCTCACCTTTTTCAAAATCTCTGCTTGCGGTCAGTGAATCAGTAAATGGAAGTAGATAGACTGCTGATATTTAGCTCCTAGAGTGGCTATAATTGTAAGAATCCCTCAGCTGTTGATGTACACATAATTGTTCCCATACACTAACAGCAAGCAGAGATCTTGAAGATAATGAAGGCTCAAAATACATGTTAAAGTGGTAGCTAAATGTTTGACAAACTTCTGACATGTCATAGTGACATGTCAGAAGTTTGGATTGGTGGGGGTCCGAGCACTGAGACCCCCACCAATCGCTAGAACGAAGCAGCTGAAGCCCTCGTGTGAGCGCTCAGCCGCTTTGTGCCTGTTCGGCTTTTTCCAGAAAGCCGATGTATCAGTGTATGGGCTCATAGACTTTCTATTGAGTCCGTACACGATACATTTATTTCCAGAAAAAGCCGAACAGACACGAACAGACAGTTGCAGAACCTTTCATTGTACAATGATTAAACTTTCTATAAATAAAAACAGAAAACATTTGAATGAATGATATATGGGTGTTATTAGTAAAAGCCGATAAACTCCAGCCCTGTGCATTATGGGTAATGAGTGTTAGCAGGAAATTCTTGTAAATCTATGTCTAGGGTTAATATACACATTCTTGTGCACGTCACAGAGAAACCAACATTTTAGAGCAGGATTTACATTTTTTTCTTCCACTTCAAAGCTATTAAATAAGGCAAGTCAGCTCCATTGACATTTTAATAAATGTGTTTTAGTAAATACTTGTACTCCCCATGAAATAATTCTGGAGTATCTTTTCTTAGAGCTTGGTGTTCTGCCGTTCCACTGTTATTCCTCCTGGAAATATATGAATAAATAGACTATGGGTTTTACCATTCCCCTTATCAATAGTGTGTGTCCCTACACACTGACAATGTCCAATCCGTGCTGACAGTAGGATGTGTAGGGACACATACTATTGATAAGAAGAATGGTAACATTCAGTAGTCTATTTGTTCATACATTTGCAGGAGGAAAAACACAGAGGAATTGCACAACACAGAGTACGTTTCGTAAGTACTTAATAAAACACACACTTCAGGTCCTCTTTAACATTTGGCTTATGGCTATTGATACAGCATAGACATTATGCAGTGCTGTAGAGAGAATGCCCTCCCTTTGGTTGCAATTGGTCTTGATTTGGACACATTTCTTTCTTAAACAATTAATTAAATAAAAAAGTCAAATAAGAACATTTTAGAAACTTAAAGAGGCTCTGTCACCAGATTTTGCAACCCCTATCTGCTATTGCAGCAGATAGGCGCTGCAATGTAGATTACAGTAACGTTTTTATTTTTTAAAAACGAGCATTTTTGGCCAAGTTATGACCATTTTTGTAGTTATGCAAATGAGGCTTGCAAAAGTTCAAGTGGGTGTGTTTAAAAGTAAAAGTCCAAGTGGGCGTGTATTATGTGCGTACATCGGGGCGTTTTTAATACTTTTACTAGCTGGGCGTTCTGATGAGAAGTATCATCCACTTCTCTTCAGAACGCCCAGCTTCTGGCAGTGCAGACACAGCCGTGTTCTCGAGAGATCACGCTGTGTCGTCACTCACAGGTCCTGCATCGTGTCAGACGAGCGAGGACACCGGCACCAGAGGCTACAGATGATTCTGCAGCAGCATCAGCGTTTGCAGGTAAGTAGCTACATCGACTTACCTGCAAACGCCGATGCTGCTGCAGAATCAACTGTAGCCTCTGGTGCCGGTGTCCTCGCTCGTCTGACACGATGCAGGACCTGTGAGTGACGTCACAGCAGTGATCAGGCAGAAGCTGGGCGTTCTGAAGAGAAGTGGATGATACTTCTCATCAGAGCGCCCAGCTAGTAAAAGTATTAAAAACGCCCCGATGTACACACACAATACACGCCCACTTGGACTTTTACTTTTAAACACACCCACTTGGACTTTTGCAAGCCTCATTTGCATAACTACAAAAATGGTCATAACTTGACCAAAAATGCTCGTTTTTAAAAAATAAAAACGTTACTGTAATCTACATTGCAGCGCCTATCTGCTGCAATAGCAGATAGGGGTTGCAAAATCTGGTGACAGAGCCTCTTTAAAGGAGAACTTTAAAAATAAAAAAATCAGTTATCACATACAGTTTATATGTGTTGTTTAAATTAAAAAGGTAGACAGAATGCAGCAGCGCTGGTATGTGTGAACCTAGCCTTACAGTTCATAAATGACATATTGTCTCATGAGAAGAGACCTCGTGATCATAACAATACACTTCTCATTACATTCTTTAAAAGTGCTCCCCACAGTGGCTGCACTGGGAAGTGCAATGGGGTGATCATATCGATGCACTGTACTTTAAAGTCTTAGTTGCTTTTATCATATAGTGGTAGTATAGATTTGGGCATCTACATTAACATTGAGCTTCTAGGACCATCCAAACAACAAAATGATTCACCTGGAGTATGTGGATGAGGGTCTCCCTCGCAGCTGGTCTATCTCTAACTGCATGCGCTCAATCTCGGTAACTAGCTGCTCCTACAGGAGAAAGACAGTAGAACAATTATAAAATGTACCAGGCATCATTTCATTGATATAGTAAACCTCAGTAAATGAGCTGGCATCAATGGGACTGGTGCTGGATTATCAAATAATCAGAATTCTCAGAAAATTATGGAAATGTATATAAAAGTTACTTATTAAGGTAGAAAAGTTTCAAATAGTAAGCCCAATTTACCACATTAACACCATTATGCTACTAGAAGGCTGGTTTTAGACAGCCATAATACTGCCGTATTACCACCAAACAGAATTTAGGTCACCATAAAATTTGATTGGATTATAATCTTCTGATTGGATTATATAATTCGAAATTATATTGCGGTTCTGTGCCACCGTATCCGTGTCATATTATTAGGCTGTCTGGATTATCAAATACCAGATTAAAGGAATTTCATGGTGTATTTGTATTGACATAGTATATTAAACTTATAAAGCACTCTCAGAAATGCTACATTTCCCATTTCTGTCCCTCAAACCCATCAGCAGAATACAGGCCTTTTGGCTGTATCTAATGTGTAAGGATCTTATTATAACAGATTCAGGACACCAAGGGTATACAACAAGACATTAAGAAGCACAGTTGGTCAGAGGAACCAAGATTCAACACTATTGGCTTCTGAAGTCCTGAATTTGGAGAATACATAGATGACCAAGACTAAGAAGGCAAAAGTTGACGATGCCATCTGAAAGGGCCAAGGCATGTAAAACCAAGTTTCACATATGGAATCTGGAGCCAAGTTAGATGGGAATAATTGGGGAGCAAATTTGAAATAAAGCACTATGGAATCTATGGTTGCCAAAAATGTGTGATCAAAAGTATAGTAAAGCAGGAAAAATTTGTGAACCTCAGAAATCTATAGGTGTTCAATATAACGTCAATTATGGATGAAGATCTGGTCTGTCCATATCTCAGTATCGCTATCTGTGTGAGGGAAGGTTGAGTATGGATGTAGGTACTGGTGGGCAGATCACAAATAACTAGGGGAAGAATAATGGATACTAATAATATATATGGCTCAATGTGAATTTTGCTTGGCATCGAGAATTATACTTGGTGTACAGGAGAGCACTACAGTGGGATTTATGAGACTATGTTCTTATAGGGTACTGTCAGCCATTGTCAATGATACAAACCTTATTCAGAAGGAGCTCGTCCTGCAACTTTTTGATGTTCGCTATCTCTTCTGAGAGAGTGTTCTGAGAGAAAGGAAGCAACACAAGGAAAAGACAGTACATGAGAGGTCAGTATATAGTGAACGGCGGAAACGCATAGTGAAGACGGCCAGAGATAGAAGGTAAGAGGTTAGTTGCAGTCCAGCTGGCAGGATATTAATACTATTAAAGGGGAACCTAAAGGGGTTTCATAAAACTGGGCTCAAATAAGAATAGGTGGCTCAATGTAAATGTCCACAGTTCTCTATGGAACTAGTCCAAGTATCTTGTGCATAGACACCACCCATATGGACTGCAATGACAAGCTAAAGTGCATTGAGATGTAACTCTTAATTGCCGTAAAAATCAATGCTTTCCTATGGGACAAGCTGTTAGGTGTTACATACAACATCCCAAACCCATGGCACAATTATTTATCTAGTCATACCCTCAGGTGCAGGGCTGGAATTGCCTATAGGCACATTCGGCCTGTGCGTGTAGGCTTCCATGGGCAAAGGGCACCTGCTGTGGGGAAATTTGTAAATGAACATGCTGAACAGTGTGTGCTTATATGTAAATGACGCATATTCATATGTAAATTAGGCACTTAAAGGGTATGTAAACCTTTGAAACGCAATTTTTTATATATAAAAAGGTTAGTCAGTGTGATTAGTGCAACTTTCTAATTCATTTTTATTAAAAAATTATTTTTACTTTTTGAGATACAGCTGCTCTGTATTCTCTATACAGAGCAGCTGTATCCAGCGTTAAATCCTGTTCCCGTCAGGGACCGACGAGTTCAGGGACAGCGGGTCCTGCGAGTCTCATATGCAGGATCCACCTATAATCCATCACATCTAAGTTCATGACTTAGATAGAAAAACAAAAGAGGAGAACCTCCAGCTCACCTTGTAAGTACAAATTGATGTACTGTAGACTTCGCACGGATCCTCGCGTCGGCACGCGTTGTATGAGTTTCAAGAGAAAGAGGTTTTGGATCCAGCGTAGCTGTAACTAAAAAGGAACTCGTTCCAAGTTTAATGAAAAAATATATCCATTTAAAAGAGGTCAATCGAAATGATGTCCTCAGGTGCTGGGAGAGAAGTAGGAAATGAAGGAAGCCTTCATTTCCTACTTCTCTCCCAGCACCTGAGGACATCATTTCGATTGACCTCTTTTAAATGGATATATTTTTTCATTAAACTTGGAACGAGTTCCTTTTTAGTTACAGCTACGCTGGATCCAAAACCTCTTTCTCTTGAAATTCATGACTTAGATGTGATAGATTACAGGTGGATCCTGTGTATCAGAGACACGTAGGAGCCGCTGACACTAAATCCGTCAGGTCCTGATGGCACTGATGGATTCAGGATTTAACGCTGGATACAGCTGCTCTGTATAGAGAATACAGAGTAGCTGTATCTCAAAAAGTGAAACTAATTTTTAAGAAAAACTATTTAGAAAGTTGCACTAATTAGACTGACTGACCTTTTTATTAAAATAAATAAATTGCCCTTCAAAGGTTTACATAGCCTTTAAGGTGCTGGGGGAGTGAAAGGAGGAAACTGAAGGATGAACAAGGGATATTAGATATTGTGAGGAGCGCACTGCAATGTTCTGCTTTATTTTTTTAAGAGCAGACAAACATTTTAGAGCCTTCATGACTCGAGGTGTGGACATACTAAGGGACACACCAAAATGTTTTTTTTTAATAGACTTGAAATATTTGAAGTAGAGCCCTTTTACAATTCAAGCCAGTCACAATTCTGTATCATAATCACATTAACGTATTAGGTTTGATGCCTTTTGCGAGCATCCGCGCAACCCATGTATGTGCTTAATTAACGTATAAATGAATGTTAGCTACTAACTAGCAATCTGGCAAATATAACGTTTACTGCAATAGCTGCTTAAGCAGGCAGACCCGGACTAAATTGATCATAAAAATGTGAGGCCATATGTTAATGGCCCCACTTTTTTGAAGCATGGTATTATTAACATAGACACACAGATCAGGCAGCCCATTTATTAAAGTAGTATCCCAGTCTAAAACATTTATCACCTATACACTGAATAGGTGATAAATGTTAGATCGGTGGGGTTCCGACCCCTAGGATCCCCACCGATTGCTAGAGCTAAGCGGTTTCTGCCAGTGCCATAGGTTTTGAATAGAGCGGCATGTTCAACCACCGATCCATTCAAACTCTTCCTGGCCAAGGCTATGTGGCTGGGAAGGTGGAAGGGGGACAGGGATCTCCGTTCGAGTAATCAGTGGATGGCCCAGCGGTAAGACCCCCACCGATCTAACATCTATCACTTATCCTGTAGACAAGTGATAAATGTTTTAGGCTGGAATACCCCTTTAACCCCTTCCCGACATATGACATACAGTTACGTCATAGCCGGGGAGGGGAAGTATGGAGCGTGCTCACGCAGTGAGCCCGCTCTATACGATGCGGGTGTCGGCTGTTTGTTACAGCCGACACTTCAGAGTAACGAGTGGCATCGCGCTCGAGCGCGATCCGGCTCGTTTAACTCATTAAATGCTGCGGTCAATAGCGACCGCAGCATTTAAATCGTTAGAAAGAGGGGGGCGGCCCCCTCTAACAGCTCATCACGCCCCCCGCAACGCAATTGCGGGGGGGCGATGGTTGCTATGGCTGCCTGGGGGCCTAATGAAGGCCCCCAGGTCTGCCATCTTTGTGCACCTATTAAGCCCTGCCTCCAGCAGGGCTTAATAGATGCCTGTCAGAATCACGATATACTGCAATACATTAGTCCCCTAGGGGAACTAATAAAAAAAGTAAAATTGAGTTAAATAAAGTTGTTTTTTTTGTGTAAAAAAAACAAAACCTTTTTCCATTTTCCCCCTAGAGCATAGTAAAAAAATAAATAAATAAACATAATTGGTATCACTACATCCGTAAAAGTCTTAACTATTACAATAGATCATTATTTAACCTGCACAGTGAACGCCGTAAAAAAAAAAATTTTAAACGCCAGAATCTCTATTTTTTTGGTCACCTCATCTCCCACAAAAAATTAAATAAAAAGTGATCAAACCGTCGCATGTACCCCAAAATGGTATAATTAAAAACTACAGCTTATCCCGCAAAAAATAAGTCCTCATATCACTTAATAGACGGAAAAATAAAAAAGTTATGGCTCTCGGAATTTGGCGACACAAAATAAATTTTCTTTTTTACACTTAGGTTTTTACATGTAAAAGTAGTAAAATATAGAAAAAACTATATATATTTGGTATCGCTGTAATGGTATTGACCCCCAGAATGAAGTTAACATGTTGTTTTAAATGCACAGTGAATTCTGTAAAAACGGCGCGCAAAAAACCATGGAGGAATCACTGTTTTTTTTCAATTTCTACCCCACAAATAATTTTTTCCCGTTTCCTAGTACATTATATGGCAAAATAAATAGTGCTACGAAAAACTACAACTCGTCCCGCAAAAATCAAGCCCTCATAGTACTATATCGATGGAAAAATAAAGATGTTATGGCTTTTGGAAGGTGGGGAGGAAAAAACGAAAATGAAAATCTGAAAAAGGGCTGCGGCGGGAAGGGGTTAAAGACCATACAGGCTGCAGTCTATGGATATAAATACAAGCTTAATAGGGTTGTCCAAGATTAGAAAAAAGGGTCTGCTTTTTTTCCAGAAACAGTGCCAGTCTTGTCCATGGACTGTGCCTGGTATTACAGCTCAGCCTCATTCAAGCGATCTATTAATATAAGTGACACAATAACCACAGCAATGTCATTCATTCATTCATTCATTCAAAACTAAAACATTCTGACAATTTCTAGATAAATCAGTTGTCATGCTCTTGGGCTTTGGACGCTCGAATCAAAAGGTGCGAATTTACAAAATGTTTGCTGAATCTGGAGGTTGCAGACTTTACGAAGACTCATATCTGTCACCGGCTAAGGCCATTAAAACAGAACATAATGAAAGGAGCCATCGGTCAGTGTATGGCCTGGATGCTTACCTTCTCCTCCAGGGCTCCCATCCTCTCCTTAAGATGCAACTGCAGTCTTTCGTTTGATTCAGACAGGAGTTTATCGACAGTGTCCGACAGACGCTTGTTGTGTTCATCGTTCATTTTCTCTCTTTGACGGGCCTGTAGGAGACAGCAGACATTCAGCATACACAAGTAGTAAACCAAGGAGTGTGACCTCCAATGGATCATTTTCTGAGTGAAGTTTATTTTTGCAACTACAGTCCACAATGAACTAAATTTTGCAGGTACCACTAAATAACTAATTCCAATAATATAGCTTGAATCACAGAATGGTCACTGTGATTGCACATATAGGGGGGGGGGATTTATTAAGACTGATGTTTCATACACAGTCTTTATAGGAAACAAGTTGGTGTAAGATGCAACAAATTTATTAGGAAGCCTCTTAATAAATTAGTCTCATCTTTAGCTCTCCGTGCGCCACTGTGTGAAATATATGCCAGTCAGGAGCTGGCATATATTTTCCTTATAGTTTATGCCAGTTTCTGGCGTAAAATAAAGTTAATGCGTAAAGCTACAGTGACCCCACCCCTTCCACTAAGCTCCACCCACTTTTTAGAAAAATGTCAAGAACGACGGAAACTGCCCAAAAGACATGCGTGAGCTAGAAACCGTAGAATCAGTAGAAATTTTGTATAATGTGGAATATCAGTCCACAAGGTGCAGGTTTCTACGGATCGGGGATAAGAAGTTGACCGTAGTCTACCCTTTGTAGTTCCTGGTTCTTCTCTTCTAGCTGGGCTTCAAGTTGACGGAGCCTTTCTTCAAAATTCCCATGTCTCTCCTCTGCCTGGTTACACAGAAAAAAATGACAGAGGAAAAATACATAGTAAGCAATGGCAATTTTAATTAAATAATTTATAGCAGATCATGTAGCACAGTAATATTCACTGGTCTATAGACAACACCTGATTATTTAGATCAGTTACCTTCTTGCGAGGTGCGCAAGAGCTGTTCATCTGTAACACTTGTAGAAATGAAGCAGCTCATTAACTGGGGCACAAGAGACACAATGCAAATCCAGCCATTGTTTCCAGATGAGCCGTTTAGTACAATATGACAACTTTCCAGAGTTTTTTCCTGATAACATGTGTTCCTAGATAGACATGAGTCTCAAAATGTCACAGATCTCTTACTTCCTACCACTTGGGAATCATTCCTAACAGAATAAACTTTTTGGTCTTTAACCTGTGGCTTCCCTACTGTTATAAAACTACCACTCCAAAAGCTGGAGAGCCACAGGTTAGGTATCACCGGATAATATGAATCCCAAGAGTCAAGGGGTATCAGGGTTACCATTATTTTGTGGCAGGCCTTAGTGTGATTTATGTTTTTGAGCTGAGGATGATACCAGAGGTCCACCAGTTAAGAGATGATGCATAATTTGGACCTTTAGGAGGCGTTAATCGATACCCAGAAACCAAGGAGTGCATCTCCTAAAGCACTAGCTCCATCTATTTATCTTTATATCGTTTTTGTACTTGCAAGGTGTACCCACAGGCCTAGGGATCAAACCTCTTCAGTAATTTCCTTATTCTCTGTGCAAGCACTGCTATGGTGCCATACACATTGGTGCAGACCATTGATATTAATCCGATTTGTATTTATTTCAGTGGGTTTCAACGTGCCCTTCGATCCTTTGTTCCCCTAGGACATAAACCACTGCCAGAGATCTATGAGAGGCTTATTTCCCTCTCCCCACTGAAAGAGACATGAATACTCGGCATATCCAAGCGTGCATGTTTATGGCGGTCGGGAAAGATAGATAGCTATCTAATGTGTGTGGCCCATGAACGTTTTTTGGGGACTCTAGCTATGGGAAGGCTTTACTTATCAAAGTAGTAGAGATCGCTCTGTGCATATCTTACATATGGATGAGATTTATGAAAATAGTGTCCCCCAGCCGGCAGGCACTGTCCCAGAGAAGAGCACTGTAGACAGAACGTAACGTTATTGAGCTATGAGCTGCAATTATATATTCCCAAAAAAAACACTTTAAATTGTCAGCACCACTGACCATGTTCCTATGTGTCAATTCTCCGATTTTTATAAATCATTTCTGTTAGTAATAATGCTTCAAGGTCAATTTTTCAACTTCCCACATTCCCACAATATTGTAATCTCCTTAACAGACCAAAGAGACCAATGTTGGCAATAGAATGGGGCACATGTCATGCAGTCTTGTGAGAAGGCAATAGGGCATGTAGAGGACAGACCCTGTCCGTGGTGCTTGAGGGCCCAAAGGTCTGTCGCATAGAAGATCAGCAGGATTATATATAGGCAGTGCAGAGGAGAGGTGACAAATAATGATAATTACACAATAATGTACAGTAGTACCTGTAGACAGAGCTACACAAATGAATGCTAATGTATATAGATCCTACACAGTGTGAAGTCATTTCTTACAATGACACATGCTGGTTAGGGGCCGATATTACACCAGGGACCATGATCTTCAAGCTATGCCTCTGGGGGGAGTGCAATAAACCTGCATTAAAGAATTTATTATAAAACAATCTAATTAGAATAATAATATTTGTATTTATGTGTCATTTATGCAAATTTCCAAGTTAAACCATAATCCTGACGGGTCATCTAATTCCAAAAAAGAAAAGAGAATCCAGGCATCTTCCACAATGTAGAAGACTGAATAAGAGAGCTATGTGGCCCCCTTCACCGCTCACCCCCGCTGTGTGCTCTGATTAGACAGCATGTAAGTAGAGATACCTTGCTGAGAGCGGCCACTCGCTGCGCCAGCTGAGCCTCTATCTCTGGTAACGTCTCCGCCTTCTGAAGGGTCTGTTGCAATTTCTGCTTGGCGTCTTCTAGCCACTCCTGCAGCTGACGGTTCTTCTCTTCACTCTGCAGAGGGAGTCATGTCAGCAAAGCAAAGTTGAATGGTCAATAACTAGCAAGGCAAGGATGTGGGACTGTCAGCCCCATAAATCTACACTGCTTGGAAGAGACCCTATGCAATCATTTCTAATCTACCATGCCTGTAATTTCCCTTTCAGTGAGCAGGCAGATCAATAGCACAGTGAAGACTCATAACGTAAAGGTCAAAATCTCTGCCCAGTGACCTGAAACTTTGCATATAATCTAAGGTCACTGTCTAACGCACTGATTATAAAGTCCACTCGGTCTACATCAGCAGTGGACAACCTATGGCCTTCCAAACTTCATCTCCCTTGATGCCTGTCAGGCAAATAAAGAACGCCAAGCTTCATGGGAGATATGGGTCAAAAACCGATGGGGAACAAAGGCTGTCAAACTACATAATACATGAAATATGATGTCTTACTTATTCATACTTAGAACGGACTTGTAATTGAATTAACAATAAGTACATCCTGTCCCCTATATATATTAAGATGCTAAAGTGCTCTAGAGGCTACCTATGGAGTTGTACTGTAAACCCTCATCAATAATCACTTTCTGTTCCATGGACAGCTAGCATAAGCAGCTGACAAACTCTTTTATTTGTCCTGTTTGCTCAGAAAACTCAGATGACATCACTGCACAGCACCACCGTGGTGATGTCATCGGTCCCAGCTCTGAATGATCCAAATTTAGTTAAAAGGGGTTGTCTGGTTAAAAAAATAAAAATAATTTTCATATACCCTATTAGAGAATACTAAGTTAAATAAAGGAAAGTTCCTTATTTGGAACCTCCATAATTTAGCTGGAGTAGAGGATGGATACAAAGTGTGTCTCCCTCTTTCTGGAGGACCTGGCCTGTCCATGCATCGCAAGAATAGCACATTGATTTAAATGGGCACCATGTAATAATTCATTTTCCCTGACATGGTGCTTCAGGAGAATTGAACACTTGCTGGTAGGTTCTTGCGCAAATTGCAGCTGATCGCGGACTTTCCTACTAGCCTATGATCATGTTATTTTAGGGGACTCTAAAAATAAAAATTGATTGCTGAACCCCTTTAAAAAGATAAAAGCAGAAGTAGTGATTTAGTAAGTTGACCAGTGGTAGACAAGGGGCCCACTGTGAGTCTGTTGCTCAAGGGCCAACATAAATTTGGAGATGGTCCTTGATCATTATAGAAATTATAATGATAAGGGATTATTACTAATCTGTGATACATTACCTGTCTGTATAGGGAGTCTTTACTGGCAAGCTCATTCTCCAACTTGTCATTGACATCATGGAGTGATGTGGCTTCTCTCTGCGCACTTAGGTAGCGTTTCTCTAAAGTGGTAATCCGTTCTTCCATATCTTCCCTTTGTGCCAGAGCCTGATGACAGAAAACAGAAATTAATAAAAGGATTTTAAAAAATGTTAGAGTTTGACTTATTTTACAAAACGATGATTTCATTTATTTTGCTTTATGTACAGACTATTAAACTGTATCTAGTGTAGGGATAGATGTAACATGCAATCAATTGCTAGTATGAAGAAACGTAGAAACAGACACCACGAGTAAGGGCATGTAGTAACAACTTCTTCAATCTCCTTACCTCTTTGAGGTCACGCTGCAGTTTGGCGCTGACCTCCTCGGATTTTATAAGATCTTTTTGTGCAGTGTTTAATTCTTCCTCCAGTTCGGCCATTTGGCGGCACATCATGGTCAAGCGTTCCTTTAGCTGACACAGCTCTAACCTTTGTTTCTCCAACATCTCCTCCAGCTCAGTTTCCCGTCCCCCTCGAAGCTCATGAAGAGTGGAGCCATTCAGGATGGTCTGAAATCGAAAGAACATAAATGTTTCATTGGGTTACTTCCATGGGGTGCAAATATCGTTTTGGGATAGCTATTCAGATAACTGAACAAATAAGGGTAATACAGGTATATCATGCAAAGGCGCTCAGCCTGAACTAGGCAAGACATGTCAAGGCTGGGTCCCTCTTAGATCTGTTCGAATATATCAGTGAATGTTTCCATGGCCTAAAAACTAGAAATCGGAAATCTGGTGATTACCGGGGTGCGCCTGCTGAAAACTACACTTATTTCTGAGGGATACCGTTGATGACCACGCATTTACCCTTTAATTCATCATTAGGCGCTCATTCCAGTGGTTCTTTTCTCTGGTTAAGCTGGGGACAACCCACCTCCATTATGTCAGTATGTGCTAATAGGGCTTATGGAAAGGGTTTGTCTAGATGTGGCAACTCTGAAATTAATTCTGGGGAACTCTCACCAAATCTCAAATGCATCCAAAAACATCTTCTCAGGTCCAAGAAACTGAGATCTGGAATGCTGTTTGATGGAATGCGCAAAATTGTAGGGCTGTCTTAGCCATTACACAGTCTGTTACTCTATATGGAGAAAAGTTTGAATCTCCTATGAAATCTCTTTTCCTAACAAAATAGGGATCAAATCTAGTTACTTTTTGTCCCACAAGAGCCACTATTTTGTTATTTAGAGAAACAAATGGTGCCTACTTTTTTCCTCCATGTCACAGTGACTAAAACAATCCAGCGTATCTCAACTTCCAGGACTTCTGTAAATATGATTTGGGGGTAGTGGTAGATTGTGGTTACGTTGCTATGTTTGATATTTTGGTTTTGAGTATAGTTGTGCTGTATGACAGCTACTCCAATAATAATCTACTGTGCCTCCTCAAGCTGCATCAGTCAGAAAAATCAAAATTTCCCTAAACTAAAAAAAAACGTAGCATGGCATCCTTACAGAACTCTGCGAGTCTCCATCTTTACTGCCGTCATCGATTCCTGACCTCCTCCTTGCAAGCTGTTCTCGTAGAGAAAGGGACTGTAAGAAGACGATGAAAGGCAGACATTACAGCTTTCTCCTACACACTTCACTGTGATGACTAACAAACTCAAGATGCTCACCTCCTGACTGGACATTTCCAGCTCTTCCTCCAGCACTGCCACCCTTTCGAGGGCCACACGGAGACGCTCTCTAACCTGTTGAATTTAAAAATACAAAAGTGAAGTTCTAAAATAAACCAGCTATACTTTGAATGAATGCATTTTAACATAAAAATTTATTTTATAATTACTGTAGCTTTTATTAAAAATGTTGGAGCGTTTAGCTTCTGTAGCTTCTTTGTATCACAGTACATAGAAGTTGCAGAATGTCATTCACAAACAAATCCGTCAGTGAGTAAATGTGACGGCACGGTTTGCAGCTGCTCCTGTGCCATCATCTACGCTCAATACTGATCAAATCAAAGTTTATCCACTCATTTAATGACACTGCTACTGGGACGGAGGCCCCAACCAAATATTTCTGCCCAATGTCCCCCAGCAACCTTGATATGGCCTTATGTGCAACAGAGCAAAAACACAATTATAAAGAATAATACATACTTAAGTTTGTCCTGTTATACACATACATATTATAGTACTACATAAACATAATATTTCATGGAGTTGCTTCACATAAAATATGAGGAAATTGCATCAACAGCAATTCATTAATACATGGATATTAATGAAATGACCCCTACTGGCAGTAAGAGGTATTCTACAATAGAAATGGGCACACAGAAGGAATTTGAATTCTCTCCTGACATCCCATAAGCAAGTTATAGTCCCCTACTAAAACACTCAATATTTCGATTTATTTTTTGAATTCCATAAATTTGGCCCTGCCCCTTTAATAGTGCCCTAGGAAGTCACCTACCCCACGAACAAGAGAAATTAAATTAAATTATATTACAATATATTAAGAAACTGCCTTTTTGGCAACGACCTTATATTCTATGTAAAGCACTTCCAAACCAAAGTTTCTTTCTTAAAATTTAAGACAACAGCTCAAAAATCTTAAACTTTATAAAACAGTTCTATAAGAAAAAATAAATATTGGAAATCAGTCAGCTTTGTAGCATCACATGCTGGTAAATAAAGAAACAGCTTCTTACCCAAATCCGGAAATACTTGTTTTGCTTATAGCGTAAATAGTACACAGCAGAAATGGGCATTTTGTGCTCTGAGCCAATAATCATGAAAAGTAGCATTATACCTGAGGCTCCAAGAAAATATTTATGACAATGAGGCCTTTGACTGGTGGGAACCTGTACTACCTATGTAGCGGCTTTGAGCTGTCACCAGTTACATATGAATTGATAGGTTGTTTAAGATAAAGGTGTAAAACATTAATTGTGCTCCCTAGTCTCATGCCTAAAGGTACTCGGGGCAAGGTAGGCAGTAAACAACAAAGGAGGACGTTATGTACTCATCCCACTCAGTCCATTTTATAGCAAACTAAACGTGTAAATAGCATTTCATTGTGATCTAAAAGATCACGAGGAAGTGTCACAGAATTCTATGACCAGTGACCTTACAATAACACCTCATTTGCCAAATGGTGCTTACCTCAGGAACTTAGGGACACTACCAACCTATCTAGTAATATGTCACAAGCCGCAAGCACCATACAGCAACTTATTTTTTATAGGACAGTCCTGATTTCTTCAGAACCTGAAATCCACCATGTTTAGGATACAATTGGCCAGAGTTTAGGTAAAGGATGTGGTCTGTCTGGTCATGCACCTGAAACATCGACAGTAAAGTAGCCCAAATGGAATTAGGGGGCGAGCCAGTGATCTTAGACCCCCACTGATATCCAGAATAAAAAGGTCTCTCAACACAATCTCGCTGTCACTGCTAAGAATCTTTTGTCAGATATAGTAATGGAATTCTATTTGTCAAAAGGGTTCAATGGGGTTGTGCCCACTTGATAACCACTGTTCATGTACCACATGAGGGCATATGGATGTTATAAAGAGTGGTCCCCTGGTCGAGACCCCCTCTTTGAGCCAGAGCAGCGAGCCTCCATAAAGTGCAACTTCCGCTCTTGTGGACTGAACACAACCATGTATTACATGGTCGTTTGAATGGGCGCCATGTCTTACAAAATTTTCCATGTCGTGGCCCTGACTGGGCACATGAAGGTCCCTCTGGTGATCAGTTGATCACCCGAGGTTAGAGAAGCTGCTCACCAGGGCAACTTCATTTTAAGAAGTGGTTGTCATGATGAAAAACCTCTTTAACTGCTCTATAGAGCCTTTCATTCTGGAAATCAGTGGTGGTCCGAAATCACAGACTTCACCAATATAACCTTCCCACATGTATCTATCATGTTGGAAGGTCAATTTGACCCATGCCATAGTTATCAGTTTAATGACTGCAGCCTAAAGTAACATCATGGGTGAATAAGTGAATCTCCTGAGACTGTGGACACCGTTACCTTTTCATCAAGAGCCTTGTGATGCTCAAAGAGGGACTTTAGTGCTTTTAACACTTCTACCTCACTGGAGACCCCGGCTGGCGATTGTGCCTGTCTCTTTACCACAGTCATCCTTAGTGAGCGCTCGTGCCGGGACACCAAGCATTCCAAGTGTTCTAACAGCAGCTGAGGAGATGGGGAAAAATAAGAGCGTTAGATGAGAATTTTAACAAAAGCAGAACCCGAAAAATACATTGCTGGTGTCTTGAGGACATTACCATGATGCTAGCACAGTCTGAGCCGCAATATTTTACAGTGGGGATTTTCTAATATCTAGTAATAATTCTATGCCAGCAGCCTGGCACTGTAATAACAGATTCTACGGCGTGAACAGTTTGTTCTGTACTTATTTGTACTCGAAGAAAATATAATCTCAGTAGACCAAACACTTTTTTATTAACCTCCTGCATGTCTGATATCAAAGACTAACAGCTTTACAATTCACCGAGGGATTATTGTTAATGGCTTCCTGTGGACCGCACCACAAGGGACTGCTAACAAAGATGACAATATTTAACATGAAGCTACTTTGCAACCCCTGCAGGTGCTGCTGCCACCCAGGTCACTGGCTTTTTCCAGCATGGAATTATTTGATTTCTAAAGCCACTGTTTTAATTTTTTCGGACAAGCTCGCTCATGGTAGGGCACAGTATCTCATACAATGTATTTCTATTGGGTCATGTGACATTGAATGAGATTATTTTTCCCATAGGCCATTTACCGTATAATCAAAGCAGTCCAAGTGATCAAGATTTACCATAGGCCGCACAGCCTAACAAATCCTACCATGTCAGCAAGGTTGCAAGGACCTTTCAGAATTTATTTGTCATAGGAAATCATTGTGGTTGTGGTAAATCCAGCTATTTTGCCGAACCTCGCCCTATAACCTGGGTCTAACTAAAGAACATTTCCTCTATAATAATAATAATTTTAATAAAAATAAGACACGATTAAATACCATTAGATTGCCTTTTTTTGTCAAGTTGATAGAATGTTATTCAGCTATATCGGTTTCTGGAACAGCTGGGTAACGACCATGCTCTTGAATGGTAAAACTGCGTAGTTATGTAGTGATAGATCACCTGCTCTTATATCATTGTATAACTAATTAGGCCATCTTCACACATATTACCCTTGAGAAAATCTGATGCGGATTTGCAGGTTGATCTGCCACGTATTAGCATAATCCGCGTCATTATGTATATAGAGGAAAATAATTTTACTAACCTGAAAGACAATTTAAGGCTACATTCACACAAACGTAGCCCACCTCGGACGTGATAAACTGCCGTTTTCCACATCCGAGGTGCACTTGTGCGGGTTTTCATTAACGGTTAGCCATAATCATCAACATTAAAAGAAACAAAATGCTGGAAATAGATCACTCTGTGTGTAATGAGTCTATATAATATACGAGAGACACTTTTTGAATTGAATTACTGAAATAAATAAACTTTTTGATGATATTCTAATTCAGTGAGAAGGACTAGTATATGTAGCCCTATGGATGCATTCGGGCGTATGCGCTAGGATCTTTAACGACACATGTTGAACGTATATAGAAAACGTGATGTGAACACAACCTTATATTCTACATTGTGCAACATTTTACGAGTCTTCCTATGTAAGACCAGATTTTCCTATGTAAGTCCTTTTATACCGGCCCATTTTGGGCGTAACGAGCACCAATCAACGAGACAGCTCGTTGATTGGCGCTCGTTTGTTCCTTTCACAAGGAGCTATGTATGTGGACGAGCACTCATTACTCCGATCACTCTTCCCCATACATTTCTAACACGGCAGCAGCACGTCTCCCTGTTTAAACAGGGAGCCGTGCTGCCCATAATGACAATTGTTATGGCAGGAAGGAGGTGAAGGGAACAAGTGAGCCCTAATCTACCCACCGCCCTGTCCCTGCCTACTTGCAACGACCCGTCCTAGGCGACGGGGTACAACTTGGCGGCGGTCCCTACGCTGACTAAGTGCAAGGGGGTACAAACAGGGAACAAGCAAGGGAAGGGGCAGTAGCCCACGGAACACCGTGAGGAAACGGAGTGGTGAACGAGCCAGTCAGGATCAGGATGTAGTGGAGTATACAAACGCAGAGCACGGAGCAGGAAGCAAGCCAGGGGCAGAGCGAAGCAGGATAAGCGGGAACTGAAGCAAGGCAGAAGCACGGCAGAAGCAGGCTGGAGCAAGGCAGCAGTGGGGCCAGGAATCCAAGAAGAATAACAAGCAATGAGGAAGAGAAAACGGCAGGTATAAATGGACAGGGGGCGGAGCTAACTCCGACTGACCAGGCCGCGATAGGCTTTCCCACTCCTGAGCCTGCCACCCTGATTGGTGGGAGCCGGTGTCAGTCTAAGAGGTCTGGCCTCAGGTGTCGACTGATTAATCCTGGGAGTATCCACAGACGTAGTGCCTGGCAGATCCTTTACAACAATATTTTAGGTTGCCGAAAATATACGATCAGCCGACGAACGAGCATTTGCTCGTGCATCGGCTGTATGTTGTCCTGTTTACACAGGTCAATTATCGTGAACGAGCGTTCTGCGAACGCCCGTTTGCCCAACAATTGCCCCGTGTGAAAGGGCCCTTACATTTGCTGTGAAGTTGAATACAATAATATTGTTCTCTGTTATCAGTCATTTCAGACTGGGTAGAAGCTTACCAAAGAGTTTTTGATCGGGATTATTTACCGTTATAGTATAGAAAAAATATGAGCCCCCCATGATCACTACTTTATCTCACATAACTCCAATTCCATACATAGAGGTGACTGATATTAGCAGCTCGTCTTATAAAATGCATTTTTTTTATAAACGGACGGTTAGTTGTCCTTTAATTTACCATCACACAAGAAATGCTCATCTCACATCCACACTATATTAGGGTATGTATGTGCACACACACTAATTACGTCCGTAATATACGGACGTATTTCGGCCGCAAGTTCCGGACCGAACTCAGTGCAGGGAGCCGGGCTCCTAGCATCATACTTATGCACGATGCTAGGAGTCCCTGCCTCGCTGCAGGACAACTGTCCCGTACTGTAATCATGTTTTCAGTACGTGACAGTTGTCCTGCAGCGAGGCAGGGACTCCTAGCATCGTACATAACTATGATGCTAGGAGCCCGGCTCCCTGCACTGAGTTCGGTCCGTGACTTGCGGCCGAAATACGTCCGTATATTACGGACGTAATTAGTGTGTGTGCACATACCCTTACATAGACACCACTAGATCTAGAGTTTATCGCTATCTGAATCCACGTTGCTGCCTGATCGCTGGGTGTAATCTCCCTGTCTTTTTCTTTGATAAGTCTTCACTGAGGTAATTTCACAGTGAAAACACACGAAGCTCCTTCAAGTTGTCGTATTTTGCCTGTGGCACGCTGTCATCCGCATTTACTGTGACAGGCACTTCCTACGTGTCCTCAACTTGGATGCGGCACTATTCCATGGCATCAAGACGCACCGTGAAGTGTGTTTATTTATAGCAACTTCCAACCTAACAGAAAAGAGGACAGCCTATATCACATGGGTCGTTAACTCTTTACACCGCTGTCAGAAAACAGTGCCAATCCCCGCTGTGCAGTCCTATTTGACGAAGATCTTCTCTTGATAATTAAGTCTGTATTGCTTTTGCGCGTTCTCGTTGCGTTTTCAAACGATGCCAAAAGAAGCGTATCTGAAAAAAACGCATGCTTTTTTTTTTTAATGTTTCAGCTGTAATCTGGTTTTGATTTTCACACGAGGTCATTACGTCCGTAATTGACGGACGTATTTCAGCTGCAAGTACCGAACCGAACACAGTGCAGGGAGCCGGGCTCCTAGCATCATAGTTATGTACGATGCTAGGAGTCCCTGCCTCGCTGCCGTACAACTGTCCCGTACTGTAATCATGTTTTCAGTACAGGACAGTAGTTCCACGGAGAGGCAGGGACTCCTAGCATCGTACATAAGTATGATGCTAGGAGCCCGGCTCCCTGCAGTGTGTTCGGTCCGGGACTTGCGGCCGAAATACATCCGTCAATTACGGACGTAATGACCTCGTGTGAACATACCCTAATACACTGTACCCTGTACGTTTTCGTTGTGTTTTCAAACACTGCTGAATAAACGCATTTGAAAAATGCATGCGTTTTTTTTAAATGATTTAGCTGTAATCTGCCTTTATATTTAATGGTATAGGCTCACAACTGAAACCTCTTGTAAAAACGCGTCTGTAGTTAAAAGACGAATGAGTTTTTCCAGATGCGTTTTTGTGGCAGCGTTTCAAAGCGCAACAAAAACGCACAATGAGAACCCAGCCTAATAAGAGAAGTAGCAAGCAGTCATTGAAAACGAGGACATGGCTGGTACCAGTCGTTACTGAGGCCAACTGTGCGCTTTTTCCAGTCATGTCAGGTTAGTCGGTTCCTCGTACAGCATGAGAGCTGACAGAATTGCTGGTGTGATTACTACGCCAGAAGCGGCAGCTTTGCATATTTCTATGACTACCAGTAAATGTGCCGTCACTTTGCAACGGGATCTGAAAGGTAGGAAAGTGTAACTTGCTGGTGTTAGCCGCGGTTCGCAAGAGGAATTGTCCTAGAAATGTACAAATACACAGGAATTGTCCCAACAGTGAATGCCATTGTAACTGATGAAAACGCTAGGGTTTCACGTTGATATTTGGATGTCCACGAGCCCTGGTATAATTGAGCAATTACCTCGATTAGCAGGCAACTTTAAAGTTTCTCTATAAGGCACGGGCCATATGACGACTTTGGCCACGTCTTGGCTCGCGCGTCCAAAGATCACTGTGTCACGCTGCGTACATCGCAATAGTATAAGGGCATGTTGTTGCTCTGCGACCCGCAAGTTGCCACGACCGCGGCACCACAGTCACATGAAGTCCAGTGGGTTGAATTCTTTACAACTGTGGTATCGCAGTCCTGGCAACTTGAAAGTCGCAAAGCGACCACATTGACTTTCATTACCTGTGATACAGGCTGCGTGACACAGCGATCTTTGGCGGAGTGACCCGTATTCTGGCCAAAGTCGCTGTATAGCCCTATCTTAATGGAAAACTCACAGGTGCCTTGGACAGAATTATTGCGATTGTCGCACAACTTTTTACCCCATAGGGAAATACCTGCTTCCTTAGGGCCTGTTCACATCAGCGTTGCCCTTCCATTGAGGGATTCCGTCTGAGGTTTCCATCGGGTTAGCCCCTCAACGGAAAGGCAAACGGAAACCTCAGCTTCCGTTTGTATCACCATTAATCTCAATGGTGAAGGAAACTTTGCTAATGGTTTCCGTTTGTCACCGTTGTGAACGGATTCCATTGTTTTGATGGAATCAATAGCGCAGTCGACTACGCTATTGATTCCGTCAAAACAACTAAACCTTTTCACAGGCCCAATATCTGCCGTACTGTCTTCTCTACCGCCAAACTCCTCATGTGGCACTAGTGCTGCGCCGCTTAAAAGGACCAGCGCACACCAATTTCAAAAAGTTCTAAGCCTACGGCTTACCACTATTTAAGACTGTCTGGGAATCCTTTTACTTTGTTATGTAGTAGGTTCAATTTGTTCCTAAATTCTCTTAAGAAGTTTCCATTATGTTTCCCTGGTTTTGCTCAGCTTGACTTCTGTATGATGCCTGCCCTGACCCTGGGACTGGTTTCCCATGTTTCACAAATTCTGCCTGCCATAACATTGGCTTAAGTCCAACTATATGTCTGTATCTTGTTCTGATGCTGCGCTGCAAATCTCCAGCCTGTCTTCACTTCAACTCTTGCCAATAATTACTATTCTGGACTAGATACTTGTGAATTCTCTCCAGGAAAGTCCATACCTCAGTGAGGATTTTAAGGTCGAATACCTTAGACTCTCTGATCGAGCCCACGTCAAATCCATTGGTATCTGGTAGGTCCACCATCTGTCTGTTGACCTGGTAGGTCCACCATCTGTGATGTTACACCACTTTCCCAAAAAATTTACTGACTTTTTATATGATGAAGGGGACCCATGTTTAGAAAGCGGCCGCCCATAAAGCTGCATCACAACAAAGATCTCAGTGCTGTGTCTGATTGGAATATGGGGGCAAACGGCATTTTTATCTTTTTTAGGCCAGGATCACACACACAGTTTTGATGCAGTTCTTGGCTCAGTATTTTAAACCAAAACCATAAGTAGATCCAAAAGTAAGGGAATGTATAAAGAAAAATCTGATGCATCTCCTCTCTTATGAGTCCACTCCTGCATCAAGACTATATGTGTGATCATGGCCTTAGGGCAGATATTTTTATTTTCCCTTTCGCTTGATCAATAGGGGAAAACAATATTCTTAGAAATTCCTTTCATCCACATCTTCTCCCCTTACATTTTTGAATTTACTACAGTGACAAAGTGGATCGAGAGCCATATTCCACTTTAAGAAGACGAGAAGTTCCCGCAGTCCTTGCATCGAATGGCAAATATCACAAATTTCAAGACAATGAAAAACATATTTAAGACCATTTAGTCCTAAATAATGCTGTCCATAAGGATTATGTGGGATAGGTTATCCGGTAGTGTCAAATTGAAATAAATCAAGGCCTTGTCGAACAAATATATTTCCAGGGATATCAGGTCCTAACTACATAATTTCCAGTTCAGGAGGACTCAGGAGTAACGTAAAAGCAAGTTTCCATATATTTATTTCTAATATGGCATATCAAGCAGACATGGCATAAATAGGTGGAGGTCTGGCATTTATTCTTTTAAGGATTGACTTCCATTGTAATAGTTAATTCAGGAGTCCTTAACATTCAACTGAAAATACTATCTTGTTGCATAGCAAGAGGCACAGCAGGAAGCTGGTGACAACTATGTGGAGACATGTGTTGTTGCCCGTCGGACCTCTGAAGTACTGCAGGGGCCTATTAATGCCATACCACCAGCATATCTGCCCCCTTCATTTCTACAGAGAAGTGACCTCGGCACCAGAGAGATATAAAAATGAAGGTTTTTTTTCCCTATGTAATGCAATGAAAAAGAAAGCGCAGGGGGACGTTGCCCCTTCAAATTCAGAACTACTGTAGAGGACCACCGGTTACCGAAGTGATTGTTGACGTCTCTATGCATGATGTCTGATTATTAGATATCTAGATCAGGAGACTCCTTCATATGGCTCCTGAATCACAAGATGATCATTTGAGACAAACACGGAAAGGTGTTACAGCTTTTTGGCATTCCTAATAAATCGTCCTGGGATCAGGCTCTTCAGACAAAACACAAAAAAATAGATCAGCTCATCTTCAGCTTCTCAGCTAAATTCTCAAGGGCAAATATGCCCCAAACAACTCAACCGAGGAAAAGAAAGTAAATCTCAATATGTGGGCTTTATATATGATCTCTTGTGTTATGCTATGAACACCCACTCCAACTGTTTAAATAAGGGTGGTAACCACACCGGTGACATACCAGTGCCTTTAAAAGGTACAATTATATAGGCATGGTTGTTTTTATGGGCCAGGTGGACAAAACAGTCTAAGATTCGGAGCCAGGTACACTGGATTTTTTAAAGTCTACCTTTAAATACCTTGTAAAGGTCTGAGACAAGGGCATTGCCAACCGAGAGCGTAATACTAACCCTAAATCACAGCCGACATGTTTATTTTGGTGAAATGGACCACATCGTTCTATTATTGATTAAACATGAAAGTGTTAAAACTTTTTTTGCGTGTCCAAACGGATAGAACATTTCAAGGAACACTAAACCGAAAGTCTGAAGCATGGAAGAGTTGTAAAAAGAGAATATTCACACCTAAGTATATAAAGGTCTGTTGAGGTTATAGCATTGGGGGTACGTAAGATAAAGTGGTGATCATGCAAAGCAGGAATTTTTATGGAATTTCAGTCAAACATTCCATTGAAAAACACTAAAATCATAATGTCTCCAGTCTGAAGTGACTGATAACAGCAAACAACAGAGAGCATTGAAGCGCACATCAAATGGAGACTAGAAGTTCCACATTTGATTGAAACCTAGGATCACAGTCCTGCAAGCTAGGCCGGAATGAAGGGTAGGTAGAATTGGTGACCACCTCGTGCACAACCGGAGGGAGAGTACAATTTATGCAAAAAAACAACAATGCACACACACACACACAACACACACACACACACACACACACACACACACACACACACACACACACACACACACACACACACACGGCAGTGGTGGATAGATACAGTGAATGAATGGATAATTTCAAAATGATGTCCTTTTTACCAAGCTAAGGCTCTGTTCACATCTGCGTTGGGATCCAGTTCTGACGTTCCGTCTGAGCTTTCCGTCAGAACGGGACCCTGCACAGGAACAAACTGACACAGACGGAAACCAGAGAACCAGTCAACTACGCTATTGCTTCCGGCAAAATGACGGGTCCGATGCACAACAGAGACAAACGGAAACCAGGACCACCGGATCCGTCACTATTGAAATCAATGGTGATGGAAAAGGAAACCTTTGGTTTACGTCTGTTCAGGGTCCCATTCTGACGGAAAGCAACGACGGAATGTCAGTACGGGACCCCAACGAAGATGTGAACAAAGCCTCACAGAGTTAGGTTTCGTTCACATCGGTGTTGTGGCTTCCGTTTTACCGGATCCATCAGAGAACCACAAGTACGGAAGTACACGTTTCAGTCAAAAAACACATTGATTTCAATGGGTTTTGTTTTTGCATTAGTTGTGCTCAGTTAAGCTCCGTTCCGTCAGGTTTCTTTTTTTTTTTCACTGAAGCAATACGGTAGTCTGCTGATCTATTGTTTCCGTCAAAAATTATGGAAACCTGACAGAAAGGACCATTCCATTTTTTGTAACATTGTAGTCAATGGATGACGGGTACAAACTGATATGCCATTCGTTTGTATCAGTTATGCATTACGTTTAACGGATCCATTTTTTTTCTGTACATGCACAGACTAAAAATGAAAGCAAGAAAAATGCAAAGATAAAAATGCAAAGATAAAAACGGATCCATTAAAAACGGAGTATAACTGATGACACACAGACACAAACGGAAAGTCAAGAGTTTGATTTTTGACGGATCTGGTAAACTGATCCGTCAAAAAAAAACAAAAACATATTTTACCTTCTTTCAGTCTGGCATCCGTCAGTCTGTACGTTTTTTATTTTTATTTCAACGGATCCGCTAAAACAGATACCACGACGTAGATGTGAACGAAAGAACAGCACTGACATGCCAGTAAACCCATCCGTCCGTCTACCTATAATTTTGCCATTTCATATCATTCTATCCGTATATGAAAAACAATACAAATATAAACATAATATGCATTTTCATATCTTTACCTAAACAATGTTCACAATTTGATAAAGATCCTTTTCTCTTTCATCTGCTGACTGCACCAGAAGTTGATAAGTGCTAAAATAGGAGGAGAAGGAAGAGCCAGCCCCCCTACGGGCAGCCAGGCTCTCCAATACCCCCTCTCTACTCCTTGTCCCAAACACTCCCACTGTCATCTCCCCACTCACCCGAGTGTTGTTTCTCTCTGCTTTCAGTTCAGCAATCTCTTCCTCTCTCTCCAGAAGTTGCTCACGACACAGGTTCAACTCCTTAGTGAGGGCTGCAAATTCCTATAAAAAAAAAGAAAAAATTGAAAATTATGTAGAAGTATACAAAAAAAAAAGTACAATCTTACAAAAACTGCTTACAAAGGTGTAGATTTCAGGGACACCCATTTCATTCCCTCCAACGGTCCCTATAGTTTTATTAAGGAGATAAATTTGTATCTTAAACTGAATTACAGTGTAAACGTGGTGTCCCTGCATGCAGCGGACTAGGTTTAAAAAGGCTTATGAAGAATCTAATATGGATAGGAAAAAAAAAGTACATTTTCTGCCAATTGCACGAAGGTGAGGAAGAGATGTGAGAGCGGCAGTAAGATCACACTGGCTGCTTTGTGTAGCCCTGGTCTCCGAAAGCTCCCAAGGGAACAAGTCCTACACAGACCCCCTTCAGCACACTGCCTGCTTTGTGTAATCGGGTAGCTCACTAGACCTTTTCTATGGCTTTTTAGGTTATTTTCTATCACCCTTTTATGTGGATATTTAACAAATGTTCTCCAGTATTATGTATTTTTAAACCTTCACTATCTGA
This sequence comes from Rhinoderma darwinii, assembly GCF_050947455.1. Taxonomy (NCBI): domain Eukaryota; kingdom Metazoa; phylum Chordata; class Amphibia; order Anura; family Rhinodermatidae; genus Rhinoderma; species Rhinoderma darwinii. The sequence continues at coordinate 45,308,655 of NC_134696.1, read as the reverse complement.
ATGACCTGTATGCTGCTGGTTGTATATACTCCTCAGAATTCCCATGAATATAAATAGGCTATGAAAATCTGTGCGTCGACCTGGTCTCTTCCAAGTGAATTTGAGACAGGAGACAAAAGGGACATAATGCACGGATGATCACCAATGCCTCTTTGCTTTAGCAACGAGTAGGTCCTGATTGCTGAACCCCCATCAAAACATATCCTATCAATAAATGTATGTAAAAGACTATTATGTAAGAGGTTCTGCAGCATCTGAGGTCTGTATTACAGGCTACAATTCTCCAAATGAGAAGAAAGAGCTTTGTGTCATTCAATGGAGGAAAAATGGAGTAGCAGTGATTCCTATGAAACTCTTTTTCAAAATGAGGTGCTGCAAGATCTGGTGTGTTAATCATTTGGTACATTTCGGCAAAAGAAGAAGCGCCGCTTTATGTCAATCACTATTGATTGACATGAAGCTCCCTTCTGAGAAGAAACACGAGCTGGGCCTAAGAAGAGGATTGGGAGCCCTGGAGGAACAGAAGAGACACAGCAGCCTGGAAGAACTAGAAGAGGAACAACAGAATGTAACAAGGAGGAGAAGAGGAGGAAGAATCCAAGCCAGAAATAATGAGAAAAGGAAGAGCAGCCTAGAAGGAGAAGGAGGATCCATAGCCAGAGAGGACAACCTGAAACCAGAAAGTAGGAGAAGAGGTGGAGCAAAAAACAGAAAGAAGAAGAAGAGGTGGAGCCAAAACCAGAAAGAAGGGGGAGAAAAGGAGGAGCCAGGACAGAAAGAAGGAGAAGAGGAGGAGCCAGGACAGAAAGAAGGAGAAGAGGAGGAGCTCCAGCCTGGAAGGAGAAGAGCAGTGAGGAGAAGGAAATTAGTTAAAGAGGCTCTGTCACCAGATTTTGCAACCCCTATCTGCTATTGCAGCAGATAGGCGCTGCAATGTAGATTACAGTAACGTTTTTATTTTAAAAAAAACAAGCATTTTTGGCCAAGTTATGGCCATTTTTGTATTTATGCAAATGAGGCTTGCAAAAGTACAACTGGGCGTGTTGAAAAGTAAAAGTACAACTGGGCGTGTATTATGTGCGTACATCGGGGCGTGTTTACTACTTTTACTAGCTGGGCTTTCTGACGAGAAGTATCATCCACTTCTCTTCAGAACGCCCAGCTTCTGGCAGTGCAGACACAGCCGTGTTCTCGGGAGATCACGCTGTGACGTCACTTCCTCAGGTCCTGCATTGTATCAGACGAGCGAGGACACATCGGCACCAGAGGCTACAGATGATTCTGCAGCAGCATCGGCGTTTGCAGGTAAATCGATGTAGCTACTTACCTGCAAACGCTGATGCTGCTGCAGAATCAACTGTAGCCTCTGGTGCCGATGTGGCCGACACGATGCAGGACCTGTGAGTGACGTCACAGATCTGCACTGCCAGAAGCTGGGCGTTCTGAAGAGAAGTGGATGATACTTCTCATCAGAACGCCCAGCTAGTAAAAGTAGTAAAAACGCCCCGATGTACGCACATAATACACGCCCAGTTGTACTTTTGCAAGCCTCATTTGCATAAATACAAAAATGGCCATAACTTGGCCAAAAATGCTCGTTTTTTAAAAATAAAAACGTTACTGTAATCTACATTGCAGCGCCTATCTGCTGCAATAGCAGATAGGGGTTGCAAAATCTGGTGACAGAGCCTCTTTAAAGGGAACCTGTCACCAGCATTTTAGCTATAAAGCCAGCAATACCTGGTGAAAGTGGGTTAAAAATCATTGTCATCTAAGCTATAAATATGTTCTAAGTAAGCTCTGTAGCTTTAGTATTCAGTTTTTCAGTGGTCCCGAGCTGTATGCAAATGAGCAGAAAAGAGTCAAATCTTCATCTGAAAAGAGTCAGATTTTCATTCCTCCAGCATCTCAGAGTGGACTCCACCTCCTTCTTTTTGATTGACAGCTCCTTAGCCAGTCAGGACCAGACAGGTGGCAACGGTGGGCGGGGTTAAGAAGCTGCATCCCAGAGGGAAATATAATTACGATAAAAGGCGGGAAGAGTTTAAACGACGATATTTACTGACAGAGGAGGACTTCAGGAAAGAAGAGAACAGGAACGCACTCTGGACAGCTGCGGCCATTGAGGGGTCAGGCGAGTTTAACAGGTAAGATGTTGATGACAGGATCCCTTTAAGCAAGTCATACATGGGACACTTTGCCCCTGACCTGTCCAAATCTTTAATTCTAATTCTTGACATCTGCAATGATTAGTATTATTTTCCAAATGGAAAATTGTTCCCACTGTTGCAAATTTCGTACATGTGTATCTCTACCATATATGCAGATATCATAGCATATAACCAATAATAACCAAGAAAAACTTAGAACTAATCCTGTATCTCAACAACAATGGGACAAATATGTATCGGAACCGACCATTTTATTAAGACATGATTTTTGTTAAACTCACGCAAGAATATAATGAATGTCACATAGGGACACAGGAACATACAGTATGTCATATAGGAACATTTGAAACATATGTCAATTATTTTAATTTCCTACTATTTATAATGTAATTGCTTAGCAGTGCTGGGACCACAAGATTGGTGTTTGACCAGAGCAACGCTGCAGAATATGTTGGTGTCATTAAAGCTCATTATAATACAAATTTGGTAGAGAAATAAAGGCTATTATCTGACAACAAGCAGAATCATGTGTTCCTGGTCAGTGGTGGAATATGGCCTCAGATATGACCTTGTACAGAGATTCTTCTGGAAACAGATACAAGGTGACCATTAATCCTGCTATCTTTTGACCTCTAAAGCAGCGGTCCCCGACCTCTTTTTAACCAAGGACCAGTTTCATGCAAGACAATTTTTCCACAGACCGGTGGGGAGGCGGGCTTGTTCAGGGTTTAGGCTCAGTTCCCACGTTGCGTAAATACTGCAGATTTTCCGCATTGGAATTCGTTGCGGAAAATCCGCAGCATAATACAGTAGCAGCAAAGTGGATGAGATAGAACAAATGTTGTCCACACGCTGCGTAAATAGTGAGTAGAAAAAACGCTCAGAAATTAACATGCGGTGCAGAGTTTTTTATTCCGCAGCATGTCAAATGTATTTGCGTAAACGCCGCTTATTTGTTGTGGGTTTTCCCCATTGAATTCAATGGGGAGGTAAAACCCACAACAAATAGCAGTTGTTGCGTTTATTGCGGGTGAATCACAGCGAATCTTAAACCTACCCAGAAGTCTGTTTCTTCCTCCAGGCCGGCCTCCTGGGATCACAATTCATCCCATGTGACCCCTGCAGCCAATCACAGGAAGCAGCGGTCTCCTGGGATAAAAAGTCATCCCAGCAGGCTGGCTGAGTGCGAAGAGGTTTTCCGCAGCAGACATTCTGGCTGAAAAATTGCACCACAATTTGGTGTGGTTCTTCGTCCGGAAATCCCTGTGGCCACCGGGGCAGATACCAAATGATAACGTGGACGGTACCAAATGATCCATGGACCGGTATTGGTCTGCGGCCCGGTCAGTGGCGTAGCTATAGGGGTCGCAGGGGCCCCCGTTGCCATACCACATGCTTGTTGAATAAATCTGCTGTGCCGTGAAGCCGGCACTTCCTGGTTACGGTCACATGGTACACTTAGTGTACCATGTGACCGTGTTGTCACGTGACACGTCTTCCAGCCAGTGAAGTGGAAGAGCCGGTGCGGAGGACTCCAGGTGAGCTGCGGAGTCTGTATTGTAATGTATTGTGTTGTGTTGTGTTGGCTTGTAATGTAATGTATTGTGTTGCCTTATAATGTATTGTGTTGTATTGTGCTGTTTGCGGTGGAGGGGGGGCCCGTTAAATTACAGCCCCCCCCCCCTCCTCTCTCCACCACAAACTGCACAATACAACACAATACAGTACACACTGTGGGTCGCGTCCCCCTGGGGATTCATGTGAAGACCACCGGGGGGTCGCGAGTCACTCACTGAGGTCCCGGTTCCATTCAACGCTGGAGCAAGGAGCGGACGTCTCCTTGATCCAGCATTCACTGTGCCCTGAGCAGCTCGACGCAGGCTGGCGGGATGTAGCGACATCATCGCGCCTGTCTGCGCCGAGTCACTCATAGCATCCACCGGAGGAGGCGAAGGATCCTCCACCCGGCGTGGGAACGAGGATAGGTAAGTAATTATGCTATTTTTCTATTATGCACATATGGGGGCATTATACGGTGGGGCTGATAATGCGGGAGGGGGGGTATTATACTGCATGGGGGGCTGATATGGCATGGGGGATGATAAGATATGGGGGCATTATGCTGCATGGGGGCTGATATGGGGGCATTATACTGCATGGGGGCTGATATGGAGGGATTATACTGTATGGGTAGCTCATATGGGGGCATTATACTGTATGGGGAGCTCATATGGTGGGCATTTTACTGTATGGGGAGCTGATATGGGGGCATTATACTGTATGGGGAGCTCATATGGAGGCATTATACTGTATGGGAGCTGATATGGGGGGCATTATACTGTATGGGGAGCTGATATGGGGGGCATTATACTGTATGGGGAGCTGATATTGAGGGACATTATACTGTATGGGGAGATCATATGGGGGGCATTATACTGTATGGGGAGCTCATATAGGGGGCATTGTACTGTATGGGGAGCTGATATGGGGGGCACTTTACTGTATGGGGAGATTATACTGTATGGGGGCTGATATGGGGGACACTATAATGTATGGGGGCAGCTATGTGGGGCATTATACTGTGGGGGCTGATATGGGGAGCATTATACGGTATGGGGCTGTTATGGGGGGGCATTATACGTTATGAGACATTATACTGTGTGGGGGCATAATATAGGAGCATTATACTGTGTGGGGGCATTATACTATGGGGGCTGTTGTGCAAGGCGTCTGGACATAGGCGTGCGCAGGGGCCTGATGATGGTGGTATTGGGGTAGGGGTAGGGGAGCCCAAGCTGAATTTTTTTTTTTTCGCTCTGTATTTAGACAAATGTTCTATTTCATCCACTCTGCTGCTACTGTATTTGCTGTGGATTTTCTGCAACAAATTCCGTTACAGAAAATCTGCAGTATTTACACATGTGAACTGACCCTTAGGTCGGATTCACACGAGCGTGTTCGGTCCGTGATATATGGTCCGCATGTCGGCTGCATTTTCCGGACCGAACACGCTGCAGGGAGCCGGGCTCCTAGCATCATAGTTATCTGTGACGCTAGGTGTCCCTGCCTCTCCGCGGAACTACTGACCTGTACTGAAAACATAATTACAGCTCAGGACAGTTGTCCTGCAGCGAGGCAGGGACTCCTAGCGTCATAGATAACTATGATGCTGGCTCCCTGCAGTGTGTTCGGTCCGGGAAATACTGCCGACATACGCTTGTGTGAATCCGGCCTTACAGTTTTGAAAAGTGTTCAGAAAAAGGAGCACGACCAGAGACGTTTTTAAATTGCGCCAGTTTGGTGCAAAATCTTAATGTAAAGTATGAGAGCCAAGAGGTGGTATAAGGAAGAGAAAAGTGTCTAACGTAGCAAGAAGCTCCAAATTTATCATACAGCGTGCATCATTGTGATAAACTTGGCTTTGTTTCTGCACATCTGGTCTAGTTTTATCCTTTCTACATTTAGGAAAGAATTATTAAATCACCCAAATGTTTATTACAAAGTTGCATAAGTTTTCATTGAACAACGATTAAGCTTTATTTACACAACACTGAAACACCCTAATATCAGAAGGATTTCTAATGACGGACAAAATGTCCATCATTACCGGAATTAGCAGTAAAATCGCAGCCTTACTCACAAGCGTGTGCAACTTCGCTGTGGAGCCCTAGTCTTAAAAAAAATATAATCCATTTTCACACCAGCAGCTGACATTACTTCCAACACTGTGGACCTGTACCGTAAGTGCCTTCTTACCCTTTGTCTTCCAGCTTCTAATACGGAGAAGTAGATGCCATTTTTGAATGACTGCTATTTGACTTCACAAGTTTGTGCAGGAATAGTCACAACTTTTATCTTATCTAATGTGATGCAATATTTATTGTCATTTTTTTTATATAATTTCACATTTATGCTATTGAGAGAAGTTAATGAATAGGTATCAAACCCTGTATTACTTATAGTGTTCAAAAATAGGCACTTTGATTTCAAGAACTGAAAGCCTATTTTAATATTTCACATTTTAAATCTTCATAAAGGGTTGAGTAACTTTACAAATACTTTGCTTGCCTTATTTTGTAGTCATATTTGTAGAAACTTTCAAAATCCTGATGGTTCCTATTGGAAACAGTCAGCAGTTTATCTGTATCTGCTGTCAGGCAAAAAACCTAACAACTTAGTGGCCATATACCTTAGGGTATGTTCACACGGAGTGTTTTCAGCCATTTTTCAGGCTGTAAACAGCCCAAAAAACGTCTGAAAAATCGGAAGCAGAACGCCTCAACATCTGCCCATTGATTTCAATGGGAAAAACAGCGTTCTGTTCCGATGGGGCGTTTTTTACGCAGCCGTTTTTCAAAAGACGGCCGCGAAAAAGAAGTGCATGTCACTTCTTCAGCCGTTTTTGGAGCCGTTTTTCATAGACTCTATAGAAAAACAGCTCCAAAAACGTAAAAACTCAGTGAAAAACGCGACTTTGATTAAAAAACTTCTGAAAATCAGGAGCTGTTTTACCTTGAAAACAGCTCCGTATTTTGAGACGTTTTTTATTTTGTGTGTGCACATACCCTCAGATAACTGTCAGCCGAACGAGCCTTCGACCCACAGCTATTCCACCGGATTTCGTTTACAAATGCACGCTTGTCGAGTGTGCATGTTTACTCAATTGGGAGAGGGGGAGAAATCTGCAGCCAACACCTTTGGCGTTAGCTTATCTCCTGTGAGAACAAAGTATCGGGCATGTTGAAATCCAGGACACCCCAATACACATCATGGCATGCTGGGAGTTGTGGTTACACGATAACTGTGGAGCCAGAGCTTGCAGATCCCTGGTATATTGCATGGATTGTTTATCATCAAACCTGGATGTTTCATAGCCAGAACCCCTGCTGGGTAACTTTAGTTATTAGATGGGCTATCCCCGCTCTGTTACAGGCAGCAGCTCTGCTGTCAGATATACGAGGGATCATTGTATCTCTTACTTTATTAATGATGCTGGCTTCGTTTTAATAACGCCCCATGGATTGCAGCTACTGGTGCAGCAATGCTTACTGGTGATAATCGCTTATTTTACTGACAAAATATATTCATCTTACTGTTTAAAACAACAATTGTACTGTATATAACCCCCACCTCATTCCATTTACATCACTGCAGTATTTAATCCTCTTCAAACTGGAATGAAATACAGAACAGTAAATCCTAATATTTTTGGTTCATCGATATCAATAAAAATAGTGCACCCTCTGATCTGATCTGTCATTTAGGCCCTATTCACATCTGAGTTAGAGGCTCCGTTAGTGGCCTCCGTCGCAGATCCGGTAGAGATTACCGGAAACAATAGGGCAGGATGCTGCGCTATTGGTCCCGGTAAAACCATGGATACCCTGACAGATATCCAATGGAACCCATTAAAGTCAATGGGTTCCGTCGGTTCCTGGTGGTGTCCATGGTGCTACGGAACCATTGCTTCCGGTGTTCCCTTGTTCTGCTTCTCTAATGGAACAGAGCAACGGAATGACTCGACGCAGATGTGAACATAGCCTAATGGGTAGTTGATGTAGAACAGTTACCAATTCTTTTTCCAAACCATTTTTCCCACAAGAAAAGTAATATCTCAAATTCAGAAAACAAGAAAAGGAGATGTAGGTCATTTGGAAATAAGCAGAAACCCAAAATGTCACCAATGGATTGTGCCTGATAAGAAAACCTCACAAATGTACAAAGCACAAATGTTAGAGCGTCTATGAGATACCCTAAAAAATATAAGCCCTTTAATGCTTCTGTATCTACGAAATGGCTCCTGATCCTCTATTTTCCTGTTCGGTAATCAAATGACCCTGACCAAGGGGACAAAATACTGTAGAATTTAGGAGCCAGTTAGGCCATTCCAGTAGCCAGTTTTCATTTTTTTAATGGCCAGGCAATACAACTTCTTGAGACATTAACAACCCAAAAATGTAGGGGTCAACAGCAATTTTCTAGGTGACTGCCTACCTGGCTTTTGGAATTTGTTGACTGGTGTAGACTTCTGCCAGAATAGATTCATTCATTGCTACTGCATTTTGAGCCTACTATACCCATCTGTTTGGTCCTGGCCATAGTCTATGGCATATAGATCAATTGACAGATCAGGGGAGGGTAAAGCATAAGGTGGGCTGCGATCAGAAGCTCCACCTGGTCCATGCAAATCGATGATTAGAACAATAATGCCATGGCACAATGTCTTGAATTCACTATTTCCATTGAACTAAATAGTAAATTATTGACCCAGTGTACTCCTGTGCTACATATATATTCTAAGTTTCCTAAAACTGGTTTTTTTTCCGCATAGATGCACAAGTTACTGATCTAACCACTTGATATGGGATAGCGCTGACACTGTGACACAGACAGAAGAGGTCCCTTGTACATGAACAATGTGAGTCCTTTGCTTTCCAACATCTAATATTTTGAGTAGTGCCGTAACATCATTTGCTCTCTAGAATATCTCCAAATGGCTACCAATTTCTGGAAATCCACAAATCTACTAGTAACTAGAACCATGAGAAACATTAACACAGTCCCTAGTTGTGTCTTTCAACTTCAGTCCTCAAGTGCCACCAGCATGAAATGTTTTCAAGTTTTCCTAAGTATCTAGGCAAAATCAGGAGCTACCCGATGTTCTCTCTATGGGATATCCTCAAATCATGACTTATTGGGGGCACTTGAGAACTGGAGTTGAGAAACACTAGTTAATACACAATAATACACTAGTCTAATACACAATAATACATTCTGTTTTTCTTTGTAGGTGGCAGCTGGCCCTCTGGCCTACAGGGCCCCTGGGCACCAACGCATAAGGTAGGTCTTTCCCTGTTTCCTGTCTCAACAAAGCCATCACATACACAACATTTCATAGATGCGTAGGGAGGCCGATAACCCACACAGAATAAAAGTTGCTGGTTGTTATCTTAACTGCCTGCATATATTTACACGCAGCGAGTGACGTAAAGACGAAACTCTGTGAAAGAATATTTTAATAATGTACTAAGGAACACCTATAAAATTTGTGAAAGAACTCGGCCTTCTTCAAGCTCAGCCATTTATTCACAATTTAAATAGCTGTTGGAGGATAAGGCAATTCAATCTCCCGGGCCGGAACGCCAAACTGTAAGTAGAGTCATTACCATTCCGAGCACACAGACTGTTAACCTAATCTTCCCACGTACTCCATATTCAGGTCCGGGGAGGACACAATGGAGACTGTGCCTACAGCACTATTTTTAGTCTGCCGTATACCTGTGCTCCAGTCCGGGAACTCAGAATATCAAATGGATCTGACTAGTGAAAACACGTTTACTATATAGATTATACCTCTATTATGGTGCAAATATGACAATTATGTCTCTGTCTCTGCAGGCTGCTGATAGTAAATATTGCCACTTAATTAAGAGGTCCCAGCATATGTGGTAGCGGGTTTCAAATAGTGGTATAAAAATGTTAGATACTGAAATTAAATGGGACCCGTCACCTTGAAATTGTAGTCCAAGCTGCAGGCAGCATGTTATAGAGGAGAAGCAGAGCAGATCAATATATCGTTTTGTGGGAAATATTTAGTCGAACTTGTAATTTATTGATTATATTCCTGCCCTTTCTATGCTTAGAAGTCCAGTGGGTGGTCCTACTCAATGATTGACATCCTTCCCTGTATGAGTGTGCATAGAGAGATAGCTGTCAGTTACTGAATAGGACCGCCCACTGGACCCCTAAGCATAGAAAGAGCAGGAATATAATCAATAAATTACAAGTTATACTGAATCCTTTCCCACAAAACTATATATCGATCTGCTCAGCTCCCCCTCCTCTATAAAATGCTGCCTATAGATTGGACTGCATTTTTAACATGAAAGGTTCCCTTTAAAATACACCAAGATGGAAATCGGAGCAGACGTCCCATATCAGGTTGAAATGAAGCTTCAAGAATATTCAACTGGTCTCCTATGAAATGTATAGGGCCAGATGAGTCTGTGAAGGTCTCTGGTAAAACATTTTGTTGGGGCCAATCCCTCTTTTTGGAAAGGGAAAGTAGGCTGAAAATTATAGAACTATATAATACCAATTTAATAGTGCAATACAGTGTCCTAAAAATACCGCCACACATTGCATAAGTAACAGTGCTATATAGTGCCCAGATAACCGTGCTCAGGTCCCAAGTCTTCAAACAAAGCTTTAGAGATATGTAGTTAGCCCGTCTGAATCATCTTGAGGAGGGTGGAGGAAGCCCCTAGATAGTGGAGGCCAAGGGCATTTGCCCCTTCAGCCCTTCCTATAATCCAGCCCTGATATTTTCACATGCTCTGTTTAATAAGACTGTCCAGCTCCTGTAGAACTATGTTCCAGCACTACATCCTCCCAGGAATTAGTAGTTTATTATTTTATGAAGAAGATATTTGATATCAATTTTATCCATTTCCCATCATTCCTTTCTGTCACAACCTGATGGTGAAATTTAAGTATACACTTGTCATCAGTTCCTAACACATCTTTTCCAAATTTCACACAATTCCGGTTCCTTTTAGTGACTCTTGGAGTGGGGGCAGTCATTTCCCTATTTCTTTCCATCATCATATATTTTTTATTCTCTCCCATATTTTAGAAGGGTCTGTAACTGTATCAATAATTTGCAGTCAACTGGAAACTGGATTAGAAACGCAGCAATCTGTGTCCCATTGAAGTATGTAGGCTACATTATCTATACACTCCCTTCCTGTTTTTTTATTTTTGTTTTTCTTTAAATGGTTAAAAAAAAACCTGTATACGAGTTTGCCAGAAGCTCCCTCTAGTGGTGGCTACAGGCAGACAGAATTTATCACTGTGGATTTGTAGCTCCGTATAGCTTCTTTAAACCTGTAGAGCTTCTTTAAACCGGTATATGATAATTCAGAAAGACTGACTCAGTGGTTAGCACTGTTGTCTTGCAGCACTGGGACCTGGGTTCAAATCCGATCAGATCAAGGAGAAACATCTACATGGAATTTGTATGTTCTCCTGTGTTTGCATGCGTTTCCTCTGGGTACTCTGCTTCCTCCCACACCCCAAACACATACTAACAGGCCAATTTCATGGGACAGCAATTAACCTAAGTGTGCGTGTGTGTTTGACAAAGGTAACTTCGATTTGGGAGCCCCATTGGAGACAGAGATTTATGTGAATATTGACAATGTCTGCACAGCGCTGTGAAATATGTTGGCGCTATATAAGCAATGGGGGGAAAAAATAATTTAGTCATGCCTCCCATTTATTTGTCTGGGTGCTAATGTTGTAGCAATCGGTAGTGCTGGGGTGGTGCTGGAGCCAGGCATAGCTACAAACTACAACTTTTCTATAAACTGAGGATAGTAGTAAAGCTAGTAAAACATTATGTGACAACCACTACTAGAAGCAATGATAGTGCCCATAAAGGTAGTCACTCCGCTTTTCACAGCACTGCTACATCTCCTTTACCTGAACCCTCTTTCATAGCGGTCTGCCTCTGCACGTCTCAGTACTCACTGTACTTCTGGCATTCTATTCATGAACCAGGAAAATAAGGATGAACAGTGAACTGTAGGTCCTGCTTGGATACTACTGAATCCTCCGAGGACAACCACTCATAAAGGCATTCATGTATGAGGCTCCTGGGCCCTAATGCACAATCAGTACCTGCCCCACCTCCCAAAAATCATGCAGGCCCTCTCAGATACCAGAGATCAGATGCTACTGTAACCTCGGCGCCATAGCTACACCACTGCATTTATGAATCTCCTTTGTATCTTTAGAAGACACAAAAAGCACAAAGAATGTAAATATGGAAAAGAAATGTGAGATTAGTGTGACCGTCATAGATGGAAAGATGCAATCTACAAGGTTTTGGGAGTGATCAAGTCTCTTCACCAGATACGGTACAGTATTATATTTCTGTGAAAACCCATCCTACATCCCAACTCACTGATGTGGATCAATACATAAACTGCACTTTCAGCTGCCAGGCATTCTGCCACATGCTCTCTTCTCTCTATCCGTCAGTTTACACAGCACACTTGTCATATAAATATGTAATGAGAGTAAAATACCGCTGTTCTTATGAAACTTTGGTTTATCTCTATATATACACACACCACAAAATACAAACCAAGGTATATACTGTGTATATATATATATATATATATATATATATATATATATATATATATATATATATATACACACACATACACACACACACATACAAAGATACATTGCTTTTCTTATGTATCGATCCGGAGTTACAGTCGGTGTTGTAGCCAACCTTATCCACAATTTTTCAAACTTTTGAGGAGTACTCCCTGCTTGTCCAGTGTTTGCACATAGCTTACTGAGGTGATTTTCATTCTGGGAAGTACGATTTTTACACCAGGTACAGTGCAGCAATCGGATATCGAATCCAAGAACTCAACTAGAATGATATGCAGCACATTGCATTAGAGAAACACGTTTACATGGTAAGGGGTGTGCCTGTCAATTAGTTCATTGACTGTTTCCGATAGCAACCAGCAGAATTATGAACGCAACTCCGGAGTATAATACAGGCTGTAACCCAGGATCAGTACAAAATAAGAAATGTAATATTTATATTTGATCACACTAAACACCAAGCAGATAATGTAGTGACGAAACAACCTTAAAACTTCTACATTCATTGTTTACTTTCAGTGGATAAAATTCTGTCCATTGTCATGTGATGGACACACAGGTGCTGGGATCGTTAGAAGACACAACTCTGATACACATACTGTAACTATAACGAGACGTGCACCTGTGTGTCCATCACATGACCATGGACAGAATTATCCACTGGAAGTAAACATTGAACGTTCCTACTGAATAACAAAAAGCAAAGATCTTAAAAACCGTGAGGAATTATACAGAAAGTATATTGGAAAATTGTATACATTTTAAATTATATAAAAAATCCTTAATGTGTTGAAATTGGACAACCCTTTAACCCCTTGGCGATATGCCAAGTACTATTACGTTGCTGTCGCCGAGGGGAAGTATGGAGCGTGCTCACGTGCTGAGTGCGCTCCATACTCGGCAGGTGATGGCTGTCTTACACAGACGTCACTTCACTCCAGCGGGCGGAATCAAAGTACACTTTATTCCGCCCGTTTAACACCATAAATGCCGCAGCCAATCGTGACTGCGGCATTTAAATTGTTAGAATCAGGGGGGCGCCCCCCTCAAACACGCCATCGCGCCCCCCACCCCCGCGGCCCAATCGGCCGGATACAATGGTTGTTATGGCAGCCTGTGGGCCTAATAAAGGTCCCCAGGTCTGCCATCTTTGTACTCCTTTGAAGCTCTGCCTCGGACAGCGCTTCAAAGGAGACTGTCAGTATCACGATATACTGCAATACATCAGTATTGCAGAATATCATGCAAGCGATCCAACGATCACTGGTTTAAGTCTCCTAGGGGGGACTAATAAAAAAGTTTAAGAAAACAGATAAATAAAGGTTTTTTTTATGTTTCAAAAAAAAATAATAAGTATTAAAAGTAAAAAAAAAAAAAAACTTTTACCAATTTTTCCCTAAAGTAATGTTACAAATAATAAAAGTTAACATAACTGGTATTGGCGCGTCCATAAAAGTCCGAATTATCACAATAAAGCGTTGTTTAACCCGCCCGGTGAAAGCCATAAAAATAAATAAATTGTAAAACATGCAAATTGCTGTTTTTTGGTCACCTTAGCTCTCCAGAAAAAAGGAATAAAAAGTGATCAAAGAGTCGCATATACCCCAAAATGGTATACAAAATGGTTTACACAGGGAGACGTGCTGCCGACAACGATAATCGACTTTTTAAAAACTATACGACCAGCAGATGATTGAGCATTTGATCGTTCATCTGCTGATCGCTGCTCTTTTTACACAGGGCAATTATCGGCAACGAGCGCTATATGAACGCTCGTCTGCGCGATAATCGCCCAGTGTACAACCCCTTTTAACCGTGTGACTGGCACCTTATAGAAGCCTTATCTGTGTGCAATTACAATACTAAGCAGCCATGGATGATAGGTGGTGTGATAGGAGAGTTGCTGTTGCTGTTCATCAGTATTTTCCACCTTTGTGACCTCCCTTATGTAACATTGTCACTTGTCTGCATCCTGCTGTAAACTGGTATATTACCCTGCCCGTATATCAGTAAGTATGCCTTTTTTCAGTGATATGTAGTCTTTAGGATGTGTTCACACATTGCAGTAGGCCAAGAACCGCAATGCAAAACCATGGTAATTCGCAGTAAACCATGTACGGTTCCTGACGGTGCGGCACACTACCGCAACGTTTGAACACAGCCTTAGGCTACATTCACACGAGCAAGACAGATTTACGCATGTAAAAAAACGCACGGAAATCTGTCTGTGTGCGTTGCGTTATTGCATCAGTGTGCTTAGCGAGTGAAATGCGTTTTTCACTTCCTTTTTTTTCTTTCAATGGAATTCGTGTGCAACTCACGCACCCATTGACTTCAGTGGGCACGTAGGTGCGTGAAAAAGCACCAATAAAGGACATGCAGTGAGTTTCACGCAACGGACTCTCACTGCATATAAATTCACGCATGTGTGAATAGCTCCATTGAAATCAATGGGGCCGTGTGATGTGCGCTGTTTTAACGCACAGCACACCAACGAGATTCACGTTCGTGTGAATGGGCCCTTAAGGTTTAGCTTACAGAATTGCAACCAAAAATCTATTTCCAGATCAGGATGGAGTTGGATTCATTCTTAGGACCACAAGTGCAAACATTTAAGATCAGTTGGTGCCAACATGGCTATAGAAAAACGTATCCACAATCAAAATGATATGTTGTTATCTTAAAATGGTGCCCATATGTACTATAATACGTGTTTGCATTCAGTCCCAAGTCCCGATCTTTAGGACTCTTGACTAAGAATAGTTAATGACTGTTTTCATGCAATAGGAGATCTGAGAAGTTTGTGATCCAAGATCCTTCACTCTCACCTGTGGAAGGGCGATGTTCAGCTGCCTTTGAAGAGATTCCTTCTCGTGACCCAATTCTCTAAGCCGTAGCTGCGCAGTGGCCAGGCTCTCCTGAGTCTCCCGCAGAGTCTCAAGCAACCTCTCCCTCTCATTTAACATGTTTACCATAAGCTGCTCAAAATTGGCATCGTCGGAGCTGTAGGTCGAACCCCGACGGTTGTCCTCATTAATGGTGGGCATTACTTCGCACATCATCTTGGCAGCTTTACGTTCCCAAATATACACCAGGAAAAGAAGGCACCAGGGAGGGATATAAATTCTGACAAATCCAGTCAAGGCAAACAGGCAGGGGGGGCAAAGACACGGCACAGGAGTGGATCCACTTGTTTACATCAGAAATAAAAAGGAGAGGGTAACCATGTGCATGAGGACTACGTGTAGTGTCCCGTTTGATTCATCTTTATCATAGCCAAGAGGTTTCCCAATCAAGTCACTACTTGGAGATGTATGGACCAGGTCAAGAAGTCAGAACTCTCCTCGCAGCGATCACCGATCAATAAGAATGTCCACGTAGGCATGTAACACCACCTGGGAAAAAAAAAATAATAATAAAGATCTTAGAAAAAACGTACAAACATAATGTGAAATAATATGAGATAAAAAATAAATATCTAAAAATTAATTACAACTAAAACTAAAAAGTAATTATTAACCCAAGCCTTCCTGTAAGGTAACTGAAATGTGCAGTAAACACATTGGACCTCAAGAGAGAGAAAGTGGCCATGTTATTTTTATCATATTAAGATATCTTAATATCAAGTTATTTTCATGTGCATAAATATTTTAAAAAAAATTTGAGCTGTGGCCTTAAAAAGTAAAAAATGGGGTGTCTCCAGAATGGCGGCATTCAGGTAAGTGGGAAGATGTAGAGTTCCATGAATTCATGAGGAGTTACAATTTCAGGCCAATATCAAACACAATGATACAGTCACGTCGGGGGTTCATGTGACAACTGCAACACAGAGATCCCACGCGGTTCTACTGGACAGAACTTGGTTCACCATAGAACACTGGAAGGATTTTTTTGGCACAGTAGAAGCACAGTGGGTCTGGTTGATATATCTGTAGTATGTAGATTTGCCTACAGGTACAATGTCACCTCTGTAGGAGCCCTAAGGTTTTGGATTATTTTGAGCCAAATTCAGCAGCAATATCTTGATCCTACAGGTCCACACACTTGTGTCACCTTTACGGATCATTAATATGGCACCCATAGCATGTCCTTAAAAAATAAGCTTATTTCTTAAGGATTCATATGTGTAACGGCCGCGCTCACCGCTTTCTCTCACCTCCTGGTGGCCGCAAACCTGAGCTCATACCAGTGTCTCCCTCCCTGGAGATGCCAGCACACATGGCCGTACTGCCCTGCAGCCCCTCCCAGCGTGTGCTCGTCCCTGGCCTCAAAGGGCCAGAGCGCGCATCGGTAAAAATTTCCATAACCAATACCCAGATCACCCAGGACTATAAAAAGGGTTCTGCCCTTCCATCCCTTGCCTGAGCGATGTTGTTGTATTCCCATGTTCATCTAAGTAAATGGTTCCTTAGTTTGCTCCCAGTGTTCCCGTATCCTGCCTTCCGTATCCTGTTGCTGTGTTTGTTCCTGAGCCAAAGTCTATTGTTGGAGTTGTGTGTGTCTCATCTGCCACGTCCATGTCATCTGCGCCAAGTCTCTGCTACGCCATGTGTCTGCTACTTCGAGTATCTGCCAGATCATCTTCCCAGGTACTCTTGCCCTAGAGACTGTCGTTAGGCCAGCTGCTTCTCTGCTACGGCGGAGCAGCCTAGTGGATACACATACCCCACAGGCGTGACAATATGAATGCCATATTATAGAAAAGCATTGCTTCTAGGGAAGTATACAGTGCCTAACAATACAGTGGCACACAGAGGTCCAATGGGTCTGTAATATGGACTCAGAGACTGTACAGGGCCTGAGCACGCAACTTTGCCATGAGCACTTAGCCTTACCTCTATCAATTATTGGTATGACTGGCCATTTTTGGGCTCATAAGGTAGTGAATTGGCTTTGAAGAGCAGTCATTATTTTGATTCTGCCGTATTTAAGTAAAACTGAGAAAATATTTTCATCATGTTAAGTGTTAAAACAAATGTAAAACCAACCCTGTTGTAATGGGATAAAATACTTGGATAATTCTCAAAGCCAATTCTTTCTTGCTTTGGAAAAATGTGACTATTTCAACACCAGAGTGATAGTGAGGCCTGGGAATTGTTGCAATTAGAACCCCACCCTGATTCCGTGTGGCAGGCTGACGGGATGGGTCCACCTTGCCTCACCCCAAGTTTCTCTCTGTGTAACACGTGAAGATGCGAAACTTTCACAACACTCCCTTGGTATTTTACTCAGTGGGTTACAATAGAAAAACATATGAATTTTGTATTGGCAGAAGAAGCAGAAAGACAGGATGAGCTATGAGGAATACTAATTATGTACCATTTAACTGAATGTCTAGTAAAATAAACTTTTGCCCTGTATATTGTAAAATGACATAACGTGGAATAGTAATAAGAATACAATAGATACAAGTCTTTACAACAGCCATGTAAAATGTATTCTGGTCCCCTCACTATCCACTCAAGATGTCACGTAGACTGGAAGGTGTACACACCATACAATTAAATATTAAAAGGTCTCGCTATTGTGAGATGGAGACAGATGATATATTTCCACTAACTAGTTGCCTAGGCCTAGCCTTTTTTTTAGGCTCTAGGACTAGCTACTGTAACTAGCTCATTTTTAGACTCACAATTTTTTTTACTGGTGCTTTAGTGGCTTGAGGTTTCTAACCACTTGATGTAATAGAAAGCGCTCTATGCCGAGTGTGTGCTTATACATAGCAGTAATTTTAAATAAGCAGAGAGGAAGTGTAAAGCATGAGGGTAATGATATAATTTTTTTAACATTTGCCCTACTGGGGCATATAAATATTACTTAGGACCGCTCATCTATCAGCCAGAACCACTAACAAAGATCGACTCTTGCTAGCGGACCTGGCCCCTCCATATACTACATGTTCAGCCATCCATTTGTAGCAGGGATGTAGCTATAGAGGGTGCAGAAGTAGCAGTTGCATCTGGGCCCTGGTGCCTCAGGGGGCCCAAAGGCCTTTCTACCACATAAGAAAACACCAGTATTATAAATGGCACATGGCGGGTGTGGGCCGTTACGGATTTTGCATTGGGGCCCAGGAGCTTCACTCTTATTTGTAATATGGCCACCCTTTAACTTCGCCCTGAGCTTATGGCCTGAAGTTTGTGAAGACAGACCCTTGGTTATCAGCTGATCTCCAGGCCACTTTAATATAAAAAGGAGTTGTCTTGGTCAGACAATCCCTTCAAACCTCTGACATCATCATAAATAAGGAGGCAGATTTCTGACTGCCATTGAGATCAGTAGACACTGTAGACAAGCTGGAGCCACTCATCCTTGGTCTGTCCTAAAGTAGCAGAGCTAAAAGGCAGCTACCGCTTCAAGGAAAAGAGAAGCCATGAGGTTGTATAGTGCACATCTGGAATGAAAGTCCAACCCCAAACTGTGGGGAAACTTTATAATGGTTTGACTAGTTCTAAATTGGCATGCGCCAAGACCAGGGACTGCAGCAGTCTAGAAGATAACTTCAAAGCCTTCAATACTCCAATTCTTAGGTATATAACATTAAACAGTGTTCTCCAACCTCTGGCTCTCCAGCTGTTGCATAACTACAACTGCATGCAATCGTTTTAGTTTTTCTCCAACTGGAGAGCCACAGGATGGGAACAATGACCTAAAATTTATCTTATAGCCACATACAGGCTATTATATCATGTTATCAGCCATTTACGGTTGTACGTTACGACAAATGAATGGATAATAATGGAAATAGAGCATGTCCTTTGATACACTCATAAATATATTATTGCAATGTTATTGTAATGTCGGGGTAGGGAGACAGACAAGTGAGCCCTAATCTACCCGCCACTCAGTCCCTGCCTACTTGCAACGACCCGCCCTAGGCGACGGGGTACAACTGGGCGACGGTCCCTACACTCAATAGGTGCACGACAGACAAACAGACAAGGGTACAAGAAGCCAGGGAAAATGGGGGAAGTTGCCCACGGGAACACCTTGAGCAACAAGAGTAGTGAACAAGCCGAGTCAAACCAGGAGATGAGCGAGGTACAAAAACGCAGAGCAGAAGAGTGGTCAGTAAAGCCAAGGTCAATCACAAGCAGAGGATCAGTAGTTCAAGAAGCTGCAGCAGGGCCAGGAAACCAGCAGAGAAGAATCACAAGCAAAGGAGGAACAGGAAAGGCAGGTATAAATAGACAGAGGGCGGGAGCTAGCTCCGTCTGGCCAGGCTGTGATAGGCTCTCCCACTCCTAAGCCTGCCATCCTGGGTGGTGGAAGATGGAGTCAGTCTCACAGACATAGGTGCAGACTGATTCCCTATGGGCGTCGACACAGAAGTTGTGTCTGGCAGATCCTTTACAGTTATGCTGCAGTAACAGAACGTAAAATGGGTGGCGAGTATTATATGATGTGTATTGGGAGTGGTAATAAATCCTCTGAGATTAAACCAATACTTAAGGCAGCTTTATATTTATTTGTATAGCATCAAAAAACCTATGCTACAGGTTTACCTCTGCTTTTAGTTTTAGGAAGGGCCTAAGAATTATCCCCAGAAGACCCCACAGATTGCCGTTTCATGCACTGTGGCAGATACCTATGTGTTCATCCTTAATTTTCTGGTTCCTAACAAAAGTAAAAAATTACTGACCTTTACACAGGCAGAAAAGTAGTAGATCAGGAAATAGGGGATGAATGACAACATAGCAATGGAACTAGATATACTACAGAAGATCTCACGCTAGCTGGGTGACAGGTCCAAGTGCTGCTATCATTGGTTGTCACCATTGTAAATCCTGCATCGGTAAGATAACACAGGCAGAATAGAGGATTATAAGACTACACACAAGAGGACAGGACTTACATCTCCAGGTATCTTTTATTAGAGGGGGAAATGCTCCCTACCTAACATCAAGGTAAGCGATGGTTGAAAACTCCAGGTGAAAAGAGGTCAATATTTGGGCTTTTACAGATTTCCCTTTCACAGATTCTGTGATGGTTTGGGGATATCCTGTCTGTTTATCAGCAAAAATATCCCACGGGAAGAATAGATAAAGTGTAGAATGGAAATTATGCGTCTCCACAGCGCACAAACCAGTAGAACATGGAGCCTGGACTTTATCCAATCTGTCAGGACACAACCGGAAGGAAAGAGAAGAAGTGGCAAGTCACAGAACAATCTCATAGGCGGAATCAATGTCTATGCAGTGGACCTGTCCCTAGCCCCCCCAAACATTAAAATACCTGTCTGAAGCTGGCAATTAAGATAAATGTAGGATGAACAAAAACTATCTATCCTGATTACCCATATTTTACAGAAAGGGCTTGTCCACACGTAATGGAATTGCTGCAGAAATTTTCTGCAGCAATTCCGCAGAAACTAGAAGAATTTCCGCTGCGGAAAAACAGCACCATTTCCTGCGGGTTTTACTGCAGAAAATGGTGCGGCTTTTGCTGCGTTTTTCACAATGTTAGGAGATGGTGACATCTCCTCTGAAGAACGCAGCAATTCAGTCCACTTTCCGCAGCAGGGATTGACAAATACGCGCCGCAGGTCAATTTCTGGTCGGAAATTTTACGCAGCGTGTGGATGAGATTTGTTAAATCACATCCTTTTGCTGCTACCGTATTCTGCGGTGTATTTTCCGCCTGCAATTTCGGATGGAAAATATGCAGCAATTCCGCTATGTGTGGACAAGCCCTAAGGGTATGTTCACACGATAGCAGGCATTTACGGCTGAAATGACAGCCTGTTTTCAGAAGATAACAGCTGCCTCGTTTCAGCCGTAAATGCTCCTCCCCGTAATATACGAGGCGTCTGACGCTCGTATATCTTGAGCTGCTCTTCATTGAGTTCAATGAAGAACAGCTCAAATTACGTTGCAAAGAAGTGTCCTGCACTTCTTTGCCGAGGCAGTCAATTTACGCGTCGTCGTTTGACAGCTGTCAAACGACGACGCGTAAATTACAAGTCGTCTGCACAATACGTCGGCAAACCCATTCAAATGAATGGGCAGATGTTTGCCGACGTATTGTAGCCCTATTTTAAGACGTAAAACGAGGCATAATACGCCTCGTTTACGTCTGAAAATAGGTCGTGTGAACCCAGCCTAAGAGTGACCTGACCTACCCTTGTTTCACCTGGAAGTAGAGATCAGGGGACCAGTGAGCTGAACGCTTATATATCAGAGGGCAATTTCCATGGCCAACATAACTATCTAATGTAAACCTATAGAGAATGGATGCCATGAAAATATGTATGAAAAAGTAGAAAAAATCTTTATTGAATTACATAATAAAACCAATAAAATATCCACAACCAACAGAATAAAAAAGGACAATGCGCTGTGTAGCTCCAATGTAGGGCCAGATAATTAAATATGTCACAAGAAAACCTCCACATAAGTATTAAAAGCGTACAAAAAAATATGCAGTAATGGCTAATAACATATGCCAGGTCAACACAAACACAGAGGCAACATTGGTAGCAAAAAGTAATAGAAGTAACTATCAAAGATAACACATACCCATGATAAGTGCTGGAGACCATACACAGTGAACGTCCGCCCCAACGCGCGTTTCGGCGCTAACCCTTAGACGAAGGCATGAGCGCCGAAACGCTATATGTTTAGATTGTGCATTCATGATGCTATTGGGATTGTACCCCAGGATCAGCTCATATATATTATATATATTTATTTTGGTATTTCATGTTCAGGGTTTTTTTAATCCATGCTGCAATTTTGGTTTGATAACTATCTAATGTTTATGATGGCCAGCCAGCCTCGTTTATATATCAGGGGCACAATTAGATCTGCCATATTTGATTTTTACAGGTGATCGTCCTTATATAAAAGATAAGTAGCACCCGAGGTGTCTGATGTCAGCTCCTTAGAGGAATGAGCATACATGTAGAGGTGTTAAATGGATACGTCGTGTCAAGAGAGTACATGAGGTATACGTTAAACGGATACAATTATAGTACATAGACGGTATTGGTATCCATTTAACATATACGTCATGAAATACATAATGTACCGGTGACGTATGCCTTACAGTGGCATAAGTCACCCATAGGCTCCCAGGTTAAAAAAAATTGTATACTGCATGGTATACTTTTTTTGCAGGATCCAGCGGGATGGAATTGCGTCTATGCTATTCTATCCCTAAAAAAAAGGATGCGGACGTGTACCAGCCGACAGAGGCCAAAAAGGAGACTCTTTTGGCCTCTCTGTCAGGCTAATTGAGCACTATGTACAAATTTAGCGTGTAGGCCGAGAGGTATCCCGATGTACACACTAAATATAGTGAATGAACGTCTTGTGAAGGCGGCCTTGTGTGACTAATTCCTCAATTGGCCAGGGTACGGTGAAGATGGGTGAAGTTGGAAGTACGCACATTCGCTATATCCTGGCACTAAGGGCTTCAGCAACAGCTTGGGTAAGTACAATAGGAGTGGTTTCTCTGGAAATTGCAGAGTTCCAGCAGTGGTAGACAGAACAGCCAAGCCCAACTTTAGCCCCAGGCAAAACTTGGGCAGATGCCAGGGCCCACTGGGCTTAGAGGCCTATTCCAATCACTAGGTTTGTCAACATGAAAGTTGGGTTAATGGGGGCACACTGTGACTCTATTGCCCAAGGGCGTACTTACACCTGGAGCTGGCCGAGAACATTGTTTCTTATTTGCCTTAGAATAGTAAGGTCTGCAAAAATGACGAAATTACTAGCTGCATATTAATGAACTTTATTAGTTAGGCTGCTTCGTATATCAAGCTTTGCAGGTCAAATTTTTGTTCTGGATTAAAGGGATTGTACTGTATGCTTCAGCTTTCAGCAAGACTTGGCCAATAATTTTATAGCAAATAGATATTAAGCAGTACCCCAAATAAAAATTAGCTGTGAGCCAAAAGGAAAATGCAACGCCTATCCAATAAATTTTTCAACCGCTGGAAAGAATTGTCAGGGATTAGAAATGATTTGTCACCATAGTCATAAATGTGTTCCCGTTGTAGGATACCGGCTACAGCCGCTATTAGTAAGCCACACCTTTTACATAATCCCATTTTAATAAGCCACACCCACAGTTCCTAGTGACTTCAGGAGACATATTTGCAAAAATAATACTTCAATCAACTTGTAAGGCAGTGAAGAGATAAAGAAAGTACATTGGGTGTATATTATTTTCGGTCTCGTACTTTCTTCTACCTCACGTGCAGATGAATACAATATTAGGCTATACTAGGTTGTTCAGCGGTTCTGGTTTTCAGGTGTTTGCATATCTTAAAAGCCAGCCGTTGCCTACCTCAGTCTAGAACAGTCCATAAATTAGGTGGGAAAAGTTTCTCCAAGCGCGTTTTCCACTACACATACTACTACTGTATACAGTACTTGAATCCAATAAACATGTAATGCCACAACTACTCTTCACACTTCAAGACATGGAAAACTGCTAGAAACATTGCCCTTCAACAGCGTCAAACACAATTCTCCAAGAACAGAACCAGCCACAGTAATAAATTCACCTACTTCTTCCACGCCCCAGTTCTGTTCTACTCTACTATAGCAATCCAGGACCGGGATGCTCAGGAGTTCTGCCTCCTCTAGCATAAAATAAAAAATCAATGTGATATATATGACTTAGGGACCAAGATGCCCAACATATCAACAACAGTACATGTACTATGGAGGTCTTCAATAAGTATACTCTTTACTTCACGGATAGTTTAGGATGCTTCCGCACACCTTCCTAATGGTTCCCCACCTGCATAGACATTAAAATGTTAGAAAACAAGGAATAGGAAAAAAAGTCCAAGGTGCACACCACCGTGTATTCTACCAGAAACAGGAACGAAGGGTGATGTCGTAAATCAGCACCAGGCAGGAGCCCATTTTATTTTTCCATGTACTCCCCCGGTAAAAATTTTTATCTATGACTTATTGCTTCCGCTGGGACAAAATCTCGGCTGCCGACAATCCAGTACCAAATGCCTAGGAGGTCTGGCTGCTCTGTCAGAAAAGAAGGTTCACATTGACATAAAGGTGATTTAGGGACCAAGATATCTTACATACCAAAAAGAGCAAATATACTATAAAGGCCTTCCCTGAAGATGCCATAGATCACCTTAAGAGGGGCCCCAGTTCAGGTTGGTTCCCCACACCTTATGTGATGTGAACCTTTGTAATGCTTCACAATGTTTGCAAACAAGGAATGGGAAGACAATCCTGAGGTGAATATTACTCGCTATTCTACCAAAGACTGGAAGGGAGGGTGAAATTGTGAACCAGCACCAGACGGGAACCATTTTTATTTTTTTGCAGGTGGCCTTCTCTCCGTTTAGGCTAAACTGAGTGACTGAACTGAAAATGTGATAATATGAGATAAGGCTGTCTGCTTTATTACATTCTCAGTGCTTGGCTTTATTAATTGAAACTAGCCCCTGATGACCTAAAAAAACAAAACAACGATGTGATTGTATCGGTGATATCAGAATACAAAATGGAACAGATCGCTTTTTGCAGCCATTTATTTACAAGGGAATGGCACAGCCTTCTCCAATATAATTAACTCCTCACCAATGCAGCCGTTCTAATTACTGTAATTGTTAATTAGAGATGCTCAAAGTTCTTTTCTTACCACACATAGAGGGAATCAGGGCAGTATTTCATACGCCCTCAGAAAGAGCTGCCAGCTCCCAGCCCCGTCTTGCCTCTCTCCTCATCTGTGCGCTACATTTCCACCTTCTTTAATCAGAAACTAATAAAATGCAATCATTTAGGAACACCGTCTATCAATGCCCCCCAATGGGGGTCGGGAAAAGTCTTCCATATGGATCACTAGGCGTGGTTGTGTAATGTACTGCACGTTACATGGCAAAAAAAAAAATACTGTAAATTACACTTTAATGTGTCACAGTTAGACAATTCAATAGTCATCTTCAAAAAGGCTGTTTGGCCTAGATTGGAGGAAGGCGCCTGCTCCTGAGGCTGATATGATTTTACTAGTAGAGAACCCGGCCCACAATGCAATGCAGCAAATGGTCCAGTTGCTGCAGAAAATATTGGGTAGATGAACGGTCAATCAATGCCGTTCATTTTGATACAATGCCATTAAACCATGTGGATTCAACTAATTGTCTTGAACATTCCGGTAAAATTGGAGGTTGGCAGATTCAGTTTAGGTTGATCACCTCAATGATATGTGCGGGGTTTATATCTGTCTCGCCGACAGATATATTGCAGGAGAACTAGAAGCACTGGGATTTCTAAAGGCAGGAACATCATTGGTATATTCCCACGAGTATGCTCACTTCTTGGGGTGTTCATACCCTCCAACATTTCGATATCCAAAAGAGTGAAAAAAGTGTAGCTAAACGTTTGACAAACTTCTGACATGTCATAGAGACACGTCAGAAGTTTGGATTGGTGGGGGTCCGAACACCGAGACTCCCACAAATCGCTAGAACGAAGCAGCTGAAACACTCGTGTGATCACTCAGCCGCTTCGTGTCTGTTAGGCTATTTCCGGAAATAAATGTCAGAATTTTGTCAAACGTTTAGCTACACTTTAACACAATGAAAACATTTTACCAATCTTGTTTTTACTGACCCAAATGTTCTTGAGAGCAAGCTACAAATGCCCCCATAACAATGTGTCTGTCGCAGATAGCCCACGACAGCGTGTACCTGAAACAGATTCCTTACAAAGATCCCCCTTGGGCCTTATTCACACGAACGTATTTCACGTCCATGTGCTGTCCATTTGAATAACTGACAGAACACTGACCAATGCAATTCAAAGGGACTTTTCACACATTTGTGGTTTTTACGTGAAGAGTGTATCCGTTGCGTGAAAAAAATGAATAAAACCAGGAAGTGCTTGCAGAGGAGAAACATAGAAAAAAAAATGGATGACACACGGAAACCACACTGACGCAAACCGGAGTCATTTGCATGAAAACAGCCCATGTTTTCAAACGCAAATCGGGCATGCTAGTGTGAATAAGGCCTTGGAGGGTTTTATACAACCCCTTTCCGTATGCTCTGTAGAGGTGTATGGACCAGGGACTAGAGGAGACATGCCACCCATAAGGGTAAAGCTGTCTGAAACGGACAATGGAGCAGATCACTTGTTGCTAGGGTTTATAACTTTAATAAATTATTAGCCAACTTTCTGATTATATGAACTTTTGGTCCAATTTGGACCCTCAGGCTCATGTTTCTTGTGGGCCCAATCAAGCCCATTCCAACATAGATTGCCTACAATGTTCTACAGTAGAGATATTTACCAGCACCATAGATTGCTTAAACTACAGTCCAAAACGGGTATCACATTTCCATGTCCAGAATCAAATCTATACACACCAATTAGGGCCTGTTCACATCTGCGTTGGAGGCTCCGTTAGGGGCCTCCGTCTCATATTCCGTTAAAACTACCCGAAACAATAGCGCAGCATGCTGCGCTATTGTTTCCAGTAAAACGGCAGACACCCCAACGGAACTCATTCAAGTTAATGGGTTCCGTCTGTTGCCAGTTGTCTCCCTTGTTCTGCTCCTTTGACTGAGCAGAATGGAATAGCCTGATGCAGATGTGAACAGAGCCTTAGCTGAAGACACATCAGTTCATTCACTGAATATACTGAATACCTTTTTTTAAAGGGATATCTGTTGTTTACAATCTTTTTGGTAGAAGGGTCTACAAAAAATAAGCTGATCACTGGTTGTCTTGGTGCTGTAGCTGTAATCAGAAGGACCCGCACCTATCTCTAGAACGCAGCCCCCTAAACCCCGTTCTACCTTTCTCGGTCCCCGCTGCCTCCCAGGCCACTTCATAATTTGTGACCATATAAACAGGAAAACAGCGTAGCTCGACAACCCCTCGTAGACAAGAAACATACAGTTCCTTATGAATTCTCGAAGTTGTGCTTATTACAGAATATTACCTGAGACAGTTATCAATCAGTGCTGGTTTAACCTTAGTTGTGAAGACCCTTACAGGTATAGGGTAACACAGTCACACAACATGTTTTGGATAATTTATTCATTCTGATGTAATAAATCAATAACAGAAAATCTGAAACTTTCTCTAGTTTAAAGCGGTTGTCCGGTTTCAGCAAATTAATGTTATTTTTTGTATAATAAAAAGTTATACTTCCAACATACGTTTTTTAATAATTCCTCACAGTTTTCAAAATCTCTGCTTGTTCTTATTCAGTAGGAATATTCATTATTTAATTCCAGTGGATACAATTCTGTCCATGGTCATGTGATGGACACACAGGTGCTGGGATTGTTAGGATGTGTTCACACAGAGTTTTTTTGCAGGAGGAAAATTCCGATTTTGTCCTTCCTGCATGTCGTTTGCCGCGATTTTCGCCGCGTTTTTCGCTCGCGCCCATTGAATGCTACGGGTAAAAAAACTCAGCTTCTCTGTCTCTCATTGATGTCAATGGGAGGTCAGAGGCGTAAACGCGCGAAGATAGAGCATGTCCCTTCTTTGTCCCGCAAGGCGGTTTTACCGCTCGCAGGAGTAAACCGCCCCCGCCTCCCATTGAAATCAGTGGGAGGCATTTTAGCGGTTTTTGCGGAGTGGTTTCCGCTCCAAAAAGCTCGTCAAAATACTCAGTGTGAAAAGGGCCTTAGAAGACACAGCTCTGATACATGTACTGTAACTGTAACGATCCCAGCACCTGTGTGTCCATCACATGACCATGGACAGAAATTACTCAGAGTAAACAATGAAGGTTCCTACTGAATAACAACAAGCAGACATGTTTAAAACTGTGAGGAAGTAATGCAGAAAATCTATTGAAAAATATAGCTTTTAATTATACAAAAAAAATAACATTCATTTGCTGAAGCCGGACAAACCTATAACCAATTCTGCCCACATATTTCATGCACACTGCTTAATAATATACAAATTGCGATAAGCAGAGTTGTAGACACATCTTTTCACCAACAGATTCTAGCTCATGGTCATTTGCCACCAAATCTCTTCCAATCTGGTTTCAAAAATCCACTTTCAGATGCTCTATTAGGGAATTCTAAGGTAATAGGAAAATGTTTCTCGTTTGTGTACCCCATCGCTTAGCCAATCTGAAAAGTGGCACTCTTATTATGGAGTACCCTGTATGGCCATACGTTACACGTACAGCCCATTGATTTAAAAGAGTACTGTGTAATGCTTAATTTCCCCTGTGGTGGTGCTGCAGGGAAATTGAACACTTGCTTCTGGGTTCCCTTAGCAGATTATAGCTGATTGCTGGGTGTCATAGCAGTAGAAGAGATCAGCTAATGGATGACTGGTGCAAATGGGAACCCTTTTATCAGAGTAGCCTTCAGGTCATGACATTGAATGTCTTGTGGTGAAGCCATCGCACCCTAAAGTCTACACATATGCCAATACAACTGCTTGGCATTAAAAATGATGGAGTGGAGAAGGAAGCTGAATAAGCTCCACCAGACTTACAAATATTCGCTTTTTTCCTAAAACAACCACTATACATAAGCCCTATTATGCCCCTCTATTAGGACGTCATAAAGGTCATAGCTGCAAGAGAAATGTGTAGGGACTGGGAACACCTGATCGCCAGGCTTACTGTGATCAATTCAGCATAGGGGAGCTGCTAAGATAACGCTGGTTGTCCTGATGTATATTCACCCATGTACCGCCATACGCACATTTTTCTAAAAACATCCTAAGAGCTAAAGGAGTACAAAGTTGTACCACTAAACAAGGCACACTCACATATGGGGCATCGCTGAACCTTTTTTTTTTTTACAAAAAAAGAAATCAGATCCATTCATTTTATACCGGTTTTTGAAAAAGCTGGGTGATATCCAATGGCTGTCACAAGAGCTCCCCACCCCCCCTCCCAGAGCTTGCCTGTAGCTGCTCCCAAATCACAGTGTTAAGCGTTATTCAAACGAGCGTGTTTTTCACGTACGACGCGCTCCCGTGCAGGACACGTTTTTTAACGGATCCCTCGTAGACTTGAGTCGGACAAAAATAGGACATGTCCTATTTTTCCACAGGCCCTTCATACGGTCCGTGAAAACAACAGCCGTGTGAACAGCCCCATAGAAATACACACAGCCGCGTGACAGCCGTAAAAAAACGTCCATCACACGGCCCATTTATACACTCGTCAGAATAAGGCATAACTAGGCAGATTTGGTGTTTAGGAAAGGGTGACACCCCCTGAGAGAAATGTAATGGCGGCCATATTGGTTGTCACCCAGCTTTCCCAGAGACCGTTACGACAGAGTCTCTTTTTAATGCAACCAGGTTACGTTTATTAGTACAAAATAAAATGCAGAGAATTTATAATTTGCAAAAGCAAACTGGATGTTGAGACATCTGTTCTACAATAACACTTCTATAAAAACACCCATCAAGCTTGTAATTCCTGCCATAAAAACTGAAATCATTTGCTTCTCCCAATAAATGCTCACTTACCATCAAAGGCATGCAATTATATACAGACATCCACACATATATAGCATATCCCATTATAAATGGTGGTGCGGCGGTATGCACAGAGTCAACGCCATGTTGTGTTAACCCTATAACAATGATGACATCACATGAACTTTCTACCATTCCAACCATTGCACAAAGCAACCATATTTTAGATATTTGCACAAGGCATTCTGGCAGGTATAGGGTTAAAATTGACACCACAACATATTCAGCATAGACTAATCCCAACATCATAAGGACAGACAATGAATGAGCCTATGCCTGAGGGAGGATACATAGCAGGGTGGAGGAAAAACAACTACATATAAGGAAGAGATAGAACCATAAAGAAAGCATTGAAGGGCGCGCGCACATCCTGACAGTGCACGGTGACCCCAGCGCATTCTGCTGCTCACATCGCAAGTGTGACGTATGACAAGCGTTTTCTTTCCCATCCCCCACTTTTCCATCCATAGCCCATTGAAAGGAAGGAGTAGTGCACTGGGGGGTTTCCATTAGGGGTTGGGGAGGTGTAAAGGGAATTGTGGTAATGCATATTACCATACAGAGGGGCTAGGGCAGCAATGGTATATGGTTATACCAGCTCTTTAAATCTTTCGAAGCAAATTTGCAAGTATCCAGGGAAGAATATCCCAGCCATAGATTTTACATTATCCATGAGGACGGAACATGAACCAATGTTGTGCCATATAGGATATCTGTTTTTCCCCTTTTCCTATTCTTTTCCATTACATCTACCTAACGCCCATCAGGGAATCCAGATAGCCAATGTATTTACATCAGACTGTTGGAACTTGTCATTCACGTTGTTATTATTATTTATGCCAATGTACAGCCATCTTTGCCGACTTCTTAAAGGGGTTTTCCACGACTGGACAACTGATGGTCTATCCACAGGATAGGTCATCAGTATATGAAAGGTAGGGATCCGGCACCAGGACACCGAACTGATCAGTTGCTGTGGCCTCCTCCGGGCATCGGACGTCCATGCTGAAAGCAGATGGCTCCAGACCCAGTCACGGAATAGCGGCCGAGATGCAGTACTACAGACTATGCAGTGGTCGAAGCCTTCTGTTTCATGCTCCTACTACTGCATACTGTTCAAAACATCTGGCACCCCAAGGCAGCTGTTGTGTCCGGGGTTCCTGTGTCGGATCCGCACAGATCACAGTTGTCCAGTCGTGGAAAACCCCTTTAAGGGGGTTCTCTGGTAGTACAGCAAAGCACGGGATGTCGTCTCATTTCCAGCTTCTGTAATAGAGATGGGCAAATAGTTTCTCCTCACCCACCATTTTACAGATTCACCAGTTCATGGAATACTAAGGGAGAATCATTTACCTATTATTTGAATCTCGACCCTGGTGAATCAATCCACCAATGCGTCCGAATGGCCAGCAATTTGCAAAGCGATTCACTGAATATTTTTGGAATATTTATTTACATGGAGGAATTTGTATGTCTATCCCCATGTATGTTCCTAGTCATTACATGAGATAAATGTAAGCTAACAATGAGTCCCCGCAGACCAAGTATTATAAAATTAGAGCATGTCTTATATGCTCTGATATTTCAGCAATGATTCTAAAGGCCCCTGGTCAATCCCTTTCTGGGGACCGTTCCCCAATTCTACTTATTGGCTGATAATGTTTCAGTCCCTCCATAAATTCATCATGGGGTAAGAGTGCATATGTTTGCAAAGACATACAGTGGCTTGGTATATGTTTATCTATAGATGGTAAGCTATTTGCGACATAGCGCCAATAAACTGAATGGCTTTCCTAGAGAAGCACTGCCTGGGAAAATAGTTAGGCCGGATTCCCACTGAATTTCCTTAACGGAATTCTGTGTGGAAATTCCGCAGCATTTGCAGTAGCAGCAAATCTCATGGCCATGCTGCGGAAAAAAACCGCAGAAAAGTCGTGCAGAAGGTGTTGTGACTTTCAATTCCGCAGCATGTCAACTTATGCTGTGGGTTCTGCGCGGAGATGCTGCATGTATGGCCCGCAGACTTCAATGGGGAGCATAAATGACACAACAGATTTTTTTTTGTTGCGGTTTTTACAGCTTTTAGGCCTCATTTACACGAGCGTAATATACGCGCGTGCGACGCGCGTGCTTTTCACGCGTGTCGTACGCACCTATATTACTCTATGGGGCAGTGCAGACGATGCGTGAATTTTGCGCAGCGCGAGTGCGTTGCGTAAAACTCACGACATGTTCTATAATTGTGCGTTTTTCGCGCATCACGCACCCATTGAAGTCAATGGGTGCGTGAAAACCACGAAGGTCGCACGGAAGCACTTCCGTGCGAACTGCGTGATTCGCGCAAGAGCTGTCAAACTGAATGTAAACAGAAAAGCACCACGTGCTTTTCTGTTTACAAACATCCGAACGGAGTGTCTTAGACATGAGCGAACCGAACTTTACCGGGTTCGGCCGAACTCGTTTTGACTGAACCCGGCAGGAGACAGTCACTGTGCAGGGTGCTGAAAGAGTTTAAACTGGTTCAGCACCTTGGACAGTGACTTCCGATTCCAATATACGTGAACGTGTAAAAAAAAAAATAAGTTCTGACTTACCGATAACTCCCGGCTTCTTCCTCCAGTCTGACCTCCCGGGATGACAATTCAGTCCAAGTGACAGCTGCAGCCAATCACAAGCCAAGCACAGGCTGCAGCGGTCACATGGACTGCCGCGTCATCCAGGGAGGTGGGGCCAGATGTCAAGAGAGGCGCGTCACCAAGGACGCGTCACCAAGGACGCGTCACCAAGGCAACGGCCGGGAAGTTCTCGGTAAGTACGAACCTCTTTTTTTTTAAACAGGTTACTCGATATGGTGATCGGAATTCACTGTCGAGGGTGCTGAAAGAGTTACTGCCGATCAGTTAACTCTTTCAGCACCATGGACAGTGACTGACGTCGACTAGCCTCATCTCTATGATGGCGGCTGCGCGAAAATCACGCAGCCGCGCATCATACACGGATGACACATGGAGCTGTCAAGTGCCTTTTGCGCACGCAAAACACTGCGTTTTTTGCGCGCGTGAAACGCACACGCTCGTGTAAATGAGATAGCGTGCGGACCCCCGAAATGTCGCATCAGGCGTAATAAGATGCTAATCTCTCCTCCACGTGAAGTTTATCAAACGAACCATAAAACCACTGGGAAGAATCTGTCCGGATACATTATGGACTTTAACAAACTGGGTGATACTTCAATTTATTCTCTGTATGTGATCAACTTTTTGATAAGAGGAAATACATTTTGTAAAGAGAAAAAACACAGTTGTTACGTGCTTCTTTCTAGTGCTGTTACAGGTGAAGCGCACTGCTGCATTATGTTTTACAGGAGCCGCATCAAATCGCTGTAGAAATGCATGCATGAGTTTTTTTAATGCGGTTTTAACCGCACCTCAACCGCAATCTCTAAATACACTCTAAGGCCCTGTACACACAGAGCTTTTTGCGGGCGGAATGTTCCGCCTGTAAAATCTGCTCCAGGCGGTTTTTGCACAGTGGTTTGACAAAAACGCGTCAAAACACGCGTCGAGGCGTTTTATTTCCGTCTCCGGGGTTTTAGAGGCGGAAACCGTCTCAAGATAATTCATGTCGCTTTTCTTTGCCGTGAGCCGGTTTTTCTGCTTTCGGGAAAAAAATGGCTCCGCCTCCCATTGAAATCAATGGGAGGCATTTTCGGATGTTTTTTGGCGCGTTTTCCGACACGGTTTCCGCGTCAAAAAACATGTCAAAAAAACTTGTGTGAACAGGGCCTAAAAGTCTCAAACAATACAAACCCTTTTATGGATGTATTCACATGGTACGATTCTTCTGCGTTTATAGCCGTGTGGCTGAAAACTGTACAGCAAAAACACATGTTTTTACAGCGATTTGCCAATTGCTGTAAAAACGCATGCGTTTTAGCAGCACACTGTCTGCCTGTTGCAAAAACGCAGGGTATGAATACACTCTAATACATATTTTATATAGTTTTACCCCATGTTAAAATGATATGTGCCACAGGTGTATTGGTGACCACAGACCATGTCCCTTATCCAGAATTCATCCTTCTTCATCCATTGCATATGGGGGTGTTCTTGCAATCTGGCTGTGTTAGGGTGCAGTCACACGTGGCATAATTTTAAGGGTATGCTCACACGGCCTATTTTCAGGCGTAATTCGGGCGTTTAACGCCCCTAATACATTGCTTTCAATGGGAATTACGATGTTCTGTTCCCACGAGCCTTTATTTTACGCGACGCTTCTCAAAATACGGCACATAAAATGACGACTCGTCAAAAGAAGTGCATGTCACTTCTTGGGATGTTTTTGGAGGCGTTTTTCATTGACTCCATTGAAAAACAGCTCCAAAAACGGCCGTAAAAATTGCGAGTTGTTAAAAAAACTTCTGCAAATCAGGAGCTGTTTTCGCCTGAAAACAGCTCCGTATTTTCTGACATTTTTGCTCACTGCGTGTGAACATACCCTCAAAGCGGAAAAATCGACTGCGGTAATTGACACCATGTATTCCTATTGGTGGAACTAAATCTGCAACACATACAGGGATTAAATTTCTGTGCAGACCTTTTCCACTGTGGAAATACTTTCCGAGCTTTTTCTGTATGTGTAGCAGATTTC
This sequence comes from Rhinoderma darwinii, assembly GCF_050947455.1. Lineage (NCBI taxonomy): Eukaryota > Metazoa > Chordata > Amphibia > Anura > Rhinodermatidae > Rhinoderma > Rhinoderma darwinii. The sequence continues at coordinate 45,274,187 of NC_134696.1, read as the reverse complement.
GGATGGAGAATTTCATCATAGACTTCAATGCTATATGAAATTCTGCACCGAAATTCGCAACACATATACACAAATATGTCACAATATCCACAACAGTAATTCTGCTGCAGAATCTACTGCAAAATTACTGTTGCAGATTTTGTGGCATATTTCTACGCCCTATGAGACTGCTCCCTTATAGGGGGTACTGCTGCAGTCTGGTTTTATTATGGTAGCACTGCGAGTGGCCCCCTTATGGAGATTGGCTGTGTTAGGGCATGTTCAGATGTGGCAGAATTGCCCTTGAATTCCGCTGCGGACAGTCCGCAGTGGAAATCCGCAGCAGCCGTTTCTTTCCATTGGTGTCTATACCTTTTTAGGTAACAGTTCAGACGTTGCGAAAAATAACAGTGCGGAATTTAGGCTGCGGTGCAGAATTTTCACACCGCAGCTTGCACAGTCTGTTGCGGAGAAGCAGCGGATTTTCACTGCAGACTTCAGCCTTTGCAATGCAAAGGCTGAAATCTGCGGCAAGTCCGCTGTGATATCCACAACGTCTGAATTACCTGTCAAATATGCAAATGTTGCTGCAGATTCGTTGCGTAATTGCCGCGAATTTTCAGGAACATTTCCAGCGGAAAAATTCTGCTACGTCTGAACATGGCCTTATAGGGGCACTATGGCTGGCTCTGCAATGAAGTCACTTTTGTAGGTTTTGTAATTGAGGCACTGTTGTAGGCTCTGTAATGGAGGCTCTGTGGCTAGCTCTGTAATGGAGACACTGTGGCTGGCTCTGTAATGGAGGCACTGTTGTAGGCTCTGTAATGGAGGCTCTGTGGCTGGCTCTGTAATGGAGGCACTGTTGTAGGCTCTGTAACGGAGGCATTGTGGCTGGCTCTGTAATGGAGGCTCTGTTGTAGGCTCTGCAATGGAGGCTCTGTTGTAGGCTCTGCAATGGAGGCACTGTTGTAGGATCTGTAATGGAGGCTCTCTGGCGGGCTCTGTAATGGAGGCACTGTGGCTGGCTCTGTAATGGAGGCAATGTTGTAGGATCTATAATGGAGGCACTGTTGTAGGCTCTGTAACTGAGGCACTATTGTAGACCATGTAAACACTGTGGCCAGATGTTAGCTTGAAGTCAATAGAAAATTATTAAACACACTACAAACAGTGCTTTTTTTGTGGCGCTTATTCTTACTATGTCTTGCATTTTTTTGGCTCTATGGCATTTTCACAAAATCGCAGCAGGGATGGCTTTGGTGTTTTTCCAGCATTTAGTGACATTAAATAGTAAAACACTATTTGCAAAAAACACCACTACGAATGCCATAAAAAAAATCATGTACCATTTTTTAAGATGCGTTTTTTTTTTGGCCCAAAAAACACGACACACAAAGTGTGTGTGAATGTAGCCTTATAGGCGCACTGAGGTCTGACGGTATTACAGAGGCACCGTGGCACCTGAAAATTTTGCCAAGACATGCACTGCTGACCACATCTTTATGTCCTTCTTTCCCATCTCCAAAAGTTATGAAATACGAAATCACAGAGTCCCCAACGCCCCAAAGGATACACGAATCAAGGCAAAAACATCCTAATGGAAGCAGCACAGAACTAATAGCCAAAGCCCCCTGATATATAATGTCCATTAAACAATTTAGATCAAAATCCAGATTGAGGTGGTGACTTATTGAGGTGAACTGTAGTTCAGAACTGGTAACATATTTAAGGTAACTTTAAATGACACCTTCCCTTATTGGGTGCCTTACAGAATATATTGGGCGACTACAGCAATTCCTTAATATAGAACTTTTTATGGAATAACTTCACAGAAAGAATCCCCAAAGAGGCGCAGCCTGCAGAATATAAAACGTCCAACATTGATCACGAGTTTCTATCACCAATCTACAGACAGTAACACGTCAGTCTGGAAAGATCCTGCACCTGCAAAAGTACCAGTGGAGGTTCGCTTCAAAGATAACGCCAGTATGGCTGCTATTTCGACTGGCATAAGGTGTGCCACTCAGCTTTTTCAGGCTTCTGAATGTCAAATCTGCCTAGTTAGGCAGTCATACATCCCCTGAGTTTGGCTGCCATGACATCTGTAATATTAACAATACCGGTTGTTACCCAACTTTCCCATTAGGAGAAACTAAGCATCTGACGACACGTTCAAATCACAGTTGGCGTGGCACGAGGCTTCGTTCACATCTGCGTCAGGGCTCCGTTCAGTCGTTCCGCCTGAGCTTTCCGTCGGGTGAACCCATGAACGGAACCCTGACTGAAACAAACGGAAACCATAGGTCTCCGTTTGCATCACTAATGGTGACGGATCCACTGCAAATGGTTTCGGTTTGTCTCCATTGTGCAAGGGTTTCCGTCGTTTCGACGGAATGAATAGCGCAGGCGACTACGGTATTGCTTCAGATGTAATACTCAGACATGTAGCAATCTAGGGCTAAATGGGTGATACATAGTATACAGTATATGTTATTATAATACAGATCACCTATTATGTAAACATAATATATTCTGGTAAATTACAGCATGGGGGCTGATAAACTATGTAGTACAAGTGCATATGGCTGTGGGGAATGCAGGGTCATTGTAGGTAACGCCAGCATCCATGGAAGACAGAGCAGGATATCCACATGAAATAAATGGCAGTGATAGATTTTTGCTTGGAATAGGCCGTCTTAGAGGAGAGGGTGATTCCCTTTCATAGAAGGACAGATGCAATTTTAGCGTCGCCCATTGATGCAATATGGTACTAATAGGCCGCGGGCGTGCGACCTTATTCATTCAGTTCTCTACAGACACGAAACAGTCATTCACATCGATGTGACAAAGTCTACAATAAAGCCATTTGTTTATAAGTAAAATATTGCATGGTGTATAATAATCCATTTATTGTATAAAGCACTTGGATAAAACGAGTTCCTTCTGCATCCCTTTAAATGAAGAGATCACATACGAGCCTATAAGTAGACAAGGGCAAGATTAATGCCACGGGGATGTAAGATTCAGAGATGCCAGGGAGGTCAAATGCAGATTACTGGGCAGCAAATGGCACTGCAACCACTATAGCTTCATTTAATATCAGTATCTAGGAATATAGTGACTGGCAGCTGAAATGGAGGGCCTGACAGGAATGAAAGATGGGGCATAGGGTTCACTAGTAGGGTGGCATGGGTGGTGGTAGGAGTTCATACCTGACCAGGACAACATCTGCACGCAGTTTACATGTTTGGGGGGGTTGTCCGGTTCCTCCTCCAAATAAACATAACTGGTTTTATTTGAGCCCTATGGGAGCAGGGAGTATTTACGAAGTATGTACACCGCTGCAGAATACGTTGGCGCTATATAAATCACAGGACATTAATGAATATGGAGAACTGTGCACCAGCAATGCTCGCATGGTACAAAAACTAAGGGAAAGAGATAGAATTTCTTAATGACTAGCAAATTCTACCAAACATTGAATATTGGGTGGGGGGGGGGGGATGTGACTGATGTGAAAGATTGGAGCAGATCTTCAGTGTATTTGCACACTCTGCACATATATATATATATATATATATATATATATATATATATTAGTATAAACAGGTGCACATATATATATATATTAGTATAAACAGGTGCACGTATTTTATATAATATTGATCACGCATACAAACGCCAAGAAATCAAGTTATGCCATTAAAATACCAATCATGATTGGAAAAGGGTACTAGATGGTAGAGGACGATGCAGACATAAAAAGGATGGGATACAATGGCATAAATGGGGGAAGGGTTGCAACACTGGTTGTCAGGGAAGGCAGAGAAGGATGTGATCTGTCAGTAGCAAGGCAAGATATGCAGAAATGGGAGAGGGCAGCTCATAATGCTCCATTAATCCCTTCACTGCTGGAAGGGCCTGCAAACCACTCAAGGGAATGGAGACAGGCAAACTGCAAATGGGTGGGCTCATAAAAAAAAAAAAAAGCAGGTGCGGGATGAAGCAAGGAATGATGTAAAAGCTTCCGTATGAGATCAGACTAAATGAATACCCTTATAGATGCCAATATATACAAATAATATTACTGGGGGGGGGAGGGGTGTAGCACTTAAAGGAGCCACCAGGAAAGATAGGGTTAATAAAATCATGGCGGAGCGTTAGGAATTCATTGTAAAAGACAGGTTTAATTGTACATATCTTCTGTGTTCATACAGCCATAGGCCAAGTGATCAGGCTTTGGAGAGGGGGATGTCACCCAGAGTGGTACCCAGTCCAGCTGGAGGAGAGGGATGCAGTGCAGAGGTCCAACCTCCTACATTCACTCCATTACTGAACAGGTGCTGGGAGGTGCTGTCAATCATCAACCCACCCCCACCCTTAACTTACCTGTTCTCCACCAGATGGGCCTCTCCAGCTGACTGGCCGGGTGATGGCGATGCTGTGGTTAGAAATATCTTCCTTAGAGACCCCCTGAGCCCAGGACTATGTGGCACTTAATAACATGATCCCCCTCCCCCCTTAAACCTGGTCATTCTATAGTACTGAACCTATGTGCTATCCCCTATATTACACCCTGCATTACATGACATCACCTTGGTTACAATGTGTCACCATAGAATCTTGTATTACACTGTATATCTACTAGATTACATTATATCACCCCAGAGCCTTATACTACACTGTACCCCCTGTATTAAAAGCTCATCACCCCTGAATCCTGTATTACATTATATTTCCCTACAACCCTCGTATCGCCCAGTATATAACCAGTGCAGTGCCCCTTACCTTGGCTATCCCCCCTGCCCCACCTGTCTTGATGCCCCCCTATATTAAGGTGTCTCCTCCCTCTGTCCTGTCTCTTCTCCCTGGGTATCTGTATGATGGTCTCTTGTTTTCCTCTCCGCTCCCTACCTCTTCTCCAGCAGTCTCGGCTAGAGCTGCAGACTGAGGAGCGGAGATGCAGGTGCCCCGCTGGAGCAGCTCTGGTAGCCGGCGACAAGGGAAGGAAAGCCGGTGTCTTCCAGCTCCATCATCCCTTACAGCTGACACCCCGCTCCTCCCACATCGCTCAGACAACGGGGTGCACAGAAAATCACCCCTATTAGCAGCCCAGCAGCAGCACCTCCCTGGCACCCAGTTCCCACCTCTGAGATTTGATAGACAAGTGACGCAGCCAATCGCCCCATGAATAGAGGCCTGACTCTGCTTCGAACACCTATAGAGGCGTGGCTGCACAGTCTGAATGACATGGACATAGACCAATAGCTGGAGAGGTGTGTAGGGAGTGCCGATGAGCCAATGAAAGGCTAGGAGAGGCGGGATAAAATTTAAGGGATGATGTCATCTCGAGCGTGGTGAGGTTGCTTTAAAGGGAAGGTGCATCAGTAGGTGGGGGGTGATGCCAGGGGGACTAGCAGGTGGGCACTGCCAATGTAGCACGTAGAGAAAGCCAGGGCTACGCCTTTTTGAGTCTTCTTGATTTTGTATAGTGGATGTGAAGGATATTCACAGAGAATGAATGGGTCATATTTTTAAAATATCTGTAGGAACGTGCGCTGTAAAGAAATGACATAGATACTGGACAATTTTCTCTCATATTGCATTGGAATCTTGGTCATAACCATGCATAGAAGATTTCATTTTGTTAGTATTTTTTCTTCTTCATCATTTCAAACCAAAAATTCTTTAACCTTTCCTTGATTCACGTTATGACTTTGCAATACAGATTTCAATGGGATGGGTACCAAGGAAAACTATTTTGTTACCCAATGTATACCATTTAAGTATAAGATTTTGTACATTAGAAAATAAAATGCAGCATAGATTTTGTAACTGCAGCATAGATTTTCTACATTTTCCCCCCAAAAAATGCAGCGTCCATGCACCAAGGCAAAAAAAATCTCACTATTTATTTCTGATTGCCCGATTTGCTACCAATGGGTCCAGAACATAGTAGGTGGAAGCTCTGTGTCTGGCAGATATAAATGATATACACAATGAATGAATGGGTCGTACATACTCTTCTATGGAAACTTTATGTGTGTTATTGAAGGGCAGAAAACAGTCCGTGAATCTCATCGGGAATATTGATCTGCACAAGGACTATTAAACTCTTTACTGGTTCCTACATCTTTGAGTTAGGAGTAAGGGTTCCCCAGGGGAGAAAACATTTTTCAGGGGTTCCCCATGGTAACAAGGCTTGGAATCACTGGCATACTCTAGGGTAAGTGACTGGCAGCGATCTACTTTTCTTGGCCTCACCTGAAAGTGAGATGGCTCAGCAGCCCCGTTGCACTGCAGTGAGAGGTACCACCAGACTCTACAGGGTCACCCAGGTACTGCAGTGTCTGTTGCTAAGCAACAACTTGAACCCATACTGTATGTGGTCCATACTTAACAAACAGCACATGTAAAAAAAATGGGCGTTACTCATGGGGGAATCTGAAGGGTATGTTCAGACCAAAATCCACTAATCTGACCTTCGTTCTGTTTCATTTACTCTAGCATAATATCCTTCAGTTTCATTGGCATTGTCATGTTCACGATATGTAGCCTTCCTTTAAATGGCCAATGAGTAAAAGGAATAAGACACAAGACATACCCCTTTAAATTTGATGATTTGTTATATGCCCTAAAAAAAGCTAGTTCAGGCGTGCAATTGCATCCAATATATGGTCCCTGAAGTGCCAGTCAGGGGGCTATTGAGACATCTGGCTATCAGTGAACTCCAGTCCTACAGTGAACTCTCTTAGACAGTCCCACTGTAGGAGAAGTCACTTCATTAGGATATAGGATAAGCTTTCCTTCAGCCTCTTCAATGTATGTTCTGATAGGGCCCAAATTTAAAGGAGTCTTTTCTAGCCACAGATCCATTTTCCATAACACATAGAAATATGTCAATATAAATGTTTTAATATATTTGGGACTGAAGAGGAAGAAAGGGTTAAATATTAGGAACTGGTTATGTAAAAAATGATTACTATCCTCTTACGGCCTTAGCAAGTGTCAGGCTCAGCATGTACAAAGCCACAGAGTTGTGGTCACATGAAGTAATAATGCCCGTGGCCATGTATGCAGAGATATTATAGTCGGACCCTGTGGGAATGGCAGCCAAGAAATGCACAAGGTGCCATGATGCATTATTTATTATTGAAAGCTGTCAACCAGTCATCAGAAAACCCAATATTGTATTCTACCTTCAGAAAGTTTAAGGCCTCATGCACACCACCGTAGGATTTTGCAGTCCGGAAAAACTGCTGATCCTTTGTGGTACACTTGACTACAAAAAACCTGTGTTGTGCATCCGTGTGTCATCAGGATTCGCGGATCCACAAAAAATAAAATCACTTCACCAGTTTGGTGAGGCTTCAAATCCGGACTGTAAAATGACTGGTCCTGACTTTTTGCGATCCAGATTCACGGCCCCAGCAGGGATCCATGAAAACCACAGTCGTGTGCATGGGGCCATAGAAATGAATGGATCTGTAATTTATCTGCAAAAATGCGGATAAATTGCGAACGCAAATGCACGGTTGTGTGCATGAGGCTTTACCCACCACAGGGAATAGCATAGAAACAAGGTTCCATTCTGGTATTTTGAGTGGGCAGGGTACTGCTTAACTCTGGCATGACTGGGATTGGAGAATTGGTCAATTTCTGTCTCTTCTTTCTCCATTTTGTCTAAATTGTATACATAGACATACATAGAAGAGTGTGCCCCCGAGTACCCCTTCTTCCTTGTGGGTCTATAGAGCAACCACAGGAAATTGAAATTACCTTCAGCATTGCACATTATGTTAAGTACACTCTTAGGTCATGTTCACAGGTTTCCGCGCCTAAATCCTGAAAGAATCCGCTTTCATTCTGGCAATGCATGTGAATTGGATATTTTATATTCCTGTAAAGACGGGGGTAAGGAAACAGACAAGTGAGCCCTAATCTACCCTTATGTAATGACGGGGGTAAGGAAACAGACAAGTGAGCCCTAATCTACCCGCCACTCAGTCCCTGCCTACTTGCAACGACCCGCCCTAGGCGACGGGGTACAACTGGGCGACAGTCCCTACGCTCAATATGTGCATGACAGACAAACAGACAAGGGTACACAGAAGCAAGGGAAAAGGGGCAGTTGCCCACGGCAACACCGAGAGCAACAAGAGTGTTGAACGAGCCGAGTCAAACCAGGAGTGTACGAGGTGCCAAACGCAGAGCAGGAAAGTAGTGAACAAGCCGAGTCAAACCAGGAGTGTACGAGGTACCAAACACAGAGCAGGAGAGTAGTAAGTAAGCCAGGGTCAATATGAAGCAGGCTCAAATAGATCAAGAAGCTGCAGCAGGGCCAGGAAACCAAATGAGAAGAATCACAAGCAAGAAGGAACAGGAAAGGCAGGTATAAATAGACAGAGGGCGGGAGCTAGCTCTGTCTGGCCAGGCTATGATAGGCTCTCCCACTCCTAAGCCTGCCATCCTGAGTGGTGGAAGATGGAGTCAGTCTCCCAGACATAGAAGCAGGTGCAGACTGATTACCTATGGGCGTGGATACAGAAGCTGTGCCTGGCAGATCCTTAACAGTACCCCCCCTTTTATGAGGGGCCACCGGACCCTTTCTAGATGGACCTGGTTTATTGGGGAAACGAAGGTGGAACCTCATGACCAATACCCCAGCGTGAACATCCCGGGCGGGTAACCAAGTCCTCTCATCAGGCCCGTATCCTCTCCAATGGACCAGGTACTTGGCCACCTCGAATTCTACCCCCTCAGGGGTGAGAACGGGGACAGGAGGTTTCCTCGACGGAGCCAAGGACGGAGAGCAGTGTTTAAGGATGGAGGCATGAAACACGTCGTGTACTCGAAAAGATGGGGGCAACTCCAGTCGGAAGGAGACAGGATTGAGGACTTCAATGACCTTGTACGGCCCTATAAACCGGGGAGCAAACTTCTTGGACGGGACTTTAAGGCGCAAGTTCTTAGACGATAGCCACACCAGATCCCCGACCATAAACAAGGGGTTAGCAGAACGTCTTCTATCTGCCTGAGTTTTTTGTATGCTCTGGGACGCCTCTAGGTTCTTCTGAACCTGGGCCCAGACTGTGCACAGTTCCCGATGAACGACCTCTACCTCGGGATTGTTGGAACTACCAGGTGAAACGGAATTAAACCGTGGATTAAACCCAAAATTACAGAAAAAGGGGGAGACCCCTGACGAGTTACTGACCCGGATATTAAGGGAAAATTCGGCGAGGGGGATGAATGAGACCCAATTATATTGACAGTCAGAGATAAAACACCTTAAATATTGTTCTAGAGACTGATTAGTCCTCTCAGTTTGGCCATTAGTTTCAGGATGGAAGGCAGAGGAGAAGGACAGATCAATCTCCAACTTTTTACAGAAGGCTCTCCAAAACAAGGAAACAAATTGTACCCCTCAGAAACAATATTGACAGGGACCCCATGGAGACGCAGGATATGTTTCACAAACAAGGTAGCTAACGTCTTAGCATTGGGTAGTTTTTTGAGGGGCACAAAGTGGCAGATCTTACTGAAGCGGTCTACTACAACCCACACCACCGACTTGCCTTGAGATGGAGGCAAATCGGTGATAAAATCAATGGAGATATGGGTCCAAGGTCTTTGGGGAATGGGCAAAGAACGTAGTAAGCCCGCTGGTCGGGACCTGAGAGTCTTGGACCTAGCACAAACCTCACAAGTGGTGACGTAGGCCTTAACGTCCTTAGGCAACCCAGGCCACCAATAGTTTCTGGCAATGAGGTTCTTGGTACCCAGGATGCCTGGATGACCAGATAGAGCGGAGTCATGATTTTCCCTAAGTACCCTTAGCCGGAATTGCAGGGGAACAAACAGCTTGTTCTCAGGAAGGTTCCCGGGAGCTGAACCTTGATCAGCAGCAATTTCAGAAACTAAATCAGAATTAATAGAGGAAATGATTATACCTGGAGGCAAAATACAAGCAGGATCTTCCTCCAAAGGAGGGCTGGCCATGAAGCTACGCAACACTGCATCAGCCGTAATATTTTTAGACCCAGCCCTATAGGTAACCAAAAAGTTGAAACTGGTCAAAATAACGCCCATCGAGCTTGTCTCGGGTTTAGCCTCCGGGCAGATTCTAGGAAAACCAGATTCTTGTGGTCGGTAAGGACCGTTACCTGGTGCCTAGCCCCCTCCAGGAAGTGGCGCCACTCTTCAAATGCCCATTTAATGGCTAAGAGTTCACGGTTGCCAATATCATAGTTACTCTCAGTGAGGGAAAACTTCCTGGAGAAGTAGGCACAGGGACGGAGATGGGTGAGGGACCTGGTACCCTGGGACAAGACAGCCCCCACTCCCACCTCGGACGCGTCAACCTCCACGATAAATGGCTCCATTTGGTTGGGCTGAACCAACACCGGGGCCGAGATAAAGCACTTCTTAAGGACCTCAAAAGCCTGGACAGCCTCAGGAGGCCAGCGGAGGAGATCAGCACCCTTGCGAGTGAGATCCGTAAGAGGCTTAGCGATGACCGAGAAGTTAGCAATAAATCTCCTGTAATAATTAGCGAACCCCAAGAAGCACTGTAACGCCTTCAGGGAGGCAGGTTGGACCCATTCCGCCACAGCCTGGACCTTGGCGGGGTCCATGCGGAAATCATGAGAAGTGAGGATTTGACCCAAAAATGGTATCTCCTGCACCCCAAACACACATTTTTCGGTCTTCGAAAACAGTTTGTTTTCCCGAAGGACCTGGAGCACCTTCCTGACATGCTCAATGTGGGAGGACCAGTCCTTGGAAAACACAAGTATGTCATCAAGGTACACTGCAAGAAATACCCCCAGGTAATCTCTTAAAATCTCATTTATGAAATTCTGGAAGACCGCGGGAGCATTACACAACCCAAAGGGCATGACGAGGTATTCGAAATGACCTTCGGGCGTGTTAAACGCAGTCTTCCACTCATCCCCCTCTTTGATGCGGATAAGGTTATAGGACCCCCGTAGATCAAACTTAGAGAACCATTGGGCCCCCTGAACCTGATTAAAGAGATCAGGAATCAAAGGAAGGGGATACTGATTCCTTACAGTGACCTTATTCAAGTTACGGTAGTCAATGCATGGCCTAAGACCACCATCCTTCTTCCCTACGAAGAAGAAGCCACTACCTACCGGAGAAGTAGAGGGGCGAATGTAACCCTTGGCCAAGCATTCCTGGATATACTCTCTCATGGCTTCACGTTCGGGACAAGAGAGATTAAATATCCTACCCTTAGGGAGCTTAGCTCCTGGTACCAAATCGATAGCGCAATCGTATTCTCTATGAGGAGGTAACACTTCGGAGGCCTCCTTAGAGAAAACATCAGCGAAGTCCTGAACAAACTCAGGTAGCGTGTTCACCTCCTCAGGGGGAGAAATAGAATGAACAGAAAAACATGACGTCAAGCATTCATTACCCCATTTGGTAAGATCCCCAGTATTCCAGTCAAACGTGGGATTATGCAACTGCAACCAGGGAAGGCCTAAAACCAAATCGGACGATAATCCCTGCATCAACAGTACAGAGCACTGCTCCAAATGCATGGAGCCAACAAGGAGTTCAAAAACAGGGGTATGCTGTGTAAAATAACCATTAGCAAGAGGAGTGGAGTCGATACCCACTACCGGGACAGGTTTAGGCAAATCAATCAAAGGCATAGCTAGAGACATAGCAAATTCCACAGACATGATATTAGCAGACGACCCTGAATCCACGAAGGCACTGCCGGTAGCAGACCTACCACCAAAAGAGACCTGAAAGGGAAGCAAGATTTTATTACGTTTCATATTTACGGGAAATACCTGTGCGCCCAAGTGACCTCCCCGATGATCACTTAGGCGCGGAAGTTTTCCGGCTGCTTATTCTTACGCCTAGGACAGGTGTTCACTTGATGCTTGTCATTCCCACAATAGAAGCAGAGACCATTCTTCCCTCGGAACTCTCTACGTTGTTGGGGGGACACGGAGGCTCCGAGTTGCATAGGTACCTCCGAGTCTTCCGTGGAAGAGCGAAGCAACGGAACCTCGGGAGGCATCATGGGGGAGTCAGAGGAGAAAACACAAAAACGTTCACGTTGTCGTTCCCTGAGACGTCGGTCAAGTCGTACCGCTAAAGCCATAACCTGGTCTAGGGCGAAGCAGGGAAATATTTCACTAAAGTTTTGTTTGGGTAATGTTCTCCTGCGATATTGTATTTAGAAAAAAAAAAACATAAGCAAAAAATCAGAGCCAAAAGATGTAAAAAAAAGAGATGCACGTGTGGTGGCATAAATATAAAAAAATTGTAGTAGATCCCACCTAGATTCACAGACAAGAAAATAATCGCTCAGCCCACAATGGAGCCTCTCACTCGGACTACGCTCAGATGGAAGAAAAATGCGCCATCCTTCTGTTTTCCTTTTTTTTTTCTTTTTTTTTGCATCTTTTGGCTCTTGTGATGTATGATTCCTGTTTTGTCCTGTGTTAAACCTGTATTCTGTGGGGAAACGCTTTGGGACTCCTTTTTAGTGAATCATGAGGGAGAAGTGGACGAGGCCACCCCTTTTGAGGCGAGTGCCCCGTGTAATTTTGACTAGACAGGACTGGACTAGGAACTGAGCCATACTGTATCGCCTTCCTCCAATTAATAATCTTGAACCCTGCCTACCAGCTATCCTTGTTGCCCTCCATTTTTTGTTTGTCATATGTGATACCTATATGTATCCAGGACTCAATTGGCCCTGTTTCTGATTTATCTATTATTTTGTGTACTGTTATCCTTTTTATTCGCATGCTATTAAAAACTATGTTTTATTAGGCTACGCCCAGTGATATACAGTCACTGAATCACCCCGGCCTACGCAAGGATCCCATTGGTGTTAAGGAGCAGCTCCGTTCGTCGTGGGAACGGGGCCTATGTAAGTAGACAGTTTTTTGTTTTATTTGTTTGGGGGGGCGATATATGGCGCTATTTACAGGGGGCTGTATGGCAGTATCTACAAGTGGGGGCTGTATAGCACTGTCTACGGGGGGCTGTATGGCAGTATCTACAAGTAGGGCTGTATAGACCTGCCTACAGGGACGGCTAAATAGCACTGTATACAGGTGGGGGCTGTATAGCACTGTCTACAGTGGGGGCTGTATAGCACTGTCTACAGGGGGGGCTGTATAGCACTGTCTACGGGGACGGCTGAATAGCAATGTCTACAGGGATGGCTGAATAGCACTGTATACAGGTGGGGGCTTTATTGCACTGCCTACAAGGGGGGGCTGTATAGCACTGTCTGCAGGGGGGCTGTATAGCACCGTCTACAGGGGGGGCTGTATAGAACTGTCCACAGGGGTCTGTATATCATTGTCTACGGGGCGGCTGAATAGCACTGTATACAGGTGGGGGCTGTATAGCACTGTCTACAGGGGGGCAGTATAGCACTGTCTACAGGGGGGGCTTTATAGCACTGTCTACAAGGGGGGGCTGTATAACACTTTCTACAGGTGGGGCTGTATAGCACTGTCTGCAGGGGGGCTGTATGGCAGTATCTACAAGTAGGGCTGTATAGACCTGCCTACAGGGACGGCTAAATAGCACTGTATACAGGTGGGGGCTGTATAGCACTGTCTACAGTGGGGGCTGTATAGCACTGTCTACAGGGGGGGCTGTATAGCACTGTCTACGGGGACGGCTGAATAGCAATGTCTACAGGGATGGCTGAATAGCACTGTATACAGGTGGGGGCTTTATTGCACTGCCTACAAGGGGGGGCTGTATAGCACTGTCTGCAGGGGGGCTGTATAGCACCGTCTACAGGGGAGGCTGTATAGAACTGTCCACAGGGGTCTGTATATCATTGTCTACGGGGCGGCTGAATAGCACTGTATACAGGTGGGGGCTGTATAGCACTGTCTACAGGGGGGCAGTATAGCACTGTCTACAGGGGGGGCTTTATAGCACTGTCTACAAGGGGGGGCTGTATAACACTTTCTACAGGTGGGGCTGTATAGCACTGTCCACAGGGGGGCTGTATATCACTGTCTACAGGGGGGAGGCTGTATAGCACTGTCTACAGGGGGGGCTGTATAGCACTGTCTGCAGGGGGGCTGTATAGCACTGTCTACGGGGGGGGCTTTATAGCACAGTCTACAGGGGGGCTTTATAGCACAGTCTACAAGGGGGCTTTATAGTACAGTCTACAGGGGGGCTTTATAGCACAGTCTACAGGTGGGGTTGTATAGCACAGTCTACAAGTGGGGTTGTATAGCACTGTCTAAAGGGGGGCTGTATAGCGCTGTCTACAGGGGGGCTGCATAGCACTGTCTACACTTTGGCTGTATAGCACTGTCTGCAGGGGGGGCTGTATGGTACGGTCTACAGGGGGGATGTATGGTACAATCTACAGGGGGGCACTATCTACCAAGGGGGGCTTTATGTAGCACCCAGGGGAGGTGAGGGGGGCCCAGTCAAAAGTTTGCTATGGGGCCCAGTGTTTCCTAGTTATGGCCTTGTATACAGTATATTGTTTTTAGCACTAAAGAAAGGGAAGTAGAAGCAGAGGAGATCTAGCTCCCGCCTTAATTCACATAGACTAATACACATCCGCAGCTATTGCTTTCTTGCTTTCTTTCCTCTTCTAAGCAGCCAGAACTGCCTAGTTTCCACTGCACGATGGGAATCATGGCACCCCGTTCTTCAAAAAGGTGGGGGTTTCAGGGGTAAGACGCCCAACCTATGGCATATCCTATAAAGTACCCCTTTAATTACTCCTTCTGTTAGCAGAACTGATATACAGTACTGTGCAAAAATTTTAGGCAGTTGTGGAAAAATGCTGCAAAGTAAGAATTATTTATAAAATAGAAGTGTTTACTGCCTGCCCCAAATGTCAGACCCCTAAAACTGACCAGTGGCATGGTATTTGGGATTGTCCCTCTACTCACAACTTCTGGGAACACGCTAGCCGGTATATTGCCTCCAATTAGTCACTTACTTTACCGATCTCTCCGCAGTGTATGTTATTTCACCAGGTCAGACCTCCTGAAGAGCATACATCCACAACAAAAAGGGGTGTGCCCCCGATTGTGCACATTATCCTGATGGTGGCAAAACGCTGCTCGGTAAATTGGTGGCTACAACCAGACGCTCTGACCATCTCGGAGATAATGACCCAACTGAAATTATTGTTGGGAAATGACCGCCTGGATACGGAGAGACATAGGGAAAAGGAAACTGTTCGCTTTTAAAAGAAAATAATGAAACAATTTGTTATAACCCACCAATTTAGAAGAGAGATTCTTGACTTTGTTTCCCCTTTTCAACATACATCTTGGTATTTGAGGGAACACTTGAGTGACTATTTTAGACCGATTACATTATAAAGGCTCTTAAAGTATCGCTGGGAGGGGAGTAAACGTTCATGTCGGTTTTAGTGTACCTGGGTATCTCCAAGATGGTCGCACTGTCTGAGGGCTGCTTGATTGATGAGATGTGGATTCTAAAAGAATTTCATTATATGTCTATCTAAAGTGTTGGATATGAAGCAATGTATCTGTTAGTTCTATTGTCTCCAGGACACTGTATCGGGCTGTGATCCGAAAAAAATGTCTGTACACCAATTGTTTATTACTTTTTATGCTTTTATTTCTGTTTTATACTTTGTTTAAAAAATGCTATTACAACATGTTTTGGTTTTTTTAAATAGTAGGGTTAATAATTTTTTTTAAATCAATTAACAAAATACAAAGTGAAAGAACAGAAGTGCAATCTAAATAATCAATATTTAGTGTGACCACTCTTTGCCTTTAAAACAGCATTATTGTTCTAGGTACACTTGCACACAGTTTTTGAAGGAACTCGGCAGGGAGGTTGTTCCAAACATCTTGGAGAACTAACCACAGATCTGCTTTGAATGTAGGCTTCCTCAAATCCTTCTGTCTCCTCATGTAATCCCAGACAGTGTTGATGATGTGGATGCCATATCATCACTTCCAGGGCTCCTTGTTCTTCCTTACGCTGAAGAAAGTTCCTAATGACATTGGCTGTATTTGGAGTCGTTGACCTGCTGCTGAATAAAATTAGAGCCAATCAAATGCCTCCCTAATGGTATTGCATGATGGATAGATAAGTATCTATCTGTATGTCTTAGTGTTGAGGACACCATTAATCTTGACTAAATCCCCACCTCCATTTGCTGAAATGCAGCCTCAAACTTAGTTACACTCATTATTGTGCTGCTCACAAGCCCGTTGGTGAACAAACTGCCTTCTGTTACA
Source organism: Rhinoderma darwinii (assembly GCF_050947455.1). Lineage (NCBI taxonomy): Eukaryota > Metazoa > Chordata > Amphibia > Anura > Rhinodermatidae > Rhinoderma > Rhinoderma darwinii. Next base: position 45,257,940 of record NC_134696.1, on the reverse strand, counting down.
GCCAAATATAAAAAATTTAGACTCATCAGTCCAGAGCACCTGCTGACATTTTTCAGCACCCCAGTTCCTATGTTTTTGTGCATAGTTGAGTCGCTAGGTATGGCTTTTTGGCCGCAATTCTTCCATGAAACAATTTCTGGCCAGACTTCTCCGAACAGCAGATGGGTGTACCTGGGTTTCACTGGTTTCTGCCAGTTCTGAGCTGATGGCACCTCTGGACATCTTTCAATATGGAAGGGAAGTAAGCATGATGTGTTTTTGATCTGCTGAACTAAGTTTCCTTGGCCGACCACTGCGTCTTTTGTCCTCAACGTTGCCCGTTTCTTTGTGCTTCTTCAAAGGTGCTTGAATAGCATATCTTCAACCCCCAGTCTGCTTTAAAATTTTTGCCTGGAAGCATCCTTGCTGATGCAGTATAACTACCTTGTGCCTGGTTGGTGTTCCAGTCTTGCCATGGTGGACCTGTGACATGAAACTGTCTTCCACAACCTCACCTTTATAGCAGAGTTTGGCTGTTCCTCACCTAGTTGTACACCTCCTACACAGCTGTTTCTGTTGCAGTTAATGACTGTATTACAACCTACATATGAAAATGATGATTATTATCACCTTTTTGGTATAATTGGTTAATCATACAACTGACTATAATCTTACAAAATACATGACTTTGTGCAAGTGTACCTAGAAGAATTGATGCAGTTTTGAAGGCAAAAGTTGGTCACACCAAGTATTGATTTGATTTAGATTTCTCTTCTGTTCTTCACTTTGTATTTTGTTAATTGATTTAAAAAAAAATATATTAACACTTCTATTTTTGAAACCATTTTTACTTTGCAGAATTTTTGCACAACTGCATAAAACTTTTGCACAGTACTGTAGAGGGAGGTGGGTAGTCACAAGTGAATTTCTTTCCCTGACAAACAAAATGGTGGCTCTACGGGAGTCAAAGAATCCATACTATAACTTTTACGTATGCTTCACAGGTAAGCACACAGACAACTAATCCAGTCTTTCAATGCAAGGACCCTCCATACAGAAGCCCGGATCTCTGCTTCCTTGACTCAATGAGTATAGTTTATGTGAAAGTGGGGCATTAAAGAGGTGTTCCAATCATTGCATGTTATGAGATATATATAGTACATGCCCTAACATTGTGATTATTGGTGCCTGGCCTCTTCACTTGCACAGTGGCGCTCCCACCCACTGTTCGGAGAACTGCACCATTGATATATATGTCACTGTGCAGGGAAAACTGTTCTGAGGATTAGTGGGGGTTTCAGCAGTCTGACCTTCATTGATCAAAAAATGGTGGCCTTTAAGGGTACGACCAAACGGAGCGGCCCTGACACGGTCACAACGCGGCTAACAACCGCGCCGACACCATGGTCGGTGCGGCTGTCAAACAGCCTGTTAGTGGGCGCATGTTAACGCAGGTAAACTGTGCCTTTATCTGCAAAATTGTGCGGCCATGAATTAATACACCCTTTATGGCCGCACGAGTTTGCAAATTACAACAACTTACCCCCTATTCATTCTCTATGGCAGCGCCGGAAAAAGCCGAACACTGCACTCGGCTATCTCCAGCGCTCCGAGAATGAATGGAGCGGAAGTGCGCATGTAACTGGAATACTCCTTAACGAGGTATTTGAGAGCAGCTCCTACATAGTGCCAGCGCGGTTGTTGGCCGCGTTGCGACCGTGTCAGGGCCGCTCCGTGTGGCTGTACCCTAAAACAGCTTCCTCTACTGTGAATAGGTATATATAGTGTATATATAGGTACGTCATATGGTCAATATTCCTAGCAGGTGTGCTACAGAATGTTCCGTTTTGAAACTATTGTAAGGCCTTTAAACACGTAATTTTTCTGGTAATTGAAACCGCATCAAAAAATGCTTATAAAACCACCAGCGTCATTAAAATTGAACATTTGTTTTTTAAGGTGTTTTTGGATGACGTTTTTAATTTGGTGTCATTTTGTTGCCTCTACAAGCCATAAACCAAAACGCAGCTGTGTGTATTGCATTTTATATTTTACTATAGACTTTAATGTATAATCTGACTGCACTAACAACACCATGAAAAACGCACAAAATCGGTGCAAAACGCATTGTGTGAATCCAGCCTAAAAGTAGCACATATTGTTAGAAATTTATCAAAACTGGTGCAAAGGAAAAGTGGAGCAGATTCTAGATCTAATTTTTTAGAAGTTAATTTGCAAACGAAATAAGAAATTTGGTTGCTATGGGCAACACATCCAATTTTCCTTTGCACCAGTTTTGAAGACCCCTCCCCCCTTTTGTGTCTGTTATTTAGTTTAGTTATTAGGGCTTCCGTTATTTGCTTGGCACCATTTACAATACTGTACTTTTATTTATAACCTATGTTTTCACAACTTGCAGGAATCATTTAGTTTCCGATTTCTTTTTAATGGAAACAGTAGCCGTCTTTTAACACTTCTTTACATAATTTGCATGCAATCAGTTTTCAGGACATTTGCTCGGTTTCCATGACAACAGAAAACTGCTGATGACCACACTTAAAATTCTTCCAAGGACTGAGCTCCGAGACTACTGAACAGCAGCAGAGCTCATGAACTAAGCAGACACTTCGATTTTAGGAAGACGTAGGGTAAATTTACACGTGGCAGATTTGTTGCAGAAATTTCTGCGACTGTTCCATTCATCTGAATAAGGCCTGCAGAAACAACAGATGTCCAGTCGCAAAAAGTGATGCAGTAATAGTTCTTGTACTGCACATGAAAAATACAACCAACAAAAAACATTCCCTTCCACTTCTGTGCTATCAAATATGAGGAAAAGTGAGTCCATTGGTTTAAGGGGTTTGACAGAATATACATTGATGGCCTCTCTTTAGGATCGGTGGGGGTCTGAACTCTTAGACCCCCTTCAATTAGAAGAATGAAAGGTCCACAGAGAGCACCCCAGAGGAAACCACCCTTTTTTATTTTTCAGAACAACTTATTTATGGACAGATTAGAAAAATAGGTCGAATCTTTACGAAGTCTGCATTTATGCTTAACTGGGATATTATTACATATTTCTTCCATCAAATACAGTACCTGATATAGTAGTGACCAGCAGGGCCACCATTTGAAATATTTGGGCCACCTGAACTCTATCCCACATCTCCTATTCTCCATCTTCAACCCTATAATATGCTTTTGATGGAGATCTGGGTATGCACCAATTCATGAACTTACCATGTAGTTGGTGGGTTCTTGGAGAAGGGGCCAGAAGATTTATTGTGGTCTGTGAAATTAATGGTCTTCGTGTTTGCACATTATTGCCTGTTAAATGGACACCATTCAGTAACTATCATAGCCCCAAAAAGTGACCCTCGGAAGATGTTTGGCAGCCAACAGGCTAGTTTGGACCCCTTTTTGGACACAAAGCCCTAACTACAGTACCATATATACTTCCCTGATGTTGACCTTGTCCACTGGAGTTCCCATAGTGCCAATAGACTAGTACCAGTTATCCCCCTCCTTCAAGGGTGTAACAAGTATCTCCTTCAGGGCCCCCTCTACCATGACCACGTTCAGCATCAAGAGTTTAGGACATAAAAAGCTTATAATTATTTTTGTCCTATGTCTTTTCCTCATTTCATTTATCTCCCAGTAATCTGCATTCAATTTAACACTAATCTTTCTACTATCTACAGTGATCACTAACTTCATCTCACCTCTCTATGAAGTGTGGTCCTCTTGGGTGTCGGGCACCATAGCAGCTGCTCTGCCTGATATCCCACCTCTGGGACTCCCACCTATTAGGGGGACAGGGACCCTCTGATCCCTGCGTGCCAGTGTAAATCGGCCTCAGACAGCCGCTTGTTACATAGGCTTAAAAAAATAGGCCGTGCCGTGACCAACTTTCCATTGAAGCAGTCACTGTGAATCGTAAAAGGGGTTAGGAGACCGCCATTTTTCAGACCTTTTGAGGGTCTCAGAGGCGTCTATTGCATATCCTGTGAATATATCATAAATGCTTTAGATGGGAAACCTTTTTAATGGTTTACCCAGTACTGCGGTAAATTGCAAAGACTGTTTACTGAATGCAAAGCTGCTTGCTAAATGCATCTCGGGTAGACCATATGTACTGTATCAGTTTGATAACAAATTATTGATCTGGTGCAATGCATATAAGCAGACACATTGTAACCGGAGGCACAGAGAAAACCAGTGAAATTAGAATTTATACCAGCTGCCTAATGCATTTACTATATGGACTATACAGAAGCAGCCGCCCTTCAGATCCACATTTTACTTTCAGCTGTTTCTCATGGGTTAATTTTATAGAAATGGTTTAGAAAATCTTTTCTCATGAATTCCTTTGCTAAAATAATAATGTAGCTACTGGGGTGGTAATGCTTGTAAATGTTTTTTTGTCTGAAGCCCTCCTTACATAATGCGGCTGATGGTGACAAACGCTGGTACATGGGTTATGGTGCCTGAGAGCCCCTCTGCCACAAAAGAAGACACAGTATTATAAAAAGCACACAGTCAGTGGGGAGTCCTGTTACAGATTTTGCATTGGGGTCTAGAAGTTACGCCTCGAGTGTTCCTCTTCTATTGATCGTTCACACCAAACTTTCCCATTTGTGATAGTAGGGACCATTGTAGGGTCTCATTGACTGATGTTATGAGAACCGTGTTGAAGAGGAACCCTGGACAGAATCACACCAAGTATTCAAGCATTTCATGAGGGCAGCATAATGTAGATGATAGGCTACCTCAGTCAATTTGTTCGGGGTATGTTTGTCATCAAGTTTGTTGACTGTTTCCAACAGCAACTAGCAGAATTGTGAATGCAGCTCTGTACTGAGGATCACTTCAACATAAATATTGCAATGTTTCTACATAAAAACGTTACATGTAGATTATTCTGCATATAAACGGTAAAATGTTCACATTTTTGTCAATAGTCCTATGTCACATTTCTGCATTATTTTTTCTTCATTCTTCATTATTACCTCTCCTCCCAGCAATGACCTGGCATTGTCTCGTTACTTTCTGTCTGTTTCATGTGAGGGTCTATTTTACAGCACAGTGACTACCGGTGACCACAGCTATTATTATATGTATAGACAGTGTGGTCATTGATACAGGAAGTCATTGATAGTGGGGGAGGAGCCCATCAGAACAAGGATTCTATTCCCAGAAGATAATAGTGGTTATGAGCTTTAAGATACTGTACATCATATGGAGAAGTATAATTGTGTGAATATATATTGACAAGTAAAAGATGCAATGTCTACAAGATGTGTGCAGTATAATGTCAGTAATGCAACTAATAAAATCATAAGATTTAGCCACTTAGCTCTGGCAGATTTTTCAATTTCAAAATAATTCACCGTTTCACGTATAACAATCTAATAATTTAACTTAAAGTGTAGCTAAATGTTTGACAAACTTCTGACATGTCATAGTGATATGTCAGAAGTTTGGATTGGTGGGGGTCCGAGCACAGAGACCCCCACCAATCGCTAGAAAGAAGCAGCTGAAGCGTTCGTGCGAGCGCTCAGCCACTTCGTGTCTGTTCGGCTGTCATGGCCGCGGGCCGTCTGGCACACTCACCTCCTGACGGTCGCAGCCATGGTTCTGCGAGTGTTGGCCCCAGTTTCCTCCTCAGGAGACGCCAGCGCTCTCTTCCGCACACCTCGGCCGGGTCCCGTATGGTGCGCGCGCACGCTTGTGCCCACATTTATGTTTAATTAGCCCATGAGCACACTGGACTATAAGAAGGGCCCAGCCCCTTCCTCCCATGCCTGAGCGTTGTTTGTCTATGCAAATGGTCTCCTAGTGTCTTCCAGTTCCCAGTGTTTCCCGTACCTGTATCCTGTATCCCGTTCTATCCTGGTCAAGTGCCGTGCTGAGCTGTAGTCGTCCTGTGCGGTATACCACACCTGTCCTTCTACACCACGTCTGATGTCTGCCTTCTGCCTAGTCCCAGCCGAGCCTGCCTTGCTACTGTCCGAGCTGCCACAGGTACCCTATACGAACTATAGACTGTTACCTGCGCCCTGTTGGCCAGCTGCCATACTGCCAAGACGGTACGGCCCAGTGGGTCCACGAACCCAACGTGACAGTACGCTCAGGCCATGGACCCCGCTGGTCGATCCAAGACCAAGATGACGTCACAAGAGATGCGGGCGGATATGCTGGATCTCCAGTCTCGACAGGACCAACTCCTCCAGGCCTTGAACATTCATGCACGTCGGCAGGAGACACAAGCTGCCGTTCCTCCTACTACACCACTGGACACTGTTGATCCTCAGACTACACCTCCTGGCAGTGTTGATACCCGTTTTTCTTTACCACTTCCTGACCGCTATGGATGGAGACACAGGTACCTGTCATGGATTTTTGAACCAGTGCCAGATCCACTTCAGCCTGTGTGCAAGGGCATTTTCGTCTGACGGCGCAAGGGTCGTTTTCCTCATCTCTCTCCTCACTGGCAAGGCTCTTGCATGGGCGAATCCTATCTGGGAGAGACAAGGACCAGAGACCCGTGACTTCCAGGGCTTCCTCCGGACTTTTCAAATGGTGTTTGCGGAGCCTGGACGAGTCTCATCTGCAGCGGCTTCCTTTCTAAACCTACGCCAAGGAGACACCTGAGTGGGGGAGTACGCCATCCACTTCCGCACCCTGGCGGGAGAACTATTGTGGAAGAATGAGGCTCTGGTGGCTACGTTCTGGCAGGGAGTGCCTCCTAAGATTAAGGACGAACTTGCCGATCGAGATCTACCGTCTTCCCTGGATGTCCGCACGGATTGATATGAGGATCCGAGAATGGCTCCAAGAAGCTCGTCGGGAGGGAGGTCTCCCTAGACCGGTCCCACCCTTGCAGCAACCTCTGCTGTCCTCAGGTGCCGATCCTCCTAAGGAGTCTGTGAGGATGGACCAGTGTAAGCTATCCATCAAGGAGAAACAACGCAGACGCACTTCGGGACTCTGTCTATATTGCGGCCTCGTGGCCATCTTGTGCATCTGTGTCCCCAAAAGTCCCAAAGCCTAGGGTTGCTAGGAGAGACAACCTTGGGTAAAAAAGGACTTCCATCTAAATTGTCCATACCCGTGACCATAGTGTCCGGTGAGAAAACACATCTCACATTTCATTTGTAGAGACCTGGTGGATCTTCTTCAATTACCCACTACCCCTCTGGAGAGGCCGTTGACGGTTGCATCGGTAAATGGACTACCTCTGCCAGACCCAGTTATAACTGTGACCAAGCCACTGAGGCTTCAAGTGGGAGCTCTCCACTCTGAGCTGTTATCGTTCTTTGTCTTGTCCAAGGCCATTAACCCCGTGCTGCTGGGCCTGCCTTGGCTCCGATTACATGCCCCAGTCCTGGACTGGAACTCTGGAGAGGTTCTCCAGTGGGGCCCCGAGTGTCACAACCGTTGCCTGGGACAGATTAGTTCGGCTCAGCCTCCTCTGCCTCAGTCATTGGCAGGATTGCCTGGTCATTATGCTGCATTTTCGAACGTCTTGAGCAAGAGGGAGGCAGAGACGCTACCCCCACATCGGGCGTATGACTGTCCTATCGAGCTGATTCCTGGTGTATCCCTTCACCGTGGTAGGGTATATCCTCTCTCTTTACCAGAGACTCTGTCCATGTCTGCCTATGTTAAAGAGAACTTGGAGTGGGGCTTCATATGGAAATCTTCCTCCCCGGCAGGAGCCGGTTTCTTTTTCGGCAAGAAAAAGGATGGTTCTCTGCGTCACTGTATCGACTACCGGGGTCTCAACCAGATCTCGGTGAAAAATAAGTATCCATTGCCATTGATTTCAGAACTGTTTGATCGTATACGTGGTGCCAAGATTTTTTCCAAACTAGACCTGCGTGGGGCTTACAACCTAATCTGGATTCGCCGGGGGGATGAATGTAAGACTGCATTTAACACCTGTGATGGACACTATGAATATCTAGTAATGCCCTTCGGCCTATGTAATGCTCCCGCGGTCTTCCAGGAGTTCGTTAAGGACATCTTCCGTGACCTCCTCTATGTTTGTGTAGTAGTCTATCTTGATGACATCTTGATTTTTTCTCCAGATCCTATGACTCATCAGAGACATGTCCATCAAGTTTTGCTGCGCTTAAGGGATAATCGTCTGTACGCTAAGTTGGAGAAGTGTGTATTTGAGAAAGATGTTCTACCGTTCCTGGGCTACATTGTCTCGAATCGAGGCATCGAGATGGATCCTGAAAAGGTAAAGTCCGTCCTGGAATGGCCACGCCCTCAAGGCTTGAGGGCCATACAGCGCTTTCTGGGATTCGCCAATTTTTACAGACAGTTCATCCCAAACTTCTCACTGACTTCTCTTATCTCTAACCTCACCAAGAAGGGCATGAACGCCAAGGTGTGGACTCCTGAGGCAGAGTCCGCATTCAAGAGCCTGAAGAGTGCCTTCACGTCAGCCTCTATTCTCCATCATCCAGATGTTTCTCTACAGTACTCGTTGGAGGTGGACGCCTCCTCTGTCGGTGCTGGTGCACTCCTGTTCCAGAGAGGTTCCAAGGGCAAGTCAATGGTATGTGGATATTTCTCTAAGCTCTTCTCTTCCGCAGAACGCAACTACTCGATTGGGGATCGGGAGTTACTGGTCATCAAATTGGCTCTGGAGGAGTGGAGACATCTACTAGAGGGCGCAGCTCATTCTATCCTAATTTTTATGGACCACAAGAATCTCACCTATATCCAGGCGGCCCAACGGCTAAATCCTCGTCAGGCCAGGTGCTCGCAGTTCTTTACCAGGTTCCAGTTTGAGCTGCATTATCGCCCGGCTGATAAAAATGTGATGGCCGATGCCTTGTCCAGGTCTTTCGAGACAGAAGACACCATGGAGATTCCACATAACATTATTGATCCATCTTGGATTGTCTCTGACAATCCACTGCAAGTTGGGGACATTCCTCCTGGGAGAACTTTTGTGCGCCTGGCTGACAGAGGGAGAGTCCTCCGCTGGGGACACTCCTCTAGACTGGCAGGTCACGCGGGTACCCGTAAGACCCGAGATCTGATTGCCCGTCATTTCTGGTGGCCCACGCTGCCCAGAGACATTATGGACTTTGTTTCTTCCTTTTCAGTGTGTGCAGCTAACAAGGTCGCTCGCTCCAGACCTGCTGGCCTGCTCCAGCCATTGCCTGTGCCCGATGCTCCCTGGCAGCATATAGCTATGGACTTTATCACTGACCTGCCTCTCTCTGCTGGATGCAGTACTGTCTGGGTGGTGGTGGATCGATTTTCGAAGATGGCCCACTTCGTTCCTCTGACCGGTCTTCCTTCTGCTCCTCAATTGGCCAAGCTTTTAATCCAACACATCTTCCGTCTGCACGGTTTGCCGCAGCATATTGTGTCTGATTGGGGGGGGGTTCAGTTCACCTCGAAGTTCTGGAGAGCCCTCTGCGGACTCCTAGGTGTAAAGTTGATCCAAAGCGAGAAGAAAAATGAAATCCCCTTTCGTGGCACCGTTCCTCTCCCTGTCCTGCACCCGGATAACGTGCTCACTGCAAGAGGAGAAGACGAGAATGAGCAGCTCATTCTCGTCTTCTCCTCCAGTAGTAAGCACGTTATCCGGGTGCAGGACAGGGAGAGGAACGGCGCCACGAAAGGGGATTTCATTTTTCTTCTCACTTTGGATCATATTGCCAATGGAACCTGTGTGGATCTCCGTACGAACCCCGGGCTCCAGCATTCCTATACTCTATATACACGTGAGGGCGTTGTGCTCCGAGCACAACGTCTCCAGGTGAGCACAACTTTACTATTGTAATCACCATTCCAAAAATTCCCTGAGATGATGCACTATGTGCACCGTGTATTTTTTGCTTTTTCCTAAACAGGTGTAAAGTTTGGACTTTTCCTCAGCCTACCATCCTCAGTCCAATGGTCAGGTCCAGAGGATCAATCAGATCTTGAGAACTACCTACGCCACTTCATCTCCAAGCAGCATGATGACTGGGTGCAGTTGCTCCCATGGGCTGTCAAGGAAGACAACGTTCTTTATTGTCTATGGCCAACACCCACAAATTCCTCTCCCGGTGCCTGATACGTCCGAGGTACCAGCTGCTGACACTGCTTTTTGGGACTTTCTGCAGATCTGGCAGCAGACACGATCCTCCATCCTGCTGGCGGTCGACCGCATGAAACGGAAGGCGGACACTAGGAGAAGAGAACCCCTTCAGTTTCTCCCTAACACGAAGGTCTGTCTCTCCTCCAGGAATATTCGACTGAGGATGCCATCATACAAATTTGCTCCCAGGTTCCTCGGACCCTTTGAGATCCTACAGCAGATCAACCCTGTCGCCTACTAGCTTCGGCTGCCTCCTACCCTCAAGATCCCCAACTCCATCGATGTCTCCCTCCTGAAACTCGTGGTTCTGAACCGCTTTAGCAAGATTCCTAGCGGTTGCCTCCAGTGGTCCTTGAGACACCTTCGAGGTTAAGGAGATCTTGGACACCAAGAATGTAAGAGGAAAGACTTTTTATTTGGTGGATTGGAGGGGGTTTGGTCCTGAATAGAGGTCGAGGGAGCCAGAGGAGAACCTTAATGCTCCTATCATTCTGAAGAAGTTTCTCTCTCACTCTGGTCCCAAGAAGAGGGGGCATAGGTGGGGGATACTATCATGTCCATGGCCGCGGGCCGTCAGCCTCACTCACCTCCTGATGGCTGCAGCCATGGTTCTGCGAGCGATGGCCCCAGTCTCTTCCTCAGGAGACGCCAGCACTCACTTCCGCTCACCTCGGCCGGGTCCCGTAGGGTTGCGCGCGCTCGTTACCGATTTTAAAGGGACAGCACCGGACTTTTATGTTTAATTAGCCCATGAGCACCCTGAACTATAAGAAGGGCCCAGCCCCTTCCTCCCATGCCTGAGCGTTGTTGTCGTACCCTAAGTTTGTCTATGCAAATGGTCTCCTAGTGTCTTCCAGTTCCCAGTGTTTCCCGTACCTGTATCCCGTGCTATCCTGGTCAAGTGCCATGCTGAGCGGTAGTCGTGCTGTGCTGTATACCATGCCTGTCCTGCTATACCACATCTGACGTCTGCCTGCTGCCTAGTCCCAGCCGAGCCTGCCTTGCTACTGTCCGAGCTGCTACAGGTACCCTATACGAACTATAGACTGTTACCTGCACCCTGTTGGCCAGCTACCATACCGCCAAGGTCCACAAACCCAACGTGACATCGGCTTTTTCCGGAAAGTCGATGTAACAGAGTACGGGTTCATAGACCGTACACCGATACATTTATTTCCGGAAAAATCCGAACAGACACGAAGAGGCTGAGCACTCACACGAGCGCTTCAGTTGCTTCGTTCTAGTGATTGGTGGGGGTCTCAGTGCTCGGACCCCCACCAAGCCAAACTTCTGACATGTCACTATAACATGTCAGAAGTTTGTCAAACGTTTAGCTACACTTTAATAATGACACATTCATGAAACCTCCTTCATCTGGCATCTTGCATTATAGGGTGTGAAAGTTCTCAGTTTACAGCGTAATATAATAGGGATTGTGTGAGTTTGAATGTGCACTTTACGAGAGTTTCTTTTTTAGGACAGTATCCATTGCCAACAATGGCTGAACTATTTTGAGACCTTAAGGGCTCATTAAGATGAGCGTTTATGTAGTCCGTGTGACGGCCGTTAAAACAACGGCCAACACACGGACTCATGTATTTCAATGGGGCCGTTAACACAACCGTTGTTTCAACGGCATGCGTGGGATGGTGGATCCGTGACAACGTGCCCCGCAAGTGTGCACTTCGGACGTGAAAACTGAAGTTTTTTATTTCCGAGGTTAGCTACACTCGTCTGAATGTAACAACCTAAAAGCACAAAAGCAAGGGGACAGAACACCCCAATAGATAATATAGCCCAAATAACAGGCACGTATTGTAAAGAATATAACTTTATTGGTAAACAATTCACGGTATCACATAGAATGTAGTAAAAATACAAATGGTCACAAGGAGAGCAGCAGCAGCAGGTATATCGTTAAATATACCAAGAGGTTAACAGACCTAACCGACCATTTGTATTTTTACTACATTCTATGTGATACCGTGTATTTTTTACCAATAAAGTTATATTCTTTTACAATACGTGGCTGTTATTTGTGCTATATTATCTATTGGGGTGTTCTGTCCCCTTGCTTTTGTGCTTTTAGGTTCTTGCTACCAGTTGTTGGGGATCCCCTGTTTCTTTCCCTTTTGAGGCTGCTTTGTAGGTTTACTACTCGTCTGAATGTAGCCTAAAGTGCGATTTCACCTATGAACATCATTGTAATCGACATAAAAATGTGAGCATCTTATCTTGCACTGGTCCTGAATTACAACAACCCTAATAGCCTAGAGCTGTATGCAGAATTCTGCTGGCTAATGCTAATATTAAAGAGACACTCCAGCATTTTTTTTTATTGCGGCCACCATTCGTACAGTACACCTGGTAAAAGGTAGGGCAGGCCATCCTCTTACTGGGCGCTTTATTCAGTCACGTGACCGCACTGGGACCAGCCGATTCCTACAGCGTCTGCTGTGTGCACCAGAAGTCTCTTTCACTATACATTCCTATGAGATACTTAATGTGAGTCTTATAGGAATGCATAGTGAAAGTGACTTCCGCCCCACACAGCAGACGCTGTAGGAATCGGCCGATCACAGAGTGTTGGCGCTTGGAAGGATAGAAGGAAAAAATGAAAATTAGCTGTGTCTCCTTCTGATCTATTACATTTTCAACTGGAGAACAGACGGACAGAATTTTATAATCTCCGTGAATATTCAGGAAATTTAGAGCTCTGAATCAGAAAAACAAAGCACCAAAGATAGCGCAGCACAGAACGTTGGACCAAAAAACAACCTGGTGTTAAAAAGTGAGCATTCACATTAATATTTATACTGTATAAAACTGGAAAAGCCCTGGCTGCTGCTCTTCTATTAGGTTTGTCTAAACGAGTCTGAATATTTTGGGACATATCACCTTCTGCGTCATTAACAGATGAGGTGAAATAGCTACAATACCTGCCCTGTTCCATAATATAACATTGCACCATTGATCATCTTTGGACTCCTGGATTTTTCGTCATTACATAAATCCCCCAAAAAAACAATATGAAATGAACACCCAGGGGCGGATTATAATGAGGGCAATCTGGGCAAGTGCCCGGTGCCCGAGGCTGGAAGGGGGCCCAGTTCGCCCCGCTCACCCAACCAGTGGTGTAGCTATAGGGACCGCACTACATCAATAAAAAGTTACTATAGTAACGGGAGCCGCGATCACGTTACTATAGTAACTACAGTACTTACCGTCCTGTTTCCGATGCGCAGCGCATGACGTCACTACCATCCTGTAGTTCAGAGTCAGGATATCCGCCGCGGCTGAAGAGGAGGGTAAGTTTAATATCCCTGTCTGCTTGAAGCTGAGTGACGGAGTCCGACTCCCAGGAACCCCGCCAATCACCTGTTTTGAAGGGGCCGCAGCGCTGATGCTTCCCCTTCATTCCGGTCACTTGCTCACATTGTGAATCCGTGTCGGCGATTCACAGTGTGAGCGAGTAAGTGAAATGAAGGGGAAGCAACTGTCGTACCAGCGCTGCGGCCCCTTCAAAACAGGTGATTGGCGGGTCCCAGGAGATGGCCCCCCGACCCATCAGCTATTGATGGCCTATCCTGAGGATAGGCCATCAATGTTTAGGGACTGGACAATCCCTTTAAGCCTACGATGTTGCAGGCTTAGAGGGCCCATGAGACAGGATCACAGATTGTGTGATGCTGTCTGCTGGGCCCTGTATCTAAGCCAATCACATGGTAGGCTTAGATACATGGCCCATGTGTGATACTGTCTGCTGGGCCCTGTATCTAAGCATCTTACATAAGCACATGGTAAGCTTAGATACATGGCCCATGTATGATCCTGTCTAATGGGCCCTGTATCTAAGCATCTTACATAAGCACATGGTAGGCTTAGATACATGGCCCATGTGTGATCCTGTCTGATGGGCCCTGTATATAAGCCTACCACATGTAATGTATAAGATTACTGTCTGCTGGACCCTGTATCTAAGGCTGCCTTGACAGTATCACACATGGGCCCTGTACCTAAGCCTACCACATGTTACTAATCGTTTTTGTATTATTAGGCTGGGAAAGGCCAAAAACTGTGGCCCTTCCCCCCTGGTAATGTTAACCTGCTGCTGCTCTCTTGTAACTGGCTGGTTATGAAAAATGGGGGGGCCCCCAGCCAGATACAACAGCAGCAGCCTAGCATTACCAGGTGGGGAAGGGTCACTATTTTTGACCTTTCCCTGGCTGATATTACCAGCCTGTGGCTGACCCAGTACTCGACCATCACTACAGATGGTCGGGTACTGGTTCGTACCCGGCTCTTCCCAGTACCACTGGTGGCGGTGGGTACCGGGGTAATGGGGGTTAGTGTTAGCCTCTCTGCCTGCTAACATTAAGCCTTGCCTTAGTAATGGATGTTGTCAATCAGCCAGCAGCTATTATAAGGCGGTAATAATAAAGTTTAAAAAAATACAAGGACATAGAAAAAATATTTTATTGAAATAAAAAAACAATCACAACCCTCATTAACCATTTTATTGAGAATAAAAAAAACGCAGTCATTGAAATAGTCCTCGAATCCGACGTAGTCCAACAACCAAACCTGTAAAATAACACAAACACACAAAAATAATTAGTAACACATAAAAAAGCAAAACAATTCTTATACTTACCTTTTCTGGGTCCAGCGCTGGAACCGCAATGTCAGCGAGCTGGTCCCTATATCTAATCCTATCATGTGTGATACTGTCTGCTGAGCCACTGTATCTAATCCTATCATGTGTGATACTGTCTGTTGAGCTACTGTATCTAATCCTATCATGTGTGATACTGTGCTGAACCACTGTATCTAATCCTATCCATAGTTTATAGGGTCGTAGTGCTATAGATATGCTGTCTCCTATACACAGACATACACACACACACACATATATATATTCAGGGGTGCAGTGTATAGTACTATTATATTCAGAAGTACAGTGTATAGTACTATTATATTCAGGAGTACAGTGTATAGTACTATTATATTCAGGAGTACAGTGTATAGTACTATTATATTCAGGAGTACAGTGTATAGTACTATTATATTCAGGAGCACAGCGTATAGCACTATTATATTCAGGGGCGTAGTGTATAGTACTATTATATTCAGGAGTACAGTGTATAGTACTATTATAGTCAGGAGAACAGTGTATAGTACTATTATATTCAGGAGTACAGTGTATAGTAATATATTCAGGAGCACAGTGTATAGTAATATTATATTCAGGAGTACAGTGTATAGTACTATTATATTCAGGGGCACAGTGTATAGTATTATTATATTAAGGAGTACAGTGTATAGTACTATTATATTCAGGGGCGCAGTGTATAATACTATTATATTCAGGAGTACTATTATATTCAGGAGTACAGTGTATAGTATTATTATATTCAGGAGTACAGTGTATATAGTACTATTATATTCAGGGGCGCAGTGTATAATACTATTATATTCAGGATTACAGTGTATAGTACTATTATATTCATTGTTTGATACTAATTTTATCTTCGTTTACAGGTGCGGAAATGTTGGAAAAGTGAGGAGCTGAAGACATCTGAGCTGTGAACTGCATAAATGGGCCGTGCCCGAGAGAAGTCATCAAAGAGGTCTGGACCGGATGGAGAAGAAATGAGAAAAAGAACAAAAAATAATCGGAGACATCACCTGTGAGTCACTCAATGTAAATGTTTATTTTCCCTGTGACTGATCAGTACTGTAGTCACTGTATGATCTGCAGCGAGATGACGGATGGTAGCATTCTTTTTTGTTAAACAGCTACTCCCAGCATATCCTAACCATTGTTCAGACTATACTGGGAGTTGTCATTTAATGTCGTACAAATGTATACAGCAGGGGTAAAACTGAATTTGCAAATTATCTCTTTACTGAACTGTATTTGTTCTGGTGCTGTATATATGTACTGAGCTTGGTTCTGGTGCTCTGTGTATGTGTATGTATATATATATATATATATATATATATATATATATATATACACACACTACTGTTCAAAAGTTTAGGTTCACTTAGAAATTTCCTTATTTTTGCAAGAAAAGCACAGTTTTTTTCAATGAAGATAACATTAACCCCTTAAGGACGCAGCCTAGTTTGGGCCTTAAGGCTCAGAGCCCATTTTTTAAATCTGACATATTTCACTTTATGTGGTAATAACGTCGGAATGCTTAAACCTATCCAAGCGATTCTGAGATTGTTTTCTCGTGACACATTGGGCTTCATGTTCGTGGTAAAATTTGGTCGATATATTCAATCTTTATTTGTGAAAAATTGCAAAATTTAGAGAAAATTTAGAAAAAATAGCATTTTTCAGAATTTAAATGCATCTGCTTGAAAAACAGACGGTTATATCACCCAAAATAGTTACTAGTTCACATTTCCCATATGTCTACTTTAGATTGGCATCGTTTTTTGAACATTATTTTATTTTTCTTGGACGTTACAAGGCTTAGAACATAAACAGCAATTTCTCATATTTTTAAGAAAATTTCAAAAGCCTTTTTTTTAAGGTACCTCTTCAGTTCTAAAGTGGATTTGTGGGGCCTATGTATTAGAAACCCCCATAAAACACCCCATTTTAAAAACTAGACCCCTCAAAGTATTCAAAACAGCATATAGAAAGTTTTTTAACCCTTCAGGTATTTCACAGGAATTAAAGCCAAGTGGAGGTGAAATTTGCAAATTTCATTTTTTCTGCTGAATTTCAATTTTATTAAATTTTTTTCTGTAACAGAGAAGGTTTTACCAGAGAAACACTACTAAATATGTATTGTCCAGATTCTGCAGTTTTTAGAAATGTCCCACATGTGTCTCTAGTGCGCTCGTGGACTAAAACACAAGCCCCAGAAGCAAAGAAGCACCTAGTGCATTTTGAGGCCTCTTTTTTGTTAGAATATATTTTAGGCAGCATGCCAGGTTTGAAGAGGTGTTGAGGTATCAAAGCAATGGAAACCCACCAGAAGTGACCCCATTTTGGAAACTACACCCCTCAAGGAATTCATTTATGGTTTTTGTTATCATTTTGACCGCATAGTTTTTTCACAGCATCTATTTGAATTGGGCTGTGAAATGAAAAAAATGATATTTTTTCCAATAAGATGTCATTTTTGATCACAATTTCTTATTTTCACAGGGAACAACATACCCCATTTGGTTGCCCAATTTGTCCTGAGTGCGGCAATACCCCATTTGTGGTGATAAACTGCTGTTTGGGCCCATGGGAGGGCTCAGAAGGAAAGGAGTGCTATGTGTTTGTTGGAGTCCAGATTTTGCTGGATTGGTTTTCGGTTGCCATGTCGCATTTGCAGAGCCCCAGAGGTATCAAAGCAATGGAAACCCACCAGAAGTGACCCCATTTTGGAAACTACACCCCTCAAGGAATTCATTTATGGTTTTTGTTATCATTTTGACCGCACAGTTTTTTCACAGCACCTATTTGAATTGGGCTGTGAAATGAAAAAAATGATATTTTTTCCAATAAGATGTCATTTTTGATCACAATTTCTTATTTTCACAGGGAACAACATACCCCATTTGGTTGCCCAATTTGTCCTGAGTGCGGCAATACCCCATTTGTGGTGATAAACTGCTGTTTGGGCCCATGGGAGGGCTCAGAAGGAAAGGAGTGCTATGTGTTTGTTGGAGTCCAGATTTTGCTGGATTGGTTTTCGGTTGCCATGTCGCATTTGCAGAGCCCCAGAGGTATCAAAGCAATGGAAACCCACCAGAAGTGACCCCATTTTGGAAACTACACCCCTCAAGGAATTCATTTATGGTTTTTGTTATCATTTTGACCGCACAGTTTTTTCACAACACCTATTTGAATTGGGCTGTGAAATGAAAAAAATGATATTTTTTCCAATAAGATGTCATTTTTGATCACAATTTCTTATTTTCACAGGGAACAACATACCCCATTTGGTTGCCCAATTTGTCCTGAGTGCGGCAATACCCCATTTGTGGTGATAAACTGCTGTTTGGGCCCATGGGAGGGCTCAGAAGGAAAGGAGTGCTATGTGTTTGTTGGAGTCCAGATTTTGCTGGATTGGTTTTCGGTTGCCATGTCGCATTTGCAGAGCCCCAGAGGTATCAAAGCAATGGAAACACACCAGAAGTGACCCCATTTTGGAAACTACACCCCACAAGGAATTCATTTATGGTTTTTGTTATCATTTTGACCACACAGTTTTTTCACAACACCTATTTGAATTGTGCTGTGAAATGAAAAAAATGATATTTTTTCCAATAAGATGTCATTTTTTATCACAATTTCTTATTTTCACAGGGAACAACATACCCCATTTGGTTGCCCAATTTGTCCTGAGTGCGGCAATACCCCATTTGTGGTGATAAACTGCTGTTTGGGCCCATGGGAGGGCTCAGAAGGAAAGGAGTGCTATGTGTTTGTTGGAGTCCAGATTTTGCTGGATTGGTTTTCGGTTGCCATGTCGCATTTGCAGAGCCCCAGAGGTATCAAAGCAATGGAAACCCACCAGAAGTGACCCCATTTTGGAAACTACACCCCTCAAGGAATTCATTTATGGTTTTTGTTATCATTTTGACCGCACAGTTTTTTCACAGCACCTATTTGAATTGGGCTGTGAAATGAAAAAAATGATATTTTTTCCAATAAGATGTCATTTTTGATCACAATTTCTTATTTTCACAGGGAACAACATACCCCATTTGGTTGCCCAATTTGTCCTGAGTGCGGCAATACCCCATTTGTGGTGATAAACTGCTGTTTGGGCCCATGGGAGGGCTCAGAAGGAAAGGAGTGCTATGTGTTTGTTGGAGTCCAGATTTTGCTGGATTGGTTTTCGGTTGCCATGTCGCATTTGCAGAGCCCCAGAGGTATCAAAGCAATGGAAACCCACCAGAAGTGACCCCATTTTGGAAACTACACCCCTCAAGGAATTCATTTATGGTTTTTGTTATCATTTTGACCGCACAGTTTTTTCACAACACCTATTTGAATTGGGCTGTGAAATGAAAAAAATGATATTTTTTCCAATAAGATGTCATTTTTGATCACAATTTCTTATTTTCACAGGGAACAACATACCCCATTTGGTTGCCCAATTTGTCCTGAGTGCGGCAATACCCCATTTGTGGTGATAAACTGCTGTTTGGGCCCATGGGAGGGCTCAGAAGGAAAGGAGTGCTATGTGTTTGTTGGAGTCCAGATTTTGCTGGATTGGTTTTCGGTTGCCATGTCGCATTTGCAGAGCCCCAGAGGTATCAAAGCAATGGAAACACACCAGAAGTGACCCCATTTTGGAAACTACACCCCACAAGGAATTCATTTATGGTTTTTGTTATCATTTTGACCACACAGTTTTTTCACAACACCTATTTGAATTGGGCTGTGAAATGAAAAAAATTATATTTTTTCCAATAAGATGTCATTTTTGATCACAATTTCTTATTTTCACAGGGAACAACATACCCCATTTGGTTGCCCAATTTGTCCTGAGTGCGGCAATACCCCATTTGTGGTGATAAACTGCTGTTTGGGCCCATGGGAGGGCTCAGAAGGAAAGGAGTGCTATGTGTTTGTTGGAGTCCAGATTTTGCTGGATTGGTTTTCGGTTGCCATGTCGCATTTGCAGAGCCCCAGAGGTATCAAAGCAATGGAAACCCACCAGAAGTGACCCCATTTTGGAAACTACACCCCTCAAGGAATTCATTTATGGTTTTTGTTATCATTTTGACCGCACAGTTTTTTCACAACACCTATTTGAATTGGGCTGTGAAATGAAAAAAATGATATTTTTTCCAATAAGATGTCATTTTTGATCACAATTTCTTATTTTCACAGGGAACAACATACCCCATTTGGTTGCCCAATTTGTCCTGAGTGCGGCAATACCCCATTTGTGGTGATAAACTGCTGTTTGGGCCCATGGGAGGGCTCAGAAGGAAAGGAGTGCTATGTGTTTGTTGGAGTCCAGATTTTGCTGGATTGGTTTTCGGTTGCCATGTCGCATTTGCAGAGCCCCAGAGGTATCAAAGCAATGGAAACACACCAGAAGTGACCCCATTTTGGAAACTACACCCCACAAGGAATTCATTTATGGTTTTTGTTATCATTTTGACCACACAGTTTTTTCACAACACCTATTTGAATTGGGCTGTGAAATGAAAAAAATTATATTTTTTCCAATAAGATGTCATTTTTGATCACAATTTCTTATTTTCACAGGGAACAACATACCCCATTTGGTTGCCCAATTTGTCCTGAGTGCGGCAATACCCCATTTGTGGTGATAAACTGCTGTTTGGGCCCATGGGAGGGCTCAGAAGGAAAGGAGTGCTATGTGTTTGTTGGAGTCCAGATTTTGCTGGATTGGTTTTCGGTTGCCATGTCGCATTTGCAGAGCCCCAGAGGTATCAAAGCAATGGAAACCCACCAGAAGTGACCCCATTTTGGAAACTACACCCCTCAAGGAATTCATTTATGGTTTTTGTTATCATTTTGACCGCACAGTTTTTTCACAACACCTATTTAGATTGGGCTGTGAAATGAAAAAAATTATATTTTTTCCAATAAGATGTCATTTTTGATCACAATTTCTTATTTTCACAGGGAACAACATACCCCATTTGGTTGCCCAATTTGTCCTGAGTGCGGCAATACCCCATTTGTGGTGATAAACTATTGTTTGGGCCCATGGGAGGGCTCAGAAGGAAAGGACCACCATTTGGCCTACAGGAGCTTTTCTGGTGCTAAGTCATGTATGCAGAAGCCCCTGAGGTACCAGTACAGTTGAAACCCCCGAGAAGTGACCCCATTTTAAAAACTACACCCCTTAAGACATTCATCTAGAGGTGTAGTGAGCATTTTTACCCCACAGGTACTGTGTAAAAGATAATGCGCAGCAGATGGTGCAGAGTGAGATTTGCAATTTTATATATATATATGCCATTTCAGTGTCCAATATAGAGTGCCCAGCATGCGCCACCGGAGATATACACCCCTTAAATTGTAATGTGGGTTCTCCTGGGTACGGCAATACCCTACATGTGGCTGTTATCAGCTGCCTGGGCACACGGCAGGGCTTAGAAGGGAAGGACCACCATTTGGCCTACTGGAGCTTTTCTGGTGCTAAGTCATGTATGCGGAAGCCCCTGAGGTACCAGTACAGTTGAAACCCCCGAGAAGTGACCCCATTTTAAAAACTACACCCCTTAAGACATTCATCTAGAGGTGTAGTGAGCATTTTGACCCCACAGGTACTGTGTAAAAGATAATGCGCAGCAGATGGTGCAGAGTGAGATTTGCAATTTTATATATATATATGCCATTTCAGTGTCCAATATAGTGTGCCCAGCATGCGCCACCGGAGATATACACCCCTTAAATTGTAATGTGGGTTCTCCTGGGTACGGCAATACCCTACATGTGGCTGTTATCAGCTGCCTGGGCACACGGCAGGGCTCAGAAGGGAAAGATGAGGGGGATAAGCTGTGCGGAGTGCATCAGGGTAATAAAACTGGTGTAAATTAAAAATCAAGGGATGTATGATAAATTCTAAAACAATCTTTCATACAGAGCCCTGGTTTTTCAGGACACGTGTCACATTGGTATGTTGTGTCCTTCCTTATCCCCCTCTTAGTGCAGACTCTGCACCTCTTTTGATTCTTTCCCTTCTTGGCAGTTTGGGGAACTTCTCCTGGAAAGTGTTGCCCTGGTACGATGCGTGTGGCCTCGCCTCCAGAAGTACTGGGTGCCCCCCCTTCCTGGTCCCTAAATATTAGGTTTTTGATAACCACCTCTTGAAATTCCAGGAAAGTTCCCCTCTGACCTGCACATCGATGTAGCACGTACGCATTGTACAATGCCATCTGTATGATGTGCACGGCCAGCTTCTTATACCACACCCTCGATTTCCGCATGGCGCTGTAGGGTTTCAGGACTTGATCTGCCAAGTCCACCCCTCCCATGTACCTATTGTAGTCCAGGATGCAGTCTGGTTTTAGGGTCTCTGTACTGGTACCTCGTACAGGTACATGGGTACTGGTGTGGCCATGTATTGTTGTCAATACAAGGACATCTCTCTTGTCCTTGTACTTGACACACAATATGTTGGTGCTAGAATGTGCCCTGCTCTCACCCCTTCTTAGTGTTTGCCCAAGCAGAGTCTTAGGGAGGCCTCTTATATTTCTTCTAGCAGTGCCGCATGCCGCAGTACTTCTGGAAGCAAGGCACTTGAAGAGTGGGACGCTAGTATAAAAATTATCCAGGTAGAGGTGGTAACCCTGGTCCAGCAGTGGGTGCACCAAATCCCACACAATTTTTGCATTAATTCCCAGTAAGGGGGGGCATTCTGGGGGCTGAATACTGCTGTCCTTCCCTTCATATATCCTAAACTTGTAGGTATACCCTGATGCACTCTCGCACAGCTTATAGATCTTCACGCCATACCTTGCCCTCTTACTTGGCAGGTACTGGCGGAATTGAAGCCTCCCTTTAAAATGTACCAAGGACTCATCAATGGAAATACACTTCTCGGGGGTGTATGCTTGGGCAAACCGGGCACTGAAATGGTCTAATAGGGGTCTCAGTTTATATAAACGGTCATAACTGGGGTCATCTCGGGGTGGGCACTGCTCATTATCAGCATAATGCAAGAAGCGAAGTATTGCCTCATAACGCATCCTGGACATGGCCATACGGTACATCGGGGTGTGGTACAAGATGTCCGTGCTCCAGTAGGTCCTAATGGACGGCTTTTTCAGAAGCCCCATGTTCAGGTGAAGTCCCCAGAACTTGCCCAACTCTGCTGCATCTACAGGGGTCCACCTGTTGGATTGGGCATAAAATGATGTGGGGTTCTTACTAATATATTGTTGGGCATATAAATTTGTCTGGGAGACCATTAGTTCTATAAATTCATCAGTGAAGAACTTCTTGAAAAAGTCCATCTCACTGAGCCCTGCCGTGTTAAATTTGATCCCCGGACTGCCCGTATACTCGGGGATTTGGGGCTCATAATTTTCTGGTGTGGGGATCCATATGGGGTCACTTCGCTCTGGGGCTTCAACTGCGACGGGGTCACTTCTCTCGGGGGTTTCAAGTGTGGTGGATGTCCTGGGACGTCTCCTAGGTGGTCCCTCCTCTTCATCACTAGATGAGGAGGTTGACAAATAAAAAAGAGTCTCACCATCCGACGAGTCTGTGTCGGAGGCAAGGAATGCATAGGCCTCTTCAGCAGAAAATGACCTTTGGGACATCTTTTTTTATTATTTGTGCGACACGTGTAATTTGTGTGATGAGACACGTGTATAACGTATACAGGAAAAAAATAAAAAAAAACCTAACTCAAAGCAATAAGATGCTACTTTTTTTTTTGTATTTTTTGTTTTTTTTTTAGAACAAGTGGCCTTCCCTAACACTAAAGCTAACTAGGGCGAGGGTTCCTAACACTAAAGCTAACTAGATTTTTTTAACTTCCCTAACGCTAAACCTATCTACGGCGACGATTCCCTGACACTAAAGCTAACTAGATAATTCCGAAATTCCCTGACACTAAGCCTAACTACGGTGACGGGTTCCTGACACTAAACCTAAACTAGAGTATTCTGAGCTTCCCTGACACTAAAGCTAACTACAGTGATAGATCCCTAACGCTAAAACTAACTACGGTGACGGATTCCTGACGCTAAATTCCCTGACACTAAACCTCACTACGCTTTTTGACTGTTCCCTGACACTAACTAACCCTAATACTAAACTAGCTAGATGATAACTTTCTAAATTTTTTTTTTAAATTTTAATAAATTTTTATATATTTTTTTTTTATTTTTGTATTTTATAAAAAAGAAAAAAAAAGAAAATAATCCACAGGGACCAAAAAATGTGGCCCTGAAGACTAAGCAATGGTCAGTTATAGGTCACTGACCAAAAAACGGGGGTGACAAGGGGAACACAAGGAGGAGGAGGAGGACAGGTGTGGGAAGTGGATGGAGCAAGTGGGAAGTACAAAAAAGTAAGTTTTTGAAACTTTTTTCGTTTTTTTTTTAGCACAATTCTCCTACACAACCGCTCAGAACAAATCTCCTACGCCAACAGAGAAGTTCAGGGCGGGTGCGGCAGGATGTGGAGTCTGGGGCAGGAAATGATGTATGCGATCGCCGCTATTGGTTAGTAGTCACTAACTAACCAATAGCAGCGATCGCCGGGGCGGGACCACTTCAATTGGTCCCGGAGTATTGAGCTGTGATAGCGTGCTGTCAGAAACAGCAGTTATCACAGCTCAAGCACGCGCCGGGATTAAATGGCGCCGTGTTTACTCAGGTCAGTAATAGTACTGAC
This sequence comes from Rhinoderma darwinii, assembly GCF_050947455.1. NCBI lineage: Eukaryota > Metazoa > Chordata > Amphibia > Anura > Rhinodermatidae > Rhinoderma > Rhinoderma darwinii. The sequence continues at coordinate 45,233,491 of NC_134696.1, read as the reverse complement.
CTGAGCGCGAACGTTCTACTTAGCAGGACGTACTATTACTGACCTGAGCGCGAAGGGGTTAAATTAATCAGAAATACACTCTATAAATTGTTAATGTGCTAAATCACTATTCTATCTGCAAACGTCTGGTTTTAATGCAATATCTACATAGGTGTATAGAGGCCCATTTCCAGCAACCATCACTCCAGTGTTCTAATGGTACATTGTGTTTGCTAACTGTGTTAGAAGGCTAATGGACGATTAGAAAACACTTGAAAACCGTTGTGCAATTATGTTAGCACCGCTGTAAACAGTTTTGCTGTTTAGAGGAGCTATGAAACTGACCTTCCTTTGAGCTAGTTGAGAATCTGGAGCATTACATTTGTGGGTTCGATTAAACTCTCAAAATGGCTAGAAAAAGAGAGCTTTCATGTGAAACTCGACAGTCTATTCTTGTTCTTAGAAATGAAGGCTATTCTTTCGAGAAATTGCCAAGAAACGGAAGATTTCCTACAACGGTGTGTACTACTCCCTTCAGAGGACAGCACAAACAGGCTCTAACCAGAGTAGAAAGAGAAGTGGGAGACCCCGCTGCACAACTGAGCAACAAGACAAGTACATTAGAGTCTCTAGTTTGAGAAATAGACGCCTCACAGGTCCTCAACTGCAAGCTTCATTAAATAGTACCCGCAAAACGCCAGTGTCAACTTCTACAGTGAAGAGGGAACTCCGGGATGCTGGTCTTCAGGGCAGAGTGGCAAAGAAAAAGCCATATCTGAGACTGGCTAATAAAAGGAAAAGATTAATATGGGCAAAAGCACACAGACATTGGACAGAGGAAGATTGGAAAAAAGTGTTATGGATAGACGAATCGAAGTTTGAGGTGTTTGGATCACACAGAAGAACATTTGTGAGACGCAGAACAACTGAAAAGATGCTGGAAGAGTGCCTGACGCCATCTGTCAAGCATGGTGGAGGTAATGTGATGGTCTGGTGTTGCTTTGGTGCTGGTAAAGTGGGAGATTTGTACAAGGTAAAAGGGATTTTGAATAAGGAAGGCTATCACTCCATTTTGCAACGCCATGCCATACCCTGTGGACAGCGCTTGATTGGAGCCAATTTCATCCTACAACAGGACAATGACCCAAAGCACACCTCCAAATTATGCAAGAACTATCTAGGGAAGAAGCCGGCAGCTGGTATTCTATCTGTAATGGAGTGGCCAGCGCAGTCACCAGATCTCAACCCCATAGAACTGTTGTGGGAGCAGCTTGACCGTATGGTACGCAAGAAGTGCCCATCAAGCCAATCCAACTTGTGGGAGGGCCTTCTGGAAGCATGGGGTGAAATTTCTCCTGATTACCTCAGCAAATTAACAGCTAGAATGCCAAAGGTCTGCAATGTTGTAATTGCTGAAAATGGAGCATTATTTGACGAAAGCAAAGTTTGAAGGAGAAAATTATTATTTCAAATAAAAATTATTATTTCTAACCTTGTCAATGTCTTGACTATATTTTATAGTCATTTTGCAACTCATTTGATAAATATAAGTGTGAGTTTTGAACGGATATATATATATATATATATATATATATATATATATATATATATATATGTATATATATATATATATATATAAATACTAAGCTTGGTTCCGGAGTTATATATATATGTACTGAGCCTTGTTCTGGGGATGTATATATGTACTGAGCTTGGTTTTGGTGCTGTATATGTATACTGAGCTTGGTTCTAGAGTTATATATATGTACTGAGCTTGGTTCTGGCGTTGTATATATGTACTGAGCTTTGTTCTGGGGATTTATATATGTACTGAGCTTGGTTCTAGTGCTGTATATATGTACTGAGTTTGGTTCTGCTGCTGTATTTATGTACTGAGCTTGGTTCTGGGGATGTATATATGTACTGAGCTTGGTTCTGGGGCTGTATATACAGTGAAGGAAATAAGTATTTGATCCCTTGCTGATTTTGTAAGTTTGCCCACTGTCAAAGACATGAACAGTCTAGAATTTTTAGGCTAGGTTAATTTTACCAGTGAGAGATAGATTATATAAAAATAAAAAAAATAAAATCACATTGTCAAAATTATATATATTTATTTGCATTGTGCACAGAGAAATAAGTATTTCATCCCTTTGGCAAACAAGACTTAATACTTGGTGGCAAAACCCTTGTTGGCAAGCACAGCAGTCAGACGTTTTTTTGTAGTTGATGATGAGGTTTGCACACATGTTAGATGGAATTTTGGCCCACTCCTCTTTGCAGATCATCTGTAAATCATTAAGATTTCGAGGCTGTCGCTTGGCAACTCGGATCTTCAGCTCCCTCCATAAGTTTTCGATGGGATTAAGGTCTGGAGACTGGCTAGGCCACTCCATGACCTTAATGTGCTTCTTTTTGAGACACTCCTTTGTTGCCTTGCCTGTATGTTTCGGGTCATTGTCGTGCTGGAAGACCCAGCCACGAGCCATTTTTAATGTCCTGGTGGAGGGAAGGAGGTTGTCACTCAGGATTTGATGGTACATGGCTCCATTCATTCTCCCATTGATGCGGTGAAGTAGTCCTGTGCCCTTAGCAGAGAAACACCCCCAAAACATAATGTTTCCACCTCCATGCTTGACAGTGGGGACGTTGTTCTTTGGGTCATAGGCAGCATTTCTCTTCCTCCAAACACAGCGAGTTGAGTTAATGCCAAAGAGCACAATTTTAGTCTCATCTGACCACAGCACCTTCTCCCAATCACTCTCAGAATCATCCAGATGTTCATTTGCAAACTTCAGACGGGCCTGTACATGTGCCTTCTTGAGCAGGGGGACCTTGCGGGCACTACAGGATTTTAATCCATTACGACGTAATGTGTTATCAATGGTTTTCTTGGTGACTGTGGTCCCAGCTGCCTTGAGATCATTAACAAGTTCCCCCCGTGTAGTTTTCGGCTGAGCTCTCACCTTCCTCAGGATCAAGGATACCCCACGAGGTGAGATTTTGCATGGAGCCCCAGATCAATTTCGATTGACAGTCATTTTGTATGTCTTCCATTTTCTTACTATTGCACCAACAGTTGTCTCCTTCTCACCCAGCGTCTTACTTATGGTTTTGTAGCCCATTCCAGCCTTGTGCAGGTCTATGATCTTGTCCCTGCCATCCTTAGAAAGCTCTTTGGTCTTGCCCATGTTGTAGAGGTTAGAGTCAGACTGATTAATTGAGTCTGTTGACAGGAGTCTTTTATACAGGTGACCATTTAAGACAGCTGTCTTTAATGCAGGCACCAAGTTGATTTGGAGCGTGTAACTGGTCTGGAGGAGGCTGAACTCTTAATGGTTGGTAGGGGATCAAATACTTATTTCTCTGTGCACAATGCAAATAAATATATATAATTTTGACTATGTGATTTTCTTTTAATTTTTTTTATATAATCTATCTCTCACTGGTAAAATTAACCTAGCCTAAAAATTCTAGACTGTTCATGTCTTTGACAGTGGGCAAACTTACAAAATCAGCAAGGGATCAAATACTTATTTCCTTCACTGTATGTGCTGAACTTGGTTCTGGGTCTGTATATATTTACCTTCTCTTAAGGTAAAATTATATGTTAAATCTACTTTTACCTTAAGAGAAGGTAAATATATACAGTAAAAACTAAACCCCAAAAAACATGGAGGAATCTCAGTTTTTTCCAATTCACCCATTATATGGTACTTTACATGGTGCCAATAAAAACTATAACTCCTCCCGCAAAAAAAGAAACCTTCACACACCACTCCATTGACGTAAAAATAAAAAAGTTATAAAGGTCCTGACCACTTCAGTGTCTCAAAGTATTCTGCTAAATTAAAACCGTGCCAGATCTGTGGCCGCCTAAACAGAAATCTGCAAATATATACGGTGCAGCGTTTTCGGAGTTCGGGGAGGGAGGGCCCAGACCTGAAAAAGTCCCCGGTGCCCATAGTACCCTTAATCCGCCCCTGTGAACACCCATATCGTCAGACTACTATTGTGTTACATAAATAGACGTTTCCTTATGTGTTGTCTACATTGTCTGCTCCTACAATACACTGCTCCACAATTCTGTCTTGCTCTACTATGCCGTTCAGGCTGCTTTACTAGAAAGTCATCTATTACCTTCAGCCTTTACTGTAAAACTCTTTAAGACTTTAATGCAATGCAATTAAGTCACTTTAAAGATTAGGTCACCCCAGTATAATCCACCCTTATTTGCCATAAGCATCTGACCACAGGAAACCTCCTACATAGAGAATCAGCAAAATGATTGCATTTAAATAAACATATGGAACACCCACAGATTTTCAGTGAAGTTGGCTATATAGTGTGGATCTTGTTTGGACAGAGAGAAACATGACATAATATCTGAAAGTTTCAGAACATTTCATTTACTGCTCCTACGATTTTTGTTGCTTTTTCTATCACTATGTGCTGTGTTTTATTCCTATTATATCCAGTTATTCTTGACCTCCTGTTGTAGCTGGGTCCAGGTAGTAGCTAATTTCTAAAAGCCATTTGTAACACATGTGGAGCTGTTATTTTGTCACATAGTCACCCAAACTTTAATGAAATGCATAATCCCTGCTCTGTCTCTCTACTTTCTCCCTTTTCCTCTCTTTCTGGCTCCTCTTCTTTTCACACAGAATTCAATACAACAGTATGACAGTGAGGGATCAAAACACTAGAGAAATCATGTAAGAAGTTTTTGTTTTTTGTTTGTTTTTTTACAGTAAAACGAATCCATCCCCTAATTTGGAATAACTCCCTTTAGCCACAAGAGTGTTCTGACAGAAACTTGTGGAGATGTGGATAATTTCCAATTCCCCATGCTTGTGCCTGCAGTCCATCAACAGCTTGTATCCACCTGATAGATCCGGACTAGACAAGTACAGAGGAATTAGGGCTTGTCCACACATAGCGAAATTGCGGCGTATTTTCCATCCGGAATTGTGGAATACAGTAGCAGCAAAGTGGGTGAGATTAATTCCGACCAGAAATTGACCTGCGGTGCATCTTTTTCGTACCGCAGCATGTAAATTCCTGCTGCGGAAAGTGGACTGAATTGCTGCGTTTTTCAGAGGAGATCTCACCATCTCCCAGCATTGTGATAAACACAGCAAAATCTGCACCATTTTCCGCAGTAAAAAAACGCAGAAAATGGTGTGGTTTTTCCGCAGCGGAATTTCTGCTACTTTCTGCGGAATTGCTGCAGAAATTTTCTGCAGCAATTCTGTTACGTGTGGACAAGCCCTTAAAGTTCTCTGCAGTCCTACAGCTTCCTATCTGAACATGCACATAGTATAATAAAATTATATTAGTGAAACTTCATTTTAAAGTTTTTTTCCCGGATTTTTAATTAATTCTGCAAAAGATCTCCACAGAGCTATAATCTCAACATCATCGAGACTGTGTGTGGTTACCTGTAGAGACAGAAGCAAGTTATGGGCAAATGAAGCATTACACAGAGGGACACTCTTTGTTGCCACTTTCTGCTCTGGCTTATAGACGAGGGTCAAGAATGGGGACACCCCTTATTAACTCAGAATTCCCTAATAGGGTATATTAAAGAAAACGGGTGGTTACACCAATGTTGTCCTTTATTGTGCTATTTTATATTTAGACACTTATATAGGCCATACATTTAATGATTCCCTGTACAAGAACATTTATAATGCAAATAAACTGTGTATGATACCAGTAGTGTAGAAAGCCTACATAGAAGAGAGGGGGCCCCATAGTAAAAAGATCAAACTTGGCTTCCCATTAGGGTATGTTCACACGGCCAAATTTCAGACGTATACGAGGCGTATTATGCCTCGTTTTACGTCTGAAAATATGGCTACAATACGTCGGCAAACATCTGCCCATTCATTTGAATGGGTTTGCCGACGTACTGTGCAGACGACCTGTTATTTACGAGTCGTCGTTTGACAGCTGTCAAACGACGACCCGTAAATTTACTGCCTCGGCAAAGAAGTGCAGGGCACTTCTTTGCCACGTAATTTGAGCCGTTCTTCATTGAAATCAATGAAGCACGGCTCAAGGTTTACGAGCGTCTCAGACGCCTCGTAAATTACGAGGAGGAGCTTTTACGTGTGAAACGAGGCAGCTGTTAACAGTCTGTCTTTTCACACGTAACTGCCTCTCAGCGTGTGAACATACCCTTATGGTGCTAGGTTTTGCCATACAAGACTGAAGGGCCTGGTGTTTGTTATACCCTACATGACCCCTGGGCCAATTCCCCATCCCATTGTTTACTAACAATGTAGTTCCTCTGGTGACGGTAGTCCTACACACAGGGGCGTGGCTAGAGGCTCATGGGCCCCGATGCAAAAATTCTTACTGGGCCCCCCCCCCCCCGCAAACTTCTCATGGCCGACGGTCCGCTTTCAGCTGCATCGCTGGGTCTCCTAAGTGACCCAACAATGCAGCACTAGCGGCCGGGGCGTCACTAAGGCTGGGTTCACACACACTATTTACGGACGAAATTCGGGCGTTTTAGCATTGAATTACGTCTGAAAATACGGCTCAAAAGCGTCGGAAAACATCTGCCCATTCATTTGAATGGGTCTTACGATGTTCTGTGCCGACGGTCATTTTTTTTTACGCGCCGCTGTCAAAAGGCGGCGCGTAAAAAAGTGCCTGTCACTTCTTCAGACGTAAATGGAGCCGTTTTCCATGGACTCCATGGAAAACCAGCTTCAATTACTTCCGTAATGGACGCAGCAAAAGACGCCTGCACATGCCATTACGGCTGAAATTACGGTGCTGTTTTCTCCTGAAAACAGCACAGTAATTTCAGCCGTAACAGACGCTGTCGTGTGAACATACCCTCAGGGCTTAAAATGTCCGGGAAATAGCCCCAATACATATGTGTCCGCCCAAAAAAAAAGGTGTGTATATGAGACAGCATAGCATATCTATAGCACTACGACCCTATAAACTATGGATAGGATTAGATACAGTGGCTGAGCAGACAGTATCACACATGATAGGATTAGATACAGTGGCTCAGAAGGCAGTATCCCACATGATAGGATTAGATACACAGCTCAGCAGACAGTATCACACATGATAGGATTAGATACAGTGGCCCAGCAGACAGTATCACACATGATAGGATTAGATACAGTGGCTCAGCAGACAGTACCACACATGATAGGATTAGATACAGTGGCTCAGCAGACAGTACCACACATGATAGGATTTGATTCAGTGGCTCAGCAGACAGTATCACACATGATAGGATTAGATACAGTGGCTCAGCAGACAGTACCACACATGATAGGATTAGATACAGTGGCTCAGCAGACAGTATCACACATGATAGGATTAGATACAGTGGCTCAGCAGACAGTATCACACATGATCGGATTAGATATAGGGCCCAGCAGACAGTATCATACATGATTGGATTAGATACACAGCTCAGCAGACTGTATCACACATGATAGGATTAGATACAGGGCCCAGCTCGCTGACATTGCGGCTCCAGCGCTGGACCCAGGATAGGTAAGAATAATAATTTTGCTTCTTTATGTGTTACTGATTATTTTTGTGTGTTTGTGTTTTTTATACAGGTTCGGTTGTTGGACTTCGGATACGAGGACTTCAATGACGGCGTTTTTTTTATTCTCAATAAAATGGTTAATGAGGGTTGTGTTTTTTTATTTCAATAAAATATTTTTTCTATGTGCTTGTATCTTTTTAAACTTTATTATCACCGCCTTAGTAATGGCCGCTGGCTGATTGACAATCTCCATTACTAAGGCGAGGCTTAATGTTAGCCGGTGCAGAGGCTACACTAACCCCCATTATTACCCCAGTACCCACCGCCACCAGGGGTACTGGGAAGAGCCGGGTACAAACCAGTACCCGACCATCTGTAGTGACGGGCAGGCACCGGGGTGGCCGCAGGCTGGTAGTATTAGGCTGGGGAAGGCCAAAAACAGTGGCCCTTCCCACCCTTGTAATGCTGCCTGCTGCTGCTGTGTTGTATCTGGCTGGTTATGAAAATTGGGGGGGACCCGACATCGTTCTTTCCAATTATTTTTTTTATTTTATTTTTTTAAATGACGTGGGGTCCCCCCCATTTTCATAACCAGCCAGATACAATAAAGCAGCAGCAGGCAGCATTACCAGGATGGGAAGGGCCACTGTTTTTGGCCTTTCCCCTCCTGATAATACCAGCCTGCGGCCACCCCAGTGGCCGACCATCACTACAGATGGTCAGGTACTGGATCGTACCCGGCTCTTCCCAGCACCCCTGGTGGCGGTGGGTACCGGGGTAATAAAGGGGGTTAGTGTTAGCCTCTGCATCCACTAACACTAAGCCCCGCCTTAGCAATGGATGCTGTCAATCAGCCGGCGGCCATTACTAAGGCGGTAGTAATATAGTTTAAAAAAAACACAAAGACATAGAAAAAATATTTTATTGAAATAAAAAAAAACCCACACAACCCTCATTAACCATTTTATTAATTTAAAAAAAGCTGTCATCGAAGTAGTCCTGGAATCCGCCGTAGTCCAACGACCGAACCCGTAAGAAAACACACAAAAAATGATTAGTAACACATGTGTTAGGGTATGTGCACACACACTAATTACGTCCGTAATTGACGGACGTATTTCGGTCGCAAGTACCGGACCGAACACAGTGCAGGGAGCCGGGCTCCTAGCGTCGTACTTATGTACGACGCTAGGAGTCCCTGCCTCGCTGCCGGACAACTGTCCCATACTGAAAACATGTTTACAGTATGGGACAGTTGTCCTGCAGCGAGGCAGGGACTCCTAGCATCGTACATAACTATAATGCTAGGAGCCCAGCTCCCTGCACTGTGTTCGGTCCGGTACTTGCTGCCGAAATACGTCCGTCAATTACGGACGTAATTAGTGTCTGTGCACATACTCTAAGGCTTAGATACAGGGCCCATGTGTGATACTGTCTGTGGGACCCTGTATCTAAGCCTACCACAAGGTAGGCTTAGATACAGGGTCCAGCAGACAGTAATCTTATACAGTATAAGATTACTGTGTGCTGGGGCCCTGTATCTAAACCTACAGTGTGGTAGGCTTAGATACAGGGCCCAGCAGACAGGATCACGCATGGGCCATGTATCTAAGCCTACCATGTGATTGGCTTAGATACAGGGCCCAGCAGACAGGATCACACAATCTGTGATCCTGTCTCATGGGCCCCCTAAGCCTGCTACATCGTAGGCTTCGGGGTTGTGCAGTCCCTAAACATTGATGGCCTATCCACAGGATAGGCCATCAATAGCTGATGTGTCGCCCGGGACCCGCAAATCAGCTGTTTTGTAGGGGCCGCAGCACTCGTACGAGAGCTGCTTCCCCTTCATTTCACTACTCGCTCACACTGTGAATCGCCGACACGGATTCACAGTGTGACCGGAATGAAGTGACAGGAATGAAGGGGAGCTGCTCTCGTACGAGTGCTGCGGCCCCTTCAAAACAGCTGATTGGCGGGTCCCGGGAGTCAGAACCCGCCAGTCAGGGCTAACCTTACCTTCCTCTTCGGCCGCGGCGGGAGTTCTGTAGTCTCGATGCTGTGCGCGGCGGCATAGCGCTGTGACGTCATGCGCTGCGCACAGCGCTTGACGTCATGCGCTGCGCACAGCGCTTGACGTCAGGACCTCCGCTGCGATCCGGAACCAGGAAGGTAAGTAAAGTATGTTACTATAGTAACAGGGGCCCGCGGCCCGAGTTACTATAGTAACTTTTTATTGATGTGGTGTGGGGGGCCGTGGGCCCCCCTGGCTTCGGGGCCCGGTCGCAATTGCGACCGCTGCGACCCCTATAGCTACGCCAGTGCCTACACATGTTCTCACCACCAATGATAATTACACCATCCCAGGCTACATTCAAACGACCATGTGCAACCTCAGTTGTGAAAAACTGAAGTTTTTCACATCCGAGATGCACCCATGCAGGATGCATTATCAAGGATCCCTCATAGACTAAAGTCTATGGAGGGAGGCGTAAAAACGCAAGAAAATAGGATATGTCCTATTTTTCCACGGACCATTCACACGCTCAATTGAAACAATGGCCGGGTGAACGGCCCTATTGAAATACATGAGTCGGTGTGCTGGCCGTTGTTTTAAAGGCCGTCACACGGACGAGTTACACGCTCGTCTGAATGAGCCCTAAGTGTTCCATAGCAGCCACAAGGGCTGCCTCTATGGTATTCATGCTCTTCTATGGTAACAACAGGATAAGATGCAATGGGTTGAAATATTTTGAATCAGAAACTTATTTATTTGATATGTTTTACAATTTTTACTGATGGTCCATCAAAATCAGATCATGTTTTTGGCAATCTGATTGAGTTGTGAATGATAGCTGACTGCAGCTGTACTGGTTTTTATTGTCCTGAGCCCATGTTGGACTTTGCTGCTTACGTTTGGCAATTAGTGTCAATCCTCTGACCACACATAGTCTGTGGGCCTTTGTCCTAACGAGCTGACAATCTAACCTTCAGTAGTGTATAAAGATAGAACTGATATTTCTTCTTATACTATTTATAGCATGGCATGTCTACTTTTAGCATTTGGGGGTCTGCCTTGTCACAGGAACTCAGTTTATGTCCCCAATTAGTGTAACATTTCCTCTGTAGTACTTGTGTTTGCAGAAACAACAGAACAAATTGATTGGAAAGGAAACGTCTTTAACCCAGGACATGTCTCCTCCGCTAAAGTGGAAATTACGGAATAATTCTAGAATACCCTCTAAACTCTATACTCTAGTAGTGCCTTGAAGTAATAAAAATATGGGGTCCTTAAATTTATACTACTAATTAATTACTAAAAAACGGAGTTAGGTAGGGCTCACAATGTAAGTTTTTTGTATTTCATGTGGGCACAATGTGAGCCCAGCCTTAGACTCCATGCACTCAACCGTAATTTTCATGCGTAATTACGGATGAAATTGCAGACCCATTAATTTTTATTGGCCACGGACACCTTTCCGTATATTCACGGATGTGTGTCCGGGCCGTAGAAATGATCCGCAAATTATAGAACATTCTATTCTTGTCCAAAGTAGAAGTCTATAGGTGTTTCCGCAATTGCGGACGTCTATGGATGTTTATCTGTCGGATCCGTATTTGCAAACAGTAAAAACCCTTACGGTCGTATGCAAGAGGTCTAACAGGCAAAATTGCAGCCATCTAACAGCGTGGGCTACATTAGTGGTACATACATTGATTAGTTCAGCTTTAGATTTCATCATTAGATACCAAGCTCAGTTTCCATTATTAGCACACATGGGATGACACATATTAATTGTGCAAGGAATATAGAAAGACAAAAAATGGCGCTCCATGGTGCAGAACCTTCAGATAGTTTGGAAAGGCAACGACAGTAATAGTAACTTGCTCACCTTGTAAGGATGTGCTAGATAGGGACAACACTGTGGCAGCGTATAGGGCATGGGTCTCAAGCACGGGGCCCGCGGGCCGCATGTGGCCCCTGAGGCTGCCATCTGCGGCCCGCGAGACACAGAGCCGCTAGTATTGGCTCTGCTCCGGTACTCTGTGAAATCCCTGACATCGGTGTCCATATATGGACAGTTTTGTCAGGGTTTTCCCTGGGCAGAGCGCTAGCATAGATTCTGCTCCGGGACTCTATGGAATCCCCTGACATCGCTGTTCATGAACGGACACGCAATGTCTGGGGCTTCCCCAGAGCCTGAGTCCCGGGCAGAGCGCTAGTATCGGCTCTGCTCCGGGACTCTGTGGAATTCCCTAACATCCCTGTCCATAAATAGACACGCGATGTCTGGGGCTTCCCTGGAGCCTGAGTCCTGGGCAGAGTGCTAGCATAGGCTCTGCTCCGGGACTCTGTGGAATCCCCTGACATCGTTGTCCATAAATAGACACGCGATGTCTGGGGCTTCCCTGGAGCCTGAGTCCTGGGCAGAGAGCTAGCATAGGCTCTGCTCCGGGACTCTGTGGAATTCCCTGACATTGCTGTCCATATATGGACAATTTGTCAGGGTCTTCCCCAGAGCGGAGTCTCGGGCAGAGCGCTAGTATAGGCTCTGCTCTGGGACTCTGGAATCCCCTGACATCGCTGTCCACATATGGACAGCGATGTCTAGGGCTTCCCCAGAGCTGGACAGTGATGTCAGGAGCACAGCTGGAGTCCCAGTAGGAGCGCTAGTAGCACTCTGCTCGGGACTCCAGCTCCGGGGTTGCCCCTGAAATCTCTGTCCATATATGAACAGTGATGTCAGGAGCAGAGCTGGAATCCTAGGTAGAGTGCTAGAAGCGGTTCTGCTCCGGGACTCCAGCTCTGGGCAAGCCCCTGACATCACTGTCCATATATGGACACTGATGTCAGTTGCTTCCCCAGAGTTCCGGAGCAGAGCCTATACTAGTGCTCCGCTCTGGGACACTGGCTCTGGGGTTGCCCCTGACATCACATTCTGGTCCAGGAGGATCCCCTGACGTCACTGTGTATTCACAGTGACATCAGGGGCTCCTCCAGCAGAGGAATCCCTGGCCAAAGCGTCGGCAACGCTCTGGCTGGGGATTCCACTCCTAGAGGGAGCCCCAATGGAGCTATCTACTGGGGGTGTCTGTAGCACTGTCTACAAGGGGTGTGTGGCATTATCTACAGAGGGCACTGTGGCAGCATCTATAGAGGGCACTGTGGCAGCATCTACAGAGGGCACTGTGGCAGTATCTACAGAGGGCACTGTGGCAGTATCTACAGAGGGCACTGTGGCAGTATCTACAGAAGGCACTGTGGCAGTTTTTACAGAGGGCACTGTGGCATTATCTACAGAGGGCACTGTGGCATTATCTACAGAGGGCACTGTGGCAGTATCTACAGAGGGCACTGGGCAGTATCTACAGAGGGCACTGTGGCAGTATCTACAGAGGGCACTGTGGCATTATCTACAGAGGGCACTGTGGCACTATCTACAGAGGGCACTGTGGCAGTATCTACAGAGGGCACTGGGCAGTATCTACAGAGGGCACTGTGGCAGTATCTACAGAAGGCACTGTGGCAGTATCTATAGAGGGCTCTGTAGCACGATCTAAAAAGGGGCTGCCTAATTTTGACATTTGTGTGTCTGCCAAACGCTGCCAGACTGCATTTAGCGACACTTAAACTGTAAAACTGGATTGTTGAAATAAGCACGTGGAGAAATCTTGCAAATTTCCGGTAAGTTTAAACCTGGCGCTATTATTATATTAATGTAGTATTATAGTAATGTAGTATTGTTATAGTGTTCAAATAACTAATTAATTAGCAATAATTTTGTAATGTATCTAATTTGAAAGTAATGCGGCCCGTCAATTTCAAATTTTTTCTATATGTGGCTCATTTACCCGGCCTAGTTTGAGACCCCTGGTATAGGGGATATGTTGGTGTTAGCTGCTGCTTTCCCTGAAGGATGAGTCAGTGGGCACACAGCTGTCAATGAATGCACATCAACAAAACAGAAAATTGCAGAGTACATTTAGCGCTGCTATACACCACGACTTGACTCTTCAGAGTATAGTAACAGGATATTTATTGAAGACAGCATGTTTCAGTTCCAGACTGGAGATGTGAACTTAGACTCTGTTCCCATCTGTATCGGAGGCTCCGTTAAGGGGCCTCAGTCGCAATTCCAGAGAAAAAAGTAGGAAGAAATAGCGAAGCATGCTGCGCTATTTCTTCCGGTAAAATGATGGACACCTTCACAACAACCCACAAAACTCTTTAAAGAGAACATTTCACCTCCCCATACATGTGCAGCTGAGTGCAGCATGTAATAGGGAGGGCTGAACAAACCTTGGGGCACTTTAAAAAAAATTCTACCTCCCTTCATTATTTAGATATCGGTGCCGTTATATTTGGCGCCCGATATTTAAATAACCCCATGAACTTTAAATGGGGCATGTACTGGCAAGGGGGCGTGTTACTATGGCTGTGACACTGTCCAATCAGATATGGACAGTTTTACAGCAAGAGCGAGGAGAGAGAGTGTGCGTGCGTGCGCACACGCTCTCACTCTCACTCTTTAGCTTTCAAGATTAGTCTTCTGCCGAACTGGGGGCGTGTCACTGCTACAGACAGTGTAAGAGCTGTGTTGAGGAGAGCGCGCACGCGCGCTATCATCTCTTCAGCTCCTGCGAGAGATCAGTCTTGTATTGTCTGCCGAACTGGCAAGGGGGCGCGTCTCTGCTACGGACAGTGTAAGAGCTGTGGAGAGGAGAGTGCGCATGCGCGCTCTCATTCCTTCAACTTTTGTGAGAGATCAGTCTTGTATTGTCTGCCAAACTGGCGCTCCCCAGCTCTTACACTGTCCGTAGCAGTGACACGCCCCCTTGCCAGTTCGGCAGACAAAGTACAAGACTGATTTCTCTCTCACAAGAGCGGAAGAGATGAGAGCGCGCATGCGCGCTCTCCTCTCCACAGCTCTTACAGTGTCCGTAGCAGTGACACGCCCCCTTGCCAGTTCGGCAGACAAAGTACAAGACTGATTTCTCTCTCACAAGAGATGAAGAGATGAGAGAGCGCATGCGCGCTCTCCTCTCCACAGCTCTTACAGTGTCCGTAGCAGTGACACGCGCCCTTCCCAGTTTGGATGAAAAGACTGATGTTCAAAGCTGAAGAGTGAGAGAGCGTGCACTCTCTCTCCTCGCTCTTGCTGTGGCACTGTCCATATCTGATTGGACAGTGTCACAGACATAGCAACACGCCCCCTTGCCAGTACACGCCCGGTCGACAGTTCAGGGGGTTATTTAAATATCAGGCGCCAAATCTAACGGCACCAATATCTAAATAATGGAAGGAGGTAGAAAAAAAATGTAAACTGCCCCAGGGTTTGTGCAGCCCTCCCCATTACATGCTGCACTCAGCTGCACATGTATGGGGAGGTGAAAGGTTCTCTTTAAAGTCAATGGGTTCCATCGAGCACCGTTAGTGTCCGTGATGCAATGGCTCCAGTACTTCCATTTATTTGTTCTTCTTCTATGAAGAACGGAAAGTGGATTGTGTGAACAGAGTCTAAGGCCTCATTCACATCAGCGCTGGTTTCCGTTGGGTTTCTCTGATGGAAAGCTGTAACGGAACCCATGAACGGAAACCAACGCTGATGTGAACACAGCCTTAGACTTTGTTCACATCTGCGTTCGGGTCCCGTTCTGACGATCCGTCGGAGCTTTCCATCAGAACAGAACCCTGAACAGACACAAACTGACACAGACGGAATCCAGAGGTTTCCTTTTCCACCACCATTGATTTCAATAGTAACAGATCCGGTGGCCATGTCACTGTTGTGCACCTGACCTCTGGTTTCCGTCTGTGTCAGTTTGTGTCTGTTCAGGGTCCTGTTCTGACGGAAAGCTCCGACGGAACGTCAGAACGGGACCCGAACGCAGATGTGAACAAAGCCTTAGCTATACTGAATGCTAAAATGACACATGATAATATTATTAGTAAAAAGACAAAAAATAATAATAAATAGATAGATGTTGGTAAATGATGATATATTTCTGTAAACACTCAAAGCAAATGAGAATGGTAGACTACATTCTAACTTATAAACAGATCATTATAAAGTTGATAATAATAACTATAAATAATTTAGCATAATTAATTATTCATAAAAGACATCTCATTTAAAAGGGGTATAAAAAGGGTAGAGGTATTTTATCTTAAAAGGAGAACGCACTTTATTGAGCCCATGTGGTACTAGAGTAGAGAGCTTGTATATCTAGAAAGAATCACACTATCTTAACTTAAAGGGTAACTAAACATTCAACAAACTTCGGACATGTCATAGTTACATAGTTACATTGTTCTAGGAAATTATCTAAGCCTTTTTTAAAGCCATCTACTGTCCCTGCTGTGACGGCTCCTGCGGTGACTATTCCATAGCTTCACAGTTCTCACAGTAAAGAAGGCTTGTCGCCTCTGCAGGTTGAACCTTTTTTTCTCCAGACGGAGGGAGTGCCCCCTTGTTTTTTGAGGGGGTTTTACATGGAACAGGATTTCGCCATATTTTCTGTATGTGTCATTAATATATTTATATGGGTATGTGCACACACACTAATTACGTCCGGAATTGACGGACGTATTTCGGCCGCAAGTCCCGGACCGAACACAGTGCAGGGAGCCGGGCTCCTAGCATCATACTTATGTACGATGCTAGGAGTCCCTGCCTCGCTGCAGGACAACTGTCCCGTACTGAAAACATGATTACAGTACGGGACAGTTGTCCTGCAGCGAGGCAGAGACTCCTAGCATCGTACATAAGTATGATGCTAGGAGCCCGGCTCCCTGCACTGTGTTCGGTCCGGGACTTGCGGCCGAAATACGTCCGTCAATTACGGACGTAATTAGTGTGTGTGCACATACCCTATAAGTTAATCATGTCCCCCCTTAGTCGTCTTTTTTCAAGACTAAATAGGTTTAATTCTTTTAATCTTTCCTCATAACTTAAATTCTCCATGCCCCTAATTAGCTTCGTTGCTCTTCTTTGTATTTTTTCCAACTCCAGGGCATCCTTTCTATGAACTGGAGCCCAGAACTGAACAGCATATTCTAGATGAGGCCTCACTAATGCTTTGTAAAGTGGCAATATTACATCCCTGTCCCGTGAGTCCATGCCTCTTTTAATACACGACAATATCCTGCTGGCCTTTGAAGCAGCTGATTGACACTGCATGCTGTTATTTAGTTTATGATTTACAAGTACACCCAGATCCTTCTCAACAAGTGAATCCGCCAGTGTTGCTCCCCCTAGGACATATGATGCATGCAGGTTGTTGGTACCCAGATGCATAACTTTACATTTATCTACATTAAACTTCATCTGCCAAGTGGATGCCCAAACACTTAGTTTGTTTAAATCCGCTTGCAATTCATGAACATCTTCCATAGACTGAACTATATTACACAGCTTGGTGTCATCTGCATAAATAGAAATAGTGCTAATAATCCCCTCCTCTATATCATTAATAAATAAGTTGAATAATAGTGGTCCCAGCACTGAACCCTGGGGTACACCACTTATTACCGGGGACCATTCAGAGTAGGAATCATTGACCACAACTCTCTGGATACGGTCCTTGAGCCAATTCTCAATCCAATTACAAACTATATTTTTTAAACCTATAGTCCTTAATTTACCCATTAGGCGTCTATGGGGGACAGTGTCAAATGCCTGCAAGTGACGTCAGAAGTTTTGATTGGTGGGACTCCGAGCACCGAGACCCCCACCAATTGCTAAAACGAAGTGGCAGAAGCACTCGTGTGAGCGCTGAGCCGCTTTAGTTTCTGTTCCGCTTTTTCCGGAAAGAAGATGTAGCGGTGTACGGGCTCAATAGAAAGTCTATGTGCCCGTACACCGCTACATCGGCTTTCCGTAAAAAGCGGAACAGAAACGAAGCGGCTCAGCACTCACACGAGCGCTTCTGCGATTGGTGAGGGTCTCAGTGCTCTGACCCCCACCAATCAAAACTTTCACCAGATTCTCAAATCCCTATCTCCTATTGCATGTGATCGGCGCTGCAATGTAGATAACAGTAACGTTTTTGTTTTGTTTTTTAAAACGTTCATTTTTGGCCAAGTTATGAGCTATTTTATATATATGCAAATGAGCTTTGAAATGGACAACTGGGCGTGTTTTTTTTACGTATGTCCAACTGGGCGTGTATTGTGTTTTTAACTGGGCGTGTTTACTTGTTTTACTAACTGGGTGTTGTGAATAGAAGTGTATGATGCTGACCAATCAGTGACCAATCAGCATCATGCACTCCTCTCCATTCATTTTCACAGCAGCATCACATTCTTAATAGAACGATGTGCAGCCACATACACAAGTGTCCTGATAATTAATGCACATGACCTCCAGCCTGGACGTCATGTGTATTCAGAATCCTGACACTTCTGAATCTTTTCTGTGAGATTCCAGCAAGCCACGTGTAATCTCGCGAGATTACGAGGTAAACAAGATTTCGTTTCTTTCCCTTACTGGAAATCTCACAGAAAAAATTCAGAAGTGTCAGGATTCTGAATACACATGACGTCCAGGCTGGAGGTCATGTGTATTCATTATCAGGACACTTGTGTATATGGCTGCACATCGTTCTAGTAAGAACACTATGTTCTGTGCAAATGAATGGAGAGGAGTGCATGATGCTGACTGGTCACTGCATCATACACTTCTATTCACAACGCCCAGTTAGTAAAACAAGTAAACACGCCCAGTTAAAAACACAATACACGCCCAGTTGGACATACGAAAAAAAACACGCCCAGTTGTCCATTTCAAAGCTCATTTGCATATATATAAAATAGCTCATAACTTGGCCAAAAATGAAAGTTTTTCACAAAAAAAAAACGTTACTGTAATCTACATTGCAGCGCCGATCACATGCAATAGGAGATAGGGATTTGAGAATCTGGTGACAGAGCCTCTTTAACCCTCCCTGGTGTTACTAGAGTCTGCTTGTTTTCCAAACCATCGGAATCCCCAGTGCACTAATGATGAGATCTCCAAGCTATCACCAATGCTTAATCTTGTACTATGAAATCTCTGTGTTTATTAGTGTGTGTGTGTGTGTGTGTGTGTGTGTGTGTGTGTGTGTGCGTGCGTGCGTGCGTGCGTGCGTGCGTGCGTGCGTGCGTGCGTGCATTATCCCTGTACTGTGGCATTACTGTGTTTGTTATCCCTGTACCGTGACATCACTGAATAAATTATTCTGTGCTGTGACGTCACTGTGTTTATTGTCCCTGTACTGTGACCTCACTGTGTTTATTATCCTTGTGGTGTAACATCACTGTGTTTATTATCCCTGTACTGTGACCTCACTGTGTTTATTATCCCTGTACCGTGACATCACTGAATTTATTATTCTGTACAGTGACCTCACTGTGTTTATTGTCCCTGTACTGTGACCTTACTGTGTTTATTACCCTTGTACTGTGACATTACTATGTTTATTAATTCTGTACTGTGATATCACTGTAATTATTAACCCTGTACTATGATAACACTGTGTTTATTATCCCTGTACTGTGACATCACTGAGTTTAGTTCCTCTGTACTGTGTCATCACTGTTTATTATTTCTGTACTGTGGCATCAATGTGTTTATTATCCCTGTACTGTGACATCAATGTAAGCATTATACCTGTGATATGACAACACTGTGTTTGTTATCCTTGTATTGTGACATCCCTGAGTTTAGTGTCTCTGTGCTGTGTCATCAGTGTATATTATCCCTGCACTGGGACATCACTGACTTTAGTATCTCTGTACTGTGAGATCACTGTGTTTATCATGCCTGTACTGTGACATCACTGAGTTTAGAGTCTCTGTGCTGTGTCATCAGTGTATATTATCTCTGCACTGGGACATCACTGAGTTTAGTATCTCTGTACTGTGGGATCACTGTGTTTAGTATCTCCATACTATGACAACACTAAGTTTATTAATCTTTGTGGTGGGAAATTATTGTGCATTATCCAGGTTCTATAGCATAACTACACTCCTCAACAATGAAATTGCAACACCAAGAAGGAAACGTTTTTCTCAAGATCGATAGTATGGGTATGTTCACACGATAGCAGGCATTTACGTGTGAAAAGACAGACTGTTTTCAAGAGAAAACAGCTGCCTCGTTTCACACGTAAATGCTCCTCCTCGTATTATGCGAGGCGTCTGTGACGCTCGTAAATCTTGAGCTGCTCTTCATTGAGTTCAATGAAGAACGGCTCAAATTACGTTGCAAAGAAGTGCCCTGCACTTCTTTGCCGAGGCAGTCAATTTACGCGTCGTCGTTTGACAGCTGTCAAACGACGACGCGTAAATTACAGGTCGTCTGCACAGTACGTCGGCAAACCCATTCAAATGAATGGGCAGATGTTTGCCGACGTATTGTAGCCCTATTTTCAGGCGTAAATCGAGGCATAATACGCCTCGTTTACGTCTGAAAATAGGTCGTGTTTACCCAGCCTATGAGAGCCATGCGCAGAAATCCACGCACTTACACACCTTGGCATGCTATCAATGAGGTTATTAATGGTTGTTTGAGGAATGTTGTGCCACACTGAATGCACTTGGGCACACAAATCATCAAGATTCGCTGCTGGCAGCTCTCTTTGCAATTGCCGACCAACGACGTCCCAGATGTGCACAATGGGAGACAAGTCCGGAGACGCTGCAGGCCGTGGTAGCACGTTTAGGCCATGCAGGCTTATCACAGTAGCACGAGCAACATGCAACCTGGCGTTTTCCTGTTGAAAAACGGGCAGTACAGAGTTGATCACTGCGAGCCGCAGTTCAAGGATTCTGTCCCTCGCAGTTTGCAACAAGTGGCAATAACTGACACGTAGATGAACATGAGGCATCGCACAATCATCCCCACACCCCTTGATCTGATTTTTGAAGTTTCATGTGGCTAAAAAACTGTGCTTTCAATCTGGCTTATATGCCTCTCTCACAAGCCACAGATTGGAGCTAAGTATTTGAACATTTGATCATTTGCAGATCTTAGAGACACATGCCACTTCCTCGATTTGCATAACCTTACGGCTTGCCCTTCTTGGTGTTGCAACTTCAATGTTGAGGAGTGTATAAGATTTATTCCTGTGCAGTGACATCACTGTGTTTATTAACCCTCTACTGTGACATCACTGTGTATAGGTCTGTAAGTATATGAGGTGCAGAGAGTGCACGCTGGAACTGGTACCTATAGTGTCCCAGCAGTTCATCTGCCATGTAAGCGGAGACCGATACTAGAAATTGCATGTAAAGTTGGTGGTTTGGTTACAAATTTTGCATAGGGGTCTAGAAATTTCAAGTTACACTATGGCTGAGTTCACACGGGGCAGATACGCTGCGTAAAGTTACATTGCGTATCCGCCCCGGGGGCCGCAGGGAATTTCGGGCGAAAAAACGCATTAAACTGTGGTGCAGTTTTTCGCCCGGAATGTCCGCTTCTGAAAACTTCAGCATTTAATTTCATCCCAGGACACCGTTGCCTATGATTGGCTGCAATGGCGGCCACATGGGTATAACATCGTCCCAGGAGACCGGCCCTATGATGCCATCCTTTTCGGCCTCCTGGGATGATGTTTCATCCCATGTGACCACCGCTACAGCTTGTGCTTGGCTGTAGCGGTCATATGAAATGAAACGTCATCCCTGGAGGCCAGCCTGGAGGTAGAAACTGAGACTTCTGGCTAAGTATAAGATTTTGTTTTTATCTGAGTTGCGTTTTTTTGCGGCGGAATCGCTGCGAATCCGGTGCAAAAAAACCCGCAAGAACTGCTACTTCTTGCAGGTTTTACCTCCCCATTGAATTCAATGGGGAAAACCCACTAAAAAATAAGCAGCCTTTACGCAAATACAATTGACATGCTGCGGCATGAAATTCCGCACCGCATGTCAATTTCTGAGCGGCTTTTCCGCTCGGTATTTACGCAGTGTGTGGATGACATTTGTTCTATCTCATCCACTTTGCTGCTACTGTATTATACTGCGGATTTTCCGCAACAAATTCCATTGTGTAAAATCCGCAGTATTTATGCAACGTGTGAACTGACCCTTAAGGTTCATATGAAATGTTAATAAATTATATTCACCTGTCTGTATAGACTCATATCACACAGAATCATACAAGATTTAATTGTTCCAGCTTATCACCGTGAACATCAGTGACAATAATGTAACGGTAAAGGTGACAACACGATAGCCACACACAGTTTATTGATGTGCCGACATTTTATATCACAGGGATCAGTGAGAACAGATTTTCCAGACTCCTCCCTTTAAACAGCGGGGGTGATAGCTATATACAGGGACATGACTTCTCAATAAATATAGAGGATGTGTGAGCCCACCTGTCATACTGTATGACGACGTTCACAACATCTATGGCTCTTTCTGAGCTTGGTGGTTTAAGTGGCTTGTGAACTAAGTGGAGTTCTAAAACCGGAGTTGAAAAGAGGAGTTGAAGCCCCAGTAAGTACTCTTCTTTTTCTTTGACAATTATTCGCTGTTTTGGTGTAACTTGGATAATGGATAGCAAGATTGGAGGTTTTCTTCAGTGCACAGTTTGTCATATGTATACACGACTGGAGCCGGAGTTCCAGGGTGAATATCTCTGTGGCAGATGTGAGCATGTTGTTCACCTGGAAGCTCGTATTAGAGATCTGGAGGAGCAGAATGCGACACTGAGGAGGATAGACAATTTTGAGCGGAGCTTGCTGCTCACAGAGCATGCAGTTAGTGGGTTAGAACTGGAGGGTGAAGACATGGGTGAGCAGGATCAGGTAAGTAGCTGGGTTAATGTAGTTAGGGGCAGTAGAAAGGGGTCAAAGACAAGGAAGGCCGATCCGGTTTCTGGTATTCCAAGCAAAATTGCCAGGTTGGGTGATGATGCGAGGGTGTCAGTCTCAGAAAAGGCAGCCCTAGTGGATACTGATCTCCCTAACAGCCGGGAGAACAGCCCAGCTAGTAGTCGGCGGGATGGTAATGCAGGCAAGCCAAGACAATTGATAGTCGTAGGGGATTCTATAATCAGGAAGACGGATAGAATAATTTGTCGCCAAGACCGCCTCAACCGAATGGTTTGCTGTCTCCCTGGTGCCAGGGTTCGGCATGTGGTGGAACGGGTGGACAAATTGCTGGGAGGGGCTGGTGATGATCCAGCTGTCGTGGTCCATGTCGGTACCAACGACAGAATAAATGGTAGGTGGAGGAGCCTTAAGAATAATTTTAAAGAACTAGGCTACAAGCTGAAGGGAAGGACCTCCAAGGTTGTATTCTCAGGAATACTGCCTGTGCCATGCGCATCACAGGAAAGACAGCGGGAGCTTAGGGAGTTAAATGCATGGCTGAAGTCTTGGTGTAGAGGAGAAGGATTTGGGTTCCTAGAGCACTGGGCTGACTTTTCATTGGGGTACAAACTGTATTCTGCAGATGATTTGCACCTAAATGGAAGGGGGTCCGCTGTGCTGGGGGAGAGAATTCTAGCTGGGGTGGCGGAGTTTTTAAACTAGGGCTGAGGAGGGAGGTCAATGTAGAAAAAAAAGGGGTAGCCAGGTTAGAGAGGGGTCAGACTATATTGGTGGGGGGAGAAACAGAATGTGGGGAGAGGACTAGACAACAAGATAAGGAGATCCTTTCGTTACAAAACATCAGTGTAAATAAAAAGGACCGATTAATGTCAAATCACATTTCTGATAATAAAAGTGAAAAACTGACAGGCAAGTTAAAGTGTATGTTCACAAATGCCAGAAGTCTAGCAAGCAAAATGGGGGAGCTGGAGGCCTTGATACTGGAAGAAAATATAGATATAGTTGGTGTTGCTGAAACATGGCTGGACTCTTCACATGACTGGGCTGTAAATCTACAGGGTTTTACACTTTTTCGTAAAGACAGGACAAATAGGAAAGGTGGTGGTGTATGTCTGTATGTGAGAAGTGATATGAAGGCGAGTGTGAAAGAGACAATAGTGGGTGAAGACTGTGAGTAGGTTGAAACCTTGTGGGTGGAACTAGAAAGGGAGGTGATCACTGAAAAAATTACTTTTGGCGTAATCTATAGACCCCCCAATATAACTGAGGAGATGGAAGGTCAGATATATAAACAGATGGAGCGGGCTGCACAGGCGGGTACTGTAGTGATAATGGGAGATTTTAATTTCCGGGATATTAATTGGTGTCATGGTTCGGCTTCAACTGCAAAGGGGAGACATTTCCTCAACCTGTTGCAGGAAAATTTTATGGGCCAGTTTGTGGAAGACCCGACTAGAGGTGAAGCTCTGTTGGATCTGGTCATTTCTAATAATGCAGATCTTGTTGGGAATGTCAATGTTCGTGAAAACCTCGGTAACAGTGATCACAATATAGTTACATTTTACCTATACTGTAAAAAACAAACGCAGGCTGGGAGGGCAAAAACATTTAATTTTAAGAAAGCCAATTTCCCCAGGATGAGGGCTGCAATTCAGGATATAGACTGGGAAGAACTAATGTCAAATAATGGAACAAATGATAAATGGGAGATTTTCAAATCTACTTTGAGTTATTATAGTGCAAAATTTATTCCTACAGGTAATAAGTATAAACGACTCAAATTAAACCCCACATGGCTTACACCTTCTGTGAAAGGGGCAATACATGACAAAAAAAGGGCATTTAAAAAATACAAATCTGAGGGTACAGCTGTAGCCTTTGTAAAATATAAAGAGCTTAATAAAATCTGTAAAAATGTAATAAAATTAGCAAAAATACAAAATGAAAGGCAGGTGGCCAAGGATAGTAAAACAAATCCTAAAAAATTCTTCAAGCATATAAATGCAAAAAAGCCAAGGTCTGAACATGTAGGACCCCTAGATAATGGTAATGGGGAGTTGATCACAGGGGATCAAGAGAAGGCAGAGTTACTAAATGGGTTCTTTAGCTCTGTATATACAACAGAAGAAAGAGCAGCTGATGTAGCCGGTGCCAGTGCTGTTAATATATCAGTTGATATACTGAATTGGATGAATGTAGAGATGGTCCAAGCTAAATTAAATAAAATAAATGTGCACAAGGCTCCGGGACCAGATGGGTTACACCCTAGAATTCTTAAAGAGCTTAGTTCAGTTATTTCTGTCCCCCTTTTCATAATATTCAGAGAATCTCTAGTGACTGGTATAGTGCCAAGGGACTGGCGCAGGGCAAATGTGGTGCCTATTTTCAAAAAGGGCTCTAGGTCTTCCCCGGGTAATTATAGACCAGTAAGCTTAACATCCATCGTGGGGAAAATGTTTGAGGGGCTATTGAGGGACTATATACAGGATTATGTGACAATAAATAGCATTATAAGTGACAGCCAGCACGGTTTTACTAAGGACAGAAGTTGTCAAACTAACCTAATCTGTTTTTATGAAGAGGTGAGCAGAAGTCTAGACAGAGGGGCCGCTGTGGATTTAGTGTTTTTAGACTTTGCAAAGGCATTTGACACTGTCCCCCATAGACGCCTAATGGGTAAATTAAGGACTATAGGTTTAGAAAATATAGTTTGTAATTGGATTGAGAATTGGCTCAAGGACCGTATCCAGAGGGTTGTGGTCAATGATTCCTTCTCTGAATGGTCCCCGGTTATAAGTGGTGTACCCCAGGGTTCAGTGCTGGGACCACTATTATTCAACTTATTTATTAATGATATAGAGGAAGGGATTAATAGCACTATTTCTATTTTTGCAGATGACTCCAAGCTATGTAATATAGTTCAGACTATGGAAGATGTTCATGAATTACAGGCAGATTTAAACAAACTAAGTGTTTGGGCGTCCACTTGGCAAATGAAGTTTAATGTAGATAAATGTAAAGTTATGCATCTTGGTACCAACAACCTGCATGCATCATATGTCCTAGGGGGCGCTACACTGGCGGATTCACTTGTTGAGAAGGATCTGGGTGTACTTGTAAATCATAAACTCAATAACAGCATGCAGTGTCAATCAGCTGCTTCAAAGGCCAGCAGGATATTGTCGTGTATTAAAAGAGGCATGGACTCGCGGGACAGGGATGTAATAATGCCACTTTACTAAGCATTAGTTAGGCCTAATCTAGAATATGCAGTTCAGTTCTGGGCTCCAGTTCATAGAAAGGATGCCCTGGAGTTGGAAAAAATACAAAGAAGAGCAACGAAGCTAATAAGGGGCATGGAGAATTTAAGTTATGAGGAAAGATTGAAAGAATTAAACCTATTTAGCCTTGAAAAAAGAAGACTAAGGGGGGACATGATTAACTTATATAAATATATTAATGGCACATACAAAAAATATGGTGAAATCCTGTTCCTTGTAAAACCCCCTCAAAAAACAAGGGGGCACTCCCTCCGTCTGGAGAAAAAAAGGTTCAAGCTGCAGAGGCGACAAGGCTTCTTTACAGTGAGAACTGTGAATTTATGGAATAGCCTACCGCAGGAGCTGGTCACAGCAGGGACAGTAGATGGCTTTAAAAAAGGGTTAGATAATTTCCTAGAACAAAAAAATATTAGCTCCTATGTGTAGAAATTTTTCCTTCCCTTTTCCCTTCCCTTGGTTGAACTTGATGGACATGTGTCTTTTTTCAGCCGTACTAACTATGTAACTATGTAACTATGTAACTAAGAGTACACAGGATTAGTAATAAACTCAAGTGCCCCTGTAATTGTAATTCTAATTGCATTGCTTACTTATGACATAATCACATTTTATAATAACAAATCTATTCCTCTTAGTGTTTAAATTCATGTTTTATGTCTTCCAACATTTTCAAGCAGTTGGAGATTATGCCTTTGTTCAGAATGCCTAGAATGCAACTGTCACACTTAGGGTATGTTCACACGGCAGCGTCCGATACGGCTGAAATTACGGAGCTGTTTTCAGGAGAAAACAGCTCCGGCTTTTCAGACGTAATGGCATGTTGCAGGCGCTTTTCGCTGCGTCCATTACGGACGTAATTGGAGCTGTTTTTCCATGGTGTCAATGGAAAACGGCTCCAATTACGTCTCAAGAAGTGACAGGCACTTCTTTGACGCGGGCGTCTTTTTTACGCGCCGTCTTTTGACAGCGGCGCGTAAAAAAAATGACCGTCGGCACAGTACATCGTAAACCCCATTCAAATGAATGGGCAGATGTGTGCCGACGCTTTGGAGCCGTATTTTCGGATGTAATTCGGGGCTAAAACGCCCGAATTACGTCCGTAATTGGGTGTGTGAACCCAGCCTTACACAGACTATGCAAGGGGAGGAATGCAACTTTATCATAATTCAGATTTATATCCTATGAAGGGCCTTTGGAAATCTGGTGACAATCACTATGGGCACTGTAATGATAGCAATTAAGTGGCCATCTGATGACCAGGGTATGATGATCCAACTTCTTTGGACCAATGAAAAACAGAGGATTCATCACATTGTTACCTTAATCCATTTTTCTCTATATACTTTAAAGGTTAACTAAACGTTTAACAAACGTCTGACAAGCCATAGTGACATGTCAGAAGTTTTGATTGGTGGGGGTCCGAGCACTGAGACCCCCACCAATCGCTAAAACGAAGCAACTGAAGTGCCACACAGCCCCCTGGTAGGTAGTGCCACACAGCCCACAGCCCCCTTGTAGATAGCACCACCCTTCCTGTAGATAGCGGCACTGTAGCTCCCTGAAGGAGCAGAATCCCCCTGTGGCCGGGGATTCCGCTCCTGGAGCGCTCCACTTGATGTCTCTGTCCATATATGGACAGTGACATCAGGGGCAACTCGTGAAGCAGAATCCCCGTCCACAGCGTTGCCGACGCTGTGATCAGGGATTCAACTCCAGGAGAAGCCCCTGTTGTCTGTGTCCGTTTATGGACTGTGACGTCAAGGGCTTCTCCTGGAGTGGAATCCCCAGTCACAGAGTCGGCAACGCTGTGGACGGGGATTCCCCTTCAGGAGTTGCCCCTGATATCACTGTCCGTATATGGACAGACATCAATCGGAGCGCTCCAGGAGTGGAATCCTCCTTCAGGGAGCTACAGTGGTGCTAGTAAATTGCAGAGCAGGGAGATACCTCCCTGCTCTGCTATAGTGCACCGCTGGCCAGGGGGGGGGGGCGTTCTGATGGGCGTCACAGGCGCCCTCATGCTCGGTGTCCTCCTTCCCCCATCGAGCCCTGGCACTTAGTCTCTCCACCTTGCTCCCTGATACTCACCAGCTGTCTCTGCCCCTCCAAAGAGACCCTACTAGTTTGCTTTTCACCGCTGCCCTACCTGCCACCCCTTTACTTTGTGCCCGCCCCAATAGACTCCTTGGCTGTAAGGGGACTACAAATTTCTGATGGTGGCCCTGCGTACACCCACAAAGATTGCCCATACACATTGCGGTAGCGTTCCGTGTGGCCAAACTGCACAAGGTTTTACGGCGGTTTTGCAAAGCATTTTTTGGCTGCAAAGTTTGTACAAGTGAAATACACTCAAAGTATATGGTACACTTGTACAAACTGCCCGGCCAAAAACGCATTTAAAAAACTCGGTAATTCATACTAAAACCAAATGCACACTACCGCCACGTGTACAGGCAGCCTAACATCGCCTTTGCAGGTGCAGTCACTCACATCTCTTTCCAGGTGCACCCACTAACATACAGTATATTTTCTGGTGTATCCACTAACATCTTTTTCCCGGTGCACCCACTATTTGATGAATAACGCACTAACATCTCATTTCATTTTCTTTTTTTTGCAGATGTTATTATTGTTTGAGAGGCCTTTTTTTTTCAGGAAAGGAGATCCGATAGTGACTGTGCATCCCCAGCTTAGCTGTGTTCCCTGTCTCCACCTGGACCCTCCAGCTTTTAACATTTTTCAGGGTTATGGGGGAGGTGGCAAGTTAAAACACGCAGTCACACCTGTCTTTACAGCCTCCCACTCCCCAGAAAGCAAAGGCTGTGAACACAAGAGCAGCTTGTAAATATACAATCTAGAAGCTCACAATTTATGCAGTTGGCTCATTAAGGTTAATTGCCGAAGGATCCTTTAGGCTCTATTCAGACGTTGCAGGTAAGGTGCAGCTGAGGTGCGGTTCTTCCCGCGCGGCTGAGAACTGAACAGTAAACGTAATTAAAGCTGCAATACTGTGGCAATTCGGGGTAAAATGCCTTGGCTGCGTAGCATGAAACTAACCTTAACTGCACCTCAATTGCAATGTCTGAATTCAGCCTTAGGCTGAGTTCACATGTCGCTGTGGTTTTTGCAAAATCACGGTAAAACCGTGACATTTTGCTGCATTGGCGGCAAAAAAAGCACCAAAAACTGCAGTGAGAAAACCCAGCCCCATGCACACGAATGTATTTTTTTCCTCTTGCAAATACTGGCGTAAATACGGGTCCTTTGTCACACGTATTCGAACCGTATTCCACCAGTATTTACGGACTCGTGCCGTAAATACGGGTCCGTTGTCACCAGTATTCCACCCGTATTTACGGACATGTTTTCTTTGCACTAATCGGCAGCCCCGTCTCTATCAGTAATGGATAGAGAGAAGGGGCAGCCCTTTCTGGCAGAGTTTCCGCAGCGATTGAAAGTAAAAGAAGTTCATACGTACCCCGGCCATTGTCCTGGTGATGCGTCCCTCTTTTGACATCCAGTCCGACCTCCCTGGATGACGCGGCAGTCCATTTGACCGCTGCAGCCTGTGATTGGCCTGTGATTGGCTGCAGCGGTAACATGGGATGAAACGTCATCCCGGGAGGCCGGACTGGAGGAAGAAGCAGGGAGTTCTGGGTAAGTTAACTTTTAATACTATTAACTCCAGCGGTAGTCACTGTCCCAGGTGCTGAAAGAATTACTGCCGATCAGTTAACTCTTTCAGCACCCTGGACAGTGACTATCCCCTGACGTCGCCTAGCAACGCTCCCGTAATTACGGGTGCGCACACGTAGCCACCCGTAATTACGGAAGCCTCATAAACTTCTATAGGCCTGCCCGTGCCGTAATTACGGCCTGAAATAGGACATGTTCCATATTTTTCAACGGCCCGGGCACCTTCCCGTTAACAAACGTGAAGGTACCCTTGGCCAATAGAAGTCTATGGGCCCGTAATTACGGCCGTTTTTATGTTTGTGTGCATGGGGCTTTACAGATATAAACTCTCCACAGTGGAAAAAAGGCTGTACGGATGTATACTAAAGGAGCTCTAAAGGCTCCATCCACTGCGGACAGGCTACGTGCCTGTGTACATGAGCCCTTAGGATCCATACTATGGCTGCAATACTCCTCATATCAAAATGTACATACAGTAGTATACACAATGTTTTGTCATAGGAGCCAGCTGTGTATACAAAGAACATTCCCTGGTGCCCAGCGATTTAGCAATGCACTATCTATATATCTCATGTCTAGCTATCCCCTATGCTAGCAGTGTTGTAAGGATAGGCCATCAATTATTTCTTTTTTTAAATCCTGGAAAACCCCTTTAAGCTTGGTAAACACTGGTTTGGGAGCTTCTGTGACGTGCTGTCCAAAACTTGAATGCAGAAAATTTGTGCCGTTTAAAAAAAAGTTCCCCTGGAAGCTGAATTTCACCAGTAGAGGGTGTACTTATTATCTATTGAGGGGCATTAAGGGGCATAGAATATTTTTAGTAGTTCTCCAACAACTTGCATTTTTTTTCCTGAAAGAGCGGATTTACACAAACGTGATTTGCGTCGGTGCAACCCGCGTTAATTTCACGCGGGTTGCACGGACCTATGCAAGTCTATGGGGCAGTGCAGACTGTCCATGATTTTTGCTCAGCGTGAGTCTGCTGCGTAAAACTCACGACAGGTTCTATATTTCTGCGTTTTTCGCACATCACGCACCCAATGAAGTCAATGGGTGCGTGAAAATCACGCGCACCACACGGAAGCACTTCCGTGGGACGCGCGTTATTCACACAACAGCAGTAAAAAAATGAATGTAAACAGAAAAGCACCACGTGCTTTTCTGTTTACAAACATCCAAACGGAGTGTCATTGATGGCGGCTGTGTGAAAAGCACGCAGACGCGCACCATATGAACATGACACACGGAGCTGTTAAGTGCCTTTTGCGCAAAACGCACACGCTCGTGTAAATCCGCCCTAAAGGTGTGTACACAGCTGGCTATGGGTGCACTTGATTGACAATTTGTGTACAGTTTTCAGTTTATTACTCACTCCAGATTGTTAATCCAGTAACATGTTAGTCATTATTTACGTCTCATTGGACTGGTATTTTTAACAACCAGTTGTTAAAGCCGCCCATCAGAGCTCCACCTTGTCATACAGCTCACCCTTTATGTATTGCAAAATAACAATCCTATGCCTTCTATTCTTTCTCTTTGTGTTTCCCGCTGGGACTGGCTGAGTTATAGCCTGGCGACGTTTCCGGTTTAGTAGGCCCCTGCCTAAGGCGAGCCTCAGCTGAGAGGTGGATTACTGCACATGACAACTTTTCCTTCATGATCAAAGAACAATAACTAAGTGAATGAATTAACATTTTAAGTGAGACATTCAGCTGAGTAATGAGCACAGAGGATGAAGTTGGTTTGGGGTGAATAATATTCTGGGAAGCTGATATGGTTTGGGGCATACTATTCTACCAATAACAGGAAGCTCTTAATAGGAGTGGAGGCTCCCTCCTTCAGGAGCTCCATAGCAGCTAAAGATGCTACATCTATGGTGCTTTCAACCCATAGGATACTCATGAACAAGGTCCAGTGAATGTTTTACCAGGTGGGGTTAAAACCTAGGAGCCAGGTATATTAAAAGGAATGATTTTTTTTTATAGATCTGAACTGGAAATATTAACTTTTTACATCAGCTTTTCTACCCAGAAGATTCCATAGCCTTATCTAGTCACGGAAAATAGTATCACTGCCCTAGACCATGCCACTACTATTCTTAAGAAATTAAGAAGAAATAAGGTTCGGGACCCATAGGATGTCTCAGACAAATTTTCATACATAAGCCCTGCCTTTAAAAACTATGCCACTGCCACCCAGACACTCTCTAAAACAACCCAGAAGTCTCAGGATAGGAAACGTCACTGTTCATATTCATGTGAGTAAAGGATTACGTTTTTGAACAGAAGTACTGCGATTTGTGCCATACCCCATGCACTCTCTACAGACCAGGCAAGTCTTCTGTACTGCCAATTGGTCGGATAATATTTGTCTGTGCAAGTGAATACTTGTGGAAGTGAACACTCGTTGCCAGCTCATATGTCACTACATGGTGGTCAAAGAAAGCAGAACTATTATCATGTAATGGCCAAGAATTATGGAGGCATGGCCAAAGTTTTGAGGGTGGGGCTAGTATATGAACATTTTCCCACTTTTTTCTTTCTAGAACAATTTCCTACACAAGTAAAGAGCAGGGCAGTATCACCATGTTCAAAGAATAGGCAAGAGTATAAAATTTTCTGCATAAAACCATATACATACTGTACATTTTTCAGGTTTCCACCTTAGAGACATGCAACCAATCCTATAAATCTGATCTGATTGTAATCAGAAGACCCAACTCAATGGCTCAGTAGTTGGTCTTCCAGTGCTGGGTTTCTTGGATTTAATCTTACCAAGGTCAATATTCACTGGAGTTTGTATACTCCTTCCTGGCCCCCCCCAAAAAAAAAACTGTTAGGTTGGTGCATCTCTAATATGTGTGTGTCTAGTATATGTGTGTGAGATAGGGAAAGTAGCTTGTGAGAGGATAGGGCTGATTACAATCTGTGTACAGCACTATGGCATATGTTGGTGCTATATGCATTGGGAAATAAATAAATCCCTGATCCAAGTCAAGGAACTATATACTATAGATGCAGCCTTTACAGCTGCTATGATGCCCTGAAGGGGAAAGGAATAACTCAGGTTATTCTCAACACCCTTCCAATGGTCAGAGTAATCAACTCCATCAAGCAATGGACCCAGACGGTATTCTTCTTGTGGTGAATACGTCTTTCCATGCAGGGCCAGCCTTGGGTTGGATGGCGCCCTCTGCGGGACTCTCTATTGCTGCCCTCCACAAGCCAAAAATTAACCACATATATAGACACGCACATACTGGAACATATATATACAGTACATACATAAAGGCACATATTTAGACAAACAGGAAAATATATATACATACATTCTGCAATATATATATATATATATATATATATATATATATATATATATATATATATATATATATATAAAGGCACATATTTAGACAAACAGGCAAATATATATACTCACATTCTGGAATATATACATACATAAAGGTACGTATATAGACATACAGACAGACATATATATACACACACACATAAATACACAGACAGGAACATCCACAAATACATAAGAGGAACATATATAGACATACAGGCACATATATACACAAAGGCACATACAGATCCATATATACGCACACAGGCACATATATACACAGTGCAGATAATGCAGTAGATGTTACCTGCAGCCCTATGTAACATCACAGATAATACACATAGAGATAACTCTCTGATTACAGATACTGTAGTAGATGTTACCTGCAGTCAGGGGCATAACTAGGAAAGACTGGGCTCCATAGCAAACTTTTGACTGGGGCCCCTCTCCCCTGGGTATCACACAACCCCCCCTCCTTGTAGATAGTGACTCCCTGTAGATTCCGCCACACAGAGCCCCCTGTAGATAGCACCATACAGCCCCCCTGTAGATAGCACCATACAGCCCCCCTGTAGATAGCACCATACAGCCCCCCTGTAGTTAACGCCATACAACGCCCCCGTAGATAACGCCTTACAGCGCCCCTGTAGATAACGTCATACAGCTCCCCTGTAGATAATGCCATACAGCGCCCCTGTTGATAACGCCATACAGTGCCCCTGTTGATAACGCCATACAGCCCCTTGTAGATAACGCCATACAGCCCCCCTGTAGATAACGCCACACAGCCCCAAACCCCCCTGTAGATAACGCCATACAGCCCCCCCTGTAGATAACGCCATACAGCGCCCCTGTAGATAACGCCATACAGTGCTCCTGTAGATAACACCATACAGCGCCCCTGTAGATAACGCTATACAGCCCCCCTGTAGATAACGCCACACAGCCCCAAACCCCCCTGTAGATAACGCCATACAGCCCCCCTGTAGATAACGCCACATAGCCCCAAACCCCCCTGTAGATAATGCCATACAGCGGCCCTGTAGATAACGCCATACAGCCCCCCCTGTAGATGACGCCACAGCCACAAACCCCCCTATAGATAACACCATACAGCCCCCCTGTAGGTAACGCCATGCAGCACCCCTGTAGATAACGCTATACAGTGCCCCTGTAGATAACGCCATACAGCCCCCCTGTAGATAACGCCATACAGCCCCCCCTGTAGATAACGCCACACAGCCCCAAACCCCCCTGTAGATAACGCCATACAGCGGCCCTGTAGGCAACGCCTTACAGCCCCCCTGTAGATAACGCCACACAGCCACAAATCCCCCTGTAGATAACGGCATACAGCCCCCCTGTAGATAACGGCATACAGCCCCCCTCTGTAGGTAACGCCATACAGCCCCCAACCTCCCCCCCCCCCAAAAAAAAGGCCTATAGTTTGTCTTACAAAAGAGATGTGTCCCCTATCCACAGGATAGGGGACACATGTGTGATCGCTGGTAGCGATAAGGAGAATGGGGGACCGAAAGTCCCCCAAAGTTCTCCATGACAAACCTTGGACTTCCGGAGTCAGCGCAGTTCAATAAAAATGAAAGGAGCGCTGGTCAAGCATGCGCACAGGCGCAACCGGTGCACAATTAATTTCTATGGAGCTGCTGACAGACCCCGGAAGTCCGAGGTTTGTCATGGAGAAATTAAGGGGACTTTCGGTTCCCCGTTCTCCTTATCGCTGCCGCTTATCCCCCTTATCCTGTGGATGGGGGATGCATGTATTTTGTAGGAACAACCCCTTCAGTGGCGTCGCGCTGTAGCAACCGTATCGGCTGCTAGTGGAGCCTCCGGCCATGTGGGTGGGGGGCCCGTGCCAGAGGGCGGCGCGGGCCCCCTCATGCTGCGGGTCCCATAGCAGCCGTTATGGCTGCCACAGCGGTAGTTACGACACTGCTTGCAGTCCTATGTAACATCACAGATAATACATATAGTGATAACTCTCTGAGTACAGATAATGTAGTAAATGTTACCTGCAGTCCTATGTAACACCACAGATAACACACAGTGATAACTCTCTGTGTACAGATAATGTAATGGATGTTACCTGCAGTCCTATGTAACACCACAGATAACACACAGTGATAACTCTCTGTGTACAGATAATGTAATGGATGTTACCTGCAGTCCTATGTAACACCACAGATAATACACATAGTGATAACTGTAAAGGATCTGCCAGACACAGCTTCTGTGTCGACGCCCGTGGTTAATCAGTCTGCATCTGCTCCTAAGTCTGATAGAGTGACTCAATCATCTACCACTCGGGCTGGGAGGCTGAGAAGTGGGAGAGCCTATAACAGCCTGGCCAGACGGAGCTAGCTCCCGCCCTCTGTCTATTTATACCTTCATTTCCTGCTCCTCCTTTGCCTGTGATTCTGCCTGTTTCCTGGCTCTGCTGCTTGTACTATTGACCTCTGCTTCATATTGACCCTGGCTTTACTGACTACTCTCCTGCTCTGCTTTTGGTACCTCGTACACTCCTGGTTTGACTCGGCTTGTTCACTACTCTTGTTGCTCACGGTGTTGCCGTGGGCAACTGCCCCATTTCCCTTAGCTTATGTTTACCCTTGTCTGTTTGTCTGTCGTGCACATATTGAGCGTAGGGACAGTCGCCCAGTTGTACGCCGTTGCCTAGGACGGGCCGTGCAAGTAGGCAGGGACTAAGTGGCGGGTAGATTAGGGCTCACCTGTCCGTCTCCCTACCCCGTCATTACATAATCACAGGCCCATATACCTTTTCTACCCTGGTCCCTGACACTACTATGGACCCCCTTGAGACCCTGCCTCAGCAAATGCAGGGCCTCTCCCTACAGGTCCAAGCCCTGGCTCAGATGGACAACCAGCATGTTGCTACCCTGGTAGTGCCCCCCACCTCACCTCTTGAACCCCACCTCAAGTTGCCTGACCGGTTCTCAGGGGACCGGAAGACTTTTCTCTCCTTTCGGGAGAGTTGTAGGCTCTATTTCCGTCTAAGCCCCATTCCTTCTGAGAGCCAGTGAGTGGGTATAATTATGTCCCGGCTCCAGGATGGGCCCCAAGAATGGGCCTTCTCCTTGGCTCCTGACGCCCCTGAACTTTCCTCTGTTGATCTTTTTTTTTCTGCTCTCGGGCTCATATATGACGAGACTGACAGCCTTTGCCGAGAGTCAGCTGGTGACCTAACGTCAGGGTAAGAGCCCGTTGAGGAGTACTGTTCTGACTTTAGGAAGTGGTGTGTAGCTTCTCAGTGGAATGACCCTGCCTTGAGGTGCCAGTTTAGATTGGGTCTGTCGAACGCCCTGAAAGACCAGTTAGTTAGCTATCCCTCTTCTGACTCTCTAGATCAGGTTATGGCTTTAGCGGTACGTCTTGACCGACGTCTCAGGGATCGACGACTTGAACTTTTTTGTGCTTTCTCCTCTGGCTCCCCAATGATGGCTCCCGAGGTTCCGTTGCTTCGTTCTTCCACGGAAAACTCGGATGAACCAATGCAACTCGGTGCCTCCGTGTCTCCCCAACAACGTAGAGAGCTCTACTGTGGGGATGACAAGCATCAAGTGAACAACTGTCCTAGGCGTAAGAATAAGCAGCCGGAAGAACTTCCGCGCATAAGTGAGCATCGGGGAGGTCACTTGGGCGCACAGGTATTTCCCGTAAATATGAAACCTAATAAGATCTTGCTTCCCTTTCAGATTTCTTTTGAGGGTAGGTCTGCTACCGGCAGTGCCTTCGTGGATTCAGGGTCTTCTGCTAATATTATGTCTGTGGAATTTGCTATGTCTTTAGCTATGCCATTGATTGATTTGCCTAAACCTGTCCCGGTAGTGGGTATCGGCTCCACTCCACTTGCTAATGGTTATTTTACGCAGCATACCCCTGTTTTTGAACTCCTTGTTGGCTCCATGCATTTGGAGCAGTGCTCTGTACTGGTGATGCAGGGATTATCGTCCGATTTGATTTTAGGCCTTCCCTGGTTGCAGATGCATAATCCCATGTTTAACTGGAATACTGGGGATCTTACCAAATGGGGTAATGAATGCATGACATTATGTTTTTCTGTTAATTTTATTTCTCTCCCTGAGGAGGTGAACACTCTACCTGAGTTTATTCAGGACTTTGCTGATGTTTTTTCTAAAAAGGCCTCCGAAGTGTTACCTCCTCATAGAGAATACGATTGCGCAATCGATTTGGTACCAGGAGCTAAGCTCCCTAAGGGTAGGATATTTAATCTCTCTTGTCCCGAACGTGAAGCCATGAGAGAGTATATCCAGGAATGCCTGGCCAAGGATTACATTCGCCCCTCTACTTCTCCGGTAGGTGCTGGCTTCTTCTTCGTAGGGAAGAAGGATGGTGGTCTTAGGCCGTGCATCGATTACCGAAACTTGAATAAGGTCACTAAGGAACCAGTATCCCCTTCCTTTGATTCCTGATCTCTTCAATCAGGTTCAGGGGGCCCAATGGTTCTCTAAGTTTGATCTACGTGAGGCTTATAACCTTATCCGCATCAAAGAGGGGGATGAGTGGAAGACTGCGTTTAACACGCCCGAAGGTCATTTCGAATACCTCGTCATGCCCTTTGGGTTGTGTAATGCTCCCACGGTCTTCCAGAATTTCATAAATGAGATTTTAAGAGACTACCTGGGGGTATTTCTTGTAGTGTACCTTGATGACATACTTGTGTTTTCCAAGGACTGGTCCTCCAACATTGAGCATGTCAGGAAGGTGCTCCAGGCCCTTCGGGAAAACAAACTGTTTGCTAAAACCGAAAAATGTGTGTTTGGTGTGCAGGAGATACCATTTTTGGGTCAAATCCTCACTCCTCATGAATTCCGCATGGACCCTGCCAAGGTTCAGGCTGTGGCTGAATGGGTCCAACCTGCCTTCCTGAAGGTGTTACAGTGCTTCCTGGGGTTTGCTAATTATTACAGGAGATTTATTGCTAACTTCTCGGTCATCGCTAAGCCTCTTATGGATCTTACTCGCAAAGGTGCTGATCTCCTCCACTGGCCTCCAGAGGCGGTCCAGGCTTTTGAGGTCCTTAAGAAGTGCTTTATCTCGGCCCCAGTGCTGATTCAGCCTAACCAAATGGAGCCATTCATCATGGAGGTTGACGCCTCCGAGGTGGGAGTGGGTGCTGTCTTGTCCCAGGGTACCAGGTCCCTCACCCATCTCCATCCCTGTGCCTACTTCTCCAGGAAGTTCTTGCCCACTGAGAGTAACTATGACATTGGCAACCGCGAACTCTTAGCCATTAAATGAGCATTTGAAGAGTGGCGCTACTTCTTGGAGGGGGCTAGGCACCAGGTAACAGTCCTTACCGACCACAAGAATCTGGTTTTCTTAGAATCTGCCCGGAGGCTAAACCCGAGACAAGCTTCATGGCCAGCCCTCCTTCGGAGGAAGATCCTGCTTGTGTTTTGCCCCCAGGTATAATCATTTCCTCTGTTGATTCTGACTTAGTCTCCGAAATTGCGGCTGATCAAGGTTCAGCTCCCGGAAACCATCCTGAGAACAAGCTGTTTGTTCCCCTGCAATTCCGGCTAAGGGTACTCAGGGAAAATCATAACTCTGCACTATTTGGTCATACAGGCATCCTGGGTACCAAGCACCTCATAGCCAGAAACTATTGGTGGCCTGGGTTGCCTAAAGACGTTAAGGCCTACGTCGCCACTTGTGAAATTTGTGCTAGGTCCAAGACTCCCAGGTCCCAACCAGCAGGCTTACTATGTTCTTTGCCCATTCCCCAGAGACCTTGGACCCATATCTCCATGGATTTTATCACCGATCTGCCTCCATCTCAAGGCAAGTCGGTGGTGTGGGTTGTAGTAGACCGCTTCAGTAAGATGTGCCACTTTGTGCCCCTCAAGAAACTACCCAATGCTAAGACGTTAGCTACCTTGTTTGTCAAACACATCTTGCGTCTCCATGGGGTTCCTGTCAATATAATTTCTGACAGAGGGGTACAATTTGTTTCATTGTTTTGGAGAGCTTTCTGTAAAAAGTTGGAGATTGATCTGTCCTTCTCCTCGGCCTTCCATCCTGAAACTAATGGCCAAACTGAGAGGACTAATCAGTCTCTAGAACAATATTTAAGGTGTTTTATCTCTGACTGTCAATATGATTGGGTCTCCTTCATTTCCCTCGCCGAATTTTCCCTTAATAACCGGGTCAGTAACTCGTCAGGGGTCTACCCCTTTTTCTGTAATTTTGGGTTTAATCCACAGTTCTCCTCCGTTTCACCTGCTGGTTCCAACAATCCCGAGGTAGATGTCGTTCATCGGGAACTGTGCACAGTCTGGGCCCAGGTTCAGAAGAACCTAGAGGCGTCCCAGAGCATACAAAAGACTCAGGCAGATAGAAGACGTTCTGCTAACCCCTTGTTTGTGGTCGGGGATCTGGTGTGGCTGTCTTCAAAAAATTTGCGCCTTAAAGTCCCGTCCAAAAAATTTGCTCCCCGGTATATAGGGCCGTACAAGGTCATTGAAGTCCTTAACCCTGTCTCCTTCCGACTGGAGTTACCCACGTCTTTTCGAATACACGACGTGTTTCGTGCCTCCCTCCTGAAATGCTGCTCCCCGTCCTTGGCTACCTCGAGGAAACCTCCGGTCCCTGTTCTCACCCCTGAAGGGGTAGAATTCGAGGTGGCCAAGATTGTGGACAGCAGGATGGTCCAAGGCTCCCTCCAGTACCTGGTCCATTGGAGAGGATACAGGCCTGAGGAGAGGACTTGGGTACCCGCCCGGGATGTTCACGCTGGGGTATTGCTCAGGAGGTTCTACCTTCATTTCCCCAATAAGCCAGGTCCACCTAGTAGGGGTCGAGTGGCCCCTCATAAAAGGGGGGGTACTGTAAAGGATCTGCCAGACACAACTTCTTTGTCAACGCCCGTGGTTAATCAGTCTGCACCTGCTCCTAAGTCTGATAGAGTGACTCGATCATCTACCACTCGGGCTGGGAGGCTGAGAAGTGGGAGAGCCTATCACAGCCTGGCCAGACGGAGCTAGCTCCCGCACTCTGTCTATTTATACCTTCATTACCTGCTCCTCCTTTGCCTATGATTCTGCCTGTTTCCTGGCTCTGCTGCTGCTGCTTGTACTATTGACCTCTGCTTCATATTGACCCTGGCTTTACTGACTACTCTCCTGCTCTGCGTTTGGTACCTCGTACACTCCTGGTTTGACTCAGCTTGTTCACTACTCTTGTGGCTCACGGTGTTGCCGTGGGCAACTGCCCCATTTCCCTTAGCTTCTGTGTACCCTTGTCTGTTTGTCTGTCGTGCACATATTGAGCGTAGGGACCGTCGCCCAGTTGTACGCCGTCGCCTAGGATGGGCCGTGCAAGTAGGCAGGGACTGAGTGGCGGGTAGATTAGGGCTCACCTGTCTGTCTCCCTACCCCGTCATTACAATAACTCTCTGAGTACAGATAATGTAGTAGATGTTACTTGCAGTCCTATGTAACACCACAGATAATACACATAGTGATAACTCTCTGAGTACAGATAACGTAGTAGTGTCTTGAATCATGTAAACGAGCACACATCAACAAGACAGCTCGTTGTCCCACACTCGTTTGCTCCTTTTTCAAGGAGGAGGCTAGTATGGGGACGAGCGCTCGTTACTCTGATCGCTCGTCCCCATACATTTTTATCATGTCGGCAGCACGTTTCCCTGTTGACACAGGGAGATGTGCTGCCGACAATGATAATTGTTTAGCGTTTAAAACGTTGACAATAAGCCGATGAGCGAGCGTTTGATCATTCATCGGCTGATCGTTGCCTTGTTTAAACAGGGCAATTATCGGGTAGGAGCTGCTCATTTTCTCAATAATTGGCCTGTGTAAAATGGCCTTTACCTGCAGTCCTATGTAACATCACAGATAACACACAGTGATAACTCTCTGAGTACAGATAATGTAGTGGATGTTATCTACAGTCCTATGCAACACCACATATAACACACTCTGATAACTATACCCACACAGACACATATAAGCATACACAAAGGTATATATATATATATATATATATATATATATATATATATATATATATATATACACACCGTCGGGTCACATTATTATGACCACCAGGTAATACCCAGAGTAACCGCCGTGTGCAGCACTGACAGCAGCTTGACGGGCTGGGAGTGACTCAATAAGGTGCTGGTAGGTTGTCTCGGGTATCTGGAGCCATACTGACTGCAGTGCATTCCACATTTGCTGGAGGGTGCGTGGGGGAGAATCCATAGAGCGAACAAGACGATCGAGGTGATCCCACAGATGCTCAATTGGGTTCAAGTCTGGTGAATTAGGGGCCAGGGAAGTACTTGGAAGTCTTGGTCGTGCTCTTCCACCCACTGTCAGACATTTCTAGCCATGTGACATGTCACGTTGTCTTGCTGGAAGATTCCATCTGCCCCAGGGAAGACAAACACCATGGATGGGTGGACGTTATCTGCAACAATGGATTTATACCCAAATTGGTTCAGAGTGCCTCCCACATGGATGAGTGGACCCAGAGAATGCCATGAAAAAATTCCCCAGACCATAACTCTGACACCACCATCTTGTGCTCTTCCAGCAATGGTTGCAGGGAGTTTGTTCTCTGATGTTTCTCGCCTGACACGCCAATGTCCATCCGTTTGATGAAGCAGAAAAGGTGACTCATCGCAGAAGGCAACCCTTTGCCAGTCATCAGTCGTCCAATTCCGATACAGCTGTGAAAATTTTGGATGCACCTTTGCTAGCATAGGAGCAGTGACCATCTGTCTGCTTTGGAGCCCCATACGCAGTATGGTTCGCTGAACTGTTGTTTTAGACACACGTCTAAGTATTGAGAAATACTGCCACCCTTGGCCCAAAAGCCAGTGGCGGATTAAGTACACCATAGGCCCTGGGCTGTTCCACAAACTTGGGCCCCACTTTCCCACCGCCACTCTTACGTGTCTATAGTGAACA
The DNA here is from genome assembly GCF_050947455.1 of Rhinoderma darwinii. Taxonomy (NCBI): domain Eukaryota; kingdom Metazoa; phylum Chordata; class Amphibia; order Anura; family Rhinodermatidae; genus Rhinoderma; species Rhinoderma darwinii. The sequence goes on along the minus strand of NC_134696.1, from coordinate 45,191,840 downwards.
CCACCTTCCTGTGCGAGGATTGACAAATGGTTGTTACGATTCCCCTTGTCAAAGGGCTGCATCGCCACATACTGACAGTCTCCAACCATCGCTGACAGTATCACACTGTGTAGGGACACTTCCTCTTGACAATGGGAATGGTAACACGCATTTGTCTATTAGTCCTGGGTACACAGAGATATGTAGAATACAAGGATTACCTGCAACAGACATGTCAGGAGAGGTGACAGATCCTCAATAGATCCAGTGACTCACAAGTGACGTCTTCTCTGATGGGAGCCATTTTCTTTTCTTCTCCATCTGACGTAGACCGTTATGCCGACTTCTCCTGATGAGACATCTTTGCCCATCACTTCTGCAGCCGTTTCCAGCCTCTATAGAAAATCCCAAATTTAGACACCAAGGCCCAGCACCATACATTAAAGGGGTTGTCCGAGCACAGACCGTTTTTTATACTGATGAGCTATCGATGTGCCTGGACAACCCCTTTTACTCAGACTAATACATTTTGACCCAAAACTAGATCATAGAATACATACAGACCCCAGACCTTCTAAACTAGTCCAGTCCCCAGACCAGACCCCCCTAAACAAATACAGACCCCAGAACAAGCACCCTAAATAAATACAGAACTCAGACCAGACCCCTAAATACAGACCCCAGACCTGACCCCTAAACTAATAATGACCCCAGACCAGACCCCCTAAACCAATATAGACTCCTAAATAAAGACCCCTAAACTAATACAGACACCAGACCCCCCAAAAAATACAGACACCAGATCCCCTAAATACAGACACCAGACCTCAAACTAATACAGACCCCCTAAATACAGACCCCAGACCTGACCCCTACACTAATAATGACCCCAGACCTGACTCCCTTAAGTAATACAGACCCCAGACCAGACCCCCTATTCTAATACAGACCCCAGACCAGACCCTTAAATAAAGACCCCTCAACTAATACAGACCCTAGAACAGGCCCCCTAAATAGACCCTATAAACTAATACAGACCCCAGACCCCCAAATTTAGACCCCTAAACTAATACAGACCCTAGAACAGGCACCCTAAATAGACCCTATAAACTAATACAGACCCCAGAGCAGACCCCCAAATTTAGACCCCTAAATAAAGACCCCTAAACTAATACAGACCCTAGAACAGGCCCCCTAAATAGACCCTATAAACTAATACAGACCCCAGACCAGACCCCCTAAATACCAAACCCAGACCCCTTTAACTAACACAGACCCCTAAATATACAGACCCTAAACCCCTTAAACTGATACAGACCCCAGACCAGACCCCCTAAATACAGACCCCTTAAACTAATACAGACACCAAACCTCCTAAATGCAGTCCCCGAACCAGGCCCCCTAAATACAGTCCCCCTAAATACAGACCCCTTAAAAAATCCATCCCCTTATACTTACATAGCAGCTCTCCTCAGTCTTCCCTGTGGAATTTTGCTGCTGCTGCTCAAGGTCCTCCGGTCATGTGACCTTATGTGTAAAGGTCCTTTTGCAGGCAAAATTGCCGCAAAAACACGACAAAATTACAATGTACTTAGGGCGGCCATGGGCCTCCGGGGAGCCTCGGGCCCCGGATGGCCGCCCAAAACGCCCTATGATAATCCGCCATTGCCGAAAGCTAATAATCATCCCTTTTTGCAACTCTGATAAATCGCTCCTTTTACCCATGGCAACAATGAGTGATATGTGTTCAGACAGCCTATTGCACACCTTATATACCCACCAAGCCAGCCCACGACATATCACTTCCTTCATGGGCTACGCGCTGTCGACGTCAAAAGTAGGAGGTGGTCGTATAAATGTGACTTGACTGTGTATATACACACACATACACAACACTAACAGAGACATATATATACATGCAGACATATATAGACACACACACACACACACACACACACACATAATGGAACATATACACACATACACAGAGACATATGTACACATACACACACACACACACACACACATACTGGAACATGTACACATACAAACACAGACACATATTCACAAATAGGCATTTACCACCTCTTCTTGGTGACAGGCTCACAGGTTTCTTGCAGGGTCAGTCTGTGGGTGGAGCTTCCTCCTCTTCTCTTGTTGCCTGCTCCTCATTTTCTCCGTGTGTGTGACCAAGAGCAGAGGCAGGTCACAGTGGGGCCCCCTAGATGCTGAGAGGGTGCAGCGCCCTGTGCACTCACACAGGTCGCACACCCCTAAGGCTGGCCCTGACACAGACACATATACACACAGAGACATATAGAAACACATAGGCACTTACCATCTCTCCTTGTTGCACAGGCTTCCTGCAGGGACGGGCTGTGGGTGGAGCTTCCTTCTTTCCTCTTGCTGCTTCTGCTCCCTCCGTGTGTGTTACGAGGAGAAGAGGATATAGAGCTCAAACGGCCTGCCCAGTGGTGCCCCTACATGCGGGGAGGCTGCAGCCCCCTGTGCAGGCGCAGAGGTCACCCACCTCTACGGCCAGCTATGTATGCCCGCATAAGTTAGTAACACCCTCTTTCTTTTCTGTTGCATTCTTTATTTTAGCCATTATAATTTAATGTTGCATAGAAAGATGTTTTGCTGTTTAATTAGCTGTCACAGGAAAAATATACGAAAACTCCAGCCAAAACTAAAACTGTACTGTGGAGAGGGAGAGGTATGCCCACTACAAGCGCTGACTGAGAATCCTAAGCCCTGCAATGGAGAAACCCTACTGAATGTAAAATGAATACAATGGTATAGCACTATCGTAGTATGGATACACACTTCTGGTACATTACTGTATGCTCCCTATGTTTCCATTACGTGAATACTAAGTAAATATGATATTAGATAAGAACCCATGAAGATGGAATCTCACCTAGGAGATTTGTATGCTTTCCCATGCCGTCAGTCATTTCCCCCTGGGGTTAAACAAACACTCATTCTGGAGAACATACTGTAGCATCTGAATAATATAGCACAGTAAGGTGATACTAAAATCCAGGTTACAGCACAGTTACATAGTTGATGAAATGTAAAAAAGACACAGCAATAGGAATATTACTGGTACACACTAGATTGCAAGAGCTGGCCATACATTTAGATAGCTGTTGGCCGAATGCTTGTTCAGCCGACAGCTATTCCTCCCGACTGAGAACAGTGCCCCTCTAGTCCGTGGACTGTATCTGGTATTGCAGCTCAGCACCATTCACTTAAATAGAGCTTAGCTGCATTACCAGGCACAACACAAGGAAAATACTGGCGCTGTTCCTAGAAAATTAAAAACCTACTTTTATTGTTATCTCTGACAACCCTATTATGGGGGTTCTTATGGATGTCTTTGAAGCACAAATCATATTACAAAATACTGCTCTGCTAAAAAACGGGCAGCCTCGGCAAATCTTCTCAAGTGCTTATTTTGCCTCTGTATTCAATACTCCGTGCAACACACACAATGTAAGGTTATGTGCACACGATAACTACATTTACGTCTGAAATTACGGAGCTGTTTTCAGGAGAAAACAGCTCCTGAATTTCAGACGTAATTGCTCGTACTCGCGTTTTGCGGGGCGTCCATTAATTTGGAGCTGTTCTTCATTGGATTCAATTAAAAACGGCTCCAATTACGTCCCAAGAAGTGTCCTGCTCTTCTTTGACGTGGCTGTTATTTTACGCGCCGTCTTTTGACAGCGACACGTAAAATGACAGGTCGTCGGCACAGTACTTCGGCAAACCCATTGAAATGAATGGGCAGATGTTTGCCGACGTATTGGAGCCGTGTTTTCAGGCGTAATTCGAGGCATAAAACGCCTCCATTACGCCTGAAAATAGGTCGTGTGAACCCAGCCTAAGGCCCTGTTCACACAGAGTATTTTGAGGCCAGAAATTCCATCAGCAATTTTGAGGCACATTTTGACCTGCCTGCACTTTCTAGTCACGGTTTTCGCTGCGTTTTTTGGCCTCGGTCATTGAGCGCCACGGGCAAAAAAACGCCGCGAAATACGCTTTCTCTGCCTCCCATTTATTTCAATGGGAGGTCAGAGACGGAACCGCGGGAAGAAAGAGCAGGTCGCTTTTTTTTTCCGTGAGCGGGAGAAAAACGCCTTTGCCTCCCATTGAAATCAATGAAAGGCAGATTTGGGCGTTTTTTGGCACGGATTCCGACGTGGTTTCCACGTCGAAATCAGCGCCAAAAAAACTCAGTGTGAACAGGGCCTAAGAGTATAAGTTCAAAACTGCAAGGGGTACTTGTACCAAATATGGAGACCAAGGATGCAGCAAGCAGCATGGTCTATTCATTGCATTTTGTGGCATAGTTTCCCTATTGACTTCATTAGAAAACTAATGGGCTTTTTGGTTTTATGTAAATAAATTGTAATCATTGTATAATGAAAATTTTTGCAACTCTCAAGTTACTTTGAGTTTTATTTCCTCACCATTAGGCTGGATTCACACGTGCATGTTCGGTCCGTAAAGGACGGAACGTATTTCGGCCGCAAGTCACGGACCGAACACACTGCAGGGAGCCGGGCTCCTAGCATCATAGTTATGTACGACGCTAGGAGTCCCTGCCTCTCCGTGGAACTACTGTCCCGTACTGAAAACATGATTACAGTACGGGACAGTTGTCCTGCAGCGAGGCAGGGACTCCTAGCATCGTACATACCTATGATGCTAGGAGCCCGGTTCCATGCAGTGTGTTCGGTCCGGGACTTGCGGCCGAAATACGTTCTGTCTTTTACGGACCGAACATGCTCGTGTGAATCCAGCCTTAGGCCCCATGCACACGAACGTAAAAACGCCCGTAATCACGGGCCGTAATTACGGCCCGTAATTACGACCCCATAGACTTCTATTGGCCACGGGTACCTCCCCGTATGCTTACGGGAAGGTGCCCGTGCCGTTCAAAAATATAGAACATGTCCTATTTCAGGCCGTAATTACGGCATGGGCAGCCCCATAGAAGTCTATGGGGCCCCCGTAATTACGGGTGACTACGTGTGTGCACCCGTAATTACGGGAGCGTTGCTAGGCGACGTCAGTGTATAGTCACTGTCCAGGGTGCTGAAAGAGTTAAATGATCGGTAGTAACTCTTTTAGCACCAGGGACAGTGGCTACCGATCACAATATAGATAAAGCTGTAAAAAAAAAAAAGACGTTCATACTTACCCAGAACTCCCTGCTTCTTCCTCCAGTCCGGCCTCCTGGGATGACGTTTCAGCCCATGTGACCGCTGCAGCCAATCACAGGCCAATCACTGGCTGCAGCGGACTGCGCTTCATCCAGGGAGGTCGGACTGGATGTCAAGAGAGGGACGCGTCACCAAGACAACGGCCGGGTAAGTATGAATTTCTTTTACTTTTATTATGGAAAGGGCTGTCCCTTCTCTCTATCCTGCACTGATAGAGAGAAGGGCTGCCGATTACTGCAGTGTAATTTTGCAGCGAAAACGTGCCCGTAAATACGGGTGGAATACGGGTGACACCGGACCCATATTTACAGGCACGGGTCCATAAATACTGGTGCAATACGGGTCGAATACGTGTGACCAAGGACCTGTATTTACGCCAGTATTTACGGGTGGACAAAAATACGGTCGTGTACATGGGGCCTTACAAGATCTGTTTGATGTGAGTGGATGTTTACATTGAGAGGTTAAAAACCTATACAGACCCAATACGTCTCATAGATAAGGGGTTTGCCACAATTGTATGTAATTTGGGCAATCATCTTTGAGCTAAATACATCAGCAGCACAAATCTGTTTCCTGCTCTTGTACAATGTACCAGTGTATAAAATGTTATCAGTCTGCAGTTCTGGTGGTTTAGCTCACAGAGGATTCTCCTGAGGTTTGAGAGAACGATGAGGTCTGCATGGTTATTTGCCTCTGGATCCTGAAAATGGTGAGGAATTGAAACACGTAGGGGGAGATGTATTAAGACTGCACCATCCTTATTTAAAAAAAAACAAGTTGGTGTAAGATGCGAAAAATTCATTTAGAGGCACACACCTTTTTAATAAATTTGTCGCATCTTTGGCTGTCCGTGCGACACTGAATGAAGCTGGTGTCGTTTCTGGCATATATTGTAGTAAATGCGTTGGGCCGCGAGTGGCCATGCGGCTATTGCTATCACTAATCACTATGTTCGTGACGCCTCGTTTTTAGTACTTCTTATTGTTTGTCAGTGCACATATGATGTCATAATCAATATTAATTCTGCGGCTCTGTGGTCTTTTCGCAACCACACCAAAGCTAACACTAAAAAGCCTTCAGTGCGGTGCAGACGGTGGTTATATGTAGCGTAGAGTCATTGTGTCGACGGGGATCTTTTTGGGATTATGTGCTGCTGGCATTTCAGGCATCCTCCCTCTGATATCAGGTTTGCCTGGTTCTAGAAGCATAATAAACGTGTTTATGTTTCTCTGGCTATTCTCTTTCCTACCGTCAATCAGCTTTCCAGAAGCCAATCACCTCCACCCACTTTACAATACATGGGCAGGATCCAGCGTAAACAGTAAAAAAAACACACCTGTAAATTATAAAGTGAATTTGGGTGACATTTTTAAATTGCCAGGAGATTTAAAGGCACAGTTACAATATGCCAAAATATGTTTTCAGCCTAAAGAAGCTGTCGGCTTTGAACAATCCCTTTTTGTTAGAAGGGTCTTCTGACGTTTATCTAATTACAGGGATCAGCTATAAACTGTGGGGAAACCGTTTGGTTGCAAGTGTTTAATTCCGCTGTAGTGCCACCACAGGAGAAACAAAGCATTACATGATTCCCTTTGAAACCAATGGGCCTTCCATGTATTGCCCGGATGTGTCGGGTCCTCCAGAGTGAAGGCTTTTTATAACCACTCTCCACTCTGGTTACTAGATGAGGGTCCTGCAAGAGGGATCTCCCCCTCTATTTTTCCTAATTGGGAATTTAAAAACAGTTTCTCTAGAGCAGACATCTCCTTTAATTGTGTCTAGGTAACGAGATAAATATACACAATTCTTTGCCAGCTCTTTGTACCAATGCTTGTTGTTTGTAGTGATTATCCTAGTGGTGCGCTTACATTTCTTTCAGGGCCACCACAAGTCTTCTACATTTTGGGGATAATTTACTAGCCACTGTGCGTACTGCAGAGAAATGCTATATATGCTGTCTGTAACCGTGTATATATTAGCAGAAATACCCTATTGGTTCTACATTTTAAACCATAATATCATCCTTGGATATGCCATGGTGTATGCCAGTGTGTAGTGCCTAGTGGCACAACATCCTAAGTGAACCCACAATCCTCCCATCTCACCTGGACAATAGTACCCAAAGGTGAATCCCCATCTGATGCTTCTAGTGGAGTAGAGGATATACCTGAACTTCTCACATTAAGGCTAGATTCACATGAGCGTTGCGCATCTCGGACGTGACCTCGCATCCTCATAGATGAGAGTCTATGGAGGGATGCGTGAAGTGCAAAAAAATAGGACATGTCCTATTTTCTCACGGACCCTTCACACGGTCTGTTGAAACAACGGCCGTGTGAACGGCCACATTGAATTAAAAAGGTCCGTGTTATGGCCACTGTTTCAACGGCCGTTACATGAACGTTTAACACGCTCGTGTAAATAAGGCCTTAGTGACATCATCAATCCCTGCCTGGAGTCCAGAGACTTGTCAGTCGCCGCTTCATTTACACTGTGCATATCCACTGTCTTGTGAGAGTAGTGACAGGGACCCCCCCCCCCCCCCCCCAGAGCGTGTTAGCTTGGGGAACACATGGTAACACAGTTTCAATGGTTTTTTTTCAAAGAAAATCTTCCTTTTAAGGTTTTTTGTTCTTAGTATGTTCTGCTTGTCCCCCCCCCCCCCCCCCTATTTTATTCCCACAGTGGTACTTACCTTATTAAGGTCATCTTCAGGTCAGTTGAACTATCTTTCGAACAGGTTCCAGAATTTGCTAGAAGCAGCTCGCGATTCTTTGAATGCTTCCTGATTGGTGGATTTGTATTTGTGGCGGGAAGATTCCAGCTTTATAAGACCGACTGATTTGGTGCCCTTTATAATGACTTATGTTTAGTTAGATGGGGTTTAGGCTGGGTTCCCACTGAGTTTTTTGCAGGCAGATTTTCCTCTGCCTGCACGCCGATTTTCACTGTGTTTTTTGCCCATGGCCATTGCGCACCGCGGGCTAAAAACGCTGCGAAAAACGCTTTCTCTGCCTCCCATTGATGTCAATGGGAGGTCAGAGACGTAAATGCCTGAAGAAAGGGCATGTCCCTTCTTTCTCCCACGAGACGGTTTTTCTGGTCGCAGGAAAAAACGCCTCCCACCTAGTCATTTATTTAATTCAAGCTGATTGGTTATTTATTGGTGTTTTTAATAATTATTTATTATATTTATTATTAATTATGTGTTACCATTAATAAACATTGCGGCCATTTTTCATCCAAAATTATTGTCTTGCGTTTTTATTTATTAATGTAATTTTAATGAGTATTTGGGACTTGTGTTACCATGAATCATTTATGTTGTCTGCAATGTGCAGAGTTTCTTTTGTATAATAGACTGGTTTATGCATAGTCAGTAAGATGGTCATGAACCTGAGGGTATGTTCACATGACCTATTTTCGGCCGTTTTTCGGGCCGTAAATGGCCGAAAAACGGCCGAAAAATCGGAAGTAGAACATCTGCCCATTGATTTCAATGGGAAAACGGCGTTCTGTTCCGACTGAGCGTTTTTCACAGCGCTTCTTACGCGTAAAAAAAACAGCCACGAAAAAGTGCAGGTCACTTCTTGGGACGTTTTTGGAGGCGTTTTTCATTGACTCTATGGGTATGTTTACACAACCTATTTTCAGACGTAATTCAGACGTTTTACACCTCGAATTACGCCTGAAAACACGGCTCCATTACGTCTGCAAACATCTGCCCATTGCTTGCAATGGGTTTTACAATGTTCTGTTCAGACGAGGTGTAATTTTACGCGTCGCTTTCAAAAGACGTCGTGTAAAAAGACACCCGCGTCAAAGAAGTGCATGTCACTTCTTTGGACGTTTTTGGAGCCGTATTTTATTGACTCCATTGAAAAACAGCTCCAATTACGTCCGTAGTGGATGCCGCGAAAAACGCGAGGACTTGCAAAAACTTCTGAAATTCAGCTCCGTAATTTCAGACGTATTTTGCATTTGCGTGTGAACATACCCTTCCGAAAAAAGCTCCAAAAACGGCCGTAAAAAATGCAACGAAAATCGCGACTGGCTTAAAAAAATGTCTGAAAATCAGGAGCCGTTTTCCCTTGAAAACAGCTCCGTATTTTGAGACGTTTTCGAGTTTGTGTGTGAACATACCCTTAGTCTTCTCTACCAAGGCATCACCAAAGGTTCTAGAATATGTACAATGTCCTACCTTTCTTCCCTTTCTTCATTCTTTGCATTGATAAACCAGAACTGTGCATCTACTGAGTTTCTATTTTGTGAATTAAGTTTCAGTTTACAGTAACAATCATCATTATATACTCCATAAGGTTCTTTTAGATGTTATGCAATGGTACATTATCGCCCTCTAGAGCACCCCAGTGGAAATACAAGCAGTGTGAAAACATCGGATTACGCATATTTCTGTTTTTAATAGGTGACCACCTAAAATACAGGCAGTTTATTTTCACTTTAGAGCAATGTCTTCTTAACCCAGTTTTTCTTGTATTGACACCATGTTATATAATTTCATAGTGGTGACAATGGCACTGTGCACATTTTTTCACGTTTATAAATAAGAAGGCAAGTTACATGTTTAAACTAAATCTCCACATTTGCTCAATATTGGCTATAGATATATTGCAATATCTCTTAACTATCCTTACAGTTTCCACTTATTTTTAGTTATTTTTTTTACTAAAAATCTATTGCAACTTGGAAACCATCAACAAGCTGCTGTTAATGGATCTGTTAGGCTGGATTCACACGAGCATGTTACGTCCGTAATGGATGGAACGTATTTCGGCTGCAAGTCCCGGACCGAACACACTGCAGGAAGCCGGGCTCCTAGCATCATAGTTATGTACGACGCTGGGAGTCCCTGCCTCTCCGAGGGAACTACTGTCCCGTACTGAAAACATGATTACAGTACAGGACAGTTGTTCCGCAGCGAGGCAGGGACTCCTAGCCACGAACACCTTTCCGTATCGCTACGGAAGGGTGTCCGTGCCGTAGAACTGTGCCGGGAAATATGGAACATGTCCTACTTTTCGTTTTTTGCAAGCCGTGCCTTCATACCACGAAAATGTGGCCCGCGGGTGTCTGTGGCCGGTCGTGCCCGCAATCGCAGGCTGTGATTACGGGCACGGCCGTGTGCATGAGGCCTTCCGTATATTTACGGAAAGGTGCCCAGGCCAGAGAAGTGTACCGCAAAATATAGGACATGTCCGTTCTTTTGCTTATCACGGTATGGGAGATACTTTATATGGGATCACGACCCTCAAATGCAGGTGGCATTCTGCGGCCTTCGGCGGCCAGCCATGTGAGCAATCGCGGGCCGTAATTACGGGCACGGCCGTGTGCATGGGGCCTTACTGTGGGACACTCAGCCAGCCGTCATGAGCAGTCAATAGAGTTAAAAGTAGTCTGTGGGGACCATCACAGCGCCCCCAACACAGTCTGTTCTAGTTATTTCTGTGCTACACATCAGTTTCCTCCATCTGAGCAGAAATATCTTCAAGCAAATATCTGAACATCTGCTCAAGTTCATGGCAACAGTACACTTACCTGCAAACAGTCTGTGAAAGACCTAAAATGCGTCTGTGAACGTGACCCTTATATCCCAATCAAAGCCTGAAAATGAGGCCTCATGCAAATGAACGTATTTTTGTCCTCCAGTAAATACTGGCGTAAATACGGGTCCTTGGTCACACGTATTTGACCCGTATTACACCAGTATTTACGGACGTGTGATTGCAGAACAATGATATACTTAAGAGAAAAGGGGGCCCCAAGCAGACATCAAACTGGGCCCCCAGTTTTAAAGTTTTATTACCCAGGACAAAAAGGCCTTGCGTTTGTTTCCCTTCCATGCCTTGTCTATGTCCCTTGGGACAATTCACCAACCCCTTGTTTGCTAACAATGCAGTTCCTCTGGACAGGGCAGTCCAGTACAGGTTCTTGCCACTCAATAACAAAGCAATGTTACCAACTTAGGATTGGTCCCCCTCGCTCCAAGGGTCCTATAGCCACTGCATGGTCTACGCTATGCAAGCAAATCACTGGTGACTATAGTGGATCCAGGGGTAGTTAAAACAGCTAAAATTTCTGAGGACCCCACTAAATAGCTCCCCAAATCTCAGCTTTGTGAACACCTGTAAGTGTGACATGATGGGGGGTATTGGTTTAACTGAAGGCAGTAAGTGGTAATGCTTTAAAGGGTCCCATAATATTAAGATGATCATAAGGTGTTCCACAGTTGAGACCCCCAGAGATTAGCTGTAATTTGGAAGGGACGGACCTGATAGCTAGTGTTACATCCCCCTGCTGCGCCACCACAGGCTAAATTGAGCATTACATGGTTCTTAATGCAATCAATGGGCTGTCTATATAATGCACACCTCCACAGACAGGAACGCAGGGCTTCATTTTTTAACAGAGAATTCCCTAATAGGGTGTTTGGAAATGAGTTTTCTTAACCAGACAACCCCGACAGTGACGTTCTTCAAGACATGGCGCTTCTATCTACTGTCTGAGGTCAAATGGAAAGTCCTGAAAATAAATTATCTACCAAATAGTCAGTACCATAATGTCAAATAATGCCATCATCAAAATCAGAGAGCAGTGTTACTATCACCAACAATATGACTTTATTGTACACAAACATTAGAGCAGCATTCAGGATTATCTGGTACAGATTTCATGGTCAAAGAGACCGTCTTATAATAGTCTCTTCTAAATTCTCAACAATTACAGGTAGTAGAGAGATTCCAGAATAACATCACTAAATTCACAGTTCATTGCCATTTTGGATACAGGAAGAACATCGTGTTGATCTTTGGCCTGCGTAACATATATTTGCAGCGCCCCCTGTGCTGAGAGGATATGACAGTATACAAGAACATTAAAAACACAGGTCAGATATTGTGCTCTTTCTACAGGTGTACTTATCCCGTCAGCGTCACTGTCCACACGTACTGGATATAACATGCTTCACTTTCGAAAGTTTTATAGTGGAATGAGTAACAGAGATAGAAGGCACCACACAGTACAAATCTAGATATAGGATCATGCGATCACCAACACACACTCTCCAATACTTCGCTCACGCTCTAACTAAGCTGAAATGCAGTTTTGCATGATCTGACCCTTCTCCCAACCCATTACCCATTATGCAACTGGGATTTTGTTCCGCTTGGTGTTTCTATGGGCAGCTATCTCCAGAGTATGACTACTGAGCACCATTGTTATGGTGTACCTACCATGGTAACAGGCAGTGAAGAAGCTATGGGGCCCAGCACATGAAGGTGTCAATATACCACTGTGTTAATAAAGACTACGGGAAAGTTAGTGAATGAGGGGAGAGGTAGCATAACATGGATTACTGAGTGCTGAGGCCTAGGAAGTGAAGGAAATAGACAGAACAATGGCTATGATTCTCATAATTTTTCTATTTATTGAACATAATGCTGATGGTTATCTTTACAGGGAGGTTAGTGCACCATTCTAAGTTTTGCTCTGAGGACCCACTGTTACTTGTTATGCCATAGGTCATAGGTCACCCAAGACAGCACAAGATTCCGAATTCTGCTCAATAATCATGATCTGGAGACATCTAGGTGGGATAAGACTGGAGACCTCTGCAGGACAGGGCCACAGGTAAGCAAGGGTATGTTCACACATGTGGTCACAACGCCAGCAGAAATAACACTAGTACAATGTATAGAGCACTTTCCTGAAACAGTTATCATATCTTGTATGTTAGGTTACCCCACATTTGGATAAGGTGAGGTTCTTCTCGTAGAACATAATCTGATTATTCTTCTCCTTTTCTATATGGCCTAGTGACTAATAACGACCTCACTGCTCTTTATTATAAGCCCCATCAGGTCATGTTTAGAAAGGAAGAGGGATGGGAATACAGCACTAGGAAGACCCAGAAGCAACATCCAGCATGGCTACCAGTGCTGGGCACTCGTTGAATTCAATAAGTGCCATGGACCCCAAATGCAGGTTCACTTATTTTGAGATGTTAATGTTAAATTATTATTTTAGGGAATTGCATTAACAATTCCACAGTATTAATCTCCTACTAGAATCACCATGTTTACACGCAGGGGCAGTTTAGGCAATAGAGGAGGGGAATACAGTCTCTATTTATGACAGCCTGTATTCTCTGAATGGGTTTAGCTGACAGACACTCCTTGTTCCGTTTAGAAAATGTATGCAGCTTGAAACATACAGTACATAATTTTATTTTATCATATACTCTTTGCTTAAAAATAAAATATAAAAATATAATTATAGCATAGATAGTTTATAAATTAATGTGACAATACTCCTTAGACTCATATATTATATATACATATATATGTGTGTATATACAGTATATATATATATAATTATTTTTTTATATTTATTTATATATATATATATATATATGTATATATACAACTATATAGTCAGCAGATCTAAGAGCTAGCATCTCTATAATATACCTTCATTACTGATTTTGCTGATTTGACTCCTTTTGGACAATATTTTACTTTCTGAAGTCAAGAAGAGTCTATATCTATGAAAGCCACCATCTTGCAGACTAGCTGCCATTGACAAACTACATATGATGCAGTGGTGTACATACAAGAGAGAGGGAGCCACATAGCACAGATCAAAATGCTACCCCCACCCCTATTATGTTGCAAGCTTTTGCCACCCAGGACGAAAGGGCTTGGTGTTTGTTTTCCGTTCTAAAGGGGGTTTTACACAGGACGATTATAGGGCAGACGAGCGTTCATATAACGCTCGTTGCTGATACTTGCCCTGTGTAAACGGGAATGATCAGCAGATGAGCTAGCCAACGCTCGTTCATTTGCTGATCGTATCGTTTTAAAAACGCAAAAGATTATCGTTGTCGGCAGCACATCTTGGTGTGTAAACAGGGAGACGCGCTGCCGACATCATAATAATGGATGGGGACGAGCGATCGGAGTAACGACCGCTCGTCCCCATTCATAGCTCCGTGTGACAGGAGCAAGCGAGCGCCGATCCACGATGTCTCGTTGATCGACACTCGCTGCACCGGCCGCTTATTGGCTGGTGTTAAAGAGCCTTAACTCTTGGGTCAATTCCGCACCCTCTTGTTTGCTAACAATGCAATTTCTCTGGAGATGGGAGTCCCCACAGGTTCTCTACACCCAGCAGTAAAGGGTATGGGACCAACCAGAGCTTGGTCCCATCTCTCCAATAAGAAGATAATCACATAGATGCCAGAGTTTACAGAGAACCAGTGATAACCAAAGATGGAGCTTCTCCTTACCTTTATTACTCAATGTGAAACATTATGCACTTTCCCTAAAGGCCGTTTTACACGGGCCAATTATTGGGCAAACGAGCGTTCATGTGAACACTCGTTCCCGATCATTGCCCTGCAAACGCTCATTCATCGGCTGATCGTGTTGTTCATGCAGCAGAAAATGTTATCGTTGTTGGCAGCACATCTCCCTGTGCAGGGGAGATGTGCTGCCGACATGATGGTCATACATTACTCATCATAGTTCCTCAATGATTGGTGCTCGTTTACACGGCCCATGTCGGGCTGTGTAAGGGGACCCTACGTCTTAGATTCTGAAAAGAGCTAACCAGTATATCAGCCAACCAGATGCTAGCTCTCATGACTTGGCACTCTACCAGAGAGATGACTGATTATTTCTGATTGGTTAATTTGTTTTGTTAGATACTTAAACTTATGCTTCATATTAGTAATTCATTCCCAGCACAATAGTACTTAATTCACAAATCTATACAGAACATTTCTGCCTACATAATACTACCATACAGTACCAAATAACCCAATAACAGTGCCCAAATAATTTTGTAGCGGTTCAGATGGCACTAGGTTCTGATGGGTGCATAAGTAGGGGCCCAACCCGATATCAATGTAGAAGTACTATGCCCACCACTTGGAGTAAATGCAAAGAATTATTTATTTTCATGCCAGTGTGGAAGTTTCGGTCTAACCCTAGACCTTCCTCAGGTAATTGTTATGATAGAACCTGCGTGACGGTGCTATAGAATCATGGCTAACCGCTGTGGAGACACAGGTTCCAGCATACCATAGTGCCTGAGGAAGGTCTAGGATTAGACCGAAATGTCCACACTGGCATGAAAAGAAATAATTCTTTGCATTTACTCCAAATGGTGTGCATAGTACTTCTTCTACAGTGCCCAAATAATACCACAACCATCACATTGATATAAATGTGAGATGACCTGTCAGAGAGTAAGACTAGAGTAGAAAGCTTGAAGTGGGAATGTAGTGTTGGTGACCCCAGGGAATTTGCCTCTTTTACCCTTTCAGATTGCAGCTACTTCCGCAGCTACTTGTCTGGCTCCCTGTCTGCGCCAGGCATATCCCTTGCAGCGAAGTATTGAATGGCACTCATTCAGATGAAGAGCCACTCTGGCTCATAGAGGAGAGTCCAGAGTAGGGGGATCCCACTCTTTGATGTCCATATGTCCTAATAGGGCATACGCACAGGGATTGTTTTCATGAGAGACAACCTTTAACTTTAGGGCATCCTGTACAGTGAGGGCCAGTGCCCTTTAAATAATTACAATTATTTCTTCTTTTTAAACTCCACTTAATCAGTTTTCCTTTAAGTAAATAAAATTGTAGAGAGGCAACAGGAAGAAATGTGTTACATTCTACTCTATTTTACCAACCTGCTGTTAGAAAGACAACATTATATCTCCTGCTGAGGGTGCGGGTCATGTGATTAATTCCAATCTTTCTCTGCAATAACTAATATGTTAATAGGAGCCTCAAAGATTCTCCCCGTTTATTATTCACTTTAAATGGCTATTATGTTTGTGGTTATGAAACCACAGATTGCATCTGCATGTATAGAGGTGAATAATAATCACGTTCAGATAATTATCTACACAATGGTGGGATCATGGCACGCATACACACAAAGTGTACATCTCTGCGTGCTACAATATGTATGCGGTCTGTCAGGACAATCTTTTCACAAAATCACAGTTTACCCATAGAAATATGTTTACATTTGCACTGAGACATTTATCAGATAGCACGAGGGACATTCTGTATAAGTGGGTGTAGCTATAGGAAGGTGCAGAAGCAGCAGTCACACATGAACCCTGGTGCCTAAGGGGGCCTAAAGGCTCCTCTGCCAATTAAGACGCAGATGGGACATGGTAGGTGGGCAGGGCCGTATTTGGAGTTGGTGCTGCCCTAAGCACTTTTAGTGCTGACGCCCCCGATAACGCAGGTTTTTCGCTGCAAAAATTACAACATGTGATAATTGTTGCAGGTTTTACCTCCCCAATGAATTCAATAGAGAAAACCTGCAACAGAAAACCAGCGATCCCGCAGCATAAATTGACATGCTGCGGATTAAAAAAAATGCACTGCAGGTCAATTTATTAACGTTTTTTCGTGGGTTTTTTATGCAGCGTGTGGATGAGATTTGTTCACATCTCATGAACTTTGCTTCTACTGTATTATGCTGCGGACTTTTCGCAATGAAATCCGTTGCGTAAAATCCGCAGTGTTTACGCTATGTGTGGACATACCCTAAAATAAATGCTTAGTGCTACCCCATTAACATTCCCTCCCCTGCCCCCCACATGAACACTGGGGCCCATTTCCCCTATTATTGATTAGGTCACAGTTTATTATTTTTTACGGCCATTTTTGGAGCTGTTTACCCCTCCTGCAGCCCCCTTCCCGACTGGAGCAAATTACGCCCTGCAGGTTACATCAGTGCTTTGTCCTACTATTAAAAGTAGGCCAATGAACTGAGGTAATCTGGGACCATATGAAGTAAACTAACCAATGACAGCTTAGAGCTGACACTGATTAGTTTACTGTTACAGACCCAGAAAGGTAAGTATAATAATGGTTTTGCTTTTTTACGTATAAGGGTATGTTCATACGGAGTGTTTTCAGACAGTTTTTGGGCCGTGAATGTACCAAAAAACGGCTGAAAAATCGGAAGCAGAGATTTTCAAAACGGACACGTAAAAAAACAGGCGCAAAAAAGAAGTGCATGTCACTTCTTCAGCCGTTTTTGGAGCCCTTTTTCATAGACTCTATAGAAAAACAGCTCCAAAAATGGCCGTAAAAAACGCTGCGATTAGAGGCAGACACGCCGGGGTTAGAATTGATTGTGTCACGGCTGAAACAGTTATTGGTTCTTGAGAGGGTGGAGGTGGAAAGGCGGAAGGAAACGGGAACCAAGAAGCTATTTGATAAGTGGCAAGTATTTATAGAAACGCAATGTACAACAGCCGAAATAGCGGAAATTGTTAGGCCTTTCCAGTACACAAAGTGCTACTGCACGCAGCTCTTGGCAGGCGTTTTAGGGAGGATGCAACTGTGAACCAGCTGGGGGAGAAATGATGAGTGGAAACTCATTGATGATCTAGGTGGTGTTGGAGTTGGGGGAGTCATGTTTGTTTGGTCCATCTGAAGATCGACAATTATGCCATGTTTCTATGTTGGTGTGTTTATATGTTATGTTGAATTTAATTTAAAAGTTAATCCCATGACAGTTTAGTGCTGCGCACTCATGATGTAACTCTTACGTGAAATGTTTGTAAGAAAATGTGAAAACTGACAATAAAAAGGATATTTTAAAAAAAACGCTGCGACAATCGCGAGTGGCTTAAAAAACGTCTGAAAATCAGGAGCTGTTTTCCCTTTAAAACAGCTCCGTATTTTGAGACAAATTTGATTTTTTGTGTGCACATACCCTTAGTGTTACAAATGTGTTTTGTTTTTTTGTGTGTTTTTTTACAGGTTTGGTCATTGGACTACATTGGATTCGAGGACTACTTTGATTATGGTGCTTTTATTTTTAATAAAATGGTTAAAGAGGGGTGTGTGGGGGGCTTTTATTTCAATAAAATATTTTTTCTGTGTTGGTGTTTTTTTTTAACTTCTTTACAACTGCCTTAGTAATGGTGGCAGTCTGATAGACCGCGTCCATTACTAAGGAGGGGCTTAGTGTTAGCCGGTGAAGAGGCTAACACTAACCCCTTATTATTACCCCGGTACCCACTGCCACCAGGGGTGCCGGGAAGAGCAGGGTACAATCCAGTACCCGACCATCTGTAGTGATGGTCGGGTATTGGGGAGACAGCGAGCTGGTATTATTAGCCTGGGAAAGCCTAAAAATAATGGCCCTTCCCACCCTGGTAATACTAGCCTGCTGCTGCTGTGTTGTATCCTGCTGGTTAACTATTTATTTAAAAAAAACAACGTGGGGTCCCCCCCATTTTTCATAACCAGCCAGATTCAATAAAGCAGCAGCCTAGCGGCCGCCCGGTGTCCCGCCATCACTACAAATGGTCGGGTACTGGAGACAGAATATGGGGGTGTTTTGCAGTGCGTCCGCCATGTTCTGTCTTCGGTGCCGGCGGGCATTTGCGCAGCACTGGACGAATCACATCATGCTAACCGTGCACGCACTCTTGTCAGGAGCGGGGCAATGGCTGTATTACACAGCCGCAACCTCGCTTACTATGTTCATGTCTAACAATACTAAGCTGTGTGGCCACACAGCTTAGTATCAAAATACATGAATTAACGTTATTGAACATTTACTTACCTGACCTGCTGCAGTGCCGTACTGTCCTGCTCTGCCATCCAAGTCTAAGACACACCCACTATTCGTGTATTGGCCACAGCTGCTCACGTGAGCAGTTCTGGCCAATCCATTAACAAGGGGCGTGTCTTACAGCCTAAGAAGCGCATCCCCCTGTCCTGTGAGTGACCTGACTGGTGGCCGGTCAGGTCACAAGATAAATTTTTAACAATAATTAAAAAAATAAATAAAAAGGATCCTGCAAACCCCCCTGCTGGATTCTTTCGGCACTGCACTCCCAGTGCCTAGTAGCAAATACAGCCCTGTAGGTGGGGGAACTGTTACAGATTTAGAAAGTTACATCTCTGCTATTTAAACTTTGTTATAGACAATTTCAGAACATGAAAATAACTAAAGTGCACCTACCATAATCCCAATCCCTCCTTAGGCAGCTATAGATGTGTATTAGATGTAGCAGGTCTATAGCCTACTCCCTGCTGGTTCATGTAAACGCTCGTTTTCTCTCCCCATGCTTGCCGAGTGGGTGGGCACTTCATGGTGTGATGTAAGAGCTGTGTTGTTTGCTCTGAACCAATCAGATGTCTCCCATCTGCTGCTCCTCCTTACCTTTCACACACACACTGAGGGAGAGAGAATGGGAGAGAGAATGCAGCTGCATCCCCCTCCTACCTCTCCTATGTACGATTTTGCATTAGGCTGATTTTTTGGCAACTGAAAAGGGTTTCTATACAGTTACAAAGAGCTTGCAGGCAGGGAAAGAGAACTACAGGCTCCTGGTAGGTGGAAGCAGCTAGGATCCTGGAAGCAGCTAGTTTATGCAAAAAAATATAATTATAGATACGCTCTAAAGGAAACCTGTCACTAAGGTCATGCCGCACCTAACCAAAGTCATAATCAACTATGTTTAACTCCAAAGGGCTGCTGCGTTTTAGAGAAAACATAGCACTAGGTCATGGCCTGCGGAATGATGCATGTCATGCGGGCTCAGGCAGAAGTGTCAAGCTGAACTCTGCTTGATTGCTATTGGCAACACTCTTTTTTCAGGGAACTTTCATTACATAAAACCCCAAAACTATAAGACAACCCTTTAAAAGCCTATATAGTATCTGTGCCTTGTTGAGTGGATGAGAAGCAGCATACAAAGGACACTTGACTCAATGCTATCCTATAATTGAAAGAGTGCCCCAAAGGACAATTGTCTCCCTTTCTCCCTGGCAAGCCCTCCCAGGAGTCTTTTCTAATCACTATTTTAAGAGCAGTGTACTGGTAACCTTATTGTAACTATGTATTATATTATATAATATCTTTGGAGTGGTTATGGGAAACATAGATCAAATCCTGATCATAGTTTGTACCCCAATGTGCTCACCATAAGGCTGAGTTCACACTGGGCAGAAACACTGCGTAATCGGGAATTCTGGGCAAAAAACCGCACCAAACTGTGGTGCAGATTTTGGCCGGAATGTACACTGCGTAAAACCGCAGCACTTAGCCGGACTGCTGGCAGGCTAGCCTCCTGGGATGACATTTCATCCCAGGAGACTACTGCATCCTGTGATTGGTTGTAGCGGCCGTCATCCCAGGAGGCCAGGAAGAATATCACAGCTCCAGAGAAAAATATAATAATAATAATAATACAAAAATACCAGGAGGCTGACCCTCTGACATCTTCCAGGCCGGCCTCTTGGGATGAAGTTTCATCCCATGTGACCGCCGCTACAGCCTGTGATTGGCTGCCTCGGTCACATGAAATGAAACGTCATCCCAGGAAGGCCAGCCTGGAGGAAGAAACACAGACTCCTGGGTAAGTTGTTTTTTTTTTATCTGAGTTATGTTTTTTTGCGGTGGAATTGCTGCAAACCTGCTGCAAAAAAAAAAAAACAATTGCTATTTGTTGTGGGTTTTACCTCCAGATTAAATTCAATAAGAAAAACCCACAACAAATAAGCAGCGTTTATACAAATACAATTGACATGCTGCGGAAAAATATTCTGCACCGCAGCTCAATTTCTGAGAAGTTTTTCCGCAGCGTGTGGATGAGGTTTGTTTTATCTCATCCACTTTGCTGCTACTGTTTTTGCTGCGGATTTTCCGTATTTAAATCCGTTGCGGAAATTCTGCAGTATTTACGTAACGTGTGAACTGACCCTGACTCTTTAATATGAGGCACCATCTCAGTAACATTTCATCAGAGACAGATCAGGATTTCCTTACTCTTAGGCCCCATGCACACGAACGTATTTTTGCGGCCGCAATTCACCCGCAAATCTGCAGGTGAATTGTGGCCCCATTCATTTCAATGGGCCCATTCACACGACCGTGGTTTCCACGGTCCGTGCATGACCCAGGAGCCTGGACAGCAAAAAGAACGGACATGTCTTATTACGGCCGTGTTTTGCGGTCCAGGCTCATAGAAATTAATGCACGCGGGTGACACTCCGCGGCCGTCCGAGCCGCAAATCACGGCCGTGCATACCACTACGGTCGTGTGCATGAGGCCTTATAAGATAATGCCTCCTAACAATAAATGTGTGTTTGCAACACACTTGTAAAGGCAATATTGATTAGCTTCAGAAGATACAGGCTTTCTTTTATAAACTTAAAAAGGACTAAAATTCAAAGGCATTCAAAACATGGTACCTATCAACTGTACTGTGCGTTCCCCTTTCACCCCAAGCTCCTCACAACATCCTCCACACATCATCATGTGCCCCTGATACACTCTCATACAAACACAGCTAAAATAAATACTGTACACGAGATGAGTTGTGTCAATAAATACATGGTGGAGCGTCCGGAGCTCATAAATTCTCTGGGACGTACACGAGAAGAGATAATTATCCTCGAGACTCAAGAGACCTAGGAAGCAATATAAGATGTTGAAGAAGAAAGTATAAACAAGAATAAAGTATAGTATTGCTATAGCAAACAATGCAAAGAAATCCTAATATACATAAACACACTACTAGGGGGATCTCCCTGGTTATTCTCTTCTCTGGGGGAGGGGGCTGTACTCTATCACTTTCTGAAAACTGTAATAATTTATGACATTTATCCGACCTTTATCTCGCATTGATTGCAGCTGCTACAAAGCACACACCCCGCTGCACTGTATGTACCGCCAATGCAGAAACGAAGTGTGTGCCTCGAAAATGGCCTTTTTTTTAAAAAAAGGAAACCGACATGTAAAAAAAATATTATATACACACATTATATCTCTGTTTCGTGTTCCGTGCTAACTGATGCCTCCACAGCAAAAGAAAAATCATATTTAGACATTCTGCGTGACATGAACATATTTTGCATGGACCACAGGTGCTTAGGCATTAATATGGTCCTGTTGGCAGAATGTACTTTACGCCAAACAAAAAATATTTGCCACTAATTTTAGTCTGATAAAAACGCCACCAAAAACGCATGAAAATGCAGCAAACCGCTATGTGTGACTCCACCCAACAAGCAGCTAGCCGCATCCTAATAAATGCGTTTCTATTATCACAATTACTGGGTGATTGTTGGACAGACAGAAGGGAATACTCTACGATAATGGGGATGCTCGGATTGTAAACTAAGTAGCTCATATACTGTTCTTGCACAATAGCCCTCTGCTGTCTATGTCTGCCCATGGATTGCATGCTGTATGTATGTATTGTTGCCCCTCCATCCTCACAGCTAATCAGAAGTGCCAAGAGGGCAGGCTCCTTCCGACTGGGCACACATTAAAAAGTGAGTTGCGGCACCTATAGTTATATAGGTTGTATTGGGTTCTGGAAAATAGTCTGCGTGTGTGTAGTACTCAATATGAGTGTAGAGGTCCCCGCAATGCTCCATATGTTCTCATTGGCTTTGTGTTTTTTTGGGGCATTAAAAAAAAATTTATTATCTGGACCTGCATAAGGATATTTTATTATGCCCCATGGTAAGTCTCATAAAATTAAATATTTAAAGGTGTTATTTAAAGGCTCCCCATACTTCTAGAACCAGCACTATGTATCCTAGGACTTTTTAGCTCCTTTAAATCCTTATAATGAAATGTAGAGAATATATTATTTACAGAACTTTTCATATATGACTCTGGAGGTTTTAAAAGTGCTTGTGAGCAGGATTATAAACTGTGCGGAAGGAAAGGTAAATGGTGTGGAAGTGAAGTGTTTTTATAGGAGAGCACAATAATCTCTGACACAGTCATGTTCTCGATGAGGTGGAAGACATGAATTAATTGTATAAGTTGCCTATGAAATACGTGAACAGCTACAATACAGATGTATACACAACAGAAGGGAAATGAGCCACGAGATATTACTCTAAACTGAGTGAAGACATGTGCAATTGAATTAGTTTTATAATTGCAGACATGGGAATCCGCTCTTTTTAGTCCACATGGTTGTGGTAACAGGTGTATTAAATAGTGTATACCATTTTACCATCTATACGCATATAATGTACATTAACTGTTAAGTAACTTTGTAAATACATATTTTTTTCAGTCTTTGAAAGACAGAGATCGTGCTCTCTTCACCCAAGTGCAGTCTGTCACACAAAAAGTGCTCACTCAAATGTGGCCTATCCGCCCTCTCCAAAAGGAGATTTGGCCTCTGACCTATTCCCTAATCCTTTGAACCAGAAGGGCCGGAAGTGGTCAGGCACAAGTGGCTCGCTGAGGCTTAGAGAGATCTTCTGTGCTCCAGTCTGCCTAGACTGACACTCAAAAATCTAAGTTTAACCCCTTCCCTCTTTAGCCACTTTTGACCTTCCTGACAGAGCCTCATTTTTCAAATCTGACATGTGTCACTTTATGTGGTAATAACTCCGGAATGCTTTCACCTATCCAAGCGATTCTGAGATTGTTTTCTCGTGACACATTGGACTTTATGTTACTGGCAAAATTTGCTCGATATGTTCAGTATTTAATTGTGAAAAACACCAAAATTTAGCGAAAAATTGCAAAAATTAGCATTTTTCTCAATTTAAATGTATCTGCTTGTAAGACAGGCAGTTATAATACACAAAATTGTTGCTAATTAACATCCCCCATATGTCTACTTTAGATTGGCATCGTTTTTTGAACATCCTTTTATTTTTCTATGACCTCACAAGGCTTAGAACTTTAGCAGCAATTTCTCACATTTTCAAGAAAATTTCAAAAGGCTATTTTTACAGGGGCCAGTTCAGTTGTGAAGTGGTTTTGAGGGCCTTATATATTAGAAACCCCAAAAAAGTCACCCCATTTTAAAAACTTCACCCCTCAAAGTATTCAAAACAGCATTTAGAAAATGTCTTAACCCTTTAAACATTTCACAGGAATTAAAGCAAAGTAGAGGTGAAATTTACAAATTTCATATTTTTCTGCAGAAATACATTTTTAATACAATTTTTTTTATAACACAGAAGGTTTTACCAGAGAAATGCAACTCAATATTTGTTGCCCAGTTTTTGCAGTTTTAGGAAATATCCCACATGTGGCCGTAGCGTGCTACTGGACTGAAACACCGGCCTCAGAAGCAAAGGAGCACCTAGTGGATTTTGGGGCCTTATTTTTGTTAGAATATATTTTAGGCACCATGTCAGGTTTGAAGGGCTCTTGCGGTGCCAAAACAGTCAAAATCCCCCAAAAGTGACCCCATCTGGGAAACTAGACACCTCAAGGAAATTATCTAGGGGTGTAGTGAGCATTTTCACCGCACAGGTTTTTTACAGAAATTATTGGAAGTAGGCCGTGAAAATTAAAATCAACATTTCTTCAAAGAAAATGTAGGTTTAGCGATTTTTTTTCTCATTTCCACAAGGACTAAAGGAGAAAAAGCACCGCAAAATTTGTAAAGCAATTTCTCCCGAGTAAAACAATACCTCACATGTGGTAATAAACGGTTGTTTGGAGACACGGCGTGGCTGAGAAGGGAAAGAGCGCCATTTGGCTTTTGGAGTTCACATTTAGCAGGAATGGTTTGCGGAGGCCATGTCACATTTACAAAGCCCCTGAGGGGACAAAACAGTGAAAACCCCAAACAAGTGACCCCATTTTGGAAACTATACCCCTTGAGGAAATTATCTAGGGGTATAGTGAGCATTTTGACCCCACAGGTTTTTTGCAGAAATTTTTGCAAGTAGGCTGTGAAAATGAAAATCTACATTTTTTCAAACAAAATGTAGGTTTAGCTAATTTTTTTTCATTTCCACAAGGACTAAAGGAGAAAAATCACCATAAAATTTGTAAAGAAATTTCTCCCGAGTAAAACAGTACCCCACATGTGGTAATAAACGGCTGTTTGGACACACGGCGAGGCTGAGAAGGGAAAGAGCGCCATTTGGCTTTTGGAACTCAAATTTAGCAGGAATGGTTTGCGGAGGCCATGTTACATTTACAAAGCCCCTGAGGGGACAAAACAGTGGAAACCCCCCACAAGTGACCCCATTTTGGAAACAACACCCATTGAGGAAATTATCTAGGGGTATAGTGAGCGATTTGACACCACAGTTTTTTTGCAGAAATTATTGGAAGTAGGCCCTGAAAATAATAATCTACATTTTTTCAAAGAAAATGTAGGTTTAGCTAATTTTTTCTCATTTCCAGAAGGACTAAAGGAGAAAAAGCACCACAAAATTTGTAAAGCAATTTCTCCCGAGTAAAACAATACCCCACATGTGGTAATAAACGGCTGTTTGGACACACGGCAGGGCTTAGAAGGGAAAGAGCACTATTTGACTTTTTGAGATCACATTTAGCAGGAATGATTTGCGGAGGCCAGGTCACATTTGCAAAGCCCCTGAGGGGACAAAACAATGAAAACGCCCAAAAAGGGACTCCATTTAGGAAACTACACCTCTTGAAGAATGCATCTAGGGGTGTAGTGAGCATTTTGACCCCACAGATGTTTCATAGAATTTATTAGAATTAGGCAGTGAAAATAAAAACAGTCCTTTTTCTTCAATAAGACGTAGCTTTAGCGCAAATTTTTTCATTTTCTCAACAAATAAAGGAAAAAAAGAACCCAACATTTGTAAAGCTATTTCTCCCGAGTACGGCAATACCCCATATGTGGTCATAAACTGCTGTTTGGGCAAACGGCAGGGCTCAGAAGGGAAGGACCGCCATTTGGAGTGCAGATGTTGCTGGATTGGTTTCTGGGCACCTGTGGGCCCAAAACAGTGGAAACCCCCCAGAAGTGACCCCATTTTGTAAACTACACCCCTCAATGCATTTACCAAGGGGTGTAGTAAGCATTTTAACCCTGCAGGTGTTTTGTAGAAATTAGTGTGCGCTCAATGTTGCAGAGTGAAAATGGGATTTTTTTCCATAGATATGCCAATATGTGGTGCCCGGCTTGTGCCACCATAACAAGACAGCTCTCTAATTATTATGCGGTGTTTCCCGGTTTTAGAAACACCCTACATGTGGCCCTAATCTTTTGTCTGGACATATGACAGGGCTCAGAAGTGAAGAGTACCATGCGGAGTGGAGGCCTAATTTGGCGATTTACAAAGTATTGGTTCACAACTGCAGAGGCTCAGATGTGAAATAATAAAAAGAAACCCCTGATAAGTGACCCCATTATGGAACTGCACCCCTCAAGGCATTTATTAAGGGGTGTAGTGAGCATTTTCACCCCACAGGTCTTTTCCATAAATGAATGCGCTGCGGATGGTGCAAATTAAAAATTTATATTTTTCCCTAGATATGCCATTCAGTGGCAAATATGTCATGCCCAGCTTATGACGCTGGAGACACACACCACAAAAATTGTTAAAAGGGTTCTCACGGGTATGACGGTGCCATATATGTTGAAGGAAACTGCTGTTTGGGCACGCTGTAGGGTTCAGGGCCGAGGGAGCACCATTTGGCTTTTGGAGAGCGGATTTTGCTTGGTACTATATTTGTTTGAGTATTGCTGGTGTTTTATAATGTGGGGGTACATGTAAGCGGGGCGGAGTATATAAGGGGCATAGTCAGGTGGTATAAAAAAATAAAAATAATCCATAGATGTGTGTTACGCTGTGAAGCAATCCTTTCTGCACAGGCCGGTGTCGCACTGATAAATGGTGTCATTTCTTATCCCCCTTTTGGTCCACACTCCGCGCCTTTGTAGTTTGGGGAATTTTGCTGGGAAAGTATTATCCTGGTATAATACGGGCACCGTCGCTTCCATCGGATATGATTGGGCCCTCCCTTCCTGGTTCCCTAATTTTAGGTCCTTGATAAATCGCCTCTTGAAACAGAAGAAATGTTCTCCTCGGGCACAACTGCATATTTTTTTATTTCCTGACTTATTGGAGCCATAACTAATTTTATTTTTCATAGACGTAGCGGTATGAGGGCTGGTTTGTTGCGGGACGAGCTGTAGTTATTATTGGTACCATTTTGGGGTACATGTGACTTTTTGATCACCTTTTATCCTATTTTTTGGGATGCCAGGTAAACCAAAAAACGCAATTCTGGCACAGCTTTTTTTGGTTTTTTTTTATACAGAGTTCACCACGCATTATAAACTACATGTTACCTTTATTCTGCGGGTCAGTACGATTCCGGCGATACCTCATTTATAGAACTTTTTTATGTTTTACAACTTTTTGCACAATAAAATTACTTTTGTAAAAAGAATGTATTTTTTCTGTCGCCAAGTTGTGAGAACCATAACGTTTTAATTTTTTTGTCGACGGAGTTGTATGAGGGCTTGTTTTTTGCGGGACGAGCTATAGTTTTTATAGGTACCATTTTTGGATACGTGCGACTTTTTGATCACTTTTTATTGTAATATTTGTAGGGCAAAGTGACTAAAAAACAGAAACTCTGGTAACGTTTTTTACGGGTTTTTTTTACGCTGTTCACCGCGTGCAATAAATAATATAATATTTTGATACCTCCGGTCGTTACGGTCGTGGCGATACCAAATACATATGGTTTATTATTATTTTTCAATAATAAAGGACTTGATAAGAGTAAAAGGGGGATTGTGTGTTATTTGATTACTTGAAACTTTTATTGTTTTCAAACTTTTATTTTTTGCACTTTTTTTTACACTTTTTTATACTTTTTTTACACTTTTTCTCAAGTCCCACTAGGGGACTTGAAGGTCCAACGGTCAGATTTTTTTTTTTCTAATACATTGCACTACCTATGTAGTGCAATGTATTAGATCTGTCAGTCATTCACTGACAGCAAGCCGTTTAGGCTTCGCCTCCCGGCGGGGCCTAAATCGGCTTCCGTAATGGCAGAGCAGGAGACCATTGTGTCTCCTGTTGCCATAACAGCAGTCGCCAGTCCCGATTGCCTGTCAGGGCTGGCGATCTGCTTGTAACCGCTACGATGCAGCAATCGCTTTCGATTGCTGCATCGAAGGGGTTAATGGCAGGGATCGGAGCTAGCTCCGGTTCCTGCCGTTACAGGTGGATGTCAGCTGTACAGTACAGCTGACTTCCACCGCTGATGACGCCGGATCAGCTCCTGACCCGGCGCCATCTTGCCGGCAGCTACGGAAGCCGATCAGGCTCCGCCGCCGGGCGGATCTTGACCGGCTTCGGTGCTAGGCAGACCGGGAGGCCAGTATTAGGCCTCCGGTTGCCATTGCAGCCACCGGAACCCCGGCAATTTCATTACTGGGGTTCCGATGAGCTGCAAACACCTTAAGTGCAGCGATCGCGTTTGAGCGCTGCACTTAAGGGGTTAATGGCGGGGATCGAAGCTAATTTCGGTCCCCGCCGTTACAGTCGGATGTCAGCTGTAAGATACAGCTGAGATCCGGTGATGATGGGACCGGCTCAGCTTCTGAGCCGGTGCCAAACGTTTGACGTACATGTACGGCAAGATGCGGGAAGTCAGTACTTTCCATGACGTACATGTACGTCAAATGTCGGGAAGGGGTTAACTATCCCACAAGGGGTAGCTAGGTTGCAGGGGGGTGAGGAACCTGATGGTCACCCATAACCCTTTTTGATCTCCTGTCCGTAGGTGACACAATCTGTCCGTAGGTGACAGAAACGTACTACAAACTGCCCGTAGGTGGCAGAGTCTGTCCGTAGGTAACATAAAGGTTGGTTGGATATTCGTAGGTAATATCCTGTAGTACTTTTAGTACCACAAGGACTTCTGCGGTTAAGTCCTGGTAATAAGGAACTCAGAGGGCAGAGCGGAAGCCCAGTGGCATGCAGCCAAAAAATTATTGTAACAAACAGGGGAAGAAAGACGCTATAACAACTAAAAAGGGGTCCTGTAATAATCAGGTTCTTTGTCAGGACTGTAATGGTCAAATGGATATGTGTGAAGTCTGATGTGGCCACAATATAGCATTGCTTTTTAGATCTATATTGCATGCTCTTGTTTTTAACAGCAGTACTGTGTAAATGTTTTAGTGTCTTGTGTATGGGGTTAAATAATTAGAGTTACAAATGTAATCAGTTCCTCTCCTCTGTGTAAAGGAATGTTTCTTATCTCTGCGCATGCGCTGTTGTCCTAAGTACAGAGGGAGTAAAATATTACAGCAGGCTGAATTTGTCTGCATAAAAGATACAAAATATGGACTGCTGGAACGTGTGGCGCTACGCTGCATATTTATGTGTTATGATATGATAATATTTAATGTTGTAATGTTTTGAAGTTAATTCAAATGAATTAAAATACAGATATTGTGAGACACAAGGTCTAGAAAATGTATGTACCCCTACAGTTCCCTACTCCCACATATAGTTTATTGGTTCGCAGTAATTAACATTAGAAGATATATTATTCTCTGTTTTATTGGATAAAGAATTACAATTGTTATTTTTGTATCTACACATGCAAGCAAGTGGTATAGTACTGCCTAAATGTCATTTTTAAAAATGTATGATGTTTTGAAACTAAATGGTTGCAAGTTATTGAAAAGATAAAATTTAGTTTTGTCAGGAAAAAGTCATTTTTGTTCCAGGCTATTGTGTATTACAAGGGGCTAAACTAGTGCCCCCAGAGTGCCTAACCTTATTACGTTGAGATATGTCGTTTTGAACCCTGTTACATTACTTCCGCAGAGTCCAAAAAGGGGGAGTAGAGATGAGACTGATCAGGTACAATTTTTTGTTTTGTTTTTGAATTTTGTTTTGTTTTGTATTTTTTTTGTTTTGATTAATGAATATGGTTCTAGGAGGTCTACAAAATGTATATGAGACCCAAAAGAGTAATCCAGATTAAATGTGTAAAACAGTAAGGGCCTGTTCACATCAGCGTTGCCCTTCCGTCTGAGGGATTCCGTCTGAGGTTTCCGTCGGGTTAACCTCTCAACGGAAAGGCAAACGGAAACCTCAGCTTCTCAATGGTGATGGAAACTTTGCTAATGGTTTCCGTTTGTCACCGTTGTGAACGGGTTCCGTTGTTTTGACGGAATCAATAGCGCAGTCGACAAGTGCAGTCATTGAGTTTTTCTGTGTAGATGGTTCCAGATCCTTCCAGAATGGTAAATATGAGGTATTGTGTAAGAGATCACTCCTCTCCAGCAAATCTGTACAGGAGGCCCGAGGTGATATCACTCTCAGATGAGTCTTTACAGATTTAGATGGGATGGAGGTGAAAATTACCTGAACAATATTAATTTTATGCCAGATCTTTGTAAGAATAATTTTTGTTTGTTTTTGTATTAATCAAGTATTTACAGGACCTGATGGGGATGATTTACAAGTGTCCTGGATTATCAGATGAATGTGGAAAAATAAAACTCCACTCTTTTGAAATAGTCTATCTATATGTGACATGGGTTTCCAATGTAAATTTGTAATGTAGAGATACTTCATCATATACAGTATGTACAAGACAGGATACGAGGCACAAGGTAAATTATCCAGAAACCACTCTCACCTTCTTGTTCATCTCAAGAAGCGGAGCTGGAGGTGCTCGCTGAGGCTTGTAACCTAGCAGAAGGTAAGACGGCCGACATTTACACTGACTCTAGGTACGCTTTTGGCATCGCCCACAATTATGGGCCCATTGGTAGTAGGAATTTTATTGGATCATCGGGTAAGCCAATTGAGAGTGCAAGAGATGACAGACCTGACAACAAGAGTATGTGCAGCCATGTATTAGTAAATTGGCTTGTCCCTGGATTCAATAATGCCACCACTAGGTTTGTAGCAGCCTGCATGATATTTGCACGGAATGATATAGGTAAAACAGCAAAGGTACCTATGAAAAGTGCACCCCGGCCAGATTACCCGTTCCAGCGACGGCAGAAGATACAACTACTCGAGGTAGAAGTGTATGAAAATGTGCTCATATGTGTAGACCTGTTCTCAGGGTGGCCTGAAGCCTGGCCAGTATCTTCCCCAGAAGTTGTGTGTAGTGACAGGGGAACAGTAGTGTGTCTAATTCCTCTCTCGATATATTAATAAAACATGATTTGAAACTGGATAAATCACTGGAGGGTGGGTATCGGTTGACATATCCATTACAAATTTCAGTCTAATAATATTTTGGCTCAGTTGTTGCGTCAACACCCTCTAAGCCACTGTGGAGAGGTGACTCTCTGCCCTCTGAAGCTAGTCTAATAATGTATGGTAGGTATATAAATATAAAGTTGGGATGTAGTTGAGACAACCAATAAGACAGTGCATTCTCTGTCTATATTGAGTAGAATCCACCATCTTCTCTTACGTGTAACTATTCTGTTGCTGTCGGCGCCGAGCTGTCCGCATTTTTTCGAACCTGGCCTCCATTTCCTCCAGCACTTTTGGTGTGTAGCGTACAACCAACTTCACTGTTCCTTGTGCTGCCTTCAGCAGCTCCACCGCCTTCTCATGCTGCTCTCCCTCCACACTCTGCAGAGAAGAAAATAGCAGCGACCTTATAATTGCATCGTGATAATTTGGTAAATATACAACACTGGTGAAAAACGCATCTGACCAAACAGAGTCAAAGAGAAGTTAAGGTTGGAAAATCCCAAGGTCATGCTTATATGAGAGGACATTTTTAATGAGGAGATTTCTACATTGGAATAACTGCTAGGGTAGCAGACATGGTATTTGCTATTGTGCCCTGCAGTCCGGACAGGACTATAGGGAGGGAACTAGGGACAATCACCCAGGGGCCTACACTACTTACCACTGATCTTCACCACCCAGTCCCCTCTAGTATTCGTAGATACTCCCATCAGCTAGACATAGAAGTTTCAAACAAAGAGTAATCTAGGGAGGACAACTCGAGTCAGTGGTTATTACTGGCACCAACAAGAGGGGGGAGGGGACCCTCACTAATTATTTTCCCAGAGGCCTCCACCAACTTTGATCCTCCTCAACTTCAGGCAGGGAAAGCTCTTAAAGGAGAAGGTCCTCTTTACTTTTCCAAGATGTTTTGGTTATTATATTGTATGTGTTCCATATAATTATAGAAGACATACCCAGTGGTCCTGGCAATAACTGTACAGCTAAAAACCTAACTTTTATTAATCACTATGCTAAAATAGTACAAGAAATAAGCAGTGGTCAAAACAACACCCTAGTGTACCCTAGTACCACCCTCAGTTGCGTAGCTATAGGGGTCGTAACAATCGCAGTTGCAACCGTGCCCCTAAGCCTGGGGGGGCCCACTTCCAACTTTATCTGCGTCCTCAGGACGCAGATACAGTTCAATTCAATGCTGGGATGCTCTGTGCAGGCAGGCGCTATGTAGTGACGTAATCGCGCCTGTCTGAACCGAGTCACTCACAGCACAGACCGGAGGAGGAGAGGGATCTCCTCCACCCGTCGTGGGAATAGACATAGGTGAGTAATTATGTTATTATTTTTCTATTAGGCACATATGGGCCATTATTCTGGGTATGGGAGGTGGGCTGATGTGGTGGCTGCTGAGGGAGCATTATACTGTATGGGGGGCATTGTACTGTATGGAAGGCATTATACTGTATGGGACAGCTATGGGGGCATTATACTGTATGGGGGCATTATACTGTATGGGGTGCATTATACTGTATGGGGCAGTTATGGGGGGCATTATACTGTATGGGGGCATTATACTGTATGGGGTGCATTATACTGTATGGGGGCTATTATACTGGGTATGGGAGGGGGGCTGATATGGTGGCTGCTGAGGGAGCATTATACTGTATGGGGGCATTATACTGTATGGGGTAGCTATGGGGGCATTATACTGTATGGGGCAGCTATGGGGGCATTATACAGTATGGGACAGCTATGGGGGCATTATATTGTATGGGGTACATTATACTGTATGGGACAGCCATGACGGCATAATACTGTATGGGGCATTATACTGTATAGGGGCATTATATTGTATGGGGGCATTATATTATATGGGGTGCATTATACTGTATGGGGGCATTATACTTTATGGGACAGCTATGAGGGCATTATACTGTATGGGGCATTATACTGTATGGGGGCATTATATTGTATGGGGTGCATTATACTGTATGGCGGCATTATACTGTATGGGGCAGATATGCGGGCATTATACTGTATGGGGGGCATTATACAGTATGGGGCAGCTATGGGGAGCATTATACTGTATGGGGTGATTATACTGTATGGGGGCATTATACTGTATGGGGGCATTATATTGTATGGAGTGCATTATAATGTATGGGGGCAATATACTGTATGGGGCAGCTATGGGGGGCATTATATTGTATGGGGGCATTGTACTGTATGGGGGCATTATGTTGTATGGGTGCATTATACTGTATGGGGGCAGCTATCGGTGGCAATAAACTGTGGGGGCAGCTATGGGAGGCATTATACTGTGGGGGCAGCTATGGGGGCATTATACTGTGGGGGCAGCTATGGGGGCATTATACTTTGGGTGCATTATACTTTGGGGGCAGCTATGGGGGCAATTTACTGTGGGGGCAGCTATGGAGAGCATTATACTGTATGGGGCAGCTATGGGGGGCATTATACTGTGTGGTGGCATTATAATGTTGGGATAGCTATGGGTGGCAATATACTATGGGGGCAGCTATGGGTGGCAATATACTATGGGGACAGCTATGGGGGCATTATACTGTGTGGTGGCATTATACTGTGGGGGCAGCTATGGGAGGCATTATACTGTGGGGTCAGATATGGGGGCATTACACTGTGTGGGGGCAGCATACTGTGTGGGGGCATCTTTAAGTGGCATTATACTGTGCGGGAGAAGCTATGGGGGGCATTACACTGTGCGGGAGAAGCTATGGGGGGCATTATACTGTGTGGGGTCAGCTATGGGGAGCATTATACTGTGGAGGTAGCTATGGGGGCATTGCACTGTGGAGGTAGCTATGGGTGGCAATATATTATGGGGGGTATAATACTGTGGGGGGCATTATACTGTGGGGGCAAATATGGGGGGCATTATACTGTGGGGTCAGCTATGGGGGCATTACACTGTGTGGGGGCAGCATACTGTGTGGGGGCATCTGTAAGTGGCATTATACTGTGCGGGAGCAGCTATGGGGGGAATTATACTGTGTGGGGTCAGCTATGGGGAGCATTATGCTGTGGATGTAGCTATGGGGGCATTGCACTGTGGAGGTAGCTATGGGAGGCATTAT
This sequence comes from Rhinoderma darwinii, assembly GCF_050947455.1. NCBI lineage: Eukaryota > Metazoa > Chordata > Amphibia > Anura > Rhinodermatidae > Rhinoderma > Rhinoderma darwinii. Next base: position 45,157,499 of record NC_134696.1, on the reverse strand, counting down.
ACTGTGGGGGCATCCATGGGGGCTGTCGGGCAAGGCGGCTGGGCATAGGCAAGCGCAGGGGTGTGGTGGTGTTGGGGAGGGGTAGGGGTGCCAAAGATGAATTCTTGCACCAGGGCCCATGAGCCTTTAGCTGCGCCCCTAACCACCCTATCTGATTCCCTCAGTGGTAATAGGTACACCGATAGGTAAAGAGGGGAGGCTGATTCTTACCAACACCACAAATGACCAAAATGTACATATATACAAAGTCAAAACAATATCAAGATGTAGAAGCAATATTTATGCTAAAATTGAGGCTAACACTTAACGCCAAGTGACACATATATCTATCATGAGCGGGTGCTAGTTACTGTATCCTGACGGATATATCCATCGCTCGGATCTTGTGGTTACTGCCACTATACCCACGAGATCAGCGGGTCCTGATACACGGGTCCTGATACACAGCCGAGGTACTGCTGCAACTGCCAAGATCGGAGATAACTCTGATACCGGCAGTCAAACCTCTTAGATGCCACTGTCAATAGTGACCACAGCATCTAAGGTGTTTGACAGAGGGAGGGGCGCCGATTGGGAGGGGCCCCCAGGGTCTGCCATCGGTATCTGCCTTTTCGGCCATTCGAGAGTGATACACTAACAGGCAATAATGCTGTGGGATACTAATATTTCAAAGCATTATGCTTTGGGGATCAAAGAATCGTTGCTCAAGTCCTCCAATGGGACAAAAAAAAAAGTGTAAAATTGAGTTCCCTAAAGAACTGAAAACTACCTCCCCCCCCCCCCCAAAAAAAAAATGACAGCCTTTTTCTATTCAAAAGTTTTTGTTTTTTTTTAAAATGTGCCTTAGAAAAATACAGACATATTAGGTACCACCGCAATTGACCTGTAGAATAAAGATAATTTATTATTTATACCCCATGGTGCATGGTGTAAAACCTCCCAAAAAATGCTGGTGGATTCGCTGTTTTGTTTTGCATCCACCCAAATTTTTTTATAAATAGTAGTCAATAAATTATATGTACCCCAAAATAGTACCAATAAAAAATTAAAACAAAAAACAATGGCAGAATTTAAGTTTGTTTTTTTTTGCATACCCTTCCAAAAAAAAAAAAAAAAGAATAAAAGCTAATCAATGAGTAATCTGCGCACCATAATTATGCCCCTCATACAGCTACATAGACAGAAAAATAAAATAATTAAAAAAAAACGTTTGGTCATTCAGGCCCAAAGAGGTATGGTCGTTAGGGGGTTAAAGGGTTTCTGACGAGTTTCCCCTGTTAGGCTGGGTTCACACACCCTGTTTACGGACGTAATTCGGGCGTTTTAACCTCGAATTACGTCCGAAAATACGGCTCTAAAGCGCCGGCAAACATCTGCCCATTCATTTGAATGGGTTTTACGATGTACTGTGCTGACGGTCATTTTTTTTAAAAAGACGCCCGCGTCAAAGAAGTGCCTGTCACTTCTTGGGACGTAATTGGAGCCGTTTTCCATTGACTCCATAGAAAAACAGCTCCAATTACGTCCGTAATGGACGCTGCGAAAAACGCCTGCACTTGCCATTACGTCTGAAATTCAGGAGCTGTTTTCTCCTGAAAAGAGCTCCGTAATTTCAGGCGTATCGGACGTGTACGTGTGACCATACTCTAAGGCTGGATTCACATGAGCACATTACGTCTGTAATGGACGGAACGTATTTCGGCCGCAAGTCCCAGACCGAACACACTGCAGGGAGCCGGGCTCCTAGCATCATAGTTATGTACGATGCTAGGAGTCCCTGCCTCTCCATGGAACTATTGTCCCGTACTGAAAACATGATTACAGTATGGGACAGTTGTCCTGCTGCGAGGCAGGGACTCCTAGCGTCGTACATAACTATGATGCTAGGAGCCCAGCTCTCTGCAGTGTGTTCGGTCCGGGACTTGCGGCCGAAATACGTTCCGTCCATTACGGACGTAATGTGCTCGTGTGAATCCAGCCTAAGTGTGCAGGAACTTTAAATAAACTGGTGCTCAGGTCTCTCCGCATTCCTAAATCAAGTAATGATTGCTTGGCAATTAACCCCTTCGGGACACAGCCTGTTTTGGCCTTGTGAACAGAGCCAATTTTTTTCAAATCTAACATATGTTACTTTATGTGGTAATAACTTTGGAATGCTTTTACCTACCTATTCTGAGATTGTTTTCTCATGACATATTGTATTTTATGTTAGTGGAAAAAAAATTGGTAGATAAATTCTGTATTTATTTGTGGAAAAACACCAACATTTTGAGAAAATTTGCAAAAATTAGCATTTTTCTAAAATTAAATGTATCTGCTTGTAAAACAGATAGTAATACCACACCAAATAGTTACTAGTAAACATTTCCCATATGCCCACTTTATGTTGGCATCGTTTTTTTGAAGATCCTTTTATTTTTCCAGGACGTTACAAGGCTTAGAACTTTAGTAGCAATTTCTCACATTTTCAAGAAAATTTCCAAAACCTATTTTTATAGGGAGCAGTTCAGTTCTCAAGCGGCTTTGAGGACCTTATATATTAGACAGACCCCATAAGTCAGCCAATTTTAAAAACTGCACCCCTCAAAGTATTAAAAACAGCATTTAGAAAGTTTCTTAACCCTTTAGGTGTTTCACAGGAATTAAAGCAAAGTAGAGGTGAAATGTACAAATTTCATTATTTATATTTTAGAAAATCCATTTTAATCCATTTTTTTCTGTACCACAGAAGGTTTTACCAGAGAAACGCAACTCAATATTTATTGCCCAGATTCTGCAGTTTTTAGAAATATCCCACATGTGGCCCTAGTGGGCTACTGAACTGAAACACTTGCCTTAGCAGCAAAGGAGCACCTAGTGGATTTTGGGGACTCTTTTTTATTAGAATATATTTTAGGCACCATGTCAGGTTTGAAGAGGTCTTGTGGGGCTAAAACAGTGGAAACACCCCCAAAAAGACACAATTTGGTAAAACTACACCCCTCAAGGAATTTATATAGGGGTATAGTGATCATTTTGACCCCACAGATTTTTTGCTGAGCTTAGTGGAATTAGTCTGTGAAAATTAAAATCTACATTTTTTTCCAATAAAAAATAGAACTTACCAATTTTTACAAGCCATAAAGGTGAAAAAGCACCCCAGCATTTGAAAAGCAATTTCTCTTGATTACTGTAATACTCCAAATTTGGCAATAAACTGCTGTTTGGACCCACGGCAGGGCTCAGAACGGAAGGAGCACCATTTGGCTTTTGGAGCTCAAGTTTTGCTGGAATAGTTTTCGGACGCCATGTCGCATTTGCTATGCCACTGAGAGACCAAAAGAGTGGAAACCCCCCAAAATTTAGCCCATTTGGGAAAACTACAGCCCTCAAGGAATTTATTGAGGGGTATAGTGAGCCTTTTGATCCCACATATTTTTTGCAGAACTTAGTGAAATTAGGCCATGAAAATGAAAATCTAAGTTTTTTAAATTAAAATGGAGTTTTAGCTCAGATTTTTCAATTTTCACAATAGATAGAGGAGAAAAAGTGCCCCAATATTTGTAAAGCAAACTCTTCTGAGCACGGAAATTCTCCTTGTGTGGTAATAAACTGCTGTTTGGACACACGGCAGGGCTTAAAAGGGAAGGAGCGCTATTTGGCTTTTGGAGCGAGAATTTAGATGGAATGGTTTTCGGGTGGCATGTTGCATTTGCAAAGCCCCTGAGGGACCAAAACAGTGGAAACAGCCCAAAAGTGACCCCATTTTGGAAATTACACCCCTTAAAGGAACAGTGTCATCACAAAAAAAAAATTCATATGTTAAAGATGTTAGTGCTTTATTAAAAACGTTTATATTTATTTGTGTGTTTGTGTTTTACTTTTTCTTATTTTTACACTTTTTCTTCCCTATGGGGGCTGCCATTTTTTGTTCCATTTCTGTATGTGTCGATTAACGACACATACAGACATGGAATACGGCAGCCACAGTCCCATAGGGACTGCGAACGGCTCCCGTCCCATCCACTTCTGTGTACGCCGTCTGTGTGGGAACTGCGCATGCGCCGCTCCCACACAGTCCAATTTGAAATTGGCGCCGTCCGGCCCCATTTTCCTGTGGACCGGAAGTCGCGGCCGGACAGTAAGATTACTACTTCCGGTCGCGGCTTCCGGACTTGTGCACTTGGACCAGCGGCAGCAGACGGAGCGGACGGGCCGGAGGGAGCCACGGCGGCAGGAGCAGGTAAGAGATTTCAATGTATGTTCGTGTTTGTGTACGTTTACTACTGTGTGTAAACCTACTACACTGTGTGTTAGCTCAAAAAATGGCGACACACAGTGTAGGAGGATAGACCGTTCAAACCCCTCGTTTATCCCGGCACTAGCCAGGATAAAGGAGGGGGGGATGCTGAGAGCTCACAAGAGCGAGGGCTTTTTACCCAATTTTGCAATGCTGCAATTTTGGGAATAGCTCCATCTAGTGACCAGCAATGGGAAATATTATAAATTAGAATCTAATTTATAATATTTCCTGACTCGTGAAAAAAATAAAAAAAATTTGAACAATGTTTAATCACCTACACACTAAATGTTTAATTAAAAAAAACAAAAACATGTTTTTCTGGCAACACATTCCCTTTAAGGAATATATCTAGGAGTATATTGAGCATTTAGACCCCACAGGACTTTTGCAGAATTTATTAAAATTAGGCTACATTAACACGACGGCCGTTTTTTTACCGGCTGTCACACAGCCGGTTTCAGAACAGTGAGGTTCTATGAGTGTATTCACATGGCCGTTTTTTTAACCGCCTGTGAATACCGGCCGTCAAAAAATAGGACATGTCCTGTTTTTGGCAGTTTTCACAACCAGACAACTCCCATAGAACTCAATGGATCAGTTTTGTTACCAGCTGTTTTTCAGGAATCAATCCTTGTAACGGCCAGTAACAACTGATCCTGGCCGAGGACTCCCCGCACACAGCACTACTTTGAGCGCTGAGCCCGGGGAAACCCTTGACATTACTGTCCATATAAGGACAGTGAAGGCAGGGCTTTCAACTATGGAGTCCCCAGCCAGAGCATCACAAGATCATATATGGAGAGTGGCGTCAAGGGCTCCCACTGATCCCCCCCCCCATAGATAGCACCCCCCTGTAGATAGCACCAACCCCCCTGGAGATAGCAGCCCCTGTCTGTAGATAGCACCCCCCCTAGATAGCACCATAGTAGCTCCCTGTAGGAGTGGAATACCTGATGGCCAGACACCGCTCTGGCCGGGGCTTCCGCTCCTGGTGAAGCCTTCAGTGTCACTATCCATGTATGGACAGTGATGTCAAGGGGTTAATCCTGGAGCTGAATCCCCGGCTAGAGCTTTGCCGACGCTCTGGCCAGGGATTCCCCTCCTGGAGAAGCCCCCATCTTCACTATCCATATATGGAATGGACAGTGACGTCAAGGGCTACTCCTGAATCGGAATCGTCAGCCAGAGCTCTGCCGACGCTCTGCCAGGGGATTCCGCTCTTAGAGGAAGCCCCTGACGTCACTGCCCATCCTCGGCCAGAGGGATTCCGATCTTACAGGGAGCTACAGTGGCGCTATCTACAGGGGAGGGGGTGGTGCTATCTGCAGGGAGGTACTATCTACAAGGGTGGTGCTATCTACAGGGGGTGGCGCTATCTACATGGGTACTGTGGCACTATATGGGGGTGTGGCACTATCTACAGGGGACACTGTGGTGCTATCTACATGGGAACTGTGGCACTATCTGGGCTCTGACACTGTATGTGGGCACTATGTCACTTTATATGTGGGCACTGCGGCACTATCTACAATGGGCACTTTGTGGGCACTGGCACTTTACATGTGGGCACTATGTCACTTTATATGTGGGCACTTTGGTACTATGTGGGCACTGAGGCACTATCTATAGTGGACGCTGCGGCACTACATTTTTTGGCAAGCAGGGTGACCAAGAACCAGCAATTCTGCCAATGTTTTTTCTTTTAGTTTTTTTTACAGTGTTCACCGTGGGCTATAAATGACATTTTTACTTTATTCTGCGGGTCAATACGATTACGGTGATACCATATGTATATAGTTTTTTTTGCAGTGTTTGTACAATAAAATCACTTATGTTTTTTAAATAAAAAATAATCAGAAAGCTCTGGGATTCTTTTTTGCAGGACTGGTTGTTGTTTTTATTAGTACTATTTTGCGGTACATGTGACATTTTGATCACTTTTTTATTCCATATTTTGAGAGGGTTGGTGACCAAAAAAATAGCGATTCTGGCATTGTTCTTTTCTCTTTTTTTTTGTAGTGTTCACCGTGTGGGAAAAATAACATTATAGTGTTATAGTTTGGTCGTTAGTAATGCAGTGATAGCAAATATATGTACTTCTTTTTTTTTAAGTTTTCATTTTTATTAACTTTTTTTTAAATTTGTCCCACTAGGGAACTTGAACACCTGCAACGCTGATCTCAGCTATAATACATTACACTACCTAGGTAGCGTCATGTATTATAGCTGTCAGTTTGACACTGATAGGCTTCCATACATGGCAGATCTGGAGGCCATTGTTCGGCCTCCAGTTGCCATGCCAACCATTGGCACTCCCAGCAATCGGGGAGCTGCCAATCTGCTACAAACCCCTTAAATGAGGCGATCACTATCAATCGCCGCATATAAGGGGTTATTTGCCTAAATTGCCTGCGTTTCACTGCTGCCCGACAACAGGGGAGTGTCAGCTGTTGCGACAGCTGACCTTCTGGTTCTCGGACACTATCCGTTAGGACAGTGATCTCCGTAAATGTCTCAGTAACTGTACGCCCTGGTGCGGGAAGTAACCCCTCGCCAGGACGTACAGTTGCGTCCTGGTGCGGGTAGGGGTTAAGGAACACAATTGGGCCAGAATGATATACACTATATGGACAACAGTATTGGGAAATACCTCTTAATGACTGAATTTAGGTGTTTTATTCAGTCCCATTTCAATAGATATATAAAATCAAGCACCTAGCCCTGCAGTCGACTTTACAAACATTTGTGAAAGAGTGGGTAATCAATGTATCGGCCCCACAATGTAACGTGGTCGTGGTACTGCGACAGGGGTCCTGCAAACGTGCATGTGTTCTCCCGCCTGCTCAGAAGCAAGATGGCATACACAGGGGTCCCAGGACTGCCCATAGTGGTGCCCCTGTGTTAGTGGAAGACAGGTAAATCAAATAAAAAGTAGTTTTTCGTGACAACAAAAAACAAGAGTTGAAGCACCAACTCACTGTGAGGCTCTAGGTGGATACTCCTGTGCTTTAGAAAGAATTGTACAGCGGGATGGAGCTGTACAACGCCTCCACATTGAAACTACACAACCAGGAGTTGTCCTTTAACTTATGGAGGTGTTCTGTGGTATCCCTTATGTATGTTGGTAATGCTCCAAAAAACGGACGCATGACCGACTGTTTTTTATATCATGGCTAGTTTTTCATCTAAAGTTCACGTCTGGCCCCGTAGTGTAGTGAATGTAGTGTCGTTTTTTTCCTCCCACTACAAGATTTCCTTTAATTCTGTCCTAAAGGAGTTAAATAGTAGGTAAAAAGACAATATTAAGTCCTGTTGGGAAACGAAATCCTTGGAGAACTATAGGCTTTGTAAATGTTTGAAAGTGTTTTGTTTTTTTTGTTATTTTGTTTTTTAGTAAAAAACACTTTCAACCACTTTCAAACATTTACATAGCCTTTAATAATAATATAGTCCCAATGTGCCTACAAATAGAGATTCCAGCAAACTGATCCAGAACCTCACAATTGATGATAAAGTGTGAACAGGAAGCAACCGCCTCCTATTTGTGACTTCTACCTAAAGAAGAAAAACATACTCTAGATCTCTTCTCCAAAAAGTTGCAGTAAACTATTGATATTGCACTAAGACTAAAAGGTGAGCCTGATTTTTCTAAGAAATAAATTCAACAATATTGAAAAAATCTAAGAAAGTGGGGGTGGCATCTACGGAGGGTGTGCCATCTACGGGGGAGCTATGTACAAGAGGGCTGTGTGGCACTACATACACTGGGGCTGTGTGGCACTACCAACAGGGGAGCTGTGTGGCACTACCTAGAAGGGGGTTGTGGCACTACCCACAGGGGGCTGTGTGGTGCTGCCTACAAGGGGGCTGTGTGGCACTACCTACAGGGGGCTGTGTGGCACTACCTACAGGGGGCTGTGTGACACTAACTACAGGGGGGCTGTGTGACACTAACTACAGGGGGGCTGTGCCAGTATCTACAAGAGGCAGTGTGTGGCATTATCTACAGAGGGCAGAGAGTGGCAGTATCTACAGGGGGCTGTGGCAGATTTCAAGGAGCCCCAGGATTCCAGGGAGACCTGGTTGTTAAAAATTGATCTATAGAGTGGATATAATTTATAAATGTTATATGCAGGATTTGCTGCTCTGCATGCAATCTGTACCCAACCTCCTGGTTTCTGAACATGCAAGAGAGCTAAACAACTAGGATATTTTTTTTACCACAACACTGTTATAAAGCGAGCCGTAGACATTAGATTCACACCCCCTGATGATCTAATGTGCATAGGCGTTTCCTCTGGCGTTTTCTCTGGCATCGGCTCTTGGAAGGGTATTGTATCCTGGCCCTTTTTTGGCTCCTGAGATAGTAGGAGCGGTAGCTTTAAGCCCCTGCACCTTGATGCAAAACCTGTACTAAAGCCCCCCCAACCATCATGTGCCATTTATACTACTGCAGCCCTGTCATGTGGCAGAGGGACCTTTGGGCTTCCTCAAGCTCCAGGGTCTAGGAGCAACTGCTACCTCTGCACCCTATAGCTACACCAATGCCCCTTGTAACATATTCTCAGATCAGTATTTATGCAGGAACTTATAATCAGAATGTAATGGTTGCATGTGACTATAACCGGGCATGCTAGGTAATAAAATGAATATTACTTACCACTCCATTGACAGATAGAAGCTGGTCCCCACGTTTCAGCCCTCCATGACGATCTGCCACACCACCAGGAATAATGCGTGATATGTAAATAGGGGAGTTTTGTTCTTTACCTCCCATGATATTGAACCCTAGACCTTCTTCTGTTTTTGGAAGCTCCACAACTCTTGGGTGGGCATGGCCTTCACTGGCAGCAAAAGCAGCAACTGTGGCCTAAATGGGAAATAAAAAAACGTATTTACATTTGAAAATATGCTCTGGTTATTTGCTTTGGCTTTTGCTTTGTTTCTGAACTTTTGCACCCAGAAAATATTCATAGATTGATGCAGTTAGAAATGTGGCCCAACAACCTTATTAACGGTAAAGTTAACTGCAGTGATGAAAAAAGCAGAATAACAATTTTTTACTAGTCCAGCAATCAAAGGATGGATAGCAGTACTGTCATATATCATACCGCCTACACTAAGGGGAACCCACATAAAAGCCCCAGATAGCAGAAAGCCACTATGTTTTTACCTACAAAAAGGCTCCTGTGCCTCTGGGCTCCATAGCATCTGCCATTGCTTTAACCCCTTAATGACCAGGCCTTTTTGCGCGTCAGTGACCAAGGATTATTTTTAGTTTTTTCACGGCCGCATTCCAAGAGACTTATTTTTTTTTTCATCGACATAGCCGTATAAGGGTTTGTTTTTTGTGGGACGAGTTGTATATGTCAATTGCACCATTTTTGGATGCATATAATATATCGATTAATTTTTATTAACTTTATTTTAGGACAGAATTGAAAATAAGCAACTATTCCAGTACTGATTTTCACGTTATAAATTTACGCCATTTACTATGTAGCGTAAATAACATGTTAACTTTATTCTATGGGTAGGCACGGATACCAATTCTATAAAGGTTTTATATGTTTTCCTACGTTTGCACAATAAAAACCATTACTTTTTGCATCGCCGTATTCCAAGAGCCGTAACGTTTTTATTTTTCCGTCGATGTGGCCGTTTGTGAGCTTGATTTTTGTGGGGCAAGGTGTAGTTTTTATTAGTACTATTTTGGGGTACATGGAACTTAATGATGCTATTTTAATTTTTATGGGGGGGGAATGGGAGACACTTTTACTAAATAAAACTACTTTTTGGGGAAAAAAGTGTTTTTGTTTTTTTTAATTTTTTTTATAAATTCTCTATTTTAAAGTTTTACATAACATATGCAAAGGGCATACAGAAAGGAAAAAAAAAGGGGAATACACAGTAAAGGGGGTAGATACATATCTCAAATTTGTCATACCATAAAACAAGTTATCAAGAATACACAGGCGCATATACAGCAAATATCACGCGTTCTCATAAAATATTCCTAAAATTACATCTGATAGGCTTTTATTTCGCAACATCCTAAAATCACTGACAACTCTCGCGGAGTCTGCTAAAATTTACTACCAGAAGTAATCCAGGTACCTACTGTTCATAGGATTAGGGGGTAGGCAGGAATAGGCACCTTTCGGCGTGGATAAAACAGAAAGAGAAAAGAAAAAGACAAAGAACAAGATAAAATGCACCAGACAGACGTATGTTTAAGAGTTAAGCGCTTCAAACTCTGGAGTGGTACGGAAATCATGCCACTTCTGCCAAGTCTGAAAGTGAGAGACAGAGCGCTGGTGGACTATAACTATCGACTCTTCCATATCGTGTATATGTGACATTTCCCTGATCCATTCCCACACCGTAGGGATAACAGTACTTTTCCAATGTCTGGGAATCACCGTTCTAGCTGCAACCAGGATGTAGCCCAATAACGTGCGGGACCATCCTTTGGTTGCCACCAGTATTATGGATAGGAGTAATACTTCTGGGCTGTCCTCTAAGGTTATGTCGAGGATGTTCTTGATCAAAGATAGTATCGATCCCCAAAATGGGCGAAGGATAGGGCAATCCCACCATATATGGGTCATCATTCCCCTCGCTAGTCCACAGCGCCAACACCGATCCGATGTAGACGGGTATATCCGATTCAGGACTGCCGGCACCTTATACCACCGAGACAAGATTTTAAAATTAGTTTCTTGCGCTTTGCATGAGATTGAGAATTTATGGCATAAAGTAAATGCCCTGGACCAGTCAGCGGGTGGAATAGATGCCCCCAGTTCTTTTTCCCAACTTAGGGCATAGGAAGGTTTGGATACCCTCTTCTCTTCCAGTAAAAGAGCATAAACCAGCGCTATCGGTCTCGACGCTGTGGAGGACGAGGAGACCAGAGACTTGAAAGGGGTCAATTCCCTGGACAGATGTAGGGAGTGTTTATTTTTGCTAAAATAGTGCTGCAGCTGAAGATAGTCCCACTTTGACCGTAAGGACCTGGCATCTACTGTGACCAAATCTTCATACTGTCTTAGTTGACCCGATACCATCACATTTTTAAACGGGACACCCAAGTCCCCATCACCTCCCAGTCTACCCAAAAAGGATGGCTGCAATCCCGGAGCGAAATCCTTGTTCCCTACTACTGGCGTCAACGGCCCATTTCTAGAGAACAGGCCAGTCCTGGCGAGGTACCTGTCCAGGGTACGCAATAGCTCCCCTACTACCATAGGTAAGGACTTGGATGCCATCCTACTGCCTAGTGGCCTAGGCGCCCAAGGAAGGGAGATCAATGGTAGTTTCGTCTGGGCTGCTTCTAACTGTATCCACCTCTTGTCCGATGGGGTATGAGCGATGTCAAGTAACCTCGCCAAGGTTGCAGCCATGTAATAGAAGAAGCAATCTGGTAAAGCCAACCCCCCATTATTTTTCCGTTGTACCAGGATGTGGCGTGCCACCCTTGGCCCTCTCGAAGCCCAGACAAATTTCTTAAAGCAAACATTTAAATCTCGAAATAGCGTCTTAGGGGGGTACAGGGTAGCGTTTGATATAAGTACAGTAAGCGGGGTAGTACATTCATTTTCAAGGCATTGATTCTCCCTAGCCAGGACAGCCACTTTCCCTCCCATGTGTTCAAGTCTCGTCTTATAGTTTGTAAGAGGGGAACATAGTTCATGGCATATGTTTGCGTTATGTCCGAGGGTATCATTATACCCAGGTATTTAATCGCCCTAGGTTGCCAGGTAAAGCTAAAAGAGGACTGCAAGTCTTGTAAGGTGCTGCTATCAAGAGATACGTTCAACGCCGTGCTCTTAGTGAGGTTGATCTTAAAATTGCTATGTCGGCTATATTCCTCAATAGTGGACCTCAGTACCGGCAGGGAGATACGAGGTTGCGTGATGTATAACAGTACATCGTCTGCGAAAGCGGAGCATTTGACGTGATGTGCCCCGACCTGTATGCCGCTGATGTCCGGGTTACGCCTAATCGCCTGTAGAAGATGCTCCATGGTTAAGGCATAGAGAAGGGGAGATAGGGGGCAGCCCTATCTGGTACCGTTGTTTATTTTAAAAGTAGAGGATAGCTGACCGTTTATCCTAACCCTAGCTTGCGGGCCCGAATAAAGCGCTTTTATACTTTGCAGCATGGATGGGCCTACTCCAATCTGCTCCAGAGTCTTCCACATAAATCCCCAGTCCACCCGGTCAAAGGCCTTCTCAGCATCAAGTGAGAGCAACATGCAGGGGAGTGAAGTCCGCTTTGCATGGTCTATAAGAGAGAAAGATTTCAGAGTGTTGTCTCGGGTCTCTCTGGTGGGGACAAAGCCAACCTGATCCGGGTGGACTAGGGACCCCAGCAGGCCTCCCAATCTATTCGCCAAGAGTTTTGCGTCTGTGTTTATCAAGGAGATAGGTCGGTAGCTAGTGCACAATTGTGGATCCTTGCCCTCTTTGGGAATAACGGTGATATGAGCTAGTAAAAACTCAGGTGGTGTCGGTGCCCCTCCAGACAGCGCCTGTAAGGAACGTGACAATGTTGGCGAAATCCCGTCGGGCAGAGACTTATAAAAGGCTGCTGTGAACCCGTCTGGACCAGGGCTCTTACCCATTGGCAGCTGTTTAATTACATTCGTTAATTCCTCTAATGTAAAGGGGGACTGTAATAGCTCAATATCTGCGGTGGCCAATGTGGGAAGAGCTGTGTCTAGTACGTACTTCGTCAGTGAGCGAGGTTCCCCAAACGGGCTCTGGGGTTCCGTCGGAGCGGGGAGGTTGTACAATGCTCTATAATATTGCAGGAAAGCCTCCGTAATTTTTTCCGAGGTATGTACTGCTACCCCCGCCTCATCTTTGATCGAAGGGATATAGGAGGCTGACATCCGGTTTTTAAGTGCTAGGGCCAATGTTCTTCCGGGTTTATTTCCCCATTCATACATGGAGCGGGAAAATATTTGGCGCAAGCGAGCATATTTTTTATTGAGCACATGCTGAATTTCCTGTCTTTTTAGGAGTAATTTTTGTAGTGCATCTGCCTGCAGTGTACGTTTATGTTGGGTTTCCTGCGCGTGCAGTTCCGCAAGCAGGGAGATGAGTTTAGCGCGCGCCTCTTTTTTGAGTCGCACTCCATGCTTTATAAGGATCCCTCTCAATACGCATTTGAGTTGGCGGGGCGGTAGAATCGTCAGCATGATTCTGTTCAAAGTGCGTCACTGCTCTCTCAAGATCAAGCTTACATAAGGAGTCTTGTAGGAGTGACTCATTGAGCCTCCATGTGAAAGAACCCCTCTGTTTGGGGAGTAAGGTGATCGCACAGAAGACAGGTGCATGATCCGACAACAAAATATTCCCAATACGTGACAAGGTAATTTGAGGAAGCAAACTATGGTTTGACAAAATGTAATCAATCCTACTATAAGAGTTATGAACGTGGGAAAAGAAGGTGTAGTCCCTGTCCGACGGGTGCGCCAATCTCCATACATCGCAGAGCTGCATGTCATGGAAGAGTTTTTTGATCTTATTCAGCTTATTATGTGCAATGCTAGATCTCCCAGATGAGGTGTCCCAGGATGTGTTAAGGGGTATGTTAAAGTCACCACATAAAAGCAGGCTCCCTTTCTTGAAGACTTGCAGTGCTTCTAGTGTCTTAATTAAAAATGCAACCTGATTTATATTTGGGGCGTATAAACTCGCAATCGTGTATATTTGCTCCCCTATCTCACAGGTAAGGAAGAGGAAACGTGCGTCGGGATCCGTTTGGACCTGAAGGACTTTGTGGGGGAGAGATTTGTGAATAAAAATAGAGACCCCTTTTGTTTTACCCTCTGGATTAGTACTATGATACATGGATGTATAATATCTGTTCTTCATGTCAGGAAAATGGTCTGTGTGGAAGTGGGTTTCTTGTAGCCACACAATATGTGCTTTCTGCTTGTGCATTGCATAAAGGACTTGGGACCTCTTCTGGGGGACATTGAACCCCTGTACATTAAACGAGCCCACATTGATATCAGTCATCCTGTTAAGAAGCGAGCACCCTAAACCACGTCTGTCTCTTCAAAAATAAACAAAAAATAAAAAATATAGTAAGGTAAAGTAATGGAACAAAAAGGGCAAGGTAAAAGGAGAGGTGAGGAAGAGGAACAAAAACAAGCGACAGTAGATACTGTCAGCAGGATAATCTTATCAGTGAAGCGCACTCGTGCTAATTCTTTACTAGTAAACTAGTTTAGACCCTATGGGGGGTCACAGAAGACTAGACCAGAGAACAATTACTCCCTCCGAAGGACCAGGTCTTACCCTATAAGTCAAACAGTAACATATGAAACAGGAGAATGCAAATTACATTAAGGAGAAAGAAAAACATTGGTATAAATATGCAATCACATCAGCGGCTGTAGCATATTCACCCACTGGAAGCTGATAAAGTAGCGGGAGTGAGGAGTCAGCGATCCCGGGGTCGTCTCGGCGGAGTGGCAGGTCTGCGACGCAGGCGCTGTGGTCTCGGCGATGATGGTCGCTCAGGAGCAATCCTCAGATCCCAAGAGGCGGCAGAAGACGACGTGCCCGATGGCTCTCGAAGGAAGCCTTCCCAGGCCGGGAGGGACATCCGCGGCAGTTCTAATTCTTGTAAAAAAGTAGGAAGCTCTTCCGGTACCGCAAGGCTTGCCATCGTGTTTCCCCCTTTTACATGGAGAGCAAAAGGAAATCCCCATCTGTAGGGAATGTTCCGGGACTGGAGAACCGATAATAATGGTTTCAAAATTGCTCTTTGTCGCAGGGTTCGCCGCGAGAGATCTGGAAACAGTGAGATCGTTGCTCCATCGAAATCAATGGTCGTAAGAGCTCTTGCTTGCTGCATAATTTCCTCTTTGACTGCGAAGTAATGGATACGGCAAATTACGTCCCGGGGTCTGCTGTGATCATTGCTGCGGGCTCTGAGCGCTCGATGGGCTCGATCAATTTCGATGTGGGACTCCACAGGTTTCTTCATGAGGCCATTGAAGATTCCTCTAAGGGTGGGAAGGAGGTCAGCTGTGCGTGTCGCTTCTGGAAGGCCGCGCACTCGTATGTTATTCCTTCGATTTCTATTCTCCAAATCGTCTTGTTGTGACGCCAGAAATCGTTGTTGCGCAGCTTGAGTCTCAGTGACTCTTTCCAACTCCTGTACGGATTGTGAGATATGGCTTTTAAACTCCTCCAAGTCGTCTACTCGGGCATGTAGCGCCGTGACCTCACCTTGTACTCTTTGAAGATCTTGACACCAAGCTGCTTTAAGGTCTGCAGCTAATAGAGACATGTCGTTCTTTGTGGGTAGGAGGGCAAGTAGTGCTTGTAGCTTCGAATGTCCCCTCAGGGTAAGCGCTGCTTCATCAGGAGGGGGCAGCTCCTGCATGGATCTCACTCCCACGGCCGTTTAAGGTGGCCAGTGACCACGGTGATCGCGACCCGGCTCCCTGACAGGTAAGGGGTCTGCTTCCACACATGAAAAGCCCCTCTCTCTATTAATGCCTGGTAAGGGGCTTGGTTTAGGTGCATACAGCGATTTCTTCGCCGGTGGGCTCAGGACTCTGTCGGCATCTCCTGGGTGTATCGGGGAGTGCGCTGGACTAACAGGGGGAGAAGGCGATGTGTGCTGTACCAGGTAATGTGCAGGGGAGGTTGCCACGTGGTCCTGCGGCTGGGGAGCTGTAACCGCCGCCGCCCAGTCTCGCTGTCCCGTGGGCTGGTGATGGCGTTGATTCCGCTCTCCTTCCCCCCTATCTGAGGGCTGATCGTCGGGGCAGGGGCCCTGGTCTGACTCACCCTCCACCGAGTTTGTCCCCAGGCTTGGCTCCATTTCCGGATGAGGCTCTGTCTCATGGTCCAGGCAAGATGGCGCCTGCAGGCCTACGAACCCGGCGCCCTCTTCGTCCGGATCTGCCAGCTCCTGGAGCGGCTGAAAAAAGTTGCGGATGGGTACGTCCGAAGTGCCCGGTGTCTGTGGGCATTTGAGGGAGCTACGGATCTTAGCTTTCCCCATTTCAGCGGTGTAATCTCCCGTTATTCACGGACCTGGCCTGGAGCTCTCTTTAGGTGCGTCCGCTCTCCAGTGCACCTAGCCACGCCCCGTCGTTTTATTTTATTTTTAGTGTAATCTTTTTTTTTTTTTTCATTAACTTTATTTAACTGTTTTCCATTTTTTTTGTTTGATCCCACTAGACGACTTCACTTTGCGATCTTCCGATCACAGATATAATGCTTTGGTACACTTAGTATACCAAAGCATTATTGCCTGTCAGTGTAAAGCTGCCTCCAGCATGGCCTAATAGGCAGTTGCTGAAGGCAGACCTGGGGGCCTTTGTTAGGCCCCCGCCTGCCATGGAAACCCAAAGGCGTCCCGCAATTTCTTTGGGATGACAGTGGGAGCTCACTCCCTCTGTCAAACACATTAGGTGCCGCTGTCGCTATTGACAGCGGCATCTAATGAGTTAAATTGCCGAATTCGGAGAGCGCTTCGATTCCGGCAGTTGGGGCAGGAGCCGTGCTGTGTATAACAGCCGTGCTCCTGCCGCTGATAGCGTGGGTACAGTGGCAGTACCCGCGCGATCAGAGGACGGATATATCCGTCTTTATGCGGGAACTAGCTCCTGCATAGGATGGATATATCCATCCTTCGTCATAAAGGGATTAAAGACTATAGCTATGCTCATGTAGACCAACATTTTTTTACATTCAGCAAGCAGTCTTCTTAGTGGGTTGCTTAGAGTAGCTTGAAGCCCTTGGTTCCGAAAGCAAACTTTTCATAGTACTATTGTCGTCTTATGTGTCAGAGGGGTCATAGGCAGTGTCGTACTGAAGTTCTTTGGGTGAATCACAGGAAATTATTCTATACAGAATCTGCACATCCACATTACGATAAAATGAAATCTTTGCTGTTATTGTTGCACACATAGTAAGTTCTCATAGCTTTATGAATTAACTCAAAATAAATAGACACTAATGACAAGCAATTGGCTCCAAAGTGAGTCCCAAATGGGGTCGTCTTGTGATAGACCATTGGGGCCCAGTGTTTTGTGAAAGCCTGGGCCACGAGAGGTATTATTGTAGGCTAGACTTTGGGCACCCTCAGGCACCAGAGCTCAAGTGTGATTGCAACCTCTTATAGCTAGACCACTGTATTGGACATACAGTTTATAACTGACAGGCCTTCTTTAAAGAGGGTTTACACCCAAAACTTATTCATCCATAAATGCACTTGGCAGCCCTTCCTATATACACACTCATACAGAGAACGCTGTGAGTCATTAAGAAAGGATGGGGGAACGCTTACTGGATTCACTCGTCCTGCAGGATTTACTTAATTAAAGGGGTTGTCCAGTTTAGAAAAACTATTTGCATTTACCCTATTAGGGAATTTTGAGTTAATAGAGGGGGGTACCATGTTCAGGATCCTAATCTCTTGGACAGAGTAGAGAGCCATTGCAAAGAGCCATTGCTTGTAGGGCAACCAAACAATTCACTAAATAAGCTGACAATATTTTCTAGTATTTGATTTGCCTAACTTGTGTCAGACAGAAGCACATAAAAAATACAAGATGGCATAATGGTATATGGTACATCCCAACTCACCTTGGCAGTGGCATTTGCCCTTATTTCAGCATTCCCTGCGATATCTAGGGTATCGTATAATTGCTCATACACCTGCATGGAGAGAATGCAGAAAGAAGATAAAAGAAAATCCAACAGTGACAAGCCAGTGTGCCCCCATAGATAGTGACTAACCAGAGTACCCTTTTAGACAGTGACTTGCCAAAATGCTTTCTTAGTCAGTGAATAGCCAGAGTGCCCTCATAGACAGTGACTGTCCAGAGTGTCCCCAGACACAGTGCCTAGCCAGAGTGTGCTCCTAGACAGTGCCTAGCCAGAGTGCCCCCAGAGACAGCATAAAGCCAGCGTGCCCTCTTAGACAGTGACTAACCAGAGTACCTCAACAGACAGTGACTAGCCAGAGAGCCCTCTTAGACAGTGACTAACCAGAGTACCTCAACAGACAGTGGCTAGCCAGAGTGCCCTCTTAGACAGTGATCAGCCAGAGTACCTCAACAGATAGTGGCTCACCAGAGTATCCCCATAGACAGTGACCAGCCAGAGTGTGCCCCTAGACAGTGACCAGCCAGAGTGCCTCAACAGACAGAGTGTCCCCATAAACAGTGATCAGTCACAGTGTTCCACAGAATATCCTGAGTGCCCCCTCTGTAAGCAGAGATTAGTCACCCATCATCTGGCAGGAGTGGTCAGTGATTCACTGCTACTGTCAGACACGTTTCTGGCTATGCAAGAGACATGGCTGCTCTCCTGAGAGTCCAGGAGGTCTCCTCTTATTTTCGGAGATACACAGACCATTTGGAGGAGTAAATATTAAATATTGGCAATCTGCTTTTTAAATGAGATATGATAAACTGACCTCTCTTATGGCAGAACAAAACTTGCTCTGCAGAACACGTTGCAGGGCTTGCAGTTTCTGTGGTGGCACTTCTCCGCTTCGTTGTAGTCTCTCCAGCAGCTCAATTGCACGGCAAACATCTACAAGCCATAGACATATCAGTTAAAATCTACCGTACTTTACAGTCAGTATTCTGTGATACTGGAGATCTTACTCCTTCCATTGTTGAAAGTTACATTCACAGGCACCTGCAGTGGTGTAGGAGAAAGTTGTACCACTACTTTACTTTAAGTTTTTGCTGTGATTGGTGGCTTTGGCTTTTGCTAGCAGTTCTAGCAAAGAAATGTAACGTTTGTTCTATCTCCCCCACTGAAAAGCTTTGTCAACCTATGCAAACTATTTTTTGGTCTTATTACCTCCCATCTATCCCCTACTACTTGCTGACTTACCATGTATGTTAGGCTAAGTTCACACTACAGTTAGTATACGTTTACCTCCCTTCCATCAGTGGAAGATAGGATCGAAACATTAAACGGAAAACAACGGTTCTGTTAGAATTACCATTGATTGCAATGGTAATTCATTTGTTTAAGTTGCTTTCCGTTATTCTCCGTTCTCTAGGTTTCCGTTTTTTTGAACGGAAATAAAAGTTCTACAGACCGCACTTTTGTTTCTGTTCAAAAAAACGCAAACATAGTGAACGGAGACAAACGGAAAGCAACTGAAACTAAAGAGTTTTGATCGTCTCTTCCTCTGACGGAAGAGAGGTAAACGTATACTAACGCTAGTGTGATCTTAGCCTTAGTAAGAATTAGGGGACTGATGAAAGGCAATATGATTGTAGGATCGGACTACACAGCGTTTCTTTGTTGTCTGTTACCATGGAAACAAATAGGTAATATACGAGCTGTAGACACTAAACAGTTGAACATTTTAATTTGTGTCAATAGTTTTTTTATTAGAAGTTTACATAAGATGTTTTACAACAATTATGAAAACATAGAAAATCAACGTGAAGATACATCTATCCATCCGCTGCATGAAAAATAACATAGTTCGGTTACGTCTTAAGAGCGATTTTCAATTGGATAAGATGCACAAGTTTACAAGTAAGGGTATGTTCCCACGCCCAATTTACGGACATAATTCAGGCGTTTTTCGCCTGGAATTACGGCCGAAAAAACGGCTCCAAACCGTCGGCAAACATCTGCCCATTGAATTCAATGGGTCTTACGGTGTTCTGTGCAGACGGGCTTTTTTTTTAAGCGCCGCTGTCAAAAGACGGTGCGTAAAAAGACGGCCGCCTCAAAGAAGTGCATGTCACTTCTTGGGACGTAATTGGAGCCGTTTTTCATTGACTCCATTGAAAATCAGCTCCAATTACGTCCGTAATGGACGCCGCGAAAAATGTGTGCACTGGCAAAAACGTCTGAAATTCAGGAGCTGTTTTCGCCTGAAAACAGCTCCGTAATTTCAGACGTATTTTACGTTTGCGTGTACATACCCTTACATTAAGAAAGAAAATAAAAACAAATCAAGAAAACTAATGTCCAAACTAAGTAGTAGGCAAGTGTGGTCATCAGACTAGCAAAACCACATATATATATATATATATATATATATAAATAAATATATGCAGTTGTATCCACCTCTTTGATATGTCTCTATACCTATATACAAAGAGAACCCCTAGTCCACCCATGCCAGATGTTTCCACGGCTGGAAAAAGATTTATTCCCAAGTGCTGTGACTTTTTCATAACTATGTGGTATTGATTTCCTCTATCACTTCAGTGATGCTGGGGACTGTCTTGGTTTTCCACTTGCCTGCTAATATCAGTTTAGAAATTGTTAGAATTTTGCAGACTAGGGATCTATGTGTACCCGGAACTTCTGACATGTTTAAAAACAGTAAAGCCATCTGTGGATTCATCGGTAATTATTTATATAAGATTCTGGAGAGTAATCTAAAGAGTCCATTCCAATAGGATCGTATCACAGGGCAGGACCAGAAAATATTCATAATGGTACCCCTGTGACTATAGTCCCGCCAACACAACCCACTGAGGATATGCTATATGTATCTTATCAGGTGTAAAGTACCACCTAAGAAGGACTCAATATGTGCACTGCATTTTAAGGACTTATGTGCTAGACGAATAGCCCTAGTCCAATCCTCCTTTTCCACTACAGTATGGAAATCCCTGTCCCTATGCCTGAATGGATATGATTTAACGAACTCCGATTGATCATCTAGCATAGAATATAAGGCTCTAAGGCCCTTTCCTCCTGTTTCTACCTGTGTGATAGCTGCTCTGCAATGAGGGATGTGCTCTAGTGGGCAAAGAGACAGAAAAGGAACAATTTGAAGATGTTTATAATATTCCCTTTCCCGGAGAGAATATTTATCCCTTAAAATTTGAAACGACAACAGCGAATCGACCTGATATAGTTGTTGTATTTGGCTTATCCCTTGACTGGACCAAGATGAGAGGTTAAGATTCTGAATCCACCATTCCAAAACTCTAATGTTAAGGTCTCTCCCTACAAACCTATTTTTTGCGTCAGCCTTTAGGTGAAAATTGTAGAACATTATTAATTAAAGGAGTTTTCCAATCTTGGACATTTATGGTATAGCCACAGGATATTCAATAAATGTCCAATAGGGACTCTGGGACCTGCATCTTGAGAATGGGTCCCCCTGACCCCTTCCTACCTTATCCTGCTCCCACTTATATCCGGCCACTGCCTAGGAAGTACGGAAACAGCTGTGCTTGCTGTCCTATGCTGTTTCCATAACCCTCTTAGAAGTGAATGGGAGTTCCAGGAAACAGCATAGCATGGCGAGTTATGCTATCTCCGTAGCTCCAATTCACTTCTATGGTAGTTACAGAAGCAACATAGCTCAGCGAGCTCATCCGTTTCCATTCTTCGGACCACCTCGTCAGACAGTTACTGGAGAGCAGCGGGAGCTTAACAAGGTATCCTTTGGATATTCCATAAATGGCAAGATGGGAAAACCACTTTAAGACCATTTGTAAAGTTGCTTTTTATTTCATTTTAAGATACATTGGAATAAGAGAAAAAAATGGTTGCAATGGTGGACATAGCCTTTAAAAGTCAGTGTTCGTGCAGTCCATGATGGGACCATTCAGGAGCAGTGGGACAGTTACTTGTAAAGTTACTTGGCCAGGCATGATACATGAGCAAGTTTGGCATTGGTCCATATTCATAGTTTTGCTATAGGGTGCCCTAATTACTAACTCTGCGCTCTGCTGGCAGCTCAATTTACATTAAAGCTGGACTTTCGAAGTGCTAAGTAATGCCCGATTAAAACGAACGAGTGCAAACTCGGACGTGAAAACCAGCCGTTTTTCACGTCCGAGTCACACCCGTGCTGGACCCGTTTTCACGGATCCCTCATAGACTTGAGTGTACGGAGGGATCCGTGAAAACAGACGAAAATCAACGACCGTGTGAACGGCCGATTTGAAATACATGCATCCGTGTGACGACCGTTAAAAAAAAATGTCTGTCAGACGGACGTATACTACGTTCGTCTGAATAAGCCCTAACACTGGGAACATATTTCTCCAGTAATTGTAGATCCCAGTATCTATCTCACAGTAAAAATAAAAAGAATTTGCTTTAAAATGTAATAGGGTGATATGCAGGTCATGTAGGGGTTAAATATACTGTATTAATTCAGCCTCCACACATTACAACAATACTGTTATACGATGCAGTAATTCTGTTCCATTGATGACTATATGAAGAGAACAATTCTCGTTCTTAGCAGATAAATAAGGAGTTAATCAGTTCTGTTCCGTCAAGATTATAAGGCTACCATGCAAAAAGACCTTAGGGGTTCTGCCACAATACCAGTACATGGCCCAGTGATCACAGGAACCTGGTGTCTGAATTTCTAATGAAGAATGGATGCCACAGAACAAAGGAAGAGACACCTACGAAAACTGAGTCATGTCATTATGAGATAGGAAAACTAGGAATGTACAAAAAGATTTATGAAAAACTGCATTATGCACTACAGATATTTCATTTATTATGTACGCCTTGTCCTAGATACTTCAAAATGCTGTATCAGCATATTCCAAGAGGAAAAGACAAGTATACAGCAGACCTAATTACTACAAAACCTGTTATACAATGTAGCACATTAGCCCCGCAGATAATAGAGGATAGATAGATTAGATAGATAGATAGATAGATAGATAGATAGATAGATAGATAGATAGATAGATAGATAGATAGATAGATAGATAGATAGATAGATAGATAGATAGATAGATAGATAGATAGATAGATAGATAGATAGACGGACGGACGGACGGACGGACGGACAGACAGATAGATTAGATAGATAGAATATATAAGATAGATAGATAGATAGATAGATAGATAGATAGATAGATAGATAGATAGATAGATAGATAGATAGATAGATAGATAGATAGATAGATAGATAGATAGATAGATAGATAGATAGATAGATAGATAGATAGATAGATAGATAGATAGATAGATAGAATATATAGGATAGATAGATAGATAGATAGATAGATAGATAGATAGATAGATAGATAGATAGATAGATAGATAGATAGATAGATAGATAGATAGATAGATAGATAGATAGATAGATATTTGTATTGCAGTGTATTGTACCAGCCATCTAACGATCGCTGTTTCAAGTCCCCTAGGAGGACTAATAAAAAGTGTAAAAATAAGTTAAATACATTTTTCAGGAGTGTAAAAAATGGAAAAAATATAAAAAGTTCAAAAAAGCCCCATATCCCATTTTTCCCCAAGCACAATGTACAAAATAAAAAAGTACTTATATGGTACTTTAAATGACGCCAAGAGAAACTGCAACTCCCCCCGCAAAAAAATAAGCCCCCACACCACTCTATTGAGGGAAAAATAAAGAGTTATGGCTCTTGGAAGGCAGGGAGTGAAAAACTAAAACGTGAAAACGAAAAATGTCTGGGTCTTTAAAGGGTTATCCATGTGTGTCTGCCTATCTAACTCGCAGTATACTTCTTTTCATATATACAGTTGTGTTGAAAAGTATCTATCTCGTGTCTATCAAACTTCAGTTAAAAGTCCAAATACACCGAACCATTTCTAAGCGCTTGTTACATAGATCTCACAATTAAATTAGCGTATTAGAGTAACGGCGTACACCATACAGTATATCACCACGCAAACCTACCCTCTGCCATCTTGAATACAATTTCAAAAATGTAAAATTGATTTCCGCCTAGCCTTGTATCTTAACACCCAGGCTAAGGCACCTGCCTGACACCCAAAACATCCAGCAACCCCTCCAATATGTGTATGTGTGTATATATATATAAATGAAGATACAAATGGAAGCTACAGACAAATGTGAACAAGAACAGTAATTATAAAATACTTAGGGAAGAGATTATAAGGCCACATTTACAATATGTTCTGACGCAGAAGAGCGTATGAATGAACATCGTAGCAATAGGAAGGTAAGTGCAAGGTTATTCTGCAAGTCAGTCTCCTCCATGATTAGCAGGTTGGCACCAGTGGGAAACAAGGTAAAGCTAAGCAATTCATCTCTCCCCTCCCCTCCCCCTGGCTACACTCATCTGCCACAGGCAACATCCTAGCCCCTGCAATGCAACATTCATTGTGTCTATTACCTCTTTCCAGACCTAAGGGTTCAGACAGAGCTGCCATCTTAGCTCCAGCAGTCACATGCCCAGGAGTTCCCCACTGTGGAGGAGGAGGAGGCGGCTGCTCAGCCCACAAGCCTTGGAGATGCTGTGTGCGTCCTGACAGCCGCTATATCATCCTCCTCCACACAAGCACTGACTATTGTGTCACAGCCATGAGTTTGCCAGTGAACGTACGGCAGATCAGGCTGCATAGCTTTCTAATGCCCTCTGATGTACCCACAATGTGCCCCATGTGTATTGAAACACACCACAGTGACGTTTAAAAAAAATAGATAACGCAACTATTCATTTGTAGTTATTTTTGGTGCACCCAGTCTGAAGGTGGCGAAAGATTTATCATATCAGATAGTCTTACTACACAATCAAAACAATTACATCTAACCAGATAAAATCTTCATGCAATCTGAGCGGCTTCAGTGGTATATAAATTATAAAAATGAGTCGTGAGGAGTATATAACCCAGTGGCTTCTACCTGCAGCTGTTGTGAAACTACAACTTCCAGCATTTCCTTACAGCCTGCGGCAGGATGGAGATTTCTGATATAAGCGATAATTCACTATGAGGTACATTGCCATAGTGGCTGAGGTTTCAGTAGCGTAGATATATGGGTTGCCGCGGTCGAAATTGCCCTCTGCCCATGGCCCCCACACCATGTCTCTTTTTTTCTCCTGTTTTAGTTTGCAATTGCTGGGCGTTTTACACCAGGTCCTGTGGGTGTTCGTCCCTGGTATTCGAGGAGCTCTACATTTGGACGCAGTCTAGTGACTGTTTTTGAGCCTCGGACATTGGCTGCCTCAATAACTGGAAATCTATATCCTGGATCTGATTGTAACATCGATTATCCACACTTAGTGATCACCAAAAATTCTGATCATAAGCTACTTTCTGGATGACTGCTCCCATTCCACACTCTGCTGTGATGGAAGCTGTGTTGGAGAGGGTTAAATCCCGGGACTCATTACTATTACAGATGACTGATATGAAATCGGGGGATGATGATGTGATTACTGTAAATAATAATCCGTTCAGTTTAGATCAGACTAGGGTTATGACTGAACTCTTTTTACGGTTGGAAGACTCCCTGAAAGAGGAAGCATTCCATAGTATAGATTGCCATTTTTTAAATGTATATTTATCTGAGAAAATGGCCCCTAGGGGACTAAGGCTGTTGTTTAAATCCCCTTATCCTGCTGACTCGGGTTTCAGTTCCAACTGGTTTGAATATATAGAACATTGCAGTCTAGGTTTTATAGATCGCCTAGTATATAAGAGGTCCGAGTTGATCTTATCCCTCGCATCTAATATTGAGGTTCTTATGGAACAGTTTGTTCCTTACTCTCTTCACCCTGATTTTAAGAAATTGGAAAAATCAACCCTTGATCGGCTTAAAGATTTTGAAAAAATGCTTATCTCCAAAAAAAAACGCAAACTTGTGCGTGATAGGAAGGACTATGCTAGGAATGAAATTGGTGATTGGACTGTGTCATGTCCTCCAGTCACCAATGCCAACAATTATAAAAAATCCTTCACTCCCATACACCGTTCTAAAGTCACAAATATTTCCAAATCCACAATCCCGTTCCGTCCAGGGCATACCATCAATGCCCGTTATCCTTCCGTTTCCCTCTCATCACAACTGTCCTCTAATCTCAATACTACTCTGACTCCAAATATTCTATCTAAGCAGTCTACCACAAATAGTGTAGGCCTTCTTTCAATTGAGGTGCCTGCACCGGCCAATTTCTCTCTTGCCAGTTCATCGCACATCCCACATCATTTGGGATCCATTCCCCAATTTGCATTTAAATGAAAATAATAGAAAAAAGGACGGCGCCACCTTGTGTAGATCAGAAGGTTGGGGTG
Organism: Rhinoderma darwinii; assembly: GCF_050947455.1. NCBI lineage: Eukaryota > Metazoa > Chordata > Amphibia > Anura > Rhinodermatidae > Rhinoderma > Rhinoderma darwinii. The sequence goes on along the minus strand of NC_134696.1, from coordinate 45,131,186 downwards.
AGGAGACAAATGACAAGAAATGTGCTCACCAGAAAAAGGAGGTTTCAAGGCGTATAATATCCACAGTGCTGCTGCCGGATCCGAGTCGGTGTCCAGATGGGACCGCTTAGGTAGAGACAAATGCAGGTAGAGAAAAATGGATCTTTTCAAAGAGGAAGACGATTGTTCGTCGTCGAAACGCGTAGCCACTCTTAATAAATTGATCTTATTACCAATACCCCGGGACTTCGTTCCACATTATTCTCACCACACAGCAGCGCCTTTGAAAAGATCCATTTTTCTCTACCTGCATTTGTCCCAATTTGCATTTAGATCATGTGACCTAGATGCTCAGCTTAGACTGTTCAATCTCATCCCTGACTCACCTTCAGATTCAGTTTCCAATTGCTCTATGTTCAATGATTCTATTGACACTACTATTATTTCTGCCATTTCACCCACCCTTCTAGATCTTACCACGCACTTTCCCTCATCCCCCACCAACACCCCTTCCCCATATTCCCAGACCACTCTTCCTGTGACATCTGACCCCATCATTTCCACCGACTCCTTGTCTTTTTTAGGTCCTCCTCCCCATCCTCTCATGCCCCCAATCATTCCTTTCCTTTAACCCCGGGGACCTCAAAGTCCCTCATCCATAACCATAAATTCATATTTCCCAAAAATCTCAAAACTATCCTCCAAAAAAAAACTAGGGGTAGATATAGAGGTTGCAGAGGGGGCAGACATCATACCAAAGGTCCTGCCCCCATCGCTGAAAAAGAAATACAAGTTGACCTAGTCAAAATCTTCAATTTGTCTCAACATAGTCTAAATGCTGATGAAATTAGCTTATTATCCAAAGGTCTTTCATTTTGTCCCACCACATCTCCTGACGGATTTTAACTTTTTATGGATTTGAATAAATTTATGCGTAAAATCACCCTTTTACGTCATTTCGCTATGTCTCCACCATTGACTGTCTGACCAAATAACTATAGATAATTCTACGCCAGTTAGAACCAAATTGCAACCTAAGTCTTCGTTTTATCCGCTGCATCACAGGGGCCCGGCTTTGGAGACCTTCTCTAATTTAGTGAGTACAGAATTTAATAATTTGAAACCATCCATTTCTAATAGGGATAATCTGTCCGGTCCCCAGCGCAGAGCCCTAAAAGCCCTTCGAAAGAGGCAGGATATTATAATACGGTCAGCAGATAAAAAGGGGGGGTATTGTTATTCAAGACAGACCTGAATATTTTAAAGAAGCATCTAGGTTGCTTTCGGATGAGCAATTCTATGAGAAACTAAAGTTCAATCCTATCTCTAAATTTGAGACTGAATACAAATCTCTGATAGAGACTGCATTTAAGGATAATCTCCTATGCAAAAAAGAAAGGGCATTTTTGACCATTCCTTTCCCAACTATTCCTTTTATGTATCATCTCCCGAAGATACATAAAACGTTGTCAAACCCACCCGGTCGACCAATTATTTCGGGTATAGGATCATTGACCAGCAATCTATCGCACTTTGTGGATGTTCACCTTCAAACATTTTTTTCAAAATTACCTTCATTTTTGAAAGATTCGACCCAACTTATTAGAGATCTCTTTGAATTACAAACTGACAATGATATGTCAGACATCAACTTCCTTACCGCTGATGTGTCCTCTCTATACACAAATATCCCTCACACAAAAGGTTTAGACACTATTTCTGGGTTTCTTATAAATGACCCCCGTTTTTCTAATTCAAAACTGAATTTTATTATGGACTGTATTGAGTTCATTTTAACTCACAATGCTTTTACTTTTGATGGTGTTTTTTATAAACAAATCAAGGGCTGTGCAATGGGGTCGCGGTTCGCCCCCTCATATGCAAACTTGTATATGGGGTCCTTTGAAGACTCCCTCATAATGAATGAACATATTTTTAAAGATAAAATTGTGCTCTATAGACGCTATATTGACGATTTGTTTTTTATCTGGAAGGGTGATGCATCCACTGCAAATGATTTTATAGATTATCTGAATAAGAATATGTTTGGCCTGTCTTTTACCCACACGTTCTCGGGTAATAGCATCGATTTTTTAGATTTAACGATTGAGAAAAAGGATGGCCGTTTTCTAACTAGAACACACTTTAAAACGGTAGATGTGAACAGCTATCTTGATTTTAAGAGCGCGCACTATTCTCCATGGCTTAAAAATGTTCCCTTTGGTCAATACCGCAGAATTAGAAAAAACTGCTCTGATGAATTACATTTCAATAAGGAATGTGAGATTTTAAATAAAAGATTCCTGGAAAAAGGCTTTCCAAGGAGTCTATTAAAGGGTGCAGAACTGAAAGCCAGGACTTTGACCCAGGATGAATGTATCCAAATAAAAACAACTGCGTGTATAGAGAGGTCTAATAATGTGGAACGAAACAGGAATTTTATAACGACATATAATAAAGGTAGCACATTGATCACGTCCATACTTAGAAAACATTGGCATATTCTGATCAATGATCCTTTTCTGAAACCTCTAATTCCTGTAAATCCTAAAATCACATATAGACGGGCTAAAACAATTAAGAACTTAATAGCCCCTAGTAAAACGTGTAATAGTAAAAGGGCAAATCAAGATTCATCAATTGATGTGAAGGGTTCTTTTTGTTGTGGTCGCAATAGATGTTTGTGTTGTAACAACATTACCAATAAGTGTACGGATTATTCTTCTGCATTGACGGGCGAAAGGTTTCCGATTAAAAACCACCTCAACTGTGGGAGCACATATGTAGTATATGTGCTTCAATGCACATGTAAGTTGCAATATGTGGGTCGTACAACACAGACTTTAACCCCTTCCTGCGATTGGGCGTAACTGTACGTCCGAAAATCAAGTGACTTGCCGCAGACGGGCGTACAGTTACGCCCAGCAGATAAAGCGAGCACAGGAGCTGTGCGCGCTTTATCTTCAGCGGCTGTCAGCTGTTATACACAGCTGACATGCCGCTGCGATGGCTGCTACCGCCGATCGCAGCCATTTAACCCCTTCAATGCGGCTGTCAATGACGTCCGCCGCATTGAAGTGGTTGACAGAGGGAGGGAGCTCCCTCTGTAACCCCCGGGCCCCCCCCCCGCGATGGATCGCGGATGGCGATTGTTGCTATGGCAACCAGGAAGCCGTTACTAGGCTTCCTGGTTGCCAAGGTACGGTATCCTAATAGGTCCTGCCCGAGGCAGGACCTAATCGGCTAACTGTCAAATGAAAAATGACAGTTACGATGCACTGCACTACATAAGTAGTGCAGTGCATCGTAGCGGGGATCAGAAGACCAGATCTTCAAGTCCCCAGGTCAGTGTAAAAGAAAAAGTGAAAAAAGTTTAAAAAAAATGTGAAAGAAAAATAAATAAATAAAACTTAATAAATGATAAATAAATAATAAAAACAACACTTGCCCTGTTTCCCTGATCAACTCCTTTATTATTAGAAAAAAAAATGAAAATATGAAAAAAAAACTATACATAATAGGTATCGCCGCGTTCGGAACGGCCTGATCTATAAAAATATCACATTATTTTTACAGCACGGTGAACACCGTAAAAAATTTTAACAAAAAACAATGACAGCATTTTATTTTTTGGTCGTCTTGTCTCAAAAAAAATGTAATAAAAAGTGATCAAAAAGTAACGCAAAATGGTACTAATAGAAACTACAGTTCGTCACGCATAAAACAAGCCCTCCCGCATCGATATCAACGGAAAAATAAAAAAGTTATGGCTGTCAGAAAATGGCGACACTAAAACATGATTTTTTTAGAAAAGAGTATTTTTTTTGTGGGAACGTAGTGAAACGTAAACAACTATATAAATTTGGTGTCGCTGTAATCGTATCGCCCCGCAGAATAAAGTTACCATGTTGTTTATACTGCACGGTGAACACTGTAAAAAAAAAAAGAAACGTGCTGGAATGGCTGTTTTTTGGTTTCCTCATCTCCCAAAAAATGGAATAAATAGTGATAAAAAAAATCGCATGTACCCCAAAATGGAACCAATAAAAATTACAGCTCGTTCCACTAAAAAACGCGCCCTCACACAGCTCCGTCAACGGAAAAATAACACGTTATGACTCTCAAAACGCAATGATGCAAAATGATTCTAAATGACGGCCCAGACTTATTTTTAGGTCCAGTAGAATTTCACTAAATACCCCACATCGTCATTTGCTGGACCCCACAGGTGGACACTGTAGACACAGCGGAGATGAGGAAACTTTAGAGCCTTGTGCGGCTTATAGGGCTAGTGAAGAAGTCAAATATAAGGCAATACTGGAGCGCAGACATTCTGTATAATACCCAATAAACCCGGCCTGTGTATAAAGGATTGGTTCAAAACGTACCACACCAATCCATGGATTATTCATTCTCCCCATTATTACATCATCCTATTATGACCTGATGTACTCCGCCCAGCTTACATATACCCTGATGTACTCCGCCCAGCTTACATATACCCTGATGTACTCCGCCCAGCTTACATATACCTTGATGTACTCCGCACAGCTTACATATACCCTGATGTACGCCTCACAGTTTACATATACACTGATGTACTCCGCCCAGTTTACATATACCCTGATGTACTCCGCCCACCTTACATATACCCTGATGTACTCCGCCCAGCTTACATATACCCTGATGTACTCCTCACAGTTTACATATACCCTGATGTACTCCACATAGCTTACATATACCCTGATGTACTCTGCCTAGCTTACATATACCCTGATGTACTCCGCACAGCTTACATATACCCTGATGTACTCCGCCCAGCTTACATATACCCTGATGTACTCCTCACAGCTTACATATACCCTGATGTACTCCGCCCAGCTTACATATAGCCTGATGTACCCGCACATATTACATATACCCTGATGTACTCCGCCCAGCTTACATATACCCTGATGTACTCCACACAGATTACATATACCCTGATGTACTCCTCACATATTACATATACCCTGATGTACCCGCACATATTACATATACCCTGATGTACTCCGCACAGCTTACATATAGCCTGATGTACCCGCACATATTACATATACCTTGATGTACTCCACACAGATTACATATACCCTGATGTACTCCTCACAGCTTACATATAGCCTGATGTACCCGCACATATTACATATACCCTGATGTACTCCTCACATATTACATAAACCCTGATGTACCCGCACAGCTTACATATACCCTGATGTACACGCACATATTACATATACCCTGATGTACTCCGCACAGCTTACATATACCCTGATGTACTCCTCACATATTACATATATCCTGATGTACCCGCGCATATTACATATATCCTGATGTACTTTGCCCAGCTTACATATTCCCTGATGTACTCTGCCCAGTTTACATATAGCCTGATGTACTCCGCCCAGCTTACATATACCCTGATGTACTGCGCCCAGCTTACTTATACCCTGATGTACTCCACCCAGCTTACATATACCCTGATGTACTCCGCCCAGCTTACATATACCCTTGATGTACTCCGCCCAGCTCACATATGCCCCCACATTATAAGCTGAAATACCACTAATACACCAAGCAAAATCTGAGCTTCAAAAGCCAAATGGTGGTCCAACTAAGCCTGGCAGTGTACCCAAACGGCAATTTATGACCACATATTGGGTATTCTGGAGAACCCGCTTAACAATTTATGGGATGTGTATTTACGGTGGTACAAGCTGGGTACAACACATTGGGCACTGAAATGGCATATTTGTTGAAAACAGCCATTTTCAATCTGCAACATCTATTGTTTACTCCTTTTTGCAAAACACTTGTGCGGTCAAAATGCTCACTACACCCCTAGATCAATTCTTTGAGGGATCTAGTTTCCAAAATGGGGTAATTTTTGGGGGGTACCACTGTACTGCTACTATAGCTCAATGCAACATGGTGTCAAAAAACAAATCTTATAAAATCTCCACTCCAAATACTAAATGGCGCTCCTTCCCTTTAGAGCCTTGCTGTGTGTCCAAATAGCAGTTTATGACCACATGTGGGGTATTTCCGTACTCTGAAGATGTTGCTTTACAAATGTTATGGTGCTTTTTCTCCTTTATTTGTTGAGAAAATGAAAATGTTTTAACTAATGCTACATCTTATTGGAAAATAATGTAATTTTTCATTTTCACTGCCCATTTCTAATAAAATCTATGAGACACCTGTGGGGTCAAAATGCTCACTACACCCCTAGATGAATTCCTCAATGGGTGTAGTTTGCCAAATGGAGTCACTTTTGGGTAGCTTCTACTGTACTGCTACCTAAGGGGCTTTGCAAAAGCGACATGGTGCAGAAAAACCAATCCAGCAAAATCTGCTCTCCAAAAGCCAAATGGCGCTCCTTCCCTTCTGAGCCCTGATGTGTATTCATACAGTACTTTATTACCACATATGGGGTATTTGCGTACTCTGGAGAAGTTTCTTTACAAATGTTATGGTGATTTTTCTCCTTTATTTGATGAGAAAATGAAACATTTTTACCTAAAGCTACGTCTTAGTGGAAAAAAATGAAATTTTTCATGTTTACTCCCCAATTCTAATGAAATCTATGAAACACCTGGGGGGTCAAAATGCTCACTACACCCCTAGTTGAATTCCTCAAGGGGTGTAGTTTCCTAAATGGAGTCACTTTTGGGGGGTTTCCACTGTACTGGTACCTTAGGAGCTTTACAAATGCGACATGGTGCAGAGAAATAAATCCAGCAAAATCAGCGCTCCAAAAGCTAAATGGCATACCTTCCCTTCCGAGTCCTGCCACTTCCCCAAACAGCCGTTTATGACCACATGTTGGGTATTTCCGTACTCTGGAGAAGTTGCTTTACAAATGTTGGGGTGCTTTTCATCATTTATTTGTGGAAAAAAATTAAAAATTTTGAGGTAAAGCTACATGGTATTGGAAAATAATGTAATTTTTCATTTTCACTGCCCAATTCTAATGAAATCTATGAAACACCTGTGGGGTCAAAATGCTCACTACACCCCTAGATGAATTCCTCAAGGCGTGTAGTTTCCAAAATGGGGTATTTTTTGGAGTGTTTCCTTTGTTTCGGCACCACGAGACCTCTTCTAACCTGACATGGTGCCTGAAATATAATCTAAGAAAAGGAAGGCCCTAAAATCCTCTATGTGCTCCTTTGCTTCTGAGGCCGGTATTTCAGTCCAGTAGCGCACTAGGGCCACATGTGGAATATTTCTAAAAACTGCAGAATCAGGGCAATACATATTCAGATGTGCTTCTCCGGTAAAAACCTTCAGTATTACAGGAAAAATTGATTAAAATGGAATTTCTGCAAAAAAAATGAAATTTGTAAATTTCCCCGCTACTTTGCTTTAATTCCTGTGAAACGCCTAAAGGGTTAAAAAAAATAATTATGAATGCTGTTTTGAATACTTTGAGGGGTGCAGTTTTTAAAGTGGGGTGATTTGTGGGGGTTTCTAATATATAAGGCCCTCAAAGCCACTTGACAACTGAACTGTTCCCTAAAAAAATGGGTTTTTGAAATTTTCTTGAAAATGTGAGAAATTGCTGCTAAACTTATAAGCCTTGTAACGTCCTAGAAAAATAAAAGCATGTTCAAAAAATGATGCCAATCTAAAGTAGACATATGGGATATGTTAGCTAGTAACTATTTTGTGTGGTATAACTATCTGTCTTACAAGCAGATACATTTGAATTTAGAAAATGCAAATTTTTTGCAAATTTTCTCTAAATTTTGGTGTTTTTCACACAAAAATATTGAATATATCGACCAAATTTTTTCACTAACATAAAGTACAATATGTCACGAGAAAACAATCTCAGAATCGCTTGGATAGGTAAAAGCATTCCCGAGTTATTACCACATATAGTAACACACGTCAGATTTAAAAAATTAGGCTCTGTCATTTGGTCCAAAAGTGGCTCAGTCCTGAAGGGGTTAAGGAACCGTATCAATAAACATAGGTCCAATGTAAATAAAGGCTTTTTGAAACAAAGTGTATCACGACACTGTGCATCCAAACATGATTGCAACTTTGCGTGCTTGAAAGTCACCCCTATAGAGCAAATACCTGCTGATCTATCGGATAGATTTATTAGGCTCAAACAGAGAGAACATTTCTGGATATATAAATTAGGTACCCTATATCCCAATGGATTAAATGATCTCACTGAATCATCTTTGGAATAAATCCAACCTCTTTGTGCTAGTCTTCCCCCTACGCTTACACAGGGCTATGAATCTTGTTCATCACTAATTTTATTTATGCTGCTGGTCAGTATTGTTATATGTATCATCATCATGTGTCACACACCTACTTATTGTTTTAAATGATTGTAACAATACTTATTAGGCGTCTTGTTAGTGTAAGCCCTTATATTTACAGTCCACTTTTAATCATTTGTTTTAATTGTTTTATGTACTGAATTTTAGTGTTTTGGTCTGGATCCTTGTACCTGTGTTCTCCTTTGGGTTTGTTCCGCATGTGTCCCAGCTCTTGGTTCATGTGTTTGCGATCGGTTTTCGTTCCCCTGTCGGTAAAATATCATGATTAATGTCTACTTTTATGTAATTACTAAGATTGCAAGTATAACGCATTTTCTATGTTATTTTAACATATTATCCAATATAGTACAGTCAACGATGAGGCTTATTCCCCCAGGTTGATAATTTGGTTTATTCTTGTTCATCACTCGCCTCTAGTTTCTTCGTCGAGCCCTATGCGTTCCAATGTTGCGTTCCAGCGCTCATGTCAGGCCATTGTGCTGTCTGGGTTGCTCGGCAACCAGGGACGCCAGCTCAGGGTCTTAGGACCTTAGCAGCTATGGTATAGTCAACAATGAGGTTCACCCCACCCGTTGTGGTGGATTGTTGGATTCCTGGTCGTCACTCACTTCTGCTTGTCGTTTAGCTGTATGCGTTCCACTCTGCGATGCAGCACTTACTTCCTGTTTTTGTGCTGTCTGGGTTGCTCGGCAACCGGGGACGCCATTTCAGCGTCTCAGAACCATAGCGGCTATATGTATTATGCTTAATTCCAAACAAATATGTAGAAACAAATCTTATCCCTACGGCTATCACTGGGGCTATTGATGTTATGATCTGTTTATTATTCATTTGTTTTTAAATTTGTATGTGTGTAAAGACGGCAAGGTGAGCCGCATTTTGTTCGGCTACTGTCATTCTATTTTTAATGCAACTATGTGAATTATTATGTCCTATGTGGTGGTCAAACATCACTTCTTAGTCAGTATTTATGTATTCTTTTTTAGACCTGTTATGTGTAAATGTTATAATGTGTTTGACCTTTGACCTTTGACCTGCTGTTTTGGCGGTATATATAGCACACAAATATATATATACACATATATAGTTACACACACACATATATATATATATACACCGCATTCCGAATAATTATGCAAATGTTATTTTTCGCTGATTTTCCTAAATAGTCGATGCAAATGAGTCAGTATAATCTTCAAGCCATCAACCGTTGGAGTATAATGCAAATTTTATTGAACAAATTTCCTAATGATAACAGATTTTTTTTTAGATGTAAAGAACTCAAAATGCACTGTTTCAAATTATTATGTACAACAGAGATCAAAACATTTTAAAGGTTGTAAAGAGAACTAAAATGGTAATTTGTTGAATTTGCAGCATCAGGTCATATTTACAGAAATCAAAAGCTCTTTCAATAAAAAAAAACTTAACAGGCCAAGTTACATGTTAACATAGGACCCCTTCTTTGATATCACCTTCACAATTCTTGCATCCATTGAATTTGTGAGTATTTGGACAGTTTCTGCTTGAATATCTTTGCAGGATGTCAGAATAGCCTCCCAGAGCTTCTGTTTTGATGTGAACTGCCTCCCACCCTCATAGATATTTTGCTTGAGGATGCTCCAAAGGTTCTCAATAGGGTGGTCAGTCATATACTCTACGTACTTTGCAGAGGTCATTTTCACACTGTCCGGGACCCTAAAGGGGCCTACCTGCTCTCTCCCCATGATTCCAGCCCAAAACATGACTCCGCTTGTTGGGACATGGTGGCCATTCACCAACCATCCACTACTCCATCCATCTGGACCATCCAGGGTTGCACGGCACTCATCAGTAAACAACACGGTTTGAAAATTAGTCTTCATGTATTTCTGAGAACACTGCAACCGTTTCTGCTTGTGAGCATTCTTTAGGAGTGGCCGAATAATAGCTTTATGCACACTTGCAAACCTCTGGAGGATCCTACACTTTCAGGATCGCGGGACTCCAGAGGCACCAGTGGCTTCAAATACCTGTTTGCTGCTTTGCAATGGCATTTTAGCAGCTGCTCTCCTAATCCTATTAATTTGTCTGGCAGAAACCTTCCTCATTATGCCTTTATCTGAACGAACCTGTCTGTGCTCTGAATCAGCCACAAATCTTTTCACAGTACGATGATCACGCTTAAGTTTTCTTGAAATATCCAATGTTTTCATACCTTGTCCAAGGTATTGCAGCAGAGAGATCGACAGCAGAGAGATCCTTTTTCTTTCCCATATTGCTTGAAACCTGTGGCCTGCTTAATAATGTGGAACGTCCTTCTTAAGTAGTTTTCCTTTGATTGGGCACACCTGGCAAACCAATTATCACAGGTGTCTGAGATTGATTACAATGATCCAAAGAGCCCTAGGACACAATACCATCCATGAGTTTAATTGAAAAACTAATAATTAAATGTTTATGACACTTAAATCCAATGTGCATAATAATTTGGAACACGGTGTATATATATATAAGTATATATATATATATATATATATATATATATATATATATATATATATATATATATATATACAGAAAAAAGCAGAGGATTGGAGCAGCACTGTGAACAAATGCCTGACTAGGCTGGTGCAAAGCTTCAAAAATAAAGGAGTGACCTCTCCTTATGTGTTAGATATCCAAAAAAGAGAACGTGAAGCAGCACTCAAATAAAGTGAATTTATTCATCCAACATGGAACCACAACGTTTCACCTCCTCTATGAAGGCATTTTCAAGTTGAAAATGCCTTCATAGAGGAGGTGAAACGTTGTGGTTCCATGTTGGATGAATAAATTCACTTTATTTGAGTGCTGCTTCACGTTCTCTTTTTTGGATATATATATATATATATATATATATATATATATATAGCACTGTGCAAAAGTTTTAGACTGTTGTGAAAAAATGATGCAAAGTAAGAATACTTTCAAAAGTGTTAATAGTTTTTTTTATCATTTATGTAAAGGATCTGCCTGACACAGCTTCTGTGTCGACGCCCGTGGTTACTCACTCTGCACCTGCTCCTAAGTCTGGTCGAGTGACCCCTTCTTCCACCAATCAGTCGGGGAGGCTGAGGGAGAGCCTATCACAGCCTGGCCAGACGGAGCTAGCTCCCGCCCTCTGTCTATTTATACCTTCACTTCCTGCTCCTCCTTTGCCTGTGATTCTTTCAGTCTGTTTCCTGGCTCTACTGCTGCTGCTTACTACTTGTCTTCTGCTTCATATTGACCCTGGCTTGACTGACTATTCTCCTGCTCTGCGTTTTGTACCTTGTCCACTCCTGGTTTGACTCGGCTCGTTCACTATTCTTGTTGCTCACGGGGTTGCCGTGGGCAACAGCCACATTTCCCTTAGCTTCTGTGTACCCTTGTCTGTTTGTCTGTCATGCACTTAGTGAGCGTAGGGACCATCGCCCAGTTGTACACCGTCGCTTAGGATGGGCCGTTGCAAGTAGGCAGGGACTGAGTGGCGGGTAGATTAGGGCTCACCTGTCTGTCTCCCTACCCCGACATTACATAATCACAGGCCCATATACCTTTCCTACCCTGGTCCCTGTCTCAACTATGGACCCCCTTGAGACCCTGGCTCAGCAAATGCAGGGCCTCTCCCTACAGGTCCAAGCCCTGGCTCAGAGGGACAACCAGCAAGATGCTACCCTGGTAGTGCCCCCCACCTCACCTCTTGAACCCCACCTCAAGTTGCCTGACCGGTTCTCAGGGGACCGGAAGACTTTTTTCTCCTTTCGGGAGAGTTGTAGGTTCTATTTCCGTCTAAAGCCCCACTCCTCAGGTTCCGAGAGCCAGCGAGTGGGTATAATTATGTCCCGGCTCCAGGACGGGCCCCAAGAATGGGCCTTCTCCTTGGCTCCCGACGCCCCTGAATTTTCCTCTGTTGACCTTTTTTTTCTGCTCTCGGGCTCATATATGACGAGACTGACAAGTCTGCCTTTGCCGAGAGTCAGCTGGTGACCTTACGTCCAGGTAAGAGACCCATTGAGGAGTACTGTTCGGACTTTAGGAAGTGGTGTGTAGCTTCTCGGTGGAATGACCCTGCCTTGAGGTGCCAGTTTAGATTGGGTCTGTCGAACGCCCTGAAGGACCTGTTAGTTAGCTACCCCTCTTCTGACTCTCTAGATCAGGTTATGGTTTTAGCGGTACGACTTGACCGACGTCTAAGGGAACGACGACTTGAACGTTTTTGTGCCTTCTCCTCTGGCTCCCCCATGATGGCTCCTGAAGTTCCGTTGCTTCGTTCTTCCACGGAAAACTCGGATGAACCAATGCGACTCGGGGCCTCCGTGTCTCCCCAACAACGTAGAGACTTCCGCAGGAAGAATGGTCTCTGCTTCTACTGTGGGGAGGACAAGCATCAAGTGAACAACTGTCCTAGGCATAAGAATAAGCAGCCGGAAGAACTTCTGCGCCTAAGTGATCATCGGGGAGGTCACTTGGGCGCACAGGTATTTCCCGTAAATATGAAACCTAATAAGATCTTGCTTCCCTTTCAGGTCTCTTTTGGTGGTAGGTCTGCTACCGGCAGTGCCTTCGTGGATTCAGGGTCTTCTGCTAATATTATGTCTGTGGAATTTGCTATGTCTCTAGCTATGCCATTGATTGATTTGCCTAAACATGTTCCGGTAGTGGGTATCGACTCCACTCCTCTTGCTAATGGTTATTTTACGCAGCATACCCCTGTTTTTGAACTCCTTGTTGGCTCCATGCATTTGGAGCAGTGCTCTGTACTGGTTATGCAGGGATTATCGTCCGATTTGGTTTTAGGCCTTCCCTGGTTGCAGTTGCATAATCCCACGTTTAACTGGAATACTGGGGATCTTACCAAATGGGGTAATGAATGCATGACATCATGTTTTTCTGTTCATTTTATTTCTCTCCCTGAGGAGGGGAACACTCTGCCTGAGTTTATTCAGGACTTCGCTGATTTTTTTCTAAAAAGGCCTTTGAAGCGTTACCTCCTCATAGAGAATACGATTGCGCAATCAATTTGGTACCAGGAGCTAAGCTCCCTAAGGGTAGGATATTTAATCTCTCTTGTCCCGAACGTGAAGCCATGAGAGAGTATATCCAGGAATGCCTGGCCAAGGGTTACATTCGCCCCTCTACTTCGCCGGTAGGTGCTGGCTTCTTCTTCGTAGGGAAGAAGGATGGTGGTCTTAGGCCGTGCATTGATTACCGAAACTTGAATAAGGTCACTGTAAGGAACCAGTATCCCCTTCCTTTGATTCCTGATCTCTTTAATCAGGTTCAGGGGGCCCAATGGTTCTCTAAGTTTGATCTATGGGGGGCTTATAACCTTATCCGCATCAAAGAGGGCGAATGAGTGGAAGACTGCGTTTAACACGCCCGAAGGTCATTTCGAATACCTCATCATGCCCTTTGGGTTGTGTAATGCTCCCGCGGTCTTCCAGAATTTCATAAATGAGATTTTAAGAGACTACCTGGGGGTATTTCTTGTAGTGTACCTTGATGACATCGTAGTGTTTTCCAAGGACTGGTCCTCCCACATTGAGCATGTCAGGAAGGTGCTCCAGGCCCTTCGGGAAAACAAGCTGTTTGCTAAAACCAAAATATGTGTGTTTGGGGTGCAGGAGATACCATTTTTGGGTCAAATCCTCACTCCTCATGAATTCCGCATGGACCCTGCCAAGGTTCAGGCTGTGGCGGAATGGGTCCAACCTGCCTCCCTGAAGGCGTTACAGTGTTTCATTGGGTTTGCTAATTATTAAAGCAGATTTATTGCTAACTTCTCGGTCATCGCTAAGCCTCTTACGGATCTCACTCGCAAAGGTGCTGATCTCCTCCATTGGCCTCCAGGGGCGGTCCAGGCTTTTGAGATCCTTAAGAAGTGCATTATCTCGGCCCCAGTGCTGATTCAGCCTAACCAAATGGAGCCATTTATCGTGGAGGTTGACGCCTCCGAGGTGGGAGTGGGTGCTGTCTTGTCCCAGGGTACCAGGTCCCTCACCCATCTCCGTCCCTGTGCCTACTTCTCCAGGAAGTTCTCACCCACTGAGAGTAACTACGACATTGGCAACCGCAAATTCTTAGCCATTAAATGTGAATTTGAAGAGTGGCGCAACTTCCTGGAGGGGGCTAGGCACCAGGTTACGGTCCTTACCGACCACAAGAATCTGGTTTTCCTAGAATCTGCCCGGAGGCTAAACCCGAGACAAGCTCGATGGGCGTTATTTTTTACTAGATCCAACTTTTTGGTCACCTATAGGTCTGGGTCTAAAAATATTAAGGCTGATGCACTGTCGCGTAGCTTCATGGCCAGCCCTCCTTCGGAGGAAAATCATGCTTGTGTTTTGCCCCCAGGTATAATCATTTCCTCTGTTAATTCTGACTTAGTCTCCGAAATTGCGGCTGATCAAGGTTCAGTTCCCGGGAACCTTCCTGAGAACAAGCTGTTTGTTCCCCTGCAATTCCGGCTAAGGGTACTCAGGGAAAATCATGACTGCACTATCTGGCCATCCAGGCATCCTGGGTACCAAGCACCTCATTGCCAGAGACTATTGGTGGCCTGGGTTGCTTAAAGACGTTAAGGCTTAAAGTCCCCTGAAGTTCTCCATCACAAACCTCGGACTTCCGGGGTCTGTGTCGGCAGCTCCGGAGAAATGAATGGAGCGCCGGTCCCGCTTGTGCGCATGCGTGACCAGCGCTCCTTTCATTTTTAGTGAGCTGCCGACACAGACGCCGGAAGTCAGAGGTATGTCATGGAGAACTTCAGGGGGACTTTCAGTCCGCCGTTCTCCCTATCGCTGCCAGCGATCACACATGTATCCCCTGTCCTGTGGATAGGGGATACATGTCTTTTATTAGGACACACTGTAGGTCGCATTTTTTTTGGATGGGGGACGCTGTATGGCGTTCCCTACAGGGGGGGGCTGTATGGCGCTCCCTACAGGGGGGACGACGCTGTATGGCGTTCCCTACAGGGGGGGGACGCTGTATGGCGTTCCCTACAGACCCCCCTGTAGGGAACGCCATACAGCCCCCCGTAGATAACGCCATACAGTCCCCCCTCTAGATAACGCCATACAGCCCCCTCTGTAGATAGCGCCATACAGTCCCCCCTGTAGATATCGCCATACAGCCCCCCCTGTAGATAGCACCATACAGCCCCCCCTGTAGATAGCGCCATACAGCCCCCCTGTAGATAGCGCCATACAGCCCCCCTGTAGATAGCGCCATACAGCCCCCCTGTAGATAGCGCCATACAGCCCCCCCCTGTAGATAGTGCCATACAGTCCCCCCCTGTAGGGAACGCCATACAGTCCCCCCGTAGATAACGCCATACAGCCCCCTCTGTAGATAGCGCCATACAGACCCCACTGTAGATATCTACAAAGGGGGCTGTATGGCGTTATCTACAGGGGGGGTTTGTAAAAAAGGTGCTATCTACAAGGGGGGGGTTGTGTGACACCCGGGGGGGGGGGGTCAGTCAAAAGTTTGCTATGGGGTCCAGTCTTTCCTAGTTACGCCCCTGCTTGGACCCATATCTCCATGGATTTTATCACCGATCTGCCTCCATCTCAAGGCAAGTCGGTGGTATGGGTGGTAGTGGACCGCTTCAGTAAGATGTGCCACTTTGTGCCCCTCAAGAAACTACCCAATGCTAAGACGTTGGCTACCTTGTTTATCAAACACATCCTGTGTCTCCATGGGGTTCCTGTCAATATTGTTTCTGACAGAGGGGTACAATTTGTTTAATTGTTTTGGAGAGCCTTCTGTAAAAAGTTGGAGATTGATCTGTCCTTCTCCTCAGCCTTCCATCCTGAAACTAATGGCCAAACTGAGAGGACTAATCAGTCTCTAGAACAATATTTAAGGTGTTTTATCTCTGACTGTCAATATGATTGGGTCTCCTTCATTTCCCTCGCTGAATTTTCCCTTAATAACCGGGTCAGTAACTTGTCAGGGGTCTCCCCCTTTTTCTGTAATTTTGGGTTCAATCTACGGTTCTCCTCCGTTTCACCTGGTGGTTCCAACAATCCTGAGGTAGATGTCGTTCATCGGGAACTGTGCACAGTCTGGGCCCAGGTTCAGAAGAACCAAGAGGTGTCCCAGAGCATACAAAAGACCCAGGCAGATAGAAGACGTTCTGCTAACCCCTTGTTTGCGGTCGGGGATTTGGTGTGGCTGTCTTTAAGAAATTTGCGCCTTAAAGTCCCGTCCAAAAAATTTGCTCCCAGGTATATAGGGCCGTACAAGGTCATTGAAGTCCTTAACCCTGTCTCCTTCCGACTGAACATTTGATAATCTGGCACCTATCAGGTCGCATTAAAGTGTAGCTAAACATTTGAAAAACCTCTGACATGCCAGATGTTTGGATTGGGGGGGTCCGAGCACTGAGACCTCCACCAATCGCTAGAACGAAGCAACTGAAGCGCTTGTGTGAGCGCTAAGCCGCTTCGTGTCTGTTCGGCTTTTTCCGGAAATAAATGTATCGGTGTACGGACTCAATAGAAAGTCTATGAGCCCGTACTCCGATACATCGGCTTTCCGGAAAAAGCCGAACAGACACGAAGCGGCTGAGCGCTCACACGAGTGCTTCAGCTGCTTCGTTCTAGCGATTGGTGGGGGTCTCATTGCTTGGACCCCCACCAATCCAAACTTCTGACGTGTCACTATGACACGTCAGAAGTTTGTCAAACGTTTAGCTTTAACTGGTTCCCGACCACTGGCTGTGTTTTTACGGCCAGCGGTCAGGGTCCTTAAAACCTGAGCCATAGACTTTTTACGGCTCGGGTTTTAACTTGCTGCCCGAACAATCGGGCAGCTGAATGTTGGGTCTCCGGCTGTCAGTGACTGCTGGGGACCCTGAGGAGAGGATAAAAGCAGCTTTCGCTTCTTCTGTCTTCTCCAATCTCTTTTACACAGCGCTCAATGAACGCTGTGTATAGGAATAGAGGTTGTGCAGCTCCAGTTACAGTGGAAAAGCATGGTGTAAAAGAAAGAAAAAATATACAGTATATAAAGTTCCCCAAAGGTCTTTTTTTACCTTTTACCAGACCATAGTAATAAAAAAATAAAAGTAAAGTAAAGTGCAAAAAAAATGAATAGTAAATACACATAAAATACCCATCCCAAAAAAACGTTCCCCTCCCGCCAATCATTGTCGTAACGCTAGCCCGGACCCAATTACCCTAATATAGACATGTAATATATTAAAATTTACGGTATACAATGACGATTACAAATAAAAGGTCTATTTTAGAGTAAAACTATGTTATTACCAAAAAAAATAAATAGCTGAAACTTAAAAAAGTTTATTTTTTTACTATTATTTTCAAAATATAAGAATAAAAATTCTAAAATAGCAAAAAGGATGTGTATAAAAATGATAAAAAAAGAAACCTGCATTGTCTACGGAAAAAACATCGCAAAAGATCACATCGTTAGCCCAACAAATAAAAAAGTTATAACCATTTAACTAACACGTGCTAAAAAGGGCTAAACGGTGTCTGGTCCTGAAGGCTCAAAATAGCCCGGTCCTGAACTGGTTAAAGGGGTATTCTCAGAATTAACAGTTATCACCTATCCACAGGATAGGTGATAAATGAATGCTCGCTGGGGACCCTAATGCTGTCACTCCTACGTCCCGAACCCGTTCCTCTACACTGCGGTGGATCACAGCACTTGGCTGTTTCCATCAGTTCGACTGACACTTGATTCCAAAATATCCTCACTGCGAGGGGATGCAGTGAGGCAAAACAGGTGTTCTCGGACCCTGACCTCGCCATCGGTGGGTTTGCTAGCGGTGGGGGCTCCCAGCGACCAGACAACTATGACCTGTCCTGTGGATAGGTCATATTTGTTGATTTTGGGACAACCCCTTCAATACTTGATCAAAGGACCTGTTTTATATTGTGAATATATGTTTATAATCATGCATCTAATAGTGTATATAAGAATGTGTTTTAGTAAGTGTACCCACACACGTATATTTGTTTAGGATTTTCCACAGTGGTTCCACATCAAATTCTGCATGTTACGGACTTTGGTGCGGCTTCACAGCAGATTTCACCCGTTCTACATTGAAATGGGTGAAATCCGCTGTGAAAATCCATAATAGAATATGCTGTGGATTTGAAAATCCACAGCATGCTTTGATTTCTGTGCGGTAAATGTTCTGCAGAAAGTAGAGAAGATTTGTACAAATCTCATTCACGTGGCTGGTAATGTAATCCGCTGTGGCTTTTCCATGCACAAATCTGCACAAAAACTTTGCAGAATTTGCGTCTCGCCTCGTGTGCAAGGAACCTATATATGTGCATTCCCCATAACAAAACAATTCTTGTGCATTAGAACTCTGCAATGTACCATTCTTGTTAGGGCTCATTCACACGAACGTCAATCTCGTCCGTGTGATGGCCGTTAAAAAAACGGCTGCCACATGGACCCGTATATTTCAATGGGGCCGTTCACACAACTGTTATTTCAATGGAGCGCGTGAATGGTCCGTTGAAAAATAGGACATGTCCTATTTTACTGCGTGTCACGCATCCCTCCATAGATTCTAATCTGTGGGGGATCCGTGACTACACGGGTCCCGCACAGGTTCACCTTGAACGTGGGAAACTGCAGTTTTTTTACATCCAAGGTGGGCTACGTTCATGTGAATGTAGTCTTATTCTTCCAGGAAATGTATGAATACATAAGATAACGTAGGTCACGATCTAGGGGTATGTGGACCCACTAAGCTGCTCCGCCATAGCGGAGAACTAGCTGGCCAAGTCACAGTCTATGCAAAGTCTTATACAAAGGGTTTGTAGCACAAGGGTACTTGAGATAGTCCAGACAATGGCAGAGGCTCAGGCACGGATGGGGCTTAAATGTGGTGTATACCAGCAGGCGTGGCAGGTTGCGCCAGACGTGGCGGATGATACTAGGAGTGCCAGATAACACCAAACGTGGTATATAACAGCAGGCTGCTCAACATGACTCCAACACTAGACAGGCTCAGGAACTAAACACAGCACAGGATACAGGTAGAAGGGTATGGGAACACTGGGCACAAGATAACGCTAAGGGACCATTTGCAATACGAACATGGGGAAAACTACAACAACGCTCAAGCAAGGAGTGAAAGGGCATGGCTATTATGGCTAATTAACCATATTTTACACGTGCACGCTGGCTCTTTAAGGCCAGGCACGTGCGAGCGCACCCACACTACGGGACACTGCAGAGCGGAGCGAATGTGAGTGCTGGCGTCTCCTTGGAAGGAGATGCCGGCCAGCACTCACAAGTCCATGGCCGCGGCCGTCGAGGGGTGAGTAGGAACGGCGGTCCGCGGCCGTTACAACTTGGTGTTACCATTCCTTGGGTCTGTGGGGCGTGTCACTGCACACTGACACTTTCTGATCAGTGTTGACAGTGTCAGTGTGTGGGGACACATCCTATTAAAAAGGCTGTCAACTTATTCACACATTTCCAGGAAGAGCTTGTATGTTCCCCTGGTGCTTTTATGGTATATCTTCTGTATCCGTCGCACTCTGATGGGTCAATTGGCTTTGCATTGTACTAAATATTTCTTTGAGTGTTATGTGTACAGCGCTGAAGTATTTGTCTGCGGTAAAGTGCCAGAGAACTTTTATAAGTTAGTTGTACTTTGAGCGAGTAAATAGCCACTCCCCTTTTTACCGACATTTGAGGAGCTCTCACAGAACAATATCAGTACACTGGAAAAAAAAACAGGAGCACTCACTGTAAAATCCTTTTCTTGTCCAGTTCATTGGGGGACACAGACCGTGGGTATGTGCTGTTGCCACGAAGAAATAAAAAAAGTGGCTATATATACCCTGCCCACAGACACTGAGCTATTCTGTCTGTTTAAAATAGTAGGAGAAGCAGATACAAGGTAAGAGAGTTATGTCAAACACTAGAGTAGAATCCCTCGAACTGACAATTATGAACAAAAAAAAACACCTTGCAAATACAATAAGTAGGAGCGGTGTCTCCCCAATGCACTGGACGGGAAAAGGATTTTACAATGAGGAGTTCTCATAAAATCCTGTTCTCTCAATCATTACATTGGGGGACACAGAGAGTGGGACGTCCTAGAGCAGTGTCCAGGGGTGGGAACAGAACACAGGACTTGGTCATCTATTGCCTGCAAGACCTTGCAACCCAAGGAAGCGTTTGCAGAATCAAAGGTATGCACCTGGTAGAACTTAAAAGTTCCAAGCGCTCTGGTACAGAACCTTTCCAAAAGCAGATAAGCCTTCAAACAATGATTAGAATCCAGCGAGCTAGGTGGCCAAAGAGGCAACCAAGCCCTTCTCGGGACCCTCTGGGAGGATGAACAGGGAATTTGACCTTCGGAAGGAAACAGTGACAGAAAGGTAAGTCTGCAAGGCACGGATGACATCCAGGTCGTGAAGGGAACTGTCCCTTGGATGCCTGGGAGATGGACAAAAAGACGGAAAAAATATATCCTCAAAGGCACCCGACTGTAAGATATCCAAAACCAAATTGAGGTCCCAAGAGGAGATCGGAGTACGATATGGGTGGATTGCATGAACTATCCCCTACAAATTAGTCTTGATGTCAGCCTTAGATGCCAACGGGTGACCGAACAACATGGAGTGTCAGAAAATCTGCCCCTTCAGGGAGCTGAGAGCTAAACTTTGATCCAGATCACCCTGCAAAAAGGAGAGAATTCTGGATAGAGAAAAACGCAAGGAAGAGGTTTGCAATCCTCACACCAACGAAGGAAGGCCTACGAGGTACGATGGTAAATGCGGGCTGGAAATAGCTTCCTAGTCTGGAGCATAATGTGACTATCACTCTCCGAGAGACCACGAGCCCTCAGAACAGCAGCCTCAACAGTCACGCCATTAAACATAGTGACATTAAATTCTGGTGGAAGAGAGGTCCCTGAGACAGAAGGTTGGAACGGAGAGGCAAGGGCCACAGAACGCATAACAACAATGGCGCTGCCAATCTGCGGCTATCAGAATGGCCAGAATCACTTCTGCCTTGAGCTGTCGGAGGAGCGATGGCAGGAGAGGAGACGCACAGGAGACTGTAATCGGACCACAGTGACAGGAGAGCGTCCACGGCGCAGGCCTCCCTATCTCATGCTCGCAAGATGAATCAGTGAGCCTGGCAATTGAATCAGGAGGCCATCAGGTCCATGTTTGGGCGAACCGACCTGACATTTGGTGGAAAAAACACTCCCCGGGTTCCACCTTTTGCCAACTGAGAAAGTCTGTGACCCAGGTGTGGACCCGGGAATGTGTATTGCAGTCAGAACCGGAACATGAGCTTCCGTACAGGACAGAATCTTCGCGATCTCGGCCATCACCAACACAGTGCGAGTGCTGCCCTGGTGATTTAGATAACCCATGGCACTGTCCGTTTGAGCCCGCACTGTGTCCTGACAGCGATGAAGTCTAGTGCAGCAGGTATAGGAAAATGGCTCTCAATTCCAGAAGGTTGATGGGAAGAGAGGATTCCTGTGGAGACCCCCAGCCCCTGAGCCGTGAGTTTCTAAAAGGTGCCTACCCATCCCTTGAGACAGGCATCCGTGGAGAGGATTAGCCAGTTCAGTGGGAGGAACAACTCCAGGGAAGAGATCCCCTCGCAGTCAGTCGCTCACTTGGGTGGTGGAAAGATGTACTTCAGATCAAGAGAATCCAAGGTTCGGTTGAAGAGGGCACGTGTGGAACTGCGCAAAGGGAATGGTCTCGATCGAGGGCTCCATGATCCCGAGAACCCACAAGCAGAGGAGGAGTGAAGTCTGAACGGTTGTCCCCAGGGAACGAATTGCGTCCTAAGGAATCGATAGATGCTCTGGAGGAAGGAAAACCTTCGCAGGGCGAGTGTCTAAGGCAATCCCCAAGAACACAATCTGATGGGACCGAGATGGGCAAGGCTTGGATCGGTTGACAATCCAGCCGAACCGATTCAGGGTGTCCATAATAATCTGGAGAGCAGTCTCGTTGTACTCCCTGGAGGGGAACTTGATCAGGATGTCATCCAGGTACAAGTTGATCAAAGGAGCGCCATCACGAAGGAGAGAATCTTCATGAAGACTCTAGTGGCCGTTGCCAGACCGAAGGGAATGGCCACAAATTTGTAACGGCAGGACAGTACCAGTACCGCAAAATGCAGGAATCGCTGGTGAATTTGGCAAATGGGAACGTGAAGAGACGTGCCCTAATGTCCACTGAGGATAGAAATTCCCCCTATGCCCTGGAAGCAATGATAGTCCAGAAATTCCATCTGAAAATTACAAACTCGAACATGTAGATGCTTGAGGTCAAGAATGGGCTGAATCTTGCTGTCCTTTATTTTGGCATGACAAAAGTTGAATAGAAACCATCAAATAGTTGGTTTGAGGGTTCCAGAATGATGACCTCTTGAAGGAGTAGTCTCGATTGCTTGAAAAAAAGGCCTCTGTCCTGAAGGGGCACTGTGGAACAGCAGACTAAAAGAAACGCTCTGGAGAGAGGCTGGCAAATTCTGTATCCTGATACTACCTCCTGTACCCAGGTGTACGAAATGTGAGACTCAGACGTTCTTGAAGTGGATATGTATCAAGTGCAGCCGCACCTTCAGGCGGAAGCGGCCTTACTGGCTCCAGCCTTCGCAGGTGGAGTTGAAAGGCAGGATGGAAGGAGCAGAAAATGGTGCAGATTGCATCAGTGGCGGATTATCATATGGGCCCGAACCGCACATAATTTAAAAAGAACACATTGCACCGCTAATGGGGAGGAGGGGAGGTCTGAGAGGGAACAGAGACGCACCGTACACCCTGCTGCCTCTCTGAGGGGGCGGCGGCGCGACAAACCAGCCATCGCCACCCCCTCCTGCACGAATTGTACCTGCGTCTATAGAACGCAGGTACAATTACATGCATAAGCGCTGAATGGCCGAGTACGTTCCGTGCCCGACCATTCAGCGCCTTACAATGACACTGGCTGGCAGGGTAGAATGAGTTGTCCCGCCAATCAGCGCCTTTCAACCTGTTGAAAGGCGCTGATTGGCGGGGGGGGGGGGGTGGGGAGTCATTCTGCCCTGCCAATCAATGATGGTAGCGGCATGATGACGTCATCACACCGGTTTCATTGTTGCAGGGCGCTGATTGACGGGGCATGTAATTCTGCCATGCCAATCAGCGTCTTTCAACGACGCAAGCGGCGCGATAGCGTTGCTCAGCCCCAGCAGACCTGCTCAGAAGAGAGCAGGACTTCTTTGACACAGGACGGCGCGGTATGCAAGTTTTGTTGTTTTCAACTAAAAAAAAAAAAGGCTGCATTATCAACAGGAGGGGGGCTATATGTGGGGCACAATCTACAGGGCAGGCTTTATGTGGGGCACCATCTACAGGGGAGGCTTTATGTGGTACACCATCTACAGGGGGACTATATGTAGGGCACCATCTACAGGGGGAGCTATATGTAGAGCGCTATCTTCAGGGGGCTATATGTAGAGCGCTATCAACAGGGGGCTATATTTGGTGCACAATCTACAGGTGAGACTTTATGTGGGACACAATCTACAGGGGGACTATATATAGGGTGCACTATATGTAGAGCGTGTGTGAGCGTGTGGGTGTGTTATAATCAGGGACACAGTGTATGGTGTTATTATAATTAAAGGTTTAGTGTATGGTACTATTCTATATAGGGACGTATTGTGCGACACCATGATAACTTTATCTTTGTTTATAGATGCAAGACATCTGTATGGAAAACTGCAGAAATGGGTCTTGACCAGATGGAGAAAAAGAACTAGAATCTGAAATGAAGTCACTTAATGTAAATGTTTATTGTGCCTCTAATCAGTACTGTAGTCACTGTATGATCTGCAGCGAGATGATGGGTGGTATGATATTTTTTTGGGAGAAACAGTTACTCCCAGCATATCCTTACCATTGTTTGGGCCATAGTTTTATCCATACAAACCTATACAGCAGGGGTTGCACTAAATTGAGCTGTATTTGTGCTGGTTCTGTATTTATGTACTGTGCTTGGTTCCGGTACTGTCTTTATGTACTGAGCTCGGATCTAGTGTTGTATATATGTAGTGAGCTTTGTTCTAGTACTGTATACATGTACTGAGGTTGGTTCTGGTGATGTATATTTGTACTGAGCTTGGTTCAGGTGTGTTATTTATGTGCGGAGCTTGGTTCTGGTACACGGTTCCCGTAAGTACCATAGAACTGAATGGTGGTTACGGAAACAGCGTAGCTCGCATGCTATGCTGCTTCCGTAACTGCCATTCACTACGAGTTACGGAAAGTCCATGGTCAGGAAGTGGCCGAGAGGCAGCGATAGCAGAAAGTGGTAGAACAGGGTTTAGGGGGCCCGGTTCTAGAGATCGATGCGAGTCCCAGCTCTGGGAACTGCACCTATCTGACAAGATCCACAGGATAGGTCATAAATTTCCCTCACCGGAAAAGTGTAACTAAACTTCTAAAAAACTTGACATGTCATAGTGAAATGTTAGGAGTTTTGATCGGTGGGGGTCCGAGCACTGAGACCCCCGTGGATCGCTAAAACAAAGTGGCAGAAGCGCTCAGGTGACCGTTTCTGATCTGCTTTTCGCGGAAAGCCAAGCAAACAGTGTACGGACGTACACCACTTCGAGGAATGCCGATCAGAAGCGAAGCGGCGCAGCATTCAATCGTGCGCTTCTGCAGCTTCACTTTAGGGATCGGTGGGTCTCACTGCTCGAACCCCCCACCGATTAAAAGTTCTGGCATATCACTATGACATGTTAAAAGTTTAGTTACACTTTAAAGAGAGGCGTTATAATTTATTTTTAATTATTTTTTCTTTAATGAAAACAGTCTTAGTGTGATTGGTGCAACTTTCTAAATACTTTTTATTTAAAATGATTTTTACTTTTTGAGATACAGCTGCTTTATATCCGGAATACAGAGCAGCTGTATCTAGTGCTAAAACCTGTATCCGTCAGGTCAATATCACTGACTGGTACAGTGTCAGCGGGTGAGGGGGGGAGTGAATTGCGTGTGAGAGAAGCAGGGGGCCCAAGTTGTGTCAACAGCCCAGGGCCCATGGTACACTTAATCCACCACTGGCTGGCATAATGGGGCCAGCCATATTAGAATAAATGGCGCTGCTGGAAGACAGTGCCAAAGAGACCCAAACATGTCCTACTGATGGCCAGGTATATTACACTACAAGCGTTGACCAATGGGGTGGGAGAACACTGACTATCTTCTCAGCGCTTTTCTCCATCTTTCAGCTGAAACAACCAGCAGGAGCAACCCGTGTTACATCCTTTCCCAAGGAGACACTGGTGGGAGAAGTATTAGAGGTGCTCCTTCGGCTGGTGGGTGACTGAGAAGCTGGTGCTCTTGTCCCACTTGTCTTCATAGGCAGGTTGAACAATGGTGCATTTGCAATGACACCATGAACACGGCAAGGAGGGAACAAAGTGAGACTATGTTAAACCTGCGTCCCATCTTCTTGCTTGATAATTATTATTATTTTTTTAACAATTCTGGTATAGACTCTGCTGCATTAGCAGGGGGTCTGCCTCCTACAGACACGAGGGCCCCATGCACACGCCTGTAGAATTCATCCATAAATACGGTCCGCAATCACTGACCCATTCATTTCTATAGCTGATGGACACCTTCCCGTATATTTATGGGAAGGTGTCCAGGGCATAGAAAGCTTCCCTAAAAAAATAGTACGTCTTATTTTTTTTTTATTTTACAGACCGTGCTCCTATACTTTATAATGGGAGAACGGCCAGCAAATGGGGTTGACTGTCCGCATCCATTCGTGCCCATGGAGCCTCAGCGAAAACTGAATAGCTCAGCGTCTGTGGGCATGGTATGTCCTGCAGAAGGGGCAACTTTATTATTCCTACTGTCAAGCCCCCTAGTGGCAATCACATATACCCACCAATGCAACAAACGAAAAATTTATTCATTGACCACTATCTGCCCCCAGTGTTACTTATTGGGGGGGCAATTAGACATAGGCTCAGCATCTCTGTTCAGGCAAGATCTTTCTGTGAATTTGGCTACATTCACACGAGCGTTACAGATTTACACACGTAAAAACCATGTGTAAATCTGTCAGTGTGCATTGCGTTATTGCATCTGTGTGCTTTGCGAGTGGCATGTGTTTTTCACGCACTCGCAAAGCACTTTTTTTTCTCCAATGGAATTGATTCACAAATCACAACCAGCACACGGATGTGCATCCGTGTGTGGTTTTCACATACCCATGGACTTTAATGGGCGTATAGGTGCATGAAAACACCAATACAGGACATGGAGTTTCACACAACGGACTCTCGCTGCGTGAAAACACAAGAATGTGTGAACAGCCCCATTGAAATCAATGGGTCCGTGTGCTGTGCGTGATTTCCACGCAGAGCACGTGTATGAGTTTTTCGCTCGTCTGAATGAGCCCTAACTGTGGAGAGTTTACAGCGTATGTCTAGTTTAAGACATCAGTTTACTTTATCACAGCTCAATGTCCGCACAGAGAATTTTCTAGCGATTCACAAAATGAAAAGTGTAATCTCGACAATAGGCTCTGTACAGTAAATCTGATGTAGGAAAAACTATCCCACTGCACTAGCTCACCTAATCTGTTAGGGGTGTTAAATGACAAGCTTATTGACTGTTTACAATGACAATTAATGAATCATCTTTATAAAAAAAAAAAAAAAAAAAAAAAAGACCATAGGGGTAAGCGATTGGCTCCAAAAGGAGTTTTCTGCTGGACTTATAGAAACAAGAGATTGTATCAGTCTCCACATCTCCTCAGAAACAGGAATCACAGGCTGCATCACGTTTTTCAGAGATGCCGTTTGGGATCATGTCTTACACCATGTGACTTGACAACTGGCTTTTGGAGGCTTTTTAGTACATGTATTGTACCCAAACTATTAATAATGAGGGTATAGAATGTGTGACGTCCACAGTATGCCCTGCATTAGAAACAAATCTGAATTAAAACAGTAAAGACTGAGTGGGCATGTGTAGGGTTCAATTGGCTTTCAGGATGCAGAGCTTTACAGTCCTAACAATTGAGGAGTCTCATCAGTGACACTGCCATGCTACTGCAGAGGCTCGGATCCTTACCTGACAAGCAGAGTAGAAAGCCATTTTTATTGGCTGCCCTGCAGCAGACAGGACACCACCCTGGCGGAGGGGAGAGTCCCTATACAACTGGGCTTTCCTCAAGCCCAGACTAAAAGGAAGGCATAGTTGTATGGGTCCGAAAGGTCGCCTACCACGGTATGCACAGGTTTGGCATGAAAAAAAATAAAATAAGTGTTTTTGATTCAAGAAGACGGACGCGGTCACCTTCTCTGTAAACTATTGAATTGGTAGTGAGCCATGCCAAGGGACAACTTTGCATTGCAGTCTATAGGAGCAGTTGCTGTTCCTATTTTGCATTTATGGACAGTGGCATCAGGGGCTTATCCAGAGAGATGGAATTCTCATTGAGAGCACCCACAATGCTCTGGCAAGGAAATCCGGCATTGTAACTCCCGACATCATTGTCTATATACAAACCATGAGGTCAGGAGCTTCCCCGGGCACAGCGCTTAGGATAAGTATGCCTATATAGTGAGATAAGTCGCAACCTACCATCGGAGGTATACGTCAAGAATCCTCCCTAATGTATAACTCCGACGGAAGGCGAAAACGCAACGTGAATTAGGCCCATGGTCATCTCTCACCCCCCCCCCCCCCCTTTGTAAAGGTGGAGAGTGCACAGGAACTTCTCTTCATGTCATTACCCCCCTTCACTAATCAGAGAATGCTCTGACTGTCCCATTTAATTATTTTTTTTACATACTAAAAAGAGTAAGATAATCACCTGTCCCTAATCAGACTGTCAACTCTGCCTCCTACGTGGAGCTTTTTGGGCTTTTCAGTTATGAATATATGTGCATGTAAACATAGGAATTAGTGGCATGCGCGAACTCTGCAAATCTTGCACTTTTATTTTTAGGAGGGTAGACTCTGCTTCGGTCAGACTATAGCTACAAATGTGAATTTTTAGCCATCTTTTACAGAACATTGCAATTTGGTGCAAAATTTAATAAGTGCTGGGTGGCCTTTTCATAGTGTGCCGGATGCCTAATTTCAGAAAATATATGGTACAGGGGTAGAACAGGATTTTTATTTTATTTTATAATTCTTAAAGTAGTTTTGCCTACCCCACTATTTCTAAAATTTACAGAAACAACAAGCTAGCATTGTTAAAAGTCAAACAATTTTCCTAATTAAACTATGTATTATATACAGGACATCAGGAGACAATGAGAATCCACTACTTGATGACTAAAGAAATCATACATAACCAAACCTAACCGAAAATAACATTAAAACGATTTTATTTTTGAGAGGCCGTAAAAAAGGAAATAAAATAAATGCAACTTTACACAAGTTCAGGGATGATTTTGTTACATAAACATGTAAAACATACCCACCTACAAGACAAAAAAAAAATTCCAATGGCGATGTCTGAAACTCATGGTGAATAGCATTACTGTTTAGTAACTGCACATTTAATTACGGTTCAGGGAACCCAAGCTGTATTCACAAGTGAGAACAGTGGCTGTGGCTCTTGAATGTACACTAAGAAGTCTGGCTACGGAAGAAAAGTTAATTTGAGGATGGAGAGTACTTATCATTAAACACGGTCACTCCATAGGAGGCTCCATCATATAGCCGTTCTCGGTGGATAAATATCCTTCTCCAGATTGCATGGACTCTTGGTCTAAGTACATATCTTGGCTGGTCTCTTCAACTTGCTCCTGAATCATACCGTTATCTGGAACTCTCTCCTCCCTCTTCTCACTGCGGTCACCACGGTCTCTATCCCGTTTGTGTTCCCGATCCCTGTCCCTATCCCGTCTGCGATCTCTGTCTCTATCCCGGTCCTTTTCCTTATCCTTATCCCTATCCCGGTCCCTGTCTCGATGGCTGCGTCTCCTGTCTCTATCACGGTCTCTATCTTTATCCCTGTCCCGATCCCTACTCTTCTCTTCTGGCTCAGGCTTCACCTCAAGGACATCCAAGCCTGTATCACCTGTTTGCAATTCTTCACTAGTAGCCTCTGCAGCTTCTTGAAAATCGCCTTCAACGCGCTCTTCTTTCTTTTCCCTGTCACGGTCTCTATCTCGCTTACGGTCCCTACTACGACTCCTACGCTTGCGTTCTCTGTCCTTATCCCTGTCCTTGTCCTTATCTTTGTCTTTATCCTTATCTTTGTCCTTGTCTTTATCCTTGTCTTTATCCTTATCCCTACTCTTCTCTCTGCTACGTTTTCTATCATCCTTTTCACGGCTGCGGGATTTCCTTCGACGTTCCCTGGAACGACTTCTACGCCTTTCACGATCTTTATCACGGTCCCGGCTTCTTTCTCTGCGGTCTCTTTCCCTTTCTCGGTCACGATCCCTGTTGGAAGAAGAAAACGCCCTAAGTTACTGTGTGCATTTTATTGAAAAATTATATATTGCCGACAAATTCAGAAGAACACATCCATATATGGGACTTTGATTACTTTTTTTTTTACATTTTTATGGTAAGGTCATTGTTTGCATTTTTCTGGCGCTCACCTTGCGGTTCAATTACTTTGTTAACTTTATGGTTTCAGGTAGTTAAGATTGCAGCAATACCATACAGGTGTACTTTTTTTTTTTTTTTTTTTTTTTTTTTTTTTTTTTTTTACACTGACCATTTTTAAAACCATTTCATGGAAAAATTTTAACTGCATTTTTTTAAAATTACATTTTATTTCCCTTTTTTTTTTTTTAGTCCCACTGGGGACTTCTATAATGCTTTGGTATGCCCAGCACACCAAAGCATTATTGCCTGTCAGTAAAAAACTGAGAGGCATGGCCTAAAAGATTGCCTATGTCAAATGCAGCCAGGGCTGGCTGGAGGCCTTTACTAGGCCCCCCGCTGATATGGCAACTCATCTGCAGCCTAAGATTGCAGTCGCGAGTAAATGATGGGCGAGAGGGCCCCCTCATTCTGCAAACCACTTCGATGCAGCGGCAGCTATTGAACACGTTATCTAAGGGGTTAAACTGCTGCGAGCAGGAGCCCGGCTGCCATCAGAAAAGGCGCATGTATCTGAATAAGGCCCCTTTAGTGCATGGCATGAAAAAACTTATTCGTGGTCACTAAGTGACAAGTCTCATCTGAAGCAAAGAAAGAATTCACCAACATGGCAATGGCTAGAATACTCACCTCTCATCATATCTAGAAGTATCATCTCTGCCAGAATGCCGTATATTTACATCTGCGCCGCCACGTCTGGTGCCTCCGAGACCACCACCTAAAACATTAAGGAAATTAAGGATTGCAGAACATGTAATACAGCCTGGTTATTAGTGAAAATAAATTTTGGCCTGGCTTACAATTGAGAGAAAAGAATGTGTAAATTGACGTTTAAACCCTTCCCAACCGACAATTGTCTTTTAACATCAGGTGGTGCGAATCCGGAGGCTCCAGCGACAGTTTGGCAGTGCTGTAGAGGAGGCTGATGAGCGCTCATCCTCCAAACAGGAGCTGTAACTTACAGCTACCGAATACTGCTGGGATGGGAAAAAAAAAATCCAACCCCAGCTGTTGAACCCTTTTGATCGCCGGTCCGTGACCACGGCATGATCAAAAGGGGACTCCCTTCTTCGATTGCGTCACCGGAAACCCGGTGATGCGATCAAAGACCAGGAACTCACTCTGCGGTTTGCCCTGGTGTCCTAGAAAGTTCAGTTTGCCTGCCATTAGGGTTATTTAGTGTGAAACAATTAAAAATAAAAAAATCCACGGGAGAATTGCGGCACCATTCATTCCTATGGGGCCATGAACACGACTGTGGTTTTCACGGTCCGTGGCATGGCCCAGGAGCCCGCACTGCAGAAAGAATGGACATGTCTTATTACGGCCGTGTTCTGCGACCGGGCTCATTGAAAATAAAGGCCGCGGCCATGTGCACCGCCCGCGATTTGCGGGCGGCTGACGGCTGTAATTTCATGGCCGGCCGACCCGGAAATCACGGCCGTGCGCATGGCTACGGTCGTGTGCATGAGGCCTAAATGATATAACTTGCACAGTAAAAAAAAAAAATTTCTACCTCCAAACTGCGCAGAAAAAAATACTGTTTCTCCCACATAAAACAAGGCCTCATATAGCCACGTCAATAATAATAAAAAAAAAGTTAAGGTTGCAGAAAGTCAGGGAGGCAAAAACTGGAATATTTGGCTGGTTATTAACCCCTTCCCGCCACAGCCCATTTTCAGATTTTTATTTTCGTTTTTTCCTCCCCACCTTCCAAAAGCCATAACGTCTTTATTTTTCCGTCGATATAGTCCTATGAGGGCTTGATTTTTGCTGGACGAGATGTAGTTTTTCGTAGCTCCATTTATTTTGCCATATAATGTAGTAGGAAACGGAAAAAAAATTATTTGTGGGGTAGAAAATGAAAAAAAAAAAAAAAACAGCGATTCCTCCATGTTTTTTTTGCGCGTAGTTTTTACGGAATTCACTGGGTCAATAAGACTACGGCGATACCAAATATATATAGTTTTTTCTGTATTTTACAAGTAAAAACCTAAGTGTAAAAAAGAAAATGTATTTTGTGTTGCCAAATTCCGAGAGCTGTAACTTTATTTTTCCGTCGATTAAGTGGTTTGAGGGCTTATTTTTTGCGGGATAAGCTGTAGGTTTTAATACCATTTTGGTGTAAATGCGACGGTTTGATCACTTTTTATTGCATTTTTTGTGGGAGATTAGGGGACCAAAAAAATAGAGATTCTGGCGTTTACATATTTTTTTTTTTTACTGCGTTTACCGTGCGGGTTAAATAATGATCTATTGTAATAGTTCAGACTTTTACGGACGCGGCGATACCAATTTTTTTTTATTTATATTTTTACTATGCTCTAGGGGGGAAATGGGAAAAAGGTTTTTTTTTTTAACTTTTAATATTTTTTTTATTTTTGTTACACAAAAAAAAAAAAACTAACTCATTTTTACTTTTTTATTAGTCCCCCCTAGGGGACTTCAACCAGCGATCGTTAGATCGCTTGCACGATATACTGCAATACTAATGTATTGCAGTATATCGTGATTCTGACAGGCAACTATTAAGCCCTGCCGGAGGCAGGGCATAATAGGTGTACAAAGATGGCGGACCTGGGGGCCTTCTTTAGGCCCCCAGGCAGCCGTAGCAACCATCATACCCCCGCGATTGCGTCGCTGGGGGCAAGATGAGCTGTTAGAGGGGGACGTCCCCCTCTTTCTAACGATTTAAATGCTGCGGTCTCTGTTGACCGTGGCATTTAACGAGTGGGATCGTGCTCGAGCGCGATGCTGCGAGTTACTCTGAGGTGTCAGCTGTAACAAACAGCTGACACCGGCATCGTATGCAGCGGGTTCACTCCGTGAGCCCGCTCCATACTTCCCCTACCCGACTTTGGCGTATGGATACGTCAAATGTCGGGAAGGGGTTTTCCCCATCAGACATTTCTGAAACGTCCACAGGATATGTCAAATAGATGCGGGTCGCATCTCTGGGACCTGCACCCATCTCTAGATCGGGGTCTCCTAAACCCCGATCTAGCCTTTTGTGCGCATTCTGCCTCCCGGCCACTTACTGATTACATGGTCGGGAGTTACTCGCTGAGCTCCCGTAACTCCAATTGAACTGTATAGTAGTTATGGAAACCACATAGATCAGCGAGTTACGCCGTTTCCGTAACTCCCGACCATGTAATCAGGAAGTGGCCGGAAGTCAGCGTGAGAACAAAAAAAACTAGAATGGGGTCCCCTAAACTCCGATCTAGAGATAGGTGCGGGTCCCAGAGGTGGATATGTCAAATGTCTGATGGGGAAAACCCCTTTAAAGACCAGCAAAATGCTCCTGTTTTTCCCTCCGTGACTTTCAGGAGCCTCAACTTTTTCTTTTTTTTTTATTGGGACCCGCACCTGACATTTATGACATATCCGGTCATAAATGTCCCTCATAGGAAAACCCCTTTGAGGTCTTTTTAGGCCTGGTCATTAAGGGGTTAAATATTACTAGCTGCTCCATTGTTCTCAAACAATTTGCAGCCTCTTTTTGGGCTAGCAGGCAAGCGATTGAGATTCTTTGCACCATCAATAAAAACTAATTCAGAAATCGTTCGGGAATTTGATGACCACCAATTTTTTAAATATCGTTTTGAAGCTCCTCCAAACTTGGGGCTCTAGAAATTAGGCTAGGGTTACACTGCGGCTTTGTCCTAAGACCGCTGTGCTACCCTGCCTGGGTCGCAGGTAATGAAAGTCAATGTGGTCGCTTTGCGTAATTGCTGCGACCAACTCAAGAAGTCCAGCGTATTTGGATTTCTTGCGACTGAAGTGGTGTTTGTGGCAACTTGCAGGCCACAACACGTTCACATTGACTTTCATTACTCGATACTAAGGCAGGACGACACGACGATCTTTGGCCACATGAACCGGGTCATGGCCTTAGTCGCCGTGTGGCCCTAGCCTTACACATACAAACTTAATATCAACATTTAAAGTATTTTTCATGATGGCTTTTCCCAGCACAACGAATGCCATCTGTTTAACAACTGCAGCTCCTTCAAGGCACCAGGCAGTGACTGACAACGATGTTCTTACCAAGCTTGCGTGGGCGCCAGCCTTTCACAGTACGTCCTCTCTCAACATCAACCAAAACACGCCTTCCATCAATTTTCTTTCCATCTGCGTGCTTGTATGCCGCTGTAACACATTGTTTCCAGAAGGGCAGAACAAGAGAAGTTAGCCCAGGTGCTGAACACAGCTCCCCCTCCCAATACTTTAAAAAACTAAAATAACCAGAACAGAATACTAAATGCACGACATGAAGCAGTTGCCCTCCCATGCTGATCAAGCCATTAACTAGAGCCAGCAGTACCATATCTGGTAACCGTATCATATAGTCCATTTTCTCACCATTATTCAGCACTCCTCAGCAACTGCATCCTGCCATGTGCTAGCTGAAACACCCATTTTAAAACGCAAAACATGCCTTGTCAAAGACACTGGTCTTGTTTCAATTAAAACGAATACTTTTCCCTTATTCCAAACATTCATTAGGAGTCAAGACTTTCAATCAAATTAAAGGAGTTGTATGAAATTAGAAAAACACGACAGTTTTCTTGCAGAAACACCACCACTCTTGAGGAGGAGCTGTCTGGTATTGCAGGTATATCTCATCCACTTAAAAGTAGATAAGCTGCAATACCAGACAGTCCATGGACAGTAGTGGCGGTTTCTCATACAACCGCTTTAAAAAGGATGCAGTCGGATGCGGCAGATTTTTTTAGAAGAAATTTAAACGACTGAAAATCTGTCCCATCCATCTAAATGGGGTTGTTTCTGCAGGTTCCATTTAGATGAATGTAACGGTTTTGTAGTCGCAGACATTTCTTCTACAAAATCTGCCGCGTGTGACTGCACCCCAACAGTGTGTAGAGGGTTTTGGCTTTCATAGTAAAATATCCTAAATGAGTGAATAAAGTTCATTGGGATTCCCCCAGATAGCAGTTAAAGAATGAATGATATTACTACAGACACTTGATTTCTAAATGAATTTAAAGAGAATTCCAAAGGGTTATGGATGCCCACTTCTGGAATCCTACAGCCATTATAACATGTCCCCCACTTGATGAACCCAGCTGAAAAGGAGAAAGTATAGGTTATAAAAATCATAGGTTTCCTATTCACTACATATTAAAGGATATGCACTATACGTAACCCTTTTAGGGGGGGGGGGGCCCACAATGGTATGTTATGTGCATGGCAGCTAGATTTACCTTCAGTGTTTGCAGGTCTCTAAAGAATTACACACTGGTAGTGAACAGCTACAATAATACACAGCAAGAAGCACTAGACAAGACCACTAAAGTAATTAAAAAAA
This sequence comes from Rhinoderma darwinii, assembly GCF_050947455.1. Classification (NCBI taxonomy): domain Eukaryota; kingdom Metazoa; phylum Chordata; class Amphibia; order Anura; family Rhinodermatidae; genus Rhinoderma; species Rhinoderma darwinii. Next base: position 45,095,911 of record NC_134696.1, on the reverse strand, counting down.
AAAAAAAGTTACCTGATGAATCTACTTACAAAAACTTTCAAATTACCGCCTCAAATTCAACGAATTTCATGACGATATCTTGGGAAAGGAGGTTTGAATCTTGGAAGGTCCTTTTTATTTATTTTTTTTGTATGAAAAGTCTGATGCATTTGTTACAGCTGAGAAAAGCTTACCTGTCTCAGCTGCTCTAAATAAATCCGGTATAACCATGCTCTAAGTAAATGGTCAACAGTTGATAGCTGCAGAACAGGATCGACACCCGATAGCTAAGAGACATAGGCTTCGTTTAAGTCTTTACGGCCTTTCATTGCTTCGAATTGCAAAACTGCCAATATCTGCCATATCATAGTTTAAAGTCCATATCAAGTCCTTTCCTTGGATTTAACACCACAAATAGCATACGGAGCCGTTTCAGCCGGAAGAATATTGTTTGGCAGGAATGAATGTACATACTAGCCAAACCGCGCTGTCCATTCAGAGGAAGCTAAACTAGAACTTGCATATGTGCATGTAGATAGACAACACCAATATGTTCTCATAAGCGTGATGTAAACATACAGCAACAATTTACCAGCTTCTACCAAGATTACCAAGCTTGGCAGATATGAGGGGATTTCCTGTATCTGAATTCCTGTTATATTGATCACCATACCTGTGTGGTTACACTTCAAAGCTGGTATGTATTTTGACCATTTTAAATGCAGGCTTAGAAAGACACCAAACTAACATTTGCAATGGTAGATCTACATGGAATTTAGCAAAATACCTTATTAAAAACCTATACTTTTACATTCAGGAACTGCATTATGAGCAATTCAGTAAAATACCTCTATTACCAGAACAGTTCCCTTCCAGGACCTGAGAGAATTTGGGTGCCAAAGGAGAGTAGCCGCAAGCAAGTTTAAGAGATAGTCTCACGAAGGGCAGAGCAAAGTGCATCCCTGGCAAGACTTAATGAATTACAGAGTTGGCCACTAATTTGAATGGCTGGTATGCAATACTACATTTCCAGTGCAGAGGCTGCTGCAAGGGAAACACATGACCAGACGATCACCAGGGGTTTCTGAAGCCAGACCAGCGACAATCTGATTTTAAAGTTGTCTCTTCAATCTTCTGCAGCTGCTCTCACCACACAATACAAACATATTTCTCTCAATGGAGAGCAGAGGCAATGTTGTAAAGTGCTGACAAATCTCAGCTCCTCTGCTATCTGCACGGACAGTAAAAGGCACAATGAGAACAGCTGTGCGGAAGATATTCCAACTGCCGCTCAATACCAAAATGCCTCACTCATGTAGAGGGAATGACTCCGGTAATAGTCCGTAAGGAAATTGCTCATAATGCAATTCCTTAACATACAAGTGCAGGTTTACCAAAATTTTATTGTTTATCTTAAGATAATTTGTAACTCAGGGAGACTAAAAACTCTTCAATATTACGTTAGCTAAAAATTTAAACAAAGGGAAACAATCTTTAAATAACTGGTCAAAAGATCAAAAGCAACACTGAAGATAGACTGCTTTTAAGATCAACAGGTTGGAAAAAAGAGGGGAAGTGAATAAAAGGGTACAAAAGGGAGAAATATATAAAAAAAAATAAAAAAATGGGCACTGGTTTCTTTTGTATGCAGGGTCGAGGATGGGACAAAGGCCCAGACAAAAGGTTACAAACCGAGAATAGGAACTCAGGATTGTCGTGATTGCAACATCAAAATCATCTTCGATTAGGCCTTAACATTGACAAAAACCTACTTCCCACACCTACCCCTCTCCATCCAAGCAGTCTTCAGCTTCATCCTTTAAAAAAAAGTGAAGATTTACCATTGCTGGTTGGCTGCTGCCGATTCGTTATTGCCTCTATTTGATTGAAGCATCATGCGCCAGTGAGAAGGCGAAAGGATGACTCCACTTGCTGTGGCTTACCTGGGCCCTACACCTTTCCTCACTCAGGCTCATTTTAATCTATGCATGCATTATTGCAACTATAAAACTTAACTGAAGTTCTATTTCCGTATTAAGTACAGAGCTATGCAACTAAAATCTCAAGTAACACTCTTAGGGGCATGGAAGAGTTGGAATACTTGTTCCCACTCAAAAGCAGTCACAAAATGACTGACTCAATATGCCCATGACACAGCAACCCAGAAGGTCTGCATTATTTAACAACTGTTGCTCCCTATGCTTCCCACAAAGACTATGGAAATAGGGAAGGTGGCACACAGTTACCCACAGAGACTAGGATGGTGGAAAGTTTCAAACTAGGCACGGTTTTGCAGAGCAATCCTAACCTCATCCATAAAATACAGTGCTTCATAGATTTTAAAAATAAAAAACACTAGAAGTTCAGGAATGTATTTCCCAATGTTTCCTGTCACTTAACCTAAGAAACGCTCAATTTAGCCTTCATTAACTACCACTGGACATAGTAACTACCACACGTGAACTCCGCTTTAGGAGTATTATTGTTACCAGGTCCGTATGCACACAAATGTATTTGGAAACCCTATCACACGGATCCCAAATGCAGGTGTAATGCATTTGAATGTGGGCGTGCTTACTTACGTATTTTTTTTATAGGTATGGTTATATAGGCCATTGGATGACGATTCTTGGACCATATTCTCCCACAGAAGAACTATTTTCGGTTCCTCTAAGGGGGGTTGCTTAAGGTAGAGCACAGGAATAACTTTACTTTGTAATCTTACCTTTCCAAGTAGTACCGTTTGTTATTACTGGACAAAAATAAGGTTACGTCCACAGGTAGCAGAAGAGATCCGCCACAAGTCCACAGCAAAATCTACATGTGTTCCATGCGGATTGACTGATGATTTCTCACCAACCCACATCCGAAGTTGAAGTGGTGAATTACACAGTGAAAAATCTGTCATAATAGACATGCTGTGGATTTGAAATTCTGCAGCATGACGCCAATACAGTGCAGATTTTTCTGCACTATATGTAGATGGGGTTTTCAAAACCTCATCCACATTCATTGTACTGTACTTTGCTGTAGATTTGCGGTGCAGAATCCACACTGCAATTCTGCTACTTCTGAACTTGGCCTTATGGGCAATTTACCCAGATATGCAATCCACAAATTTGAATAGAAGTGGGTGGTTCATTGTCCAAATCAATAGCCTGATTCTAAAACTGTAAATGTCTATTCCATGTCTTTAGATGTCAATGCTACTTCAAGCAAACTTATGACAAATCTGTGTAGTTGAATGTAACTAACAAATAAATTATTGTGGGCACATAGGCATTTAAAGTAATATATATGCAATGGAGAATATTTGTAGATGTACTTCAACAGTTTAGCCATAACTTGTGTATGTAATGGTGTGTGTCTAGCAGGCTTGCAGTACTTTACACTACAACTACTAGTCTGTATGGAGGAGACATGCTCAGAGGAACCCCTCTAACTCTGATCACATGGTACATTACCCAAAGCTGAAATTTTAAAGAGGTTTTCCAGGATTATAAAAGTTTGGCTGCTTTCTTCCAGACACTGCGCTACAGCAGTCTATGGCTCGTCTGGTATTGCAGCTCAGCTCTAAGGAGTGAATGGGGCTCAGCTGCACGATCATACACAAACTGTGGACATGTGTGGCACAAATGTCTGGAATAAAGCTGCCGTTTTCTCTAATCCAGGACAACCTCTTTAAAGCAGATCTGCTAGGCCTCCTATTGTACCCTGTATTCGAGGGCATAGGATAGAAGGGGGACGTGAGCTTGGAATGTTTCGTTTTCTATGACCCGATTGGGCTCTGCTTGCCACGCTCACACAGTGATTGTCATCTCTCCCTATTTATAAACTCATAAGTGATCACTCTTTGTGGGTAGGGGAAGCAGAACCCACAGGCACCTACTCTCTACAAGTCCAGGCAGCATTCAAACAACTTTAACATAAAAATACCAAAGCTGCCCATACACTTACAAAAGCTGTTGGCTGAATGCTCGTTCGGCTGACCGCTATTGCTGACACACCTGAGTGGGGGGCACTCTCGTGGCCAAGGATTTTGCACTTTAAAACCTAAACAAGCCCAATCCTTCTTCCCCCAACTGCTGTCGGGGGGAGGGTAGGGACATCCCCCATACACATTAGTTAGCCAGTCCAACCAACTTTACTCTAATGTGTATGGATAGAATAGGAGACTTGACAGAGCCGCTTTAAAAGGGTAATTCCACCCAAAATAGAAAACGGAAAAAAAAAAATAAAAAAAAAATGGAGTAAAAACTATTAACTCACTTGTGTATCCCCAAGTTCTCAGTTGTAATACATACCTTGCTAAAGGTGGGAAAAATGTTTGGGGTGGGGGATATATTTACATATTGTTAGAACTTTATAAATAAGCTTATCGTGAAAAAAAATATAAATAAAAATGTATTATATGAACATAGTAAATCTAATAAGTGTCTGCAACTAAATATGAAATGTCTAGTATGTAATATTTTGGATGGAGTTACCCTTAAACAATGCCATATGCACTGTATTCTGTACCATTACCGGATATCGATCGCTAAGATTCTAGGTTTCACGCACTGCCTAGTACACATGTTATGATGCTTGTGTAATAAGTGTTTATAACACCTGAGCTTCACTGACACCTAGGCTGATGGTTTAATCTGCATCCCTGTGTCTCGTGTGTAAATGCTGCAAAGTCTTACCCATCATACAAACCCTTATACCAACCATACAATGAGATGTTGTAAAGGGGAGCATTAGCATCAGCTGCAAGCCAGCAGTGGCAATTGCCATCACAATGGTGGCTGCAGTGGCAATAAGAACACAAAATTAATACACCCCACTCACAATGGACTTTTTTTGTAATAAAACATTTTAAAGTACAAAGATGGGCAACAGTTAGCTACTGCAAGAGATCTTACAGCTACGCTCATCAAGTGGAGTTAGAAAAAGGGGAGCAAACATAGAATGTATTCTATACAGTGAACTCCAACTTGTCCTTTTAGATTTAATGCCATGGGGGAACAGGATGCATTAAACTATGGGGAATTGTTGCTTTGAAAATTAGATTAGATCCTGGCATTAATTAAAACATTGTTGCCCATCACAATCTGTCAATTTACAGTAGGACCCGGGTTACAGTAATCCCAAATATTTCTCTACAATACTCATATCCTAAAACTCAACATGGAATTTTCTCAACCAACTTTCGTCTCATAGAAACTAAAAACTGTCCTGCAACTCCACTTTACACGGACAAGATAATGTTATAAGTTGCACATTAGTAATTTATGTGCAAGCTGTAACTTTATGGGTCAGATTTTAGCAATACAGAATGCCTAAGAAATTATATGTTTTCCCTCACGTGTTACGTGTAGCAGTAGGATTAGTGGAATTCGGGTACCCACATATGCAATAACTTACCTTCTGGAAACAGCCCTTAAAGTTAAGGGCATTTTACTTAATTTACACTGACGTACAGAAAACACATTACAGAATAACTTATTAGGAGGTACTTACAGTGCATATCTCGTTCATGTTCATACTCTATAAAGGCATATCCACGAGGCTTCACCGAACGCTTGTTATAAACCATGTGAATCTATTTGTTAAACAAAAAGATAGGATGTGATAATAAAGCGAAAATAAGATTTTTTTTGCATTGGTTTTATATATTTCCAATTTGCATGTTCTAATTTACCATTGCGTTACTGGTGAACTGGTTTCACAGAAACGTCTTGTGAAAAGAAGTATCAATAATTAAATTAACTGAACCTAATAAATGTTCTGTGAATCAAAGCTTTTCTATATTCATTAAGAAATTGGAATATTCTTTCTACATGCACCACAATATTAGTCCCAATATCACCAATTTTATGTAAGAAAGCTCTGCAGAACAGCCCTCCCCCCCCCCACCCCCCCAGTAAAAAGAAAACCTCACAAATATGGTGACCCAGACCAATCTTACATTGATGGCCTATCCTAAGGATAGGCAATCAATTTTAATAACCCAGATAACCCCTTGAACTTTATGTGGGACAGTACAATTACGGTGATACCACATTTTTATTGTTTAACGATTTACAACAAAAAAACAACTTTTTTTTGTTTAAAGAGGCTCTGTCACCAGATTATAAATGCCCTATCTGCTACATAATCTGATCGGCGCTGTAATCTAGATAAGTGTTTTTTATTTTCAAAAACTACCATTTTTGAGCAAGTTATGAGCAATTTTAGATTTATGCTAATTAGTTTCTTAATGATCAACCGGGCGTTGTACAGGAGTGTATGAGGCTGACGAATCAGCGTCGTCATCGTTCCAGCCCAGCTTGTTTTACTGCACAATCACGCGGTGCACAATCACGCTGTGCAGTGAAAGAAGCTGGGCTAGAACAATGGGAAGTGTATGATGCTGATTGGTCACTGATTGGTCAGCCTCATACACTCCTCTGTACAACGCCCAGTTGGTAAAAAGTAAAAACATGCCCAGTTGGTCATTAAGAAACAAATTAGCATAACTCTAAAATTGCTCAAAAATAGTCGTTTTTCAAAATATCTGGTGATAGAGCATCTTTAAGCAGTGTGAGGGCTTGTGTTTCATTATTTTGGGGAAGCGAAGTGACAGAAAAACAGCAATTCTAGTATTGGATTTTTTTTTCCTACGCCGTTCTCTGCAGGTTAAACATGATATTTTAATAGTTCGATACCGGCAACACCGATTATTATTATTCTTTTTTTTTTTTTTTTTTAAACGTACTATATTTTTTTGAAAGTTCTACAGTTTTTTTTTTAGTCTACCTAGGGAACGTCAGGATCGCATGGTTATGTATTGCCCTTTCCTGTGCTCTACTATTCAGTAGAAAGGTGGGTGGCACGATTGGGGGACAGAGGGAGCCCCCTCCATCTATCTGCACAGATGTTTCGGTCACTATTCACTGCAGCATTTAAGAATTTACACAGCCAAAACCGGCGTTCTCTATGATCCCGAGCGTTGCAGGCGGGAGTCAACTGTAAAAACAAGCTGGAACAGCAAAGTATGGTGCAGGCCCAGTATCACAGATCCGCCATACATGTACAGCATATGTTGTTAAGGGGTTGACAACATGTCATTGAAAAGGCCCTCTAAGAATACATATTTCCTTTGTAAAAAAAAAACAAAACAACCATGAGATCATGGGATTAAGACTCTAATCCCAACTTTCAGATGGTCTGTAAATTTACCAAGACACTAAAGCAAGTTGGACAAGCACCAATTTGAAGGGAAAAACCATACCCGTTTGATAGGTCCATATACTTCAAACTCTCTTCGCAGCTTAGATTCTGTTGTGTCATAGTTCTGAAAAAAAATAAGTCATTGAGTGGCCAATTGCTCGGATTTTAGCAAAATTGCTGTGGTTTTGCAACAAATCGCTATAAAAATTACAATTGCTGCAACAAGCAAATACACCCCTTACAAAATATCATGGCTAGTCAATTATACAAGACGTCATAATAAACAGCATCTATCACCTCAACAAAACCATTCAGCAATACAGTAATTAAAAGTAAAGTTCCAAAATAAGTTTTTTTTAAATCTAGTTTAGGTTTATTGGGTGTGCTTAACGTACACATCACAAAAGTGACATTAAAATGTTAATACAGGTTTAAAATTACACTGTTATGCCACATGCAAACATAACTTGTGGAAAACAAAGCCTGTTAGAAATTACTACCAGATGTATCGAGCATGCAAACTTACCACTCTGGCAACAAACAGTGTTTTGAAGGCGTCTCCTTGAGCATTTGGATCATTGTGGGGATCCCCTGGTTGCCAAAAAAAAAGAAAAAAAGACAGTTTTCAGTTAAACACAAGTTTTAAACACAGGCCGGCTTCACGCTGCATTTCCGCATACATTTAGCTCGTATTTTGGGAAAACTGACGTAGACGCTAAACATCTCCAAATGGGCCCATTAGACAGAGGACAAAAAAGTGTCCTTTCGGCCTCTGTCCGTATATCGCAAAAAATTAAGTATGGAATAGCATAGAAAACGACGCTATTCAATCCAGTGGTATCCTGTAAGATAAACTATCTGTTAAACGGTTGCCATGTTAGTCCATACGTGACATATGCCAATGTTTGGCATACTTTACGGGCATCCGTTTAATGTATACGTCATGAGTTTTTCACGATTAATCCGTCAAACAGATGCCATTAAAGCCTGTGGGTGAAGGATGTCACGGTCACAGCCTCCGATTAATGTATAGGTTGGGAGCTCTTCCCAGAATATACACTAAACAGAGGACAAAACGCAGTGTGAAACTAGTCTTCCAACAGATCGACTGAAACCAGCCTTAATAGCATACAACACTGATAAGTGAGCTCAGACAACACTTACAGACTTTCAGCTCATTTTCCACATCCTGTTGTCTTCTCTCAATCTTCTCTCTCCTCTGTGCAAGGGAAAATAGTTTGCAATATATACCAGGTCTTATAGCAATACTGAGACATTAAAAACATTTACACCGTAGCAAGCTGCAAATAACTCCTGAGCCATTTATCTATTCAAGAGCGCCTGTGCAGTCATCCACAGACCTACAAAATCTTAAAAACGGCAAACTTATTGTCAAAGAAGGAGCGTCACGATGATTTGCGTACTTCACCATAACTTAAGGGCTTGTGACACACATTACGTGTCCCAGAATGCCCTGTGGCTAATAAACAGGAGAAGAACAAGAAGAGGAAGAATAATCAGTCACGAACACTACGGATATACAGTAGAACATGAGGCCTCTACCTTTCTTTCCATCCGCTCATCACGAGTCTCTGCTCTTGTCGGTGGTGGAGCATCTCTAGGATCCTATGTCAAGAGAAAAAAATAAATGTAAGAACACTTAAGAATCTCAAAAAAGAGAAAATAATTTAATACATCATTTGATCAAACCTCATTGAACTCACCTCAAATTCTCTAATGTAAGGAGCTATTCCACTGTATGGCTGATTGTGGTGCTTTTCATGAGGTAGTTTTTCCAACGGTGGCAAGTACGGAACCGGATCTCTGGGAGCAAACAGAGCCAACAAATTGGGGGGCAAAAACTGCGTCATTTTGAAGACCTGGAGAAACAAAAAAAATTCTTCCGATAAATTTTACTTCTTAAAAAACTATTCAACATAGAACACGTGACAAGATCTCAATACAAACAGCTCAAGTGATGTCTTAACCCATTAGTGACCGCCCCATAGTGTTTTTACCGGCAGCCACTAACAGGCTTTATTTCAATGCGATAGCCTTTTTACGGCACTGCATCAGAATAAAAATAAATAAATAAATAAATAGAGCATGGAGCCGTTAAATCTCCCTGCGCTCAGCTACCGGAGGTAGCTAAGGGCTGGGAGCATCCCTGCTCTAACGGGCGAGATCGATATCCGTATCGATCTCGCTCATAACACATAAGATGCAAAGCTCAATAGCGACTGCCGCATCGGAGTGGTTTTGGAGAGAGGGAGGGAGCTCCCCCTCTCACCCCACCGGCACCCTGCGTGTGATCGCAGAGTGTCGGCATCTATGGCAGCCAGGGGTCCTAATAAAGGCCCCCAAGTCTGCCCCAGTTAATGATTGCCTAGCAGATGCCTATTCATTTTACACTGAGAAGCACTAATAAACTGCAATATAGAAGTATTGCAGTGTTTTATAAAGCGGTCGGACGATCGCATAGTAAAGTCCCCTAGTGGGACTGGTAAAAACAAAAAAAAGTTTAATAGTTAATAAATAAAAAACGAAAAAAAAAATATATAAAAAAAGAAGAAAAACCCACTTAAAAACTGCTTTATTATTAAAAAACTAAAAGTAAAAAAAAAAAAGTTACATATATTTGGTATCGCTTCGTCTGTAACGAACCCAACTACAAAGTTATTACATTATTTAACCCTCACGGCGAACAAAGCAAAAAATTGCTGTTTTCTGTGAATCATGCCTTAAAAAAAAATGTGCTAAAAAGTGATCAAAAGTCGCACGTACTCCAAAATAGTACCGTTAAAAACTACAAGTCGTCCTGCAAAAAGAAAAAAACAACCTTCATACACCGGCAGAAAAAATAAAGAAAAAATAGTTACGGCTCTTCAAATATGGAGACACAAAAACAAATCATTTTGAAAAAAAGATTTTACTGTGTAAAACATACAAAATCTATATAAATTTTGTATTGTTGCAATCATAACCCGCTAAATAAAGTTAGTGTTATTTCTACCATACGGTAAACGGCGTAAATTTAGGATGCAAAAAAAGTGTGGAAAAATGTAGGCTTTTTTTTTTTTCTATTACCCACCAAACAAAAAGTTAAACAAAGTAAATCAATAAATTACATGTACCGCAAAATGGTACTATTAAAAAACACAACTTGCCTCGCTAAAAATAAAGCCTTATAGAGAGATCTAGACGCAAAAATAAAAAAGTTATAGCTCTTACTTAGAAGGGCTCTGTCACCACATGAGGTCTACTCACAATCCTGACACTTCGGTAACTTTGTGCAGGATTACAGCACAGCAATCGTAATCTTGCGAGATCACACTGTAAATGACAGCCCAGCGTGATCTCGATGTGCTGTGCTGTAAATCTCACACAAACATTACTGAAGTGTCGGGATTGTGAATAGACATCCCGTCCTGGCTGGTGGTGAGGTCTATTAACTCTCAGGACACTTCTGTAACGTGTGTGTGTGCATAGTGATCTAGTAAGATCACTATGTGCTGACTAAATGAATGGAGAGAAGTGTATGACGCTGATTGGTCACTGATTGGTCAGCCTCATACACTCCTCTGTACAACGCCTACTTGGTCAAAAAGTAAAACACGCCCAGTTGTCCATTAAGAAAGTCATTAGCATGAAGCTAAAATCGCTCATAACTCCATCAAAAATGATCGTTTTTCTAAATAAAACACACTGCTGTAATCTACATTACAGCGCCGGTGATTATGTAGAAGATAGGCCACTTATAATGTGGTGACAGAGCCTCTTTAACAGAGGATGAAACTGTCAGGGCCCACTGGTCAAATTTTGCTGGTGTCTACATTTGTACATGATTTTAATCTAAGGCCTAAGGGTATGTTCACACATTTAATTAAAAAAAAGGCTGAAAATACGGAGTGGTTTTAAAGGGAAAATAGCTCCTGATTTTCAGCTGTTTTTTTAAGCAGCCAGCATTTTTCGCAGCGTTTTATGGCAATGAAAACTGGCTCAAGAAGTGACATACACTTCTTTTTACGGGGTGTTTTTATACGCGCCGTTTTTTTGAAAATGAGGCGTAAAAGACACCCCGTCGGAATAGAACGCCGTATTTCCCATTGAAATCAATGGGCAGATGTTTGAAGGCGTTCTGCTTCCGATTTTTCCGAGGCCCTGAAATACGCCTGAAAACACTGTGTGCACATACCCTTATTCAGACAACTGTGATCGGTCCGGGATATACGGACCATGTGTCGGGCCTCTCTCTCAGATGACCAAAGGGAGCCGTGCTCCTAGCATCAGTTATCTATGGTGCTAGGAGTCCCTCCCCACGGGAATAATGTCCCATAGTGTAGTCATGTTTTTAGTACGGGACAGTATTCCCACGAGGAGGGAGGCACTCCTAGCACCATAGATAACTATGACGCTAGGAGCCCGGCTTCATGAACTGTGGTTGGTTAGGAAAATATGGCCGACACACAGTCCGTATATATCACAGCTATCTGAATAAGGCCTAAGGGTACAACCACACAGCAAAAATATCCCGATGTGCATGTTACGGCAAATCTGCAACAAAATATGCATGTGTTACATGCATATTTTGCTGCTGATTCACAGTGGATTTCACCCTATAACATTGAATGTGTGAAAACTGCTGTTATTTCCAGAACATAATGAGCTTGATTTTCATTACATTTGGATTGAATTTTCAAAACCCCATCCACATGCGTTGTACTACAAATTCCTGCAGATTTGCAATGCGAAATCCACTGCGTGGGACTTCACCCTGATTTGGAGGGAATACAGGAATTACAAATCGGCATTCAATATCGACAAATCATGAAGAAAATCCAAATCTCTTAGGATCAGTTCAGTTTTTTTTTACATAGAAACGACGTCGGAAAACGCCTCCCATTGATTGCAATGGGAGGTGAAGGCGTTTTTTTCCCCGCGAGCAGAAAAAAAAAAATTAACGCGGGATAAAGGGACATGCCCTATTTTCGGGTGTTTACGCCTCTGACCTCCCATTGACTTCAATGGGAGGCAGAGAAATCGTATTTTGCAATGTTTTATGGCCGCGGGCGAAAAACGGCACAAAAATCGGCGTGCAGGGAGAGGAAAATCTGCCTCAAACTTACAAACTGAATTTTGAGGCAGCTATTCCTCCTGCAAAATACTCCGTGTGAACATAGCCTTAGGCTATGTTCACACGGAGTATTTTGGGGGAGGAATATCTGCCTCAAAGCTCCAAACGGAATTTTGAGGCAGATATTCCTCCCCCAAAATACTCCGTGTGAATAGCAATGATCGCGCCGTTTTTCGCCCGCGGCCATTGAGCGCCGCGGGCAGAAAACACGCTTTCTCCTGCCTCCCATTGAAGTCAATGGGAGGTCGGAGGCGGAAGCGCCCGAAGATAGGGCATGTCGCTTCTTTTTCCCGCGAGGCAGTTTTACTGCTCGCGGGAAAAAGACGCCGACGCCTCCCATTGAAATCAATGGGAGGCGTTCTCGGGCCGTTTCTGCCGAGTTTTGCGACGCGGTTTCCGCGTCAAAAAACTCGGCAAAAGACCCCGTGTGAACATAGCCTTATAAAGTTAAATTAAGTAAATTGTTCCAGACAACACCTGCTCAAAATATTTTTAGCAATGTTGAAAAAGAAAATAGATCACAAAGTCGAAGTCCTGCACGCGGCTGTTCAGACGAATATCGGTTCTTGGTTCTCTTTAGCAAGTTGAAGTGGGGAAACCATCACTTAAGAACGCAAAACTACTGCCATGGATGCACCTTCATACCTGTACCTCTTGACTTGCATTATAAAAAAAATTATAAAGCACAAAACGCTTTTTTTTTTTTCAGCATCCACTTGAAATAAACTACGATTTATATACCGAAATATACCAGAACACTCTTTTGGCTTATCTTTGGCTATCAAAGTCTATGGGAACTGGTATGCTGGACATATAATACTAAGTATCACCACAGCGTGAGCAGCCACTGTGACTTTACAAGACTAGCTAAGCATCGGCCATATTAGTTAGTTTTTAATGTTAACCCCTTAAGGACGCAGCCTAGTTTGGGCCTTAAGGCTCAGAGCCCATTTTTCAAATCTGACATATTTCACTTTATGTGGTAATAACGTCGGAATGCTTAAACCTATCCAAGCGATTCTGAGATTGTTTTCTCGTGACACATTGGGCTTCATGTTCGTGGTAAAATTTGGTCGATATATTCAGTCTTTATTTGAGAAAAATTGCAAAATTTAGAGAAAATTTAGAAAAAATAGAATTTTTCAGAATTTAAATGCATCTGCTTGAAAAACAGACGGTTATACCACCCAAAATAGTTACTAGTTCACATTTCCCATATGTCTACTTTAGATTGGCATCGTTTTTTGAACATTATTTTATTTTTCTTGGACGTTACAAGGCTTAGAACATAAACAGCAATTTCTCATATTTTTAAGAAAATTTCAAAAGCCTTTTTTTTAAGGTACCTGTTCAGTTCTGAAGTGGCTTTGAGGGGCCTATGTATTAGAAACCGCCATAAAGCACCCCATTTTAAAAACTAGACCCCCTCAAAGTATTCAAAACAGCATTTAGAAAGTTTTTTAACCCTTCAGGCATTTCACAGGAATTAAAGCAAAGTGGAGGTGAAATTTGCAAATTTCGTTTTTCTTTCTGAATTTCAATTTTATTCTATTTTTTTTCTGTAACAAAGAAGGTTTTACCAGAGAAACACAACTAAATATGTATTGTCCAGATTCTGCAGTTTTTAGAAATGTTCCACATGTGGCTCTACTGTGCTCGTGGACTAAAACACAAGCCCCAGAAGCAAAGAAGCACCTAGTGCATTTTGGTGGTGGTGCTTTTTTATTAGCATATATTTTAGGCAGCATGCCAGGTTTGGAGAGGTGTTGAGGTGCCAAAACAGTAGGAATCCCCCAAAACTGACCCCATTTTGGAAACTGCACCCCTCAAGGAATTAATTTATGGTTATTGTTACCATTTTGACTCCGTAGTTTTTTCACAGCACGTATTTGAATTGGGCTGTGAAATTAAAAGAATGACAATTTTTCCAATAAGATGTCATTTTTTATCAGAATTTCTTATTTTCACAGGGAACAAAATGCCCCATTTTGTTGCCCAATTTGTCCTGAGTGCGGCAATACCCCATTTGTGGTGATAAACTGCCGTTTGGGCCCATGGGAGGCCTCAGAAGGAAAGGAGCGCTATGTGTTCTTTGGAGCCCAGATTTTGCTGGATTGGTTTTCGGGTGCCATGTCGCATTTGCAGAGCCCCAAAGGTATCAAAGCAATGGAAACCCACCAGAAGTCACCCCATTTTGGAAACTACACCCCTCAAAGAATTTATTTATGGGTGTTGTGACCATTTAGACCCCACAGTTTTTTCACAGAATTTATTTGAATTGGGCTGTGAATTCAAAAAAATTTAATTTTTTCCAATAAGAGGTAGTTTTGGCTCAAAATTTCTTATTTTCACAAGGAATAAAATACCGCATTTTGTTGCCCAATTTGTCCTGAGTGTGGAAATACCCTATTTGTGGTGATAAACTGCCGTTTGGGCCCATGGGAGGGCTCAGAAGGAAAGGACCACCATGTGGCCTACTGGGAATTTTCTGGTGCTAAGTCGTGTGTGCAGAAGCCCCTGAGGTATCAGTACAGTTGAAACCCCCGAGAAGTGACCCCGTTTTAAAAACGACACCCCTTAAGGAATTCATCTAGAGGTGTAGTGAGCATTTTGACCCCACAGGTATTGTGTAAAAGATAATGCGCAGCAGATGGTGCAGAGTGAGATTTGCAATTTTCTATATATATATGCCATGTCAGTGTCCGATATATTGTGCCCAGCATGTGCCACCGGAGACATACACCCCATAAACTGTAATGTGGGCTCTCCCGGATACGGCAATACCCTACATGTGGCTGTTATTAGCTGCCTGGGCACACGGCAGGACTCAGAAGGAAAGGACCACCATTTGGCCTACTGGAGCTTTTCTGGTGCTAAGTCTTGTACGCAGAAGCCCCTAAGGTACCAGTACAGTTGAAATCCCCAAGAAGTGACCCTGTTTTAAAATCTACACCCCTTAAGGCATTCATCTAGGAGGTGTAGGGAGCATTTTGACCCCACAGGTATTGTGTAAAAGATAATGTGCAGCAGTTGGTGCAGAGTGAAATTTGCAATTTTCTATACATATATGCCAATTCAGTGTCCGATATATTGTGCCCAGCATGCGCCACCGGAGATATACACCTCATAAACTGTAATGTTGGCTCTCCCGGGTACGGCAATACCCTACATGTGGCTGTTATCAGCTGCCTGGGCACACAGCAGGGCTCAGAGGGGAAAGATGAGGAGGGGTAAGCTGTGCGAAGTGGATCAGAGCGAGTAAAACTGGGGTAAATTAAAAATAAAGGGATGGATGATACATTTTAAAACACTCTTTCATACAGAGCTCTGGTTTTTCGGGACACGCGTCACATTGATATATTGTGTCCTTCCTTATCCCCCTCTTATAGCAGACTCTGCACCTCTTTTGACTTTTTCCCTTCTTGCCAGTTTGGGGAACTTCTCCTAAAAAGTGTTGCCCTGGTACGATGCCTGTGGCCCCGCTTCCAGAAGTACTGTAAGGCTTCAGGACTTGATCTGACAAGTCCACCCCTCCCATGTACCTATTGTAGTCCAGGATGCAGTCTGGTTTGGGGGTCTCTGTACTGGTACCTCATACAGGTACATGGGTACTGGTGTGGCATCTCCCTGGTCTTGTACTTGACACACAATATGTTGCTGCTGGATTGTGCCCTGCTCTCACCCCTTCTGAGCGTTTGCCCTGCAGAGTCTTAGGGAGGCCTCTCAGATTTCTTCTAGCAGTGCCGCATGGAAGTGAGGCAGTTGAAGAGTGGGACAAAGGTATAAAAATTATCCAGGTAGAGGTGGTAACCCTGGTCCAGCAGTGGGTGCACCAAATCCCACACAATTTTTGTATTAACTCCCAGTAAGGGGGGGCATTGTGGGGGCTGAATACTGGTGTCCTTCCCTTTATATATCCTAAATTTGTAGGTATACCCTGATGCACTCTCGCAGCTTATACATCTTCACGCCATACCTTGCCCTCTTACCCGGAAGGTACTGGCGGAATTGAAGCCTCCCTTTCAAATGTACCAGGGATTCATCTATAGAAATACACTTCTCGGGGGTGAATGCTGGGAAAACCGGGCACTGAAACGGTCTAATAGGGGTCTACGTTTATACAAACGGTCAAAACTGGGGTCATCTCGGGGTGGGCACGGCTCATTATCAGTATAATGTAAGAAGCGAAGGATTGCCTCATTTTTTTTTTTTAGGTTCCAGTTCAGTTCTGAAGTTGCTTTGAGGGGCCCATATATTAGACACCCCTATCAAACACCCCATTTCAGAAACTAGACCCCTCAAAGTATTCACAACAGCATTTAAAAAGTTTATTAACCCTTTAGGTGTTTCACAGGAATTTAGAGCAAAGTAGAGGTGACATTTAATTAATTTAATTTAATTTATTAGGCACCATGTCAGGTTTGAAGAGGTCTTGTGGTGCTAAAACAGTGGAAACCCCCCAAAAGGAAACTAGAGACCTTGAGGAATCCATTGTAGTTTTCTTGGGGTGCATGCGACTTTTTGATCAGTTTTTATTCTATTTTTAGGTGGCGTGGTGACTAAAAAACAGCAATTCTACTATTGTTTTTTATTCTATTTTTTTTTACAGCGTTCACCGTGCGCTATAAATGACATATTCACTTTATTCTGCGGGGCGATACGATTACGGCGATACCAGATGTTTATAGTTTTTTTTTATGTCTTATGGCGTTTGCACAATAAAATACGTTTTGTAATAAATCACTCACTTTTGGTGTTACCTTATTCTAAGAGCCAGAACGTTTTTATTTTTCCATCAGGAAAGTCGTGCGAGGACTTATTTTTTGCGTAACGAACTGTAGTTTCCATCAGTACCATTTTTCGGTTCATGCGACTTTTTGATCTCTTTTTATTCCATTTTTTGGGAGGTGAAGTGACCAAACAATTGTGATTGTGGTACGGTTTATTATGATTTTCTCTTACGGCGTTCACCGCGCGGGATAAATAATGACATCGTTTTGTAGTTCAGGTCGTTACGGACGCGGCGATACCAATTATGTATAGTTTATTTGTTTATTTATATATTTTTATTAATAATAAAAGAACTGATAAGGGAAAAAGGGGGACTTTTACTTTTAAATCTTTTATTTTCTTATTTTTACACAACTTTTTTTTACTTTTTCACACTTTTTTTACTTTGTCCCACTAGGGGACATGAGAGCAGGAGGCTCTGATCGCTATTCTAATACACTGCACTACATGCGTAGTGCAGTGTATTAGAGCTGTCAGCTGTTCGCTGACAGCAAGCATAGTGGGTCCTGACTTTGTCGGGACCCACTAGGCTTCCGTCGATGGCGTAGCCAGAGTCCATTGTTAGGATTCTGGTTGCCATAGTAGCCATCACGGCCCGCTATCGTGTAGCAGGCCGGCGATGACAGCTTAACCCCTAAGAAGCCGCGATCGCTATTGAACGCGGCTTCTAAGGGGTTAATCGGCGGGGACCACCGCGATCGGTCCCTGCACACTAAGCTGTGATAGCCTGCTGTCAGAAACAGCAGGTATCACAGCTCAAGCACGCGCCGGGATTAAATGGCGCCGTGTTTACTCAGGTCAGTAATAGTACTGACCTGAGCGCGAACGTTCTACTTAGCAGGACGTACTATTACTGACCTGAGCGCGAAGGGGTTAAAGAGGCTCTGTCACCAGATTTTGCAACCCCTATCTCCTATTGCAGCAGATCGGCGCTGCAATGTAGATAAGAGTAACGTTTTTTTTTTGTTTTTTTTTAAACGAGCATTTTTGGCCAAGTTATGACCATTTTTGTATTTATGCAAATGAGGCTTGCTAAAGTCCAACTGGGCGTGTTTAAAGTAAAAGTACAACATGCAAGAAGGTCAGCACTGGATCGCCAGGGGAAAGAATACGCAAGTACATACTGTTTTATTTTAGGACAATTGCAGCGGTTTGTAAAATATTTTAAAGTGTAGCTAAACGTTTGACAAACTTCTAACATGTCATAGTGACATGTCAGAAGTTTGGATTGGTGGGGCTCACCGAGCACCGAGACCCCCATCAATCGCTAGAACGAAGAAGCTGAAGCGCTCAGCCGCTTCGTGTCTGTTCGGCTCTTTCCGTAAATCAGTGTAGCGGTGTACGGTCTCATAGACTTTAGATTGAATCCGTACACCGCTACACTGATTTACTCCGATACATCGGCTTTCCGGAAAAAGCTGAACAGACACGAAGCGGCTGAGCGCTCACACAGGGCTTCAGCTGCTTTGTTCTAGCGATTGGTGGGGGTCTCAGTGATCGGACACCACCAATCCAAACTTCTGACATGTCACAATGACATGTTAGAAGTTTGACAAACGTTTAGCTACACTTTAACAACCTGGAGAACCTCTTTAGGCTATGTTCACACGGAGTGTCTTGACGAGTTTTTTGACGCGGAAACCGCAAAATGGCCCGAAAATGCCTCCCATTGATTTCAATGGGAGGCGTCGGCGTCTTTTTCCCGCGAGCAATAAAACTGCCTCGCGGGAAAAAGAAGCGACATGCCCTATCTTCGGGCGTTTCCACCTCTGACCTCCCATTGACTTCAATGGGAGGCAGAGAAAGCGTATTTCGCAGTGTTTTATGCCCGCGGCGCTCAATGGCCTCGAGCGAAAAACGCCGCGAAAATCGTCATGCAGGGAGTGGAAAATCTGCCTCAAACTTCCAAACGGAATTTTGAGGCAGATATTCCTCCTGCAAAATACTCTGTGTGAACATAGCCTTAAACAGGTTTTCCATAACTAAAACATTGATTCCTTCCTCTACAGTTTTTTTTGTTTTACGGTTTTTGACACAGGAACCGTGTAAGGAACAGTGTCGGAAACCACACCAAAAAACCTCCCATCAATTTTTATGGGAGGCGGAGGCGTTTTTTCCCCGCGAGTGGAAAAACATCATGCTCTTGTCTGCGTTTCAGTCTCTACCCTCCCATTGACATCAATGGGAGGCAGAGAAATTGGTTTTGGCAGGTTTTTTTTTCCCCGTAGCGCTCAATAGCCGCGGCCGAAAAACACTGCAAAAAAAACGTGGCAAAGAGAGTGCAGGCAAGTCAAAACCTGCAGGCAGAATTTTCTGGTTTCAAAAAAACTGTGTGTGAACTAGGCCTTTGGATTGGCCATCAATATTTAATCGTCAGGGTCCAACTGCGCTGGAGCACTGTAGCCATTCCACAGTATATCCGAGATCAGCGGCTCCGCCATACACACTGCTGTGTTTGGTACTGCAGCTCAAGCCCAGTCTAGAAAATGTGCTCTGTTGAATGACTTTGGTGAGATAGCTCCAGTGGTGCGGCCAGCAATTGGCTGCCGGGATCACCAGATGTAGAGTCAGAAGACACATAAGGGCCTGTTCACATATGCGTTGGAGGCTTCGTTAGGGGTCGCCATCACAGATATGGCCCGAAATAACGGAAACAATAGCGGAGCATGCTTTAGTTTCCGATAAAAGGACAGACACCATAAGTACCGTTAAGTGCCAATGTCAGTTCAGAAAACGGACCGAAGTTTCCGCTATTTTCAATATCCTGGTACTCTGAAGGAGCAGAACGGAAACACTGACGCAGATGTGAAAAGGCCCTAAGGTCGTCCTGGGAAACAAAGTAATCGAGGAATGTATATCGTAAAGTTTGTTATTTTGCAATTCAGATTTTTTTAAACCCCCCCCCTTTTTTTTTATTTTTATTGGATGCAACATAAATCGATGAATCAAGGGATTGCTTCAATAACATTGATGCCATATGGGTAAGATATAGTATCATTGACTGATAAACGGGGCACCAACCACTGGGATCCCCTCTGATGCCTAGAACGAAGGGAACCCAAATATACCATCAACGCATATAAAGAACTCCTACACGGAATTTTACAAGTTTACTGATCAGCCATTGTCCTGCACACTACCGCTCCTATCACAAGGAGGTACACCGCTCCACGGGCGCTTTACCGAGGCCACATGCCGGACAACTGACCTAGGATGGAACGAAACAACCCCCGGTGTGCTCGTATTAGCTCTTCAGCCTCTTACCTAGTGCTCAGCTATCCACTTAGATGAGGGGTGGTTATTACAGGAACACATAGGCCTCAGCTCACCAGCCTAAATAACCACACTATGCTCCCGCCCAACACCGAAGACCGCGGCCTACACTCCCGCCACACTGCCTCAAGTAAGTACGTTGTTTCCACACAAGAACAACACCGCGTCCCTCCACAACCTCTCTCACACAACTTACCCGCTCTCACCGAGGCGCCGTGCAGCCGCTACAGCTCCGCTCTCCACAGCTCTCTCCCGTCTAGCAGTAGTGCTAGGCCGCACAACGTGTGAATGGGCCTCAAGGCGTCATGCATGCGAATCAATGCGCCAACAAAACAGCCCATAGAACAGAGCCACGCCCCCTCCCGGATCTATAACCGAGCTTCACAGATCGTTGTATTCCTCCACTTGTGTGACGTTGAACAAAAACAGTTCGCGTGCGTTTCCTCATCCGGGTCCCCCCCCCTATAAAATGTAATTAATAACCTTTAGAAGTGGATTAGGGCTGGGCGATTTTGCCCAAAAATATAATCTAGATTTTTTTTCAACACTATGCACGATTTTCGATTTGAATCTCGATTTTCAGATTTTTGTTAATACCAAGACAGGGTATATATGGTGCATTGCTAGTATACAATGTACAGTATATATGGTGTGGTGCATATATGAGCAGCAGGAGAACTGAGACCTGAGGTCAAATACACAAGGCCCCATTCACATCACTTTCCATACACCTATCGTGTACGCCTGGAAAGCTGCAGACATACATGCTGTGTCCTTACGTTACAATTAGGCTGGGTTCACACGACCTATTTTTAGGCGTAAACGAAGCGTTTTACGCCTCGAATTACGCCTGAAAACACGGCTCAAATACGTCGGCAAACATCTTCCCATTCATTTCAATGGGTTTGCCGACGACCTGTAATTTTACGTGTCGCTGTAAAATAACAGCGTCGTCAAAGAAGTGCAGGACACTTCTTGGGACGTAATTTGAGCCGTTTTTCATTGACTTCAATAAAGAACAGCTCCAAATTACGTCCGTAATTGACGCCCCGCAAAACGCGAGTACGAGCAATTACGTCTGAAATGCAGGAGCTGTTTTTTCCTGAAAACAGCTACGTAATTTCAGCCGTAATTGTCGTTATCGTGTGCACATACCCTTAGCCTGGCATAAATTATAATAAATTTATTGGGCCGCGGTGGTCACGCTCTTTCCCAGCGGTCACGCCCCATTCTACAAAAGTGTCGTGGGTGGCACAAAAAGGGCGAGTCGCAATTACGACAGCAAATTGTGACTAATAGGCCCTCAAGACTTTTCTGGTGTAGAAAGGTTGATAAATTACCCCGAAAGTCTTCATGTGATTTGACTACTCTTTGGACATGTGCCGAGTCTCTTAGGCCTAATTCAAACGACCGCGTTCGGTCTGTGATATACGGTCCGCATGTTGGCAGTATTTCCCTGACCGAACACAGTGCAGGGAGCCGGGCTACTAGCATCATAGTTATAGAAAACACTGAGAACAAAGGAGTCATAAGCTATTAGGATAATTTTGCCAATGGCATAGAAAAATAAACTTTATTAGGACAGTACAAATTACATACAATTTTAAAATGGACTACAAAATCCAAGACCTGTACACCTCCCAAGTGGCAAAGACGAACATAGAGGAAATACCTCTTATAAATGCAGCTCCGGGAAGAAAGAGATCATTAAATCAAACAAGCAAGGGCTCAGACAAACATATTGTCAGTTCAGTATGATTGAATATCAAGTGAAGGCAAAACGCCAGAAAATGAAATGTAAGTGAAATCGGGTCATATATTCATCCAGACTCATAGTAGCATTGTAGGTAAATGATTAAATGCTGGACTCAAAAAATGACGACAAATTGCTTACATAAGCCCACATCAAGCAAGATATATCTTCCCAGCAAGTAAAGCCACAAGAGGAAAGGTAAGTAGAAAAGGTATAAGGTAAAAACCTATGGTGCTACTAACCCATATAATTCCTGTGGTTCAGTGACTTCCCGAGTACGGAGGGACCCCGACGCGCGTTTCGCGTAGATGGCTTTTTCAGAGGGAAAAAGCCATCTACGCGAAACGCGCGTCGGGGTCCCTCCGTACTCGGGAAGTCACTGAACCACAGGAATTATATGGGTTAGTAGCACCATAGGTTTTTACCTTATACCTTTTCTACTTACCTTTCCTCTTGTGGCTTTACTTGCTGGGAAGATATATCTTGCTTGATGTGGGCTTATGTAAGCAATTTGTCGTCATTTTTTGAGTCCAGCATTTAATCATTTACCTACAATGCTACTATGAGTCTGGATGAATATATGACCCGATTTCACTTACATTTCATTTTCTGGCGTTTTGCCTTCACTTGATATTCAATCATACTGAACTGACAATATGTTTGTCTGAGCCCTTGCTTGTTTGATTTAATGATCTCTTTCTTCCCGGAGCTGCATTTATAAGAGGTATTTCCTCTATGTTCGTCTTTGCCACTTGGGAGGTGTACAGGTCTTGGATTTTGTAGTCCATTTTTAAATTGTATGTAATTTGTACTGTCCTAATAAAGTTTATTTTTCTATGCCATTGGCAAAATTATCCTAATAGCTTATGACTCCTTTGTTCTCAGTGTTTTCTATAGTTAATTTGGAGTCTCTATTCCCACAGTAGGGAGGCCTGAATCCGCACTTGTTGGTGGTCTAACCCTGATAACTATTTTCCTGTTGAGACATATGTTGATAGCATCATAGTTATGTACGATGCCAGGAGTCCCTGCCTCGCTGCGGGACAACTGTCCCGTACTGTAATCAGGAAGGGACACCTAGTGTTTATTATAAGTATGATGCTAGGAGCCCTGCTCCCTACACTGTGTTCAGTCCGGGAAATGCGGCAGACATAAAAAAAATGAATAAATTGAAAAAAACTACATGGGGTCGCCCCCCCCCCCCTCCCATTTTCATAACCAGCCAGATACAATAAAGGAGACGCGGGCTAGCATTTCCAGGGTGGGAAGGGCCACTGTTTTTGGACCCTCCCAGCCTAATAATACCAGCCTGCGGCTGCCCCAATTCCCAACCATCACTACAGATGGTCGGGTACTGGATCGTACCCGGCTCTTCCCGATACCCCTGGTGGCGGAGGGTACCGGGGTGATAATGGGGGAGTTAGTGATAGCCTTTTTTCTGGCTAACACTAAGCACCGTCTTAGTAATGGACGTCGTCAAACAGACAACTGCCATTACTAAAGTAGTAATAAAGTATTAAGAAACAGAGATGTAACTCCCTGTTCACACTGAGCTTGCTGGCACTGATTTTGATGTGGAAATCACGTCAAAATCAGCGCCATAAAGCCCACGAAATCTCCCCGCATTGATTTCAATGGGAGGCAGAGGCGTCTTTTTTCCGGGTGGCTTTTGACCACTCACAGGAAAAAAAAGCGGCGTTTCCTTTCTTGTGGCTTCAGCCTCTGACCACCCATTGAAATTGTTATGGCCGGGGTAGGGAGACAGACAGGTGAGCCCTAATCTACCCGCCACTCAGTCCCTGCCTACTTGCACGACCCATCCTAGGCGACGGCGTACAACTGGGCGACGGTTCATATGCTCAATATGTGCACAACAGACAAACAGACAAGGGTACACAGAAGCTAAGGGAAATGGGGCAGTTGCCCACGGCAACACCGTGAGCAACAAGAGTAGTGAACGAGCCGAGTCAAACCAGGAGTGTACGAGGTACCAAACGCAGAGCAGGAGCGTAGTCAGTAAAGCCAGGGTAAATTTAAAGGTCAATAGTACTAGCAGGAACAGCAGAGCCAGGAAACAAGACAGAATCACAGGCAAAGGAGGAGCAGGAAATTAAGGTATAAATAGACCGAGTGCGGGTGCTAGCTCCGTCTGGCCAGGCTGTGATAGGTTCTCCCACTCCTCAGCCTACCAGCCTGAGTGGTAGAAGATCAAGTCACTCTATCAGACCAAGGAGCAGATGCAGACTGATTAACCACGGGCGTCAACACAGAAGCTGTGTCTGGCAAATCCTTTACAGTACCCCCCCTGTAAAAGCGAAGCAGGATAAGCGGAACTGAAGCAAGGCAGAAGCACGGCAGAAGCAGGCTGGAGCAAGGCCGCAGTGGGGCCAGGAATCCAAGAAGAATAACAAGCACTGAGGAAGAGAACACGGCAGGTATAAATGGACAGGGGGCGGAGCTAACTCCGACTGACCAGGCCGCGATAGGCTCTCCCACTCCTGAGCCTGCCACCCTGGTTGGTGGGAGCCGGTGTCAGTCTAAGAAGTCTGGCCTCAGGTGTCGACTGATTAATCCCGGGAGTATACACAGACGTAGTACCTGGCAGATCCTTTACAGTACTCCCCCTTTTATGAGGGGCCACCGGACCCTTACTAAGAGGACCCGGTTTAGTGGGGAAGAGAAGGTGGAACCTCCTGATCAATACCCCAGCGTGAACATCACGAGCAGGTACCCAAGTCCTCTCCTCCGGCCCGTATCCTCTCCAATGGACCAGGTACTGGAGGGAGCCCTGGATCATCCTACTGTCCATAATCTTGGCCACCTCGAATTCCACCCCCTCAGGGGTGAGAACGGGAACAGGAGGTTTCCTCGAGGGGGACCAGGACGGGGAGCAGCGTTTAAGGAGGGAGGCATGGAAGACGTCATGTATGCGAAAGGATGGGGGCAGCTCCAGACGGAAGGATACAGGGTTGAGGACTTCAATGATCTTATAAGGTCCAATAAATGGGGGAGCAAACTTCCTGGACGGGACCTTAAGGCGCAAGTTCCTGGACGACAACCAGACCAGATCCCCGACGACAAACCGGGGGTTAGCAGAACGTCTACTATCAGCCTGAATCTTTTGTACGCTCTGGGACGCCTCTAGGTTCTTCTGAACCTGGGCCCAGACTGTGCACAGTTCCCGATGAACGTCCTCTACCTCGGGATTATTGGAACAACCAGGAGAAACGGAGGAGAACCTTGGGTTAAACCCGAAATTACAGAAAAACGGGGAGACCCCTGACGAGTTACTGACCCGGTTATTCAGGGAAAATTCGGCGAGGGGAAGGAATGAGACCCAATCAAATTGACAGTCAGAGATGAAACACCTTAAATATTGTTCCAGGGATTGGTTAGTCCTTTCCGTTTAGCCATTAGTTTCGGGATGGAAGGCGGAGGAGAAGGACAGATCAATCTCCAACTTTTTACAAAAAGCTCTCCAAAATAAGGAAACAAATTGTACCCCTCTGTCAGAAACGATATTGACTGGGGCCCCATGGAGACGCAGAATGTGTTTAACAAACAAAGAAGCTAACGTCCTGGCGTTAGGTAGTTTCTTAAGGGGCACAAAGTGGCACATCTTGCTGAAGCGGTCTACTACCACCCACACCACCGACTTGCCCTGAGATGGAGGCAAATCGGTGATAAAATCCATGGAGATATGGGTCCAAGGTCTCTGGGGAATGGGCAAGGAACATAGTAAGCCCGCAGGTCGGAACCTAGGGGTCTTGGACCTAGCACAAACCTCACAAGCGGTGACGTAAGCCCTAACGTCTTTAGGCAACCCAGGCCACCAATAGTTTCTGGTAACGAGGTGTTTGGTACCCAAGATGCCAGGATGACCAGATAGTGCAGAGTCATGGTTTTCCCTGAGTACCCTTAGCCGGTATTGCAGGGGGACAAACAGTTTGTCCCCAGGGAGGTTCCCGGGAGCTGAACCTTGATCAGCCGCGATGTCAGAAGCTAAATCAGAATCAGTGGCAGAAACGATTATACCAGGGGGTAAAATACAAGCAGGATCCTTCTCGGAAGGAGGATTGGCTATGAAACTACGTGACAGTGCATCAGCCTTAATATTTTTGGACCCAGCCCTATAGGTAACCAAGAAATTAAATCTGGTAAAGAATAGTGCCCAACGAGCTTGTCTATGATTAAGCCTCCGGGCAGATTCTAGGAAAACCAGATTCTTGTGGTCAGTAAGGACCGTTACCTGGTGTCTGGCCCCCTCCAGGAAGTGACGCCACTCTTCAAAAGCCCATTTAATGGCTAAAAGTTCGCGGTTGCCAATATCATAGTTACTCTCCGTGGGCGAAAACTTCCTAGAGAAGTAAGCACAGGGGCGGAGATGGGTGAGGGAGCTGGTACCCTGGGACAAGACGGCCCCCACTCCCACCTCGGATGCGTCAACCTCCACAATAAATGGCTCCCTTTCGTTGGGCTGAACCAGCACGGGGGCCGAGATAAAGCACTTCTTGAGGGTCTCAAAAGTCTGGACGGCCTCAGGGGGCCAATGGAGGACATCAGCACCCTTGCGAGTAAGGTCCATAAGAGGCTTAGCGACGACCGAGAAGTTGGCAATAAATCTCCTGTAATAGTTAGCGAACCCCAAAAAACACTGTAGCGCCTTCAGGGAGGCAGGTTGGACCCATTCCGCCACAGCCTGAACCTTGGCAGGGTCCATGCGGAATTCATGAGGAGTGAGGATTTGACCTAAAAATGGTATCTCCTGTACCCCAAACACACATTTTTCGGTCTTCGCAAACAGATTATTTTCCCGGAGGACCTGGAGGACCTTCCTGACATGCTCCACGTGGGAGGACCAGTCCTTGGAAAACACCAGTATGTCATCAAGGTACACTACAAGAAAATTACCCAGGTAATCTCTCAGAATTTCATTAATAAAATTCTGGAAGACGGCAGGGGCATTACACAACCCAAAGGGCATGACCAGGTATTCGAAATGACCTTCAGGTGTGTTGAACGCCGTTTTCCACTCATCCCCCTCTTTGATGCGGATAAGGTTATATGCCCCCCGTAGATCGAACTTAGAAAACCATTGGGGCCCCTGAACCTGATTAAAAAGATCCGGAATTAAAGGAAGGGGATACTGGTTCCTTACGGTGACCTTATTCAGGTTCCGATAATCAATGCACGGCCTAAGACCACCATCCTTCTTCCCCACGAAGAAGAAGCCAGCACCTACAGGAGAAGTCGAGGGGCGAATTAAACCCTTGGCCAGGCATTCTTGGATATACTCCCTCATAGCTTCACGTTCAGGACATGAAAGATTAAATATCCTACCCTTAGGAAGCTTGGCACCAGGCACCAAATCGATGGCGCAATCGTAATCTCTATGAGGGGGCAACACCTCGGAGGCCTCCTTAGAAAACACATCAGCGAAGTCCTGAACAAACTCAGGAAGCGTGTTTACCTCCTCCCGGGGAGAAATAGAGTTAACCGAAAGACATGACATCAGGCATTCACTACCCCATTTGGTGAGATCCCCAGTATTCCAATCAAACGTGGGATTATGCAGCTGCAACCAGGGAAGACCTAATACCAGATCGGACGATAATCCCTGCATCACCAGTACAGAGCACTGCTCCAAATGCATGGAGCCAACAAGGAGTTCAAAAACAGGAGTATGCTGAGTAAAATAACCATTAGCAAGAGGAGTGGAGTCGAT
The DNA here is from genome assembly GCF_050947455.1 of Rhinoderma darwinii. Taxonomy (NCBI): domain Eukaryota; kingdom Metazoa; phylum Chordata; class Amphibia; order Anura; family Rhinodermatidae; genus Rhinoderma; species Rhinoderma darwinii. The sequence continues at coordinate 45,068,059 of NC_134696.1, read as the reverse complement.
ACCCACTACCGGGATAGGATAAGGCAAATCAATAAAAGAGACATAGCAAATTCCACAGACATGATATTAGCAGATGAGCCAGAATCCACGAAGGCACTGCCAGTGGCAGACCGGCCAGCAAACGAGACCTGAAAGGGAAGCAAAATTTTATTGCGTTTCATATTAACGGGAAATACCTGTGCGCCCAAGTGACCTCCCCGATGATCACTTAGGCGCGGAAGTTTTCTGGCTGTTTATTCTTGCGCCTGGGACAGGTGTTCAGTAGATGCTTGTCGTCCCCACAATAGAAGCAGAGACCATTCTTCCTGCGAAACTCTCTACGTTGTCGAGGGGACATGGAGGCCCCGAGTTGCATAGGTACCTCCGAGTCCTCCGTGGAAGAGCGAGGAGACGGGACCTCGGAGGGAATCGCAGGGAAGTCAGAGGGGAACACATTGAAACGTTCAAGCTGACGTTCCCTGAAACGTCGGTCAAGTCGTACTGCTAGGGCCATAACCTGGTCTAGGGAGTCAGAAGAGGGGTAGCTAACCAGCAGATCCTTCAGGGCGTCAGATAATCCTAACCTAAACTGGCACCTTAGGGCCGGGTCGTTCCACCGAGAAGCTACGCACCACTTTCTAAAATCAGAACAGTATTCCTCAACAGGTCTCCTACCCTGACGTAAGGTCACCAGCTGACTCTCGGCTAAGGCAGTCCTGTCAGTCTCGTCGTAAATGAGTCCGAGGGCAGAGAAAAAACGATCAACGGAGGAAAGTTCAGGGGCGTCAGGAGCCAAGGAGAAGGCCCACTCTTGGGGCCCTTCCTGGAGTCGGGATATAATGATACCCACCCGATGGTTCTCGGAACCTGAGGAGTGAGGTTTTAGGCGGAAATAAAGTCTGCAACTCTCCCGGAAGGAGAGAAAAGTCTTACGGTCCCCTGAGAACCGGTCAGGTAACTTGAGGTCGGGTTCTAGAGGTGAGGTGAGGGGTACTACTAAGGCAGGGTCACCTTGGTTGACCCTCTGAGCCAGGGCCTGGACCTGTAGGGAGAGGCCCTGCATCTGCTGGGTCAGGGTCTCAAGGGGGTCCATGATAGGAGAAATGGTAGACTAGGTATGGGCTTGTTATTATGTAATGGCAGGAAGGAGGTGAAGGGAACAAGTGAGCCCTAATCTACCCACCGCCCTGTCCCTGCCTACTTGCAACGACCCGCCCTAGGCGACGGGGTACAACTTGGCGGCGGTCCCTACGCTGTCTAAGTGCAAGGGAGTACAAACAGGGAACACGCAAGGGAAGGGGCAGTAGCCCACGGAACGCCGCGAGGAAACGGAGCGGTGAATGAGTCAGTCAGGATCAGGATGTAGTGGAGTATACCAACGAGAGCACGGAGCAGGAAGCAAGCCAGGGGAAAAGCGAAGCAGGATAAGCGGAACTGAAGCAAGGCAGAAGCACGGCAGAAGCAGGCTGGAGCAAGGCCGCAGTGGGGCCAGGAATCCAAGAAGAATAACAAGCACTGAGGAAGAGAACAAGGCAGGTATAAATGGACAGGGGGCGGAGCTAACTCCGACTGACCAGGCTGCGATAGGCTCTCCCACTCCTGAGCCTGCCACCCTGGTTGGTGGGAGCCGGTGTCAGTCTAAGAGGTCTGGCCTCAGGTGTCGACTGATTAATCCCGGGAGTATACACAGACGTAGTACCTGGCAGATCCTTTACACCCCCCTTTTATGAGGGGCCACTGGACCCTTCCTAGGTGGACCTAGCTTATTGGGGAACCGAAGATGGAACCTCCTGAGCAATATCCCAGCGTGAACATCCCGGGCGGGTACCCAAGTCCTCTCCTCAGGCCCGTATCCTCTCCAATGGAGCAGGTACTGGAGGGAGCCTTGGACCATCCTGCTGTCCACAATCCTGGCCACCTCGAATTCTACCCCATCAGGGGTGAGAACAGGGACCGGAGGTTTCCTCGAGGTAGCCAAGGACGGGGAGCAGCGTTTCAGGAGGGAGGCATGAAACACGTCGTGTATTTGAAAAGATGGGGTAACTCCAGCCGGAAGGAGACAGGGTTAAGGACCTCAATGACCTTGTACGGCCCTATATACCGGGGAGCAAATTTTTTGGACGGAACTTTAAGACGCAAATTTTTAGAAGACAGCCACACCAGATCCCCGACCACAAACAAGGGGTTAGCAGAACATCTACTATCTGCCTGAGTCTTTTGTATGCTCTGGGACGCCTCTAGGTTCTCTGAACCTGGGCCCAGACTGTGCACAGTTCCCGATGAACTACATCTACCTCGGGATTGTTGGAACCACCAGGTGAAACGGAGAACCGTGGATTAAAACCAAAATTACAGAAGAAGGGGGAGACCCCCGACGAGTTACTGACCCGGTTATTAAGGGAGAATTCGGCGAGGGGAATGAAAGAGACCCAATCATCTTGACAGTCCGAGATAAAACACCTTAAATATTGTTCTAGAAACTGATTAGTCCTCTCAGTTTGGCCATTAGTTTCAGGATGGAAGGCCGAGGAGAAGGACAGATCAATCTCCAACTTCTTACAGAAGGCTCTCCAAAACAATGAAACAAATTGTACCCCTCTGTCAGAAAAATATTGACAGGAACCCCATGGAGACGCAGGATGTGTTTGACAAACATGGTAGCTAACGTCTTGGCATTGGGTAGTTTCTTGAGGGGTACAAAGTGGGACATCTTGCTGAAGCGGTCTACTACAACCCACATCACCAACTTGCCTTGGAATGGAGGCAGATTGGTGATAAAATCCATAGAGATATGGGTCCAAGGTCTCTGGGGAATGGGCAAAGAACATAGTAAGCCCGCTGTTCGGGACCTGGGAGTCTTGGACCTAGCACAAGTTTCACAATCGGCGACATAGGCCTTAACGTCTTTAAGCAACCCAGGCCACCAATAGGTTCTAGAAATGAGGTGCTTGGTACCCAGGATGCCTGGATGGCCAGATAGTGCAGAGTCATGATTCTCCCTGAGCACCCTTAGCCGGAATTGCAGGGGAACAAACAACTTGTTCTCAGGAAGGTTCCCGGGAGCTGAACCTTGATCAGCCGCAATTTTGGAGGCTAAGTCAGAATCAACAGAGGATATGATTATACCTGGGGGCAAAACACAAGCAGGATTCTCCTCAGGAGGAGGGCTGGTAATGAAGCTACGCGAGAGTGCATCAGTTTTAATATTCTTAGACCCAGCCCTATAGGTGACCACATAGTTGAATCTAGTAAAAAAACAACGCCCATCGAGCTTGTCTCGGGTTTAGCCTTCGGGCAGATTCTAGGTAAACCAGATTCTTGTGGTCGGTAAGGACCGTTACCTGGTGCCTAGCCCCCTCCAGAAAGTGGCGCCACTCTTCAAATGCCCATTTAATGGCTAAGAGTTCACGGTTGCCAACGTCATAGTTACTCTCAGTGGGGGAGAACTTCCTGGAGAAGTAGGCACAGGGACGGAGATGGGTAAGAGACCTAGTACCCTGGGACAAGACAGCACCCACTCCCACCTCGGAGGCGTCAACCTCCACGATGAATGGCTCCATTTGGTTAGGCTGAATCAGCACTGGGGCAGAGACAAAGCACCTCTTAAGGACCTCAAAAGTCTGGACCGCCTCTGGAGGCCAGTGGAGGAGATCAGCACCTTTGCGAGTAAGGTCCGTAAGAGGCTTAGCGATGACCGAGAAGTTAGCAATAAATCTCCTGTAATAATTAGCGAACCCCAGGAAGCACTGTAAAGCCTTCAGGGAGGCAGGTTGGACCCATTTCACCACAGCCTGAACCTTGGTAGGGTCCATGCAGAATTCATTAGGAATGAGGATTTGACCCAAAAATTGTATCTCCTGCACCCCAAACACACATTTTTCGGAATTAGCAAAGAGTTTGTTTTCCCGAAGGGCCTGGAGCACCTTCCTGACATGCTCAATGTGGGAGGACCAGTCCTTGGAAAACACAAGTATGTTATTAAGGTACACTACAAGAAATACCCCCAGGTAGTCTCTTAAAATCTCATTTATGAAATTCTGGAAGACCGCGGGAGCATTACACAACCCAAAGGGCATGACGAGGTATTCGAAATGACCTTCGGGCGTGTTAAACGCTGTCTTCCACTCATCCCCTTCTCTGACTCGGATAAGGTTATAAGCTCCCGAAGATCAAACTTAGAGAACCATTGGGCCCCCTGAACCTGATTGAAGAGATCAGGAATCAAAGCAAGGGGATACTGGTTCCTTACAGTGACCTTATTCAAGTTTCGGTAATCGATGCACGGCCTAAGACCACCATCCTTCTTCCCTACGAAGAAGAAGCCAGCACCTACCGGAGAAGTAGAGGGGCGAATGTAACCCTTGGCCAGGCTTTCCTGGATATATTCTCTAGTGGCCTCACGTTCGGGACAAGAGAGATTAACCGGTTAAGGACTAGGCTGTTTTACAGCTAAATGACCAGAGCAAATTTCACAATTTTGCTATGCGCTTATTTAGATGACTATAACTCAGCAGGTGAATAAAGTTCATCTTTGAATTTTACACTCTTTTTAAAGGTCAGATAGGGCTTTGTTTTAGTGGCATTTGTCAGTATATATCATTTTTATTTTTTTCTCTAAAGTGGGCAAAATTGGAAAAAAATGCAAGAATTTAGCAATTGCGCCAGTTTATGCTAGCATTTTTCACACACGGTATGGACCTCGGACAAAATTAATCTCCTTTCACATTCTTCCACTTCTCCCGTGCATGGGGATACCAAATATGTGTGCCTTATTCACTGTGCGGGCATGTGCCAGGGCTTGGCATAAAAGGAGGCTTTTCGGCCTTTTCGGTCCAGGAATTTTGCATTTGATTTTATAGCCGCATACTGTTTTCTGGGGGGTGTAATGCTGCTGAAACATTAGAATCACCCCATAAATGACTTCATTCGCACAAGTAGACCCCACAAGGTTTCCTTCAAGGGGTTTATCATATTTTTAGCAAGTCCAGTTTTCTTCTGAAAGTTTCTTGAATAAGATGGATCAAAATAAAATTAGCAATTTTTTAGCAAATGCGTCAGTTTATACCAGCATTTTTCACACACGGCATAGACCACGGCCAAAATTCATCTCCTTTCACATTCTTCCACTTCTCCTGTGCATGGGGATACCAAATATGTGTGTCTTATTTATCACATAGAGAAGTAGGAGGGCGGACGATAGAAGAAGCTTATTTCACAAATCGCTTTTTTTCAAAGCTGGTTTTACAAAACTCAACAGAGTTTCTATAACACTTCCAAAATATCTGCTCTTGAAGCAGAAATCCCAAAATATTCATCTAGGGGTATAATGGGAATTTATTTTTTGGGGTTTTCTAAAATAAGAAATTGCAGGTTTATGCAAATGGAGCTCTCCAGCAGATGAACTTTAGAGAATATGCAAACATGACATCCACCCCCCACCCACCCATTCCCTCCCTCACCCATGGAGTAAAATCAGGGGAAAAATAAAAACGTAATGTAGGGCAAATATATTTTCAACGAATTAACTAAAATCTAATAATTCAGAACAGTGTGGTATTTTTTAAAACATGGCTCAATGCACAGGCCTGGTTGTGAGGGACATGAAGGACAGAAATATCGGGAATCTTTGCGGTGCCCGTCTTTTCTGCAGACGCGGCACTTTTTCTGGGGGTTGCTTCTGGTTGGTGTTGGGGGAATCCGACTGATGAAGTGTCTTTCAGTCAGTCGCGTGACATCCTCAAACTGGGGGCATTCTCGGGTGTCCTGAACATCAAAAATGAGGCCTTCAATAATTTTTTCCTGGAAATCCAGGTATGTGTCTCTGCCTCTGTTTTTTTTGTAGAGCACAAATGAGTTGTGGATGGCCACCTGTAACAAATAAATGGCCACTTTTTTGTACCAGGTTTTAGTTTTGCGTTTTACTAAATAAGGCTGTAAAACCTGGTCGCTCACTGGTTTGTGCTTGTCCGATGTTGCCCCCCTTTCCCTCACTGCCACTGTTCCTGCGGTATGAATCGTGCTTAGCACATACACATCTTTGCGATCCCTGAACTTGACCGCCAGCAATTCTTCAGATGCATAAGCACAGGAGTCCCCCTTTACCATGCGCTTCCCCACTAATTGCTGTGGAAAACCGATTCTGTTTTTGCGCATGGTACCACATGCCCCAGTCCTTGCAGCATGCAAATGCCTAAACAGGGGCACACTGGAATAAAAATTATCACAGTACAGGTGGTACCCCTTGTGAAGCAGAGGCTGCATGATCTCCCACACGATCTTACTGCTGGTGGAAAGATCAGGGGGGCATCCAGGAACATTTATTGTGCGGTCCCGCCCTTCATAAATTCTGAAGGCGGTGGTATATCCTGACCCGCTTTCACACAATTTGTAGAGCTTAACGCCATATCTTGCCCTTTTTGAAGGTAGATATTGGCGAAAGCTAAGTCTGCCATGAAAGTTGAGGAGGGATTCGTCCACACTTACATTCTGCTCAGGGGTGTAGAGTTGCAGAAATAAATTATTCAGGGAATTTATTAACGGTCTTATTTTGAACAACCGATCCCGGTTTGCATCGGTACTTGGGGGGGCCTGTGCGTTGTCATTGAAGTGGAGGAACCTCATTATTGTCTCATAACGAGACCTGGGCATTACTGCAGAATATACTGGGGTGGCTTGGGCGGGTCTTGTTGACCAGTAAGACCTAATGGAGGGCTTTTTGACAATACCCATATTTAGGGTGAGCCCCAAATTTTTTTTTAATTCCAGCAAATTGGTGGGCGTCCAATCTCTGGCATGGGTGGATGAAGGTTTCTGCCTTATATATTGAGTGGCATATAAATTTGTTTCGTGGACAATCTGATTTAGGATGTCGTCCGTTATAAATAAATGGAAGTAATCCATTTGGACAAAATTTGTATTGTCCACGGTTATGCCAGGAGTGGCAGTAAATCCGTGGATTCTAGGCCCAAAAGATGGGGCAGGTGCCCATACAAGAGCCTGGACTGAAGGGACCAGGCTGTCCCGTGCTACAGCGCTACTTGGCCCTGCGCTTTCAAGTTCTGCAGTTTCAACTGCATCAGGGACAACGTCCCCTGAAGATGAACCTGAAGTGACGCTGTCATCGTCACTACCTAAAACAGGTTCCATCTCGGACGCCATCTCTGATGCGGTCTCCGACTCAGACCACAGCATGGCGTATGCCTCCTCGGCGCTAAACAACTTCCTCGCCATAACGTAACTAACACTAACACTAACTAAACAAATTGTTTTTTTTTTGTTTTTTTATTTTATATAAAACACACAAACTAACTGCTATATATATCTACACTACCGCTAACAAAAAAATAAACCGCTATTGCTATATATATTATATATATGTGGATATATATATAATTATATACTCCCTACCTGCCTATTCTAATAGAATAAAAGATAGAAAGGTAGATATATAGAAAAAAAGATAGATGGATAGATAGATTGTATAGATAGATAGAAATCTATCTATACAGAGAATGTTTTAGAGTGTAACTGTATTTTTTGTGTAACTGTAACTGTAATCTTCTGGCAGCAATTCTCCCGAGTCTCTTCTTCTCCTCAAACTGAAACAATGTTTGAGGAGAAGAAAAGAGGCAGGAGATTTACTGCCAGAAAAGTCTAAATAAAACAAATGTGGTCGCTGTGATAGGTTTTCACAGCGACCACATGTTCAGGGACCATCAGATTGGTCCCTGATACTCTGCCCAGTGCCCAGAGCTGTTGGTAACAGCGTGGGCACAGGGCTGTGTGCACGCGATCGCGTGCACACTGTTTTCTATGCAGAACTCATGTGATCGCTGTGATTGGTTGTCACAGCGATCACATGTTCAGGGGCCAAAAGATTGACCCCTGACATTCTGCCCAGTGCCCATGGCTGTTAGCAACAGCCAGGGCACAGAGCTGTGTGCACGCGATCGCGCGTGCACAGTCTCTGAAGTGCCGCCGTAAATAGTCTATACGGCGGACTTTAGAGACCCTGACCGCTGGCCGTATATTTACGGCCAGCGGTCGGGAACCTGTTAAATATCCTACCCTTAGGAAGCTTAGCTCCTGGTACCAAATCGATTGCGCAATCGTATTCTCTATGAGGAGGTAACACTTCGGAGGCCTTTTTAGAAAAAACATCAGCGAAGTCCTGAATAAAGTCAGGTAGAGTGTTCACCTCCTCAGGGAGAGAAATAAAATTAACAGAAAAACAGGACATCATGCATTCATTACCCCATTTAGTAAGATCCCCAGTACTCCAGTAAAACGTGGGATTATGCATCTGCAACCAGGGAAGGCCTAAAACCAAATCGGACGATAATCCCAGCATCACCAGTACAGAGCACTGCTCCAAATGCATGGAGCCAACAAGGAGTTCAAAAACAGGGGTATGCTGCGTAAAATAACAATGCTCGTTATTGTGGTGTCCCTACTGTGATGTCACAATCGTCACTATTGTGTTGTCATAATGCTCCCTATTATGACGTCCCATTGGTCGCTATTGTGATGTCACAATGGTCGCAATTGTGATGCCACAATGGTCGCTATTGTGATGTCCCTATTGTGATGTCACACTGGTTGCTATTGTGTTGTCATAATGCTCCCTATTATGATGTCACAATGGTTCCTTTGCTAATGTCACAATGGTTGTCATTGTGACGTCACAATGATCGCTTTTGTAATGTCACAATGATAGACATTGTGACGTCACACGGGTCGCTATTGTGACGTAACATGGGTCGCTGTTGTGATGTCACTATGGCCGGTCATGTGATGTTCATTTGGTCGCTATCGTGACGTTACACGGGTCGCTATCGTGACGTCACAAGGGTCCCTATTGTGATGTTGCTTTCGTGATGTCACAGTGGTCGCTATTGCGATGCCACAATGGTCGCTATTGCGATGTCACAAGGGTCCTTATAGTGACGTCACAAGGGTCGCTTTCGTGACATCACAACGGTCGCTCTCGTGACGTCACAACGGTCGCTCTCGTGACACAATGGTTGCTCCACTTGTCACGGGTCGAAGCGTTGCCATCTTTTACTGGATGTTTGACCGATAAAAGAACATATTGATTGAAATTTGGGAGATGTGTGCTGCTGTTCAACCACGCTTTTTCTGAGGATTACATTACGTCAGACTGGGTTTGTCTGATTTTACAGCGTGACACCGCTCCTGATATCGGGATTTGTGCTGCTTCAAATATTTTAATTTTTGGACAATGGTTTCTCTCGTCACAATGGTCGGTATTGTGTTGTCATAATTCTCGCTTTTGTGATGTCAAAATGGTCGCTATTGTAATGTCAAAATGGTCGCTATTGTAATGTCACAATGGTCGCTATTGTGATGTCACAGTTATAGCTTTTGTGACGTCACACGGATCGCTTTTGTAACGTCACACAGATCTCTATTGTGATGTCACACGGATCACAAGTGATGTGAAGTCACAAGGGCCGCTATGGGGACGTCACAAGGGCCGCTATGGGGACGTCACAAAGGCCGCTATGGGGACGTCACAAGGGTCGCTATGGTGACGTCACAAGGGTCGCTATGGTGACGTCACAAGGGTCGCTATTGTGAGGTTACAATGGTCTCGCTTGTGATGTCACTATTGTGCTGTCACAATGGTTGCTTTTGTGATGTCACAATGGTCCCTATTGGGATGTCACAAATGGTATTGTGACGTCACAAAGTTAGCTATTGTGACGTCACAAGGGTCTCTGTAGGGACGTCACAAGGGTCGCTATGGTGACGTCACAAGGGTCGCTATGGTGAGGTCACAAGGGTCGCTATGGTGAGGTCACAAGGGTCGCTATGGTGAGGTCACAAGGGTCGCTATGGTGAGGTCACAAAGGTCACTATGGTGAGGTCACAAGCGTCCCTATTGTGATGTTGCTTTCGTGATGTCACAATGGTCGCTATTGTAATGTCACAATGGTCGCTATTGTGATGTCACCATGGTCGCTATTGTAATGTCACCATGGTCGCTTTTGTGAGGTCATCATGGTCGCTTTTGTGAGGTCACCATGGTCGCTTTTGTGAGATCACAATGGTCGCTTTTGTGAGGTCACAATGGTCGCTTTTGTGAGGTCACAATGGTCGCTTTTGTGAGGTCACAATGGTCGCTTTTGTGAGGTCACAATGGTCGCTTTTGTGAGGTCACAATGGTCGCTTTTGTGAGGTCACAATGGTCGCTTTTGTGAGGTCACAATGGTCGCTTTTGTGATGTCCATATTGTCATATCGCTATTGTGATTTAAAATTCTTCGCTATTGCGATGTCACAATGGTCGCTATTGCGGTCACAATGGTCGCTATTGCGATGTCACAATGGTCGCTATTGCGATGTCACAATGGTCGCTATTGCGAAGTCACAATGGCCTCCAGGTTCGCTATGGTGACGCCGCCCGGGTTGCTGTGGTGACGCCGCCGTGGTGACGTCGCCGGGGCCGCTGTGGTGACGTCGCCGGGGTCGCTGTGGTGACGTCGCTATGGTGACGTCGCCGGGGTCGCTGTGGTGACGTCGCTATGGTGACGTCGCCGTGGTCCCTGTGGTGACGCCGCTAGGGTCGCTATGGTGACGCCCACCAGGGTCGCTATGGTGACGCCTCAAAGGTCGCTATGGTGACGCCGCCAGGCTCGCTATGGTGACGCCGCCAGGGTCGCTATGGCGATGCCGCCAGGGTCGCTATTGCGATGTCACAATGGTCGCTATTGCGATTTCACAATGGCCGCTTTTGTGATGTCACAAGGGTCTTATAGTACAGTCACAATGGTCCCTATGGTGATCCCACAATGGTCCCTATGGTGACACTGCCAGGGTCCCTATGGTGATGCCGCCAGGGTCGCTATGGTGGCGCCGCCAGGGTCGCTATGGTGACGTCGCCAGGGTCGCTATGGTGACGTCGCCAGGGTCGCTATGGTGACGTCGCCAGGGTCGCTATGGTGACGTCGCCAGGGTCGCTATGGTGAGGCCGCCAGGGTCGCTATGGTGACGCCGCCAGGGTCGCTGTGGTGACGTCGCCAGGGTCGCTATGGTGACGTAACAAGGGTCGCTATGGTGACGTAACATGGGTCGCTAGTGTGACGTCACAATGGTTGCTTTTGCGATGTCGCAATTGTCCCTATTGGGATTTCACAAGTGGTATTGTGACGTCACGGGTTTCTGTGGGGACGCCACAAGGGTCGCTAGGGTGACGTCACAAGGGTCCCTATTGTGATGTTGCTTTCGTGATGTCACAATGGTCGCTATTGCGATGTCACAATGGTCGCTATTGCGGTCACAATGGTCGCTATTGCGATGTCACAATGGTCGCTATTGCGATGTCACAATGGTCGCTATTGCGATGTCACAATGGTCGCTTTTGCGATGTCAAAATAGTCGCTAATGTGATGTCACAATGTGATCCAAAAAATAAAATATTTGAAGCAGCGCAAATCCCGTTATTAGGAGCGGTCACGCTGTAAAATCAGACAAACCCAGTGACGTAATGTAATCTTCAGAAAAAGCGTGATGAACAGCAGCACACGTCTCCCAAGTTTCAATCAATATGTTCTTTTATTGGTCAAACATCCAGTAAAAAAATGGCAACGTTTCGACCCGTGACAGGTGGAGGGTCTTTCTCAAGCCTGAGAAAGACCCTCCACCTGTTACGGGTCGAAACGTTGTCACAATGTGATGTCACAATGGTCGCTTTTGTGATGTCACAATGGTTGCTATTGTGTTGTCAAAATTCTCCCTATTGTGATGTCACAATGGGTAGAAGCTAGAATAAATATGGAGATATTTGTTCTTTGGTGTTATAGCAACAGTGTATGTTGGGTAAAGTACACATATTTTGTATCACTATACACAGGAAAGTAAGACGATCATATTGTGTTGTGAACTTTTTTGATTAAAGCAATTATATTCAGTTATATAAGGAAATTTAAATGTTTCCCCCTACACAGAACTAAAAACATTTGAAAAAGATAATAGTTGTATTTTGGTACCATATTAAAGCTCCATCTGTGCCACAAAAAAAAGGGAACAAATATTTAGCCAAAGTATTCACTCTTGGGCTATGTTCACACGTCTAAATTTTTCAAAAGTATCTGCAGCAGAATTCAGGGGCTAAATCTCGGATTTCTGTTTATGAAGTCCCAGCGGGTCCACACGTGGATTAACCCCACAGTAATTCAATGAGGCAAACACGATGTGGATTTTAAGATCCACAGCACGTTCATTATCCTGCATAGATTTTTTTTATCACATGCCTACCTCTGCATCGGTGGTTTTTGGCGTATAAACCACATAGAAATCCTCATCAAATTTTGAACTTGTGAACATGGCCTGAAAATGTGTAATTCCAAGTTTTTCTGTGGACATTCAGACACCTAAAGGTCTTGATTCTGAAACTATTCACACAACAAAGCTGTACTATTTATATTCCTAAGGTATATTTAGATTCTTTCAGTAAAAGATAAAGCACACTAATGGTATTCCTTCAACAAGGTTTTATTAAAGAGTTGTTACTGAACATTATTATGAAAACATTTGTGCACAAAAACCAATAACAAGTTAACAAAGGCGTTAGGCAGAGTTCTGCGCAGCACATCCACGCTTCCACTGCTTATCGTTGGCTCGGGCAGAATAGGCAGACATTGTCATGGTTGGTTAAAGACCAAGATGTAGCACACTGTGGAAGAAATGAGGAAGTTTACAGTTAAAGTTATAGGGGATATGCAGAATTAAGACAGCACAATCTATTATCAATGTAACAACCGCTCACTGTATAAACCATATTATATGTTCGCTCTTCCTCATACAAAAATGTTTTATTTCTTAATTACAAAATAACTAAATAATAGCTCAGCCCTGTATTATCTCCCAATTTAAATACCTATGTAGTTTTACGTACCCATCATCAAATATTTAAATATGTACACTAGGGCTGGGCGATTCATCAAATTAATTTGATTAATTCGCCATTTCAAGTTAGCACGATTCTGGACTTGCCCAGAATCGTGAAGTCGTTACAGGCCCCGCCCCCCTCCCCGTAGCAGGAGAGAGAAAAACAAGCAGACACGCTGCACAGCGCATCTACTTCAGCAGCAGTGAGAGGACTGGGGTTTGCTATCTGTGTGTAAGGCCTCATTTACACGAGCGTATTATACGCGCGTGCGACGCGCGTGCTTTTCACGCGTGTCGTACGCACCTATAATAGTCTATGGGGCTGTTTAGACGATGCGTGAATTTTGCGCTGCGTGAGTGCGTTGCGTAAAACTCACGACATGTTCTATATTCTTGCGTTTTTCACGCAACACGCACCCATTGACTTCAATGGGTGCGTGAAAACAACGCATGCCACACGGACGGTCCTGCGTTGCATGCGCGAAAATCACGCAAGAGCTGTCAAAAGGATGAATGTAAACAGAAAAGCACCACGTGCTTTTCTGGTTACAAACATCCAAACGGAGTGTCAAATTAGAGATGAGCGCACTGAACTTCACCGGGTTCGGCCGAACTCGTTTTGACCGAACCCGGCAAAAAATGTTCGGGTACGCGACGTCAGGAGACAGTCACTGCCCACGGTGCTCAAAGACTTAAACTGTTTCAGCACCATGGACAGTGACTTTCGATCACAATATACATATACGTGTAAAAAAAAACAGAAGTTCGGACTTACCGATAAGTCCCGGCTCCTTCCTCCAGTCCGACCTCCCGGAATGACAATTCAGGCCAAGTGACAGCTGCAGCCAATCACAGGCCAAGCACAGGCTGCAGCCAATCACAGGCCAAGCACAGGCTGCAGCCAATCACAGGCCAAGCACAGGCTGCAGCCAATCACAGGCTGCAGCGGTCTCATGGCCTGCCGCGTCATCCTGGGAGGTGGGGCCGGATGACAAGAGAGGGACGCGTCACCAAGGCAACGGCCGGGAGACCGGACTGGAGGAAGCAGGCAGTTCATGGTAAGTTTGAACTTCTTTTTTTATTCACAGGTTGGTGTATATTGTGATCGGCATTCACTGATGAGGGTGCTGAAAGAGTTACTGCCGATCAGTTAGCTCTTTCAGCACCTTGGACAGTGACGGGCGTCGACTACCTCATCTCTATGATGGCGGCTGCGTGAAAATCACGCAGCCGCGCATCATACACGGATGACACACGGAGCTGTCAAATGCCTTTTGCGCACGCAAAACGCAGCGTTTTTTGCGCGCGCAAAACGCACACGCTCGTGTAAATCCGGCCTAATACTGTGAGTCCAGAGATTGATTGGTTGTTTTATACAGTGTCCCGCTCTCCCTTGGGCAGCTTCTTAACCCATTAAAGGGAATGTGTCGCCAATTTTTTTTTTAAAGTAAGTTACTTATGTTTCTCCCGGGCAGCTTCTTAACCCATTAAGATCCTGTTGCATTTCAAGGCTTAAAGAGGCTCTGTCACCAGATTTTGCAGCCCCTATCTGCTATTGCAGCAGATAGGCGCTGCAATGTAGATTACAGTAACGTTTTTATTTTTAAAAAACGAGCATTTTTGGCCAAGTTATGACCATTTTTGTAGTTATGCAAATGAGGCTTGCAAAAGTCCAAGTGGGCGTGTTTAAAGTAAAAGTCCAGGTGGGCGTGTATTATGTGCGTACATCGGGGCGTTTTTAATACTTTTACTAGCTGGGCGCTCTGATGAGAAGTATCATCCACTTCTCTTCAGAACGCCCAGCTTCTGGCAGTGCAGACACAGCCGTGTTCTCGAGAGATCACGCTATGACGTCACTCACAGGTCCTGCATCGTGTCAGACGAGCGAGGACACCGGCACCAGAGGCTTCAGTTGATTCTGCAGCAGCATCGGCGTTAGCAGGTAAGTCGATGTAGCTACTTACCTGCAAACGCTGATGCTGCTGCAGAATCAACTGTAGCCTCTGGTGCCGGTGTCCTCTCTCGTCTGACACGATGCAGGACCTGTGAGTGACGTCACAGCGTGATCTCTCGAGAACGCGCTGTGTCTGCACTGCCAGAAGCTGGGCGTTTTGAAGAGAAGTGGATGATACTTCTCATCAGAACGCCCAGCTAGTAAAAGTAGTAAACACGCCCCGATGTATGCACATAATACACGCCCACTTGGACTTTTACTTTAAACACGCCCACTTGGACTTTTGCAAGCCTCATTTGCATAACTACAAAAATGGTCATAACTTGACCAAAAATGCTCGTTTTTTAAAAATAAAAACGTTACTGTAATCTACATTGCAGCGCTGATCTGCTGCAATAGCAGATAGGGGTTGCAAAATCTGGTGACAGAGCCTCTTTAAGAAGCTATGGCCACCCTATAGCTTCTAAAGCCTTGAAATGCAGCAGCAACTGAATGGGTAAATTAAGTGGTTTTCGTTATCTTCAGTTAGGCCTCATGTACACTTCCATCACCGTTTTCACGGCCGTTTTTCATGGATCCGTGTGGTTTCCGTGTGTACTCCGTATCCGTGTTTCTGTTTTAAACGGACGTTGTGCTTCCGTTTTTTATGGATCCGTTAACAGTCTCTCAACATCCATCTTCAGGAATGTATGTGTACTGTAGTCTGTAAACTTTGGCATGCCATGCCGTTGCTAGGGCAACGGATCCGTCAAAAACGGACGGCACACGGAAACCTTCCGTGTGCCGTCCGTTTTTTTTCATGGACCCATTGACTTCTATGGGCCCCACAGTCACGGAATCACTGACAAAAGTAGGACATGCTCTACTTTTGACGGAACGGCACAACGGATCCGTGAAAATAACGTGTAATAAAGTGTGCATTGGCCCATTGAAATGAATGTGTCAGGGTGCGATCAGTGAAAAAAACGGATAGCACCCTGAAGGAAAAAACTGAAGTGGGCATGAGGCCTTATGATAAAGTTATGATAAAGTTATGATAAAGGCCTTAAAAATTATGTTTCTGAAAATTGTAAATATCGCTGCTGAAAACTTATAAGCCTTCTAATATTCTAAAAAAAAAAAAAGAATGGTTACAAAAATGATGCGAACATAAAGTAGGCATATGGTAAATGTTAACTAATTTGTGTGGTATTGCTCTCTTAAAAGGAAAGGTGTCATGAATTTCTTTTTTTTAATTAATTTATGTCTTTTTATTTAATACAATTTTATATGTACTTTATTTTTTCACATAAAATGTTTTTGTTTTTTTATTAACACTTTTTTAATTCACTGGGGGCTGCCATGTTCTATTTCATCTGCGTTTGTGTCTCTTAACGACACATACACAAATGAAATATGGCAGCTACAGGGCATAGGACATAACGAACAGTACCCGTTCGTTACATCCTGTGCTTCTGCCGTCTCGCTCTGTACTGCGCGTGCATAGGAGCTGGTTTGTAGGGGGAAAACAGCACTATTTTGGAGAAATGGGGTTTGTGTATGTGGGGGTCTGTGTGTGGCGCGGTTGCATGTCTGGGGGGGATGTGTGTGTGGGAGGGCGCTCGCCGGAGCAGCTCGCCGCTGATCCTTCAAAACAGCTGATTGGTGGCTTTGAAGGATCAGCGGCAGACCACCCCCAAACATGCAGGTAAGCTGTCTGCGTGCGGGGGAGGGGGGTTTGTGTATGTGTGTGGATTTTGTGTTTGTGGGGGTCTGTGTGCGGTACTGTTGCATGTTTGGGGGGTTTGTGTGTGTGTGTGTGAGGGGGGGGGCGCTCGACGGAGCAGCGGTGCTCGTCGCTGTTCCTTCAAAACAGATGGTTGGCGGCTATGAAGTATCAGCGGCTATGAAGTATCAGCTGTTTTGAAGGATCAGCGGAGAGCAAACCCCCCACACACACTCACAAACCCCCCAAACATGCAGGTAAGGTGTGTGCGTGTTTTTGTGTGTGGGGGACAGTGTGTGGCACGGTTGCATGTTTGGGGGGGTTAGAGTGTGTGTGTGATCGACGCTGTTTTTCAGCGGCGAGCACGGCTGCTCCGTCGTTCCTTCTGTAAACTGCCGTGTAACTACATGTTGATTCACAGTTGAAGCAAGGAATGAAGAAACAGCGGCACATTACTAACTTTTATTTTTTTAGTTTTGCAGGTTCCACTGGACCGTTTGGACAATGTTGTAGATTCGTTGGACTACTTCGATCTACTTTTTTTTTTTTTCCTTTTAAATAAAATGGTGAGAGAGGGTTTTGTGGGGAAATTTTTATTTCAATAAAAAAATATTTTCTTATGTCTGTTTTCTTTAATACTTTATTACCACCTAAGTAATAGCAATTGGCTATTTGACAACATCCATTACTAAGGCGGGGCTTAGCATTAGCCAGTGAAAAAGCTAGCACTAACCCCCCATTATTACCCCGGTACCCACCGCCACCAGGGGTATCGGGAGGAGCCGGGTACGATCCAGTACCCGACCATCATTAGTGATGGCCGGGCACTGGGACGGCTGCAGGCTGGTATGTTTTATTTTATCTGGCCTGTTATGAAAATGGGGGGACCCGTCGTTTAAAAAAATAAATAAAAAATAACCAGCCAGATACAATAAAGCAGCAGCAGACTAGCATTACCAGGGTGGGAAGGGCCACTGTTTTTGGCCTTTCCCAGCCTAAGACCGCCCCAGTGCGCGACCAGCACTACAGATGGTCGGGTACTGGTTCGTACCCGGCTCTTACCGATACCCCTTGTGGCAGTGGGTATCGGGGTATTAATGGAGGGTTACTGCTAGCCTTTTTACTGGCTAAGGCCTCATGCACACAAACGTATTTTTTTCCTTCCGTAAATACGGGTCCTTGGTCACACGTATTCGACCTGTATTGCACCAGTATTTACGGACACGTACTCGTAAATACGGGTCCAGTGTCACCAGTATTCCACCCGTATTTACGGGCACGTTTTCGCTGCAAAATTGCACTGCACTAATCGGCAGCCCCTTCTCTCTATCACTGCAGGATAGAGAGAAGGGACAGCCCTTTCCGCAGTAAAAGTAAAAGAAATTCATACTTACCCGGCCGTTGTTTTGGTGACGCGTCCCTCTGTCGACATCCAGCCCGACCTCCCTGGATGACGCGGCAGTCCATGTGACCGCTGCAGCCTGTGATTGGCTGCAGCGGTCACATGGGCTGAAACTTCATCCCAGGAGGCCGGACTGGAGGAAGAAGCAGGGAGTTCTGGGTAAGTATAAACGTCTTTTTTTTTAACACGTTGATCTATATTGTGATCGGTAGCCACTGTCCAGGGTGCTGAAAGAGTTACTGCCGATCGTTTAACTCTTTCAGCACCCTGGACAGTGACTATCCCCTGACGTCGTCTAGCAACGATTACGGGTGCACACACGTAGTCACCCGTAATTACGGGAGCCCCATAGACTTCTATGGGCCTGCCCGTGCCGTAATTATGGCCTAAAATAAGACATGTTATATATTTAATGGCCCGGGCACCTTCTCTTAAGCATACGGGGAGGTACCCGTGGCCAATAGAAGTCTATGGGCCCGTAATTACGGGCGTTTTTACGTTCTTGTGCATGGGGCATAACACTAAGCCTCCACCTTAGTAATGGACATCGTCAAACAGACAACTGCCATTACTAAGGTGGTAATAAAGTATTCAAAAACAGAGATATAACTCCCTGTTTGCACAGAGATTGCTGTCGCTGATTTTGATGCAGAAATCGTGTCGGAATCAGCACCATAAAACCCCGAAATCTCCCCGCATTGATTTCAATGGGAGGCAGAGGCAGTTTTTTCCCGGGTGGCTTTTGACTGCTCACAGGGAAAACAAAAACGGCGTTTCCTTTCTAGCGGCTTCCGCCTCTGACCTCCCATTGAAATCTTTTCGGAGTCAATTTTGCCTATGGTTCTTGCATTAGATTCAATGGCCGCGGACGAAAACTGCAGCGAAAACAAAGTGCAGGAAGTTTAAAATCGGCTTCAAAATTTCTGAAGGAATTCTGAGGCATATTTTTTTTCCTGCCTGCAAAAAACTGTGTGAAGGGTATATTCACAAAGTTTTTCCGCGTCTTTCCTGCTCGGCCGAAAACCAGATAGAATAGCACATGCGTTTTTAGCACAATTTTTTTTAATTCAGTTTTAAGCTGCGTGGCGAAAACTCGGCAATACTGCACTGTTTGAATACACCCTAAGAAAATATTTTTTATTCAAATAAAAACCCACACAACGGTCGAGCAGAACCTGCAAAGTAAAAAAAATAAAATTAGTAATATATAAAAAAAAAATCTTCTCACTTACACCGACTTCTGTCTTCTCCCTGCATCGCAATAGAAACTACAGGCCAATGAAAAATAATTGACAACTCTTCTTTTTTTCCGCAACGCGTTTTTTTAAGAACACTTATGTAAAAAATTGTGTTGTATGTACTAACGGCGCGCTTTCCCATTGATGTAAATGGGAAGCTTAATCAAGCGTTTGACACGTTTTTCGGCACGTAAAATGCGTCAAAAACCGAGTCAAATACACGCCGTGTGAACCTGTCAACTGAAAAGTCATTCACCACAAGGGCTTCCCTCTTGACTTTCATCATTCTTAGCCTTTTGGTGTGTCCAGTAGCTTCTGCCCAAAACACTCCCAAAATGGGAGCTGGACCCTGCTTAGCAATTTGAAGACAACTTTTCCTGGCTTGTAGCCAAAAATAGGGAAGGGGTGAGTCTCCCTCCCACATTTACAGCAGCTGTAAGTCAGGCTTTGCCTGATTCATCTTGCTGTAATCCTGGGAAGTGCTCCCTCTGGTGGTCAACATAGGAAAACATATAAAATTATTATTTCATTATTAATACTTTCTACCTTGTGGAAGAAAAAAAAAATACAGCAAAAAAAAACGTAAAAAATATAACAAAAATTAGTAACTTACTTACTAAAATTATATGGCGACAAAAGTTACATTTTGCAAATTGAATTTTTTTAAATTTTTTTGTCAATTTCAGATTTTTTTTCTTAAAAATAAACACAAAACAGATCGACCAAAATAAAGTACAACGTGTCACGAAAAAAAAAAAAGTAAAAGCATTACAAAGTTATTATCACATAAAGACGTCAGTTTTAAAAAATACGACGGAGACCTGAAGTCCAAAATAGGCTGGTGTACCTATGTGTTATTAACTTTATAATGCTTTTACTTTTGCGACTTATTTTTATTTAAAAAAAAAAAAAAAAAAGTGTTTCAGAGTGATTGGTGCAACTTTATTATATTTTATTAAGTTATTTTAACTTTTTTGTGATACAGCTGCTTTGTGTCGAACACGCAGGATCCACCTGTTATCGATCACATCTAAGTTCATAACTTAGATGCAATCTATAACATTTCGATCCTGAGTGCCAGAGACACGCAGGACCTGCCGTCACTGAACCCGTCAGTCCTGCTGACCTGACGGATACAGGTTCCAGCACTATCTTCCGTATAAAAGACACAAAGCAGCTGTATCTCAAAACCGTAAAAATAATTTTGAATAAAATGTAATAAAGTTGCACCAATGACACTGATACACATTTTTATAAAAAAAAAACAACATTTTTCAAAATGTGTACATAGAATTTAAGTGGTTGAAACAGGTTTTTCTCTACAATGCTTACCTCTCGGTGTATGGCATGGTTACAAGACATAGGCTGCCGGTCAAGAGGCTGCACAATCTTCTGACACATGAAACATACCTAGATAGGAACATGACAAAATATATATTTTTTGCCCACTACCATGTATATGCCTCAATAGCCTCTCTACAGACCATACCTGTGGTCGCCCTGAATATCCTCCATAAGCTGAGGGTAGGAAAGTAGTGGTTCTTTGTGCAGTTGGGTACTGTGGCCTGCCATGACCAATAGGCTGAGAAAACAGCACATCAGGTTAGATTTAGTATAGTACTGTCGGCTACATATCATGTTACACAAAGTACAAACTTCACAACATAGCTCTAAAAGGTAATGTGTATTTCTAGATTTGTAAATAGCCACATAAAATGAAAAAAAACCAAAAACTGAAAATGACATGTTTATAATAAAAACCTAATTTAAATAATATGATACATTACTAACAGCCTAAGGCTTTGTTCACACTTGCGCTAGTTCTTTTCCATCAGATTTCCGTTGCTTTTTGAAGGTCAGAAAAGCCTATTCTAACACACACACACACACACGCACGCACGCACGCACGCACGGAAACCTGACTGACTCAATGGGAGGGTGTAAAAAAAAACCTGGATCATAACTCATCATGATAAATCTGTTAAATGGATCACAACTGATCATAACTAATCCTGATCGATCCATCATATCAGTCATGTATCCTGTAAAAACGGAAAACATGACGCCAAGGTGCCCACAGCACTCACCAGAGAAAGTGCCAAAAAACTAACGATGCAAAATTCAAATGTCGAAAAATCCTGTTTCAGGCCTCCACATACTGCAAAAATGTCAGCATATGTTGGCAAAGAAATTTTCAGGTATTTATTAACACATCACGAATAAGACAGAATAAGCGGTCATATGTGTGTACATGAGGAATAACACTTATCTGGCCGTTATATGACTTGCATGTGACAATTTTTAGCAGTTTTCCCCTCTGCAGGCTCTATCTCTAATTCTCAGTTGTCTCTGAGCTAGTGGGTGGTGCCTAACAGCTATCATGTCTCCTATACACTGCACACACGAAAGTGGAGAACCCTGCTATACTATATCACATACTGTATATATATCGAAGCTGCATGGAGGAGAATATACATCTATACATAAGTGTAGCTAAGAATCCAGCACTGGGGTGAGATTTGCATCTTACCAGCAGCCTCTCTGCTCTTACTTCTTTCCCCTGCTCACCCCTCCATAGACTTACATGCAGCATGTGCTTTTGCAGCCTCCTCCTGCTCCCCCCTTCTCTCTCCATAGAAAGTTATAGTAGGAAGTCTAGAGACACAACCCAACCTTCTGCAGCCACCCATTCTGCTCTGTAACCAGGCTTGGTCAATGCTTGACAACAGGAGGTGGACAGCAGATTACAGGAAGGGAGACACCTAGTGGCAGTTTTTTCACACAGAATTTGCATGTATAAAACTACTGAATATTAACAGTAGGTCAATTACAAAGTTGATTTATATCAGGCATACAGTTAGATCAGCATAAGCTGTGTGAAAAGTTAGTGTCCATTTAACGGAAGTCACAACATGTGTTAACATTGTCTACCTGAGCTACTATTATGTAACGTTCTCTGCTTCATTGAATTCTAGGTAATCTACTTTTTACTACAACAGTATACGGTCTGGTGTAAAGATTGCTCTTGTTATTTTCATTCTGGGAAGAGTCAACTGTGTACAGACACTGGACAAGAAAAGGACACTAACATGTAAGCGCAGGGATCAAATGTAGATAGCAATGGGCTTCAATATAAAACTCAGGATCAGTGCAAAATAAGTAAATCTATGTATATGCAAAGCTTTTCCCCCTTTTTTTTATGTGCATTGTAATTATAAATAAACTGTAAAATGGTGTGCAGAGGTTAAACGGGCTACCCGGGATAATGCTTATTTTTATTTAGCCCTCTTATACTAAGAATAGAAGAGCTATTAAATAACATTTCTTTATAAAAAATAAATAAAAAATTCTCCTCTCTGGCATCCACCAAACTGAGCACTCCTGAGTGTAAACCGTGCAGCGGCGTTTGGTCCATACACGGTCTCTCCCTATTTCGCAGCCTGTGTAATACACGTCCCGTACATTGGACAGAATGGATGTCCGCGCCGCGGGTCCCTTCTGTATCAGCATGTAACAGCCGCAGCGGGGACCCCCTTTCTAAGACCATGTACAGAATGAATGCCCCTGCAACGTTTACAAGCAGCAGTGTCCAGTTCTGTGGATGCCGTAGGGAGCGAAGGAGAATTTTTCTTATGTCCTATTAGGCGACTACCTGTTTTATATTTGCAGCTGGGTTGGCAGATTTCTTCAGTTGAAGCTGTTCTATATGCGTTTCTACAAGCTGGCACAATTCCTCAACTGTCAGGCCAGTCAGAGTTCCACGTTTTATCTTAATCTGCTGGAGGATATCAGTTAAGTGCCCCCTACACAAGACAACAAAGTTATTGAATGGAAATACCAAGACAAGGCAAAAAAATGCGAGCTAAACTCAAAAACTCTTAAATCATAACAATGCAATTTTGATAAAAATATAATGTGCTGTCAAATTAAGGAAAAAGCATGCAATTTTTCTTGGCCCTTGCAGTAAACATCTGTAACATGAAGAGAGTGCTATAATCCGCCACATGGTTGTGGTATACTTACAATACACTTACTTATTGTACTTTGGAAACCTGGTATGCAGCTTCTCAAGAATTTTGCCCAATTTGTCGGTGCTAGGAACGTCAGAGGTGCCTGGATTTTGAGAAGCAGTAGTTAGGCTTGGAGCCGAGGCCACATTACCAGGGATAGATAATGGAGTAAAGGCCATTGAATGGGAACGCTGGTATGGCAGGGAAGCTTTTCCATGGGGTACAACGTCTGTAGGTAGAATTGACTGAGTGGACTGAAGAGGAGCAAAAGCAATTCTCTGTAACATGAGACTGGGCTGGAAATAGATAAGAGAAATATATTGTAAAAAGTACAATCAATGCGAAGATAAAAAGGCACACTCACAAATTGCATGATTGAAGCAAACCCCGAGGACATCTTGAATATATTTTTCCTTTCTGCCATTGTCCTATAGAGTTCAATCTTATTAGCGAGTGTCATGAAGGCAAATTGGCCATATAAGTCATAAAGCGGTATTACCATCTAGAGCAGGGCATCTTAAACTTTTTCTACTGGGGCCTCACCAACAAGAACATGGTAATGCCTGCGCCTCACTAGAGTCCCTGCAAAGGATATTAAAAAATATATTTATCTGTCATTTGTCTCTTGAACCCAGTGTAACATTAAAATAAGCACAAAAAGTGCTAAATATAGAGCGAACGATGGAGCCAGAGAATTGACTGTGCAGCATATGATCACTTTGGTCAAATTTGTCTCCCCCAGCTGCACCTCACCAAAAACTGCTGGGCTTCTCACCAGTGAAACCTACCCCACGGGTTTGAGAAGCACTCATCTGGATCATTTACGAGATATCCACAGGATATGCAATAAATGCCTGATAAATGGGGGACCCTTACCTATTAGAGTGACTCTCTAGTAAAATAATCTGTAATAGAAAAAGGGGTACATCTCATTTCCCTCCGTTTCTGGCTAGGAATAACAGATGGAACTGGGTTTATGTTGTCTGGTCTTCATTGCAGACAGAGCACTGGATGAAGGTTTCTTTTACAGCAAGCTACCTCTCAGTCAGACACAAAAGTAGCTTAGGTCCCGCTTATTTTAATTTATTATCTCAAATGGACGATATGTTACTAGTTCCCCATCTCCTGACTAATCTAATAGGCGCTATGATGCTGATAACTACAGTGTAATTTGTATTCAAAAACATTTATTATGTCCAAAGTTATGTGCAATTTCCTAAATATCCTAATTTGGCTCTAATAGCCAAATAGGCGGTTAGGCCTCATGCACACGACCGTAAAAACTCCCGTTATTACGGGTCGTAATTACGACCCGTAATAACGGGCTCATAGACTTCTATTGGCGACGGGTGCCTTCCCGTTTTCTCACGGGAAGGTGCCCGTGCCGTTGAAAAAGATAGAACATGTCCTATTTCAGGCCATAATAACGGCACGGACAGTCTATAGAAGTCTATGGAGCTCTCGTAATGACGGGTGGCTACATGTGTGCACCTGTCATTACGGCAGCGTTGCTAAGCGACGTCAGTAAATAGTCACTGTCCAGGGAGCTGAAAGAGTTAACTGATCGGCAGTAACTCTTTCAGCACCCTGGACAGTGACTACCGATCAGTATAAACCTGTAAAAAATAAAAAATAAAAGACTTTCATACTTACCGACAACTTCCTGCTTCCTCCAGTCCGGTCTCCCGCCCGTTGCCTTGGTGACGCGTCCCTCTCGATATCCGGCCCGACGTCCTGGATGACGTTTCAGGCCATGTGACCGCTGCAGCCAATCACAGGTCAATCACAGGCTGCAGCGGTCACATGGACTGCCGCGTCATCCAGGGATGTCGGGCTGGATGTGAAGAGAGGGACGCGTCACCAAGACAACGGCCGGGTAAGTATGAATTTCTTTAACTTTTATTACAGAAAAGGCTGTCCCTTCTCTCTATCCTGCACTGATAGAGAGAAGGGGCTGCCGATTAGTGCAGTGCTATTTTGCCGCCAAAAACGTGCCCGTAAATACGGGTGGAATACGGGTGACACCGGACCCATATTTACGGGCACGGGTTCGTAAATACTGGTGCAAAACGGGTGGAATACGTGTGACACCGGACCCGTATTTACGCCAGTATTTACGGGTGGGAAAAAATACGGTCGTGTGCATGAGGCCTTACTCTTTATTTTTACTCTGGGCGGTGTAATTTTTTCTGTATGACGCTGTCCAATCATCATACAGCTCCTCCCTCTTCCCTGCCCAGCAACAGAGTGTGATCATATAGTCTACAGCTTCCATTCCCGACTGTGTATTCAACTGGTGATATCTTTGGTTGTTTCACAGCTTTCATATGCAACCAGAACCGCTGTTCTAGGTGGTCCACAGCTGGAGATATGGCTCAGCTGGAGATATGGCTATTTGAAGAGCTCCCCCTTCCCTCCAGCCTCAGTCTCTCACACTGCGTGAAGCAGCTTCATGCTGATAGGACAGCATCGGAGGCTGCGAGGAGGCTCCACCTCAGGAGAGTCGCTGGTGTTGACACCAACTTGTCAAGTATAAGTTCATTTGCATATTTAGAAAAAAAGCTCATAACTTTTAAAATAATAAAGTATTGGGACACAATTTTCACTAGTATTATCAGTGTGACAGCGCCTATTAGATTAGCTAGGAGACAGATCCTCTTTAAGGGATGCCTCTTTGGATTATTTTATTGCATTTAGATTATATAAAAAGGGAGAGAATACGATCAAGGAAGATGACGACAATATCATGGTAAATGCTGCTCTCCCTCATATATATATATATATATATATACACAAACACACACTGTATAGACAAAAGCATTGGGTCACATCTCTTAATCATTGAATTCAGCGGTTTCATTCAATCCCATTGCCACAGGTGTATAAAATCCAGCACCTAGCCATGCAGTCGCCTTTACAAACACTCGTGAAAGAATAGGTCGCTCTAAAGAACTCACTAAATTCGAGCGTGGTCCTGTAATAGGATGCCACTATTGTAACAAGTAAGTTTGTAAAATCTCTTCCCTCCTAGATATTCCACGATCAACTGTGAGTGGTATTATTGCCAAGTGGAAGCGTTTAGGAACCACAGCAACTCAGCCACGAAGTGGCAGACCACGTACAGTTACAGAGCGAGGTTTGCCGAGTGCGGAGGCAGATAGTGCGTAGAAGTTGCTAATGCTCTGCTGACTTCCTAACCTGCTCTGGCATTAACATCAGCACAAACACTGTGCACTAGGCGCTTCATGGCATGGGTTTCCATGGCCGAGCAGCTACATGCAAGCCTCACATCACTAAGCACAAAGCCGCCTCCACTGGACTATGGAGCAGTAGAAACGTGTTCTGTGGAGTAGTATATCAAGCTTCTCTATATGGAAATAACCAATGAAATGTCTCAAAAGAAAATACAATTCACAATTATTTGGAAATGATAATAAATAATCTCTATTAGTCCACAATATGGAAAAAAACAAATTACAAATACATACAAACAATGTATAAAAAAACACATTTAAAAACAGCCTCAAGCGTAAAGCCATCTAAGTCCTAATTAATCAGTTATCCACATAAATTATATCAATAGTATCAAGCAGGGCTCAAGTATCTAGAATCAGACCCCAACGTGAAACAGACCACAAATCCTATGTAATAAAACACTGGTAAGTGCACCTTGTACCGAATAATTCTATAAATAATCAATTACCTGTGGAAGACATGATGGCACTATGGATCATACACCAGAGGAAACCCCACGAAGCGCTTTCGCACCCTTTGTCAGGAGTTGAATTTACTACTACTTATCCTAGTTTAAATACTAAACCCTCTGGGGCAATATCCAATGCCGCATCGCGTTCACACCCAATGTCACTCCGTCCGTGTGACTGCCGCCCATCGTTGCGTCCAATCATGCACACAATCAATGTCCGCCAATAGTTTGACAACTTCTGGTCTGATATCAGAGAGGTCATGCGACGCCATGCGCACTAATCGCACTAATCGCTAAAAATAGATATGAGGATAAGATCAAGACTTCCCAAATATTTGTTTAAACAGGTAAGAGGTATTATCCATCAGCCATCATGTCCACCGTTTATATATACCATTCCATTCATCACACAATATTTGGAAGTTTATAATAGAAGTAATTACAACGACAATCAGGCGACGCGGCCAAATAAAATAATTTACTATACATGTAGACTAAAGCGGAGGGCAGTATACTACCCACTTAAAAACCAAAGACAATACAATATTTCAGAAATTTTATATATATATATATATATCTCGGGTTATTGCTGCTATAGAAGATTGCACCTCTTCTTTGATTAATTGCCTGAATTCATCAGAATTTGACAGCTGCTCACTCTGAACTATTTTAGTTGTACATAAGGATTTTTTAAACGCAGCCACAAATGGTACATTTTTTGACACTAGCCTTAGTTTTCTGAGAGGATTTTTTTTATCACCCTGGGAATTTTTTTTTTTAAGTGGCCCTACAGATAATCATGGGCTGGAGTTGGTAGGTTGCTCCACAGATTTCTGGGTAAGTAAGTAGTTTTTATTGTTGAGTTGTTTTTTTTTTTTTAAATGAACAATTAGTCTATATTGTGAGCGCCGCACATGCTGTTTCCTGTCCAGCGGTAGTCTCTGTCCAGGGTGCTGAAAGAGTTAAAGGGCTGCACTGTTCGGCAGTAACTCTTTCAGCACCCTGGACAGTGAGTACCGCTAGACAGGAAATAGCATGTGCGGCACTCACAATATCGTGTACATAGTGTGAACGGGTTTCAGTTTTCTCTCGGAAACTGAAACACGGAAGTGTACACGGAGTACACACGGGAAGCACACGGTTCCAATCACGGACACATGGATCCGTGAAAAACGTCCATGAAAACGGTGATGGAAGTGTGCATGAGGCCTAAGACATACTAAAGACTTCTCCTACCAGATCCCAGTTAAAATGCTCCAATAGTCTCACAGACGATTAAATATGCAAGATAAGCTTCTTCTCCCAGCTCCTCCCCAGTCACTCTTTGCTACATAATGTTTTGAAATTGTGAACCCTCCACCATCTTTAGAAAACAGAGCAGGCCGAAAAGAGGGAGTTCCAAGATGGTAGAGGGATGTTTACAACTTTCACAAAAGGCCAGGAAGAACCACCCCTTGTGGACCCTACCTGAAGCTTTGGTGACGCAATCCTGCATTCTTATTCCCCGGAGTGCCGCAGTACGGCTAGGAGGCTCTTCCAGCAGAGACCTTATATACAGCCTTATAGGAACGTACAGATACCTCGATTCCATGCTGTCCGGCTAAAAGATAAAATGGAGACCCTGCCGCCAGCCACAGGATTCCACATGTAAGAACACATCTCTGCACCATGTTCTCAGTAGAAATAGGAAAACACTGGGGAAACAGAAACGGGAGGGGCTTTTAACCTCTCTGTGTTCCTTGTCCTATTAAGGTCAAGGGGCAATCTCAACGGTGGTTCTGTCAGGGGGACAAAATGTAAATAAAAGTTAAATAGATGGCTTTACAAGACTATTTTGTGAAATGTTTCCTCCCTTAAAGGGGATTTCCAGCCAATAAAAACTGATGGCCTCTCCTCAGGATAGGCCATCAATAGCTGATCGGTCGGGGTCCGACTCCTGGGACCTCCGCCGATCAGCTGTTTTGAAGGGGCCACAGCGCTCGTACGCTGCTTCCCCTACTTTTCTCTACTTGATCACTGTGAATCGTCAACACGCATTTAGCGGCAATTCACAAGTATTGCAGCCTTCTTCTCCCATTCACTTCAAGAGCACAGATAGTAAAGAAGCTAAATGAAATCAATGAATTTAAATATTATTATAAATTTACTGTATGACAAAAATGAATGACGAAACCAGAAAGCCAGAGAAACACATATTGGAGTTTATTAACTCTTAAGTATAGTTCACAATGAGTTTTTAGGTGCTGGTTTTGACGTGGAAACAGTGCTGGAATCAGAGCCAAAAAACTTCAGAAATCTCCTCCCATTGATCTCAATTGGAGGCAAAGGCGGATTTTTCCCCAGCCGGCTTTTAGTCACTTGCGGGGAAAAAAATGCGGCACGTCCTTTCTTATGCAGTTCCGCCTCTGACCTCCCATTGAAATCAATCCGAGGCAGAAATGGTGCTAAATGTTCGCGTGCGAAAGATGCTGCGAAAAACACCACAAAAAAGTACAGGCAGGTCAAAATCTGCCTCAAAATTCCTGAAGGAATTTTAAAGCAGATTGTTTTTGCCTGCAAAATACTCCGTGTGAACAGGGCCTTACTGCTAGATCTAAAAAATCTCTTTATTATGTTCTCATGTACTCTTTTAATAAACCCCAGATAGGGAAGGATAAGGAAGAGCGGGTTAACTTACATCAGATGGTGGAGGAGTCAAATTTGGAGCCATTATTGATGGTAAATTGCTCAACTTGGTGCCATTCTTGACCTGTTTAATTTGTGCCTCAAATTGCTTCTAAAATAAAATAAGGAATATTATATTAAAGATCTGCTTATTGTAAATTTGTTAAATATAAATAGCTTATAGCCACTTTCCTTATAGGTTTATTTAACACCCCCCCCCCCCCCCATGCTGCCTCCAGGCTCCCACTCAACTACTCATCATCCTTTTCTAGAACGTTGCCAATATATGACAAAATTAAAACTCAAAAATAAATCAATATCTACGAACTGTCCTATCACAATTCAGTCATAGGTTCAGCTCTTAAATGATTGAGAGAATTTATCACCAACCAGAAGATTTGTCTTCATTTGCTGAATACCGGCTAGCCTGGAATCCCACCTCTGCTTCAGCTGAATCCATTCCAAATTTGGAGGAGCCACCCTAAGAAGAGATGCATATATTATTCTATTTTTTTTTTTATTAACGATACAAATGAATCTTAAAAATTCTTATTTAAAAGCAGGGGACTTCAGCAATAGTATTACTCTAAAATATTAGATGGGTACTATTTAACTACTCAATAGGGGTTATCACCCAGGTCCTTAATTATTTGTTAATTCTGCATCTTTATTGTTCGGCAATTGTATATTTAATTGCAATGCAACTGCAGCCCCAAGAGAGAAAAGATGGGTTTCAAAGGCCAGATAAGTGCATATATCAAGGTGGCTATACACATTAAAGGGTAGCTAAAAGTTGGACAAACTTCTGACATGTCATAGTGACATCTCAGAAGTTTGGATTGGTGGGGGTCCGAGCACGGAGACCCCCACCAATCGCTAGAATGAAGCAGCTGAAGTGTGAGCGCTCAGCTGCTTAGTGTCTGTTCGGCTATTTCCGGAAATAAATGTATCGGTGTACGGACTTCATACAAAGTCTATGAGCCCGTGCACGAAGCATCGGCTTTTCGGAAAAAGCCGAACAGAAACGGAGCAGCTGAGCGCTCACACGAGTGTTTCAGCTGCTTCGTTCTAGCGATGGGTGGGGGTCTCAGTGCTCGGACCCCCACCAATCCAAACTTCTGAGATGTCACTATGACATGTCAGAAGTTTGTCGAAAGTTTAGCTACACTTTAAATATATGTCGGCGGAACCTGCTGATTTCAGTGAGACCAGCCAACAATCTAATGTGTATAGCGGCATCCTGACTCTTTCCTGACGGCAGATGTCAGAGAAGAGAAGGATCGGGCTGATGAATTTCAACATGCATGATCCTTTTGTTCATAAGGAGATAAGCCGCTGAGTCTGGCAGCGGCTTTCTCCCTTTACCTTGGACCGAACATGCATTTGTAAGGGGGAGTCGTTGGGTATAGTAATCAGCTGAACGATGGTTCGGCCGACAGCTATCTAAAGTGTATATCCAGCCTCACACGAGCCTATAATCTACATACTGTAGAATTCATTTCCAGCAATTTATAAAGTGGCAACATATTCCGCAGTATAATATATATATATATATATATATATATATATATATATATATATATATATAAAAACACATACATACATATATATATATATATATATATATATATATATATATAACTGATCCCAGTAAGGCTATGTTCACATCATATTTGTGAAATACTTTCAGTGTATGTGCTGGAAGATCTCCAGGAGCAGAAGCCAAACGTCTGCATAGGGTCCAATTCAGGATAGCGTAGTAGACTGTGCTATTCTATACAGAGAAATAAAGTAAAATACCTCAAAAGTGACCATAGCCTTTAACACCTTTCTGACATCACCTTATATATATACACAGCGCTGTCGTCAAGGGGTGCCCACAAACAACCGTACGGTCATGGCATGGTGATGGTGCAGGCTCAACCTGTGTGGGTATCAGCTAACTCCGAACTTGGCCGCTTAACTGCTTAGATGCCACGGTCAATAGCGGCCGTGGCATCTAAGTGGTGTGTAGACCACTGGTTGTATGGAATAAAAAGTGATCAAATAGTTGCATATACCCCAAAATTGAACTAATAAAAACTACGGATTGTCTCACAAAAACCAAACCCTAACACACAGCTCCATAGATGGAAAAAAAATAACAAAAGTAATGGCTCTCAAAACAAAAACAAATTATTTTTTAAGTGAGTGCAAGAGTTGTAAAACATAAAAAAAATTATAAACTTTGGTATGTCCATAATCGTACTGACAGTCAGAACAAAGTTAATGTAATTTATACCGCATGGTAACATGTCATTTATACCGCCATATAAAAAAAAAGAAATAAAAAACAAAATGCCACAATTGCTGTTTTTTGGTCACCTTGCCACCCAAAAATAGAATAAAGAGTGATAAAAAAGTTGCATGTACCCCAAAATGGTCCTACAAAATAAAACCCTCATACGTCTACGTCGAAGGAAAGAAAAAAGTTATGGCTCTTATAAGGCAGGGATGAAAATACATCCTGATGTGTAGGTCAGAACATTTCTTCAGTTTCAAGTGGTGGTCATCAAGGCCCTCATGTTTAGGGAACCAGGAGGGGAGAGCCCAAGCACATCTGCTGCAAGCGAGGGCGCCCGTATTGTACCAGACTGCAAAGAAGGGTAGGTCCAAACAAGGTGCAGATTCTAGCCTGTGCATAAAGGACTGCTTCAATAAATAGTACATATCTGTGGCTTATTTATATTAATTATTTACCCCATTATTATACCGTCTTATTATGCCCTAACGTACTCTGCACGGCTTACCTATGCCCCCACATTATAAATTGAAATACCAGTAAAACCCCCAAAAAAACTTCTACCAAGCAAAATCTGTGTTTCAAAAGCCAAACGGCACACCCTCCCTTTCGAGCCCTACAGTGTGCCTGAACAGAAGTTTAAGTCCACTTATTTGGCATTGCCTTACCCAGGAGAACCCTCTTAACCGTTTTGAGGTATTTGTCTCCAGCGGCACAAGCTGGACCCAACATAATGGGCACTGAAATTACACATCTGTGGAAAAAGTACAATTTTCACTTAGGCACCATCCACTGTGCATTCATTTCTTGAAAACATCTATGGGGTGAAAATGCTCACTACACTCGTCTGGTAGTTTCCAAAATGTGGTCACTTCTCGGGGGTTTCCACTGTACTGGTACTCCAGGGCAACGCGAGATGTGCCCAAACACTAATTCAGCAAAATCTGCACTCCAAAAGCCAAATGGTGTTCATTCTCTTTTAAGCCCTGTTGTGTGCCCAAGCAGCAGTTTATGGCTACATATGGGGTATTGCTGTACTCGGGAGAAATTGCATAATAAAAAATGTGGTGCTAAAATAAGGAGCTAAATCTAAATATCATTGGAAAAAATAGAATTTTTAATTTTCACGGCTCTCTAGATAAATGCCTTGAGGGGTGTGGGTTTCAAAGTAGTGTCCTTTTGGGGCTGTTCCTTTTGTTTTGGCACCTCAAGGCCTCTGCAAACCTATAATAAAGCCTGGAAAACATCCTTTATAAAAAGAAGCCCCAAAATCCACAAGGTGCTATTACATTTCTGAGGCCTGTGTTTCGGTCAAGTTGCGCATTAGGACCTCATATGGGATATTCCTAAAACTGTTGAAAAAAAAGGGGCCCTGTCAGAAAAGCCAAAACTGGCTGCGGCGCTAAGGGGTTAAACCCAACAGCTAAGTGAAAAAAATTAAATAGAAATCATTCCCATACAAAATAAAGTCCACAATCTTCTGTTCATTATGTCTTCCATACCTGAGGTAAGAAAGAGTGACTTCTGCTTCCTTTTCTGCCTCCTCTAATGAGATGAGTAAAAGGTCTCTTCGACTCTCCACGGCCATGACCTATTGTTGAAATGTCTACATGTTAGTCTAATACAAAACAGTCAGTTTACGGATTTTACCAAACTCAAACCTTTCATACA
This sequence comes from Rhinoderma darwinii, assembly GCF_050947455.1. Taxonomy (NCBI): domain Eukaryota; kingdom Metazoa; phylum Chordata; class Amphibia; order Anura; family Rhinodermatidae; genus Rhinoderma; species Rhinoderma darwinii. Next base: position 45,034,538 of record NC_134696.1, on the reverse strand, counting down.
TATCACGGAACCCTATATTACATTTATTAATACAAAATATGCATACACAGGTCTTAACTTTCTACATGCTTATAATTTCTGGCCAATAAAGTAATTGGTTTTATCCAGGAGGTGCTGTTCACTCTGAATTCACTGCTGTTTTAGTCTCCTCAAAACAAGACGGACTATCAGCTCACTGAGGGATCAGGTTACAGCTGCCCATAGAAGTCTACGAAGGCGGGAGGAGGTTGCAGGAGCAGATTGAGAGGGAGGCAGGGAGAGGCAGACGCTGCTGTAGCTTCCTAGTAAGTGTTACATCCATGCTGCTGCTGTTTCTGTATATATGATAGATAGAGATGGGAGAGTAGGAGTCTTCTCTTCTCGATGTGTGCTGAAAATTGAGAATTAGAGATAGGGCCTGCATCGGGGAAAACTGCTAAACAAAATACAAAATACAAGTCCTATGGTGACGGGAAATAGTTATTCCTCATGTACACACATATTATTTTGAAAAGGGAAGGGAAGCCCGAGGCAGGGGTGGACGGCTGGAAATTAAGATGTAGAGATCCGATATCCACTACAGAAGAAAATCTTGGTCACGGACCTCAGTGACTCCATCCGAAAGCGTCTGATTCCGACAAAACTAATGAGGTGATTTAGATCCAAGTTCAGACGGACAGACCCGTTCTTCAGGAATCACAGAAAGATAAACAGACTAGGTAACAAAGAGGCCTACTTCGTAGAGCCATGCATCTGAGATAAGACTGACTCAGGAGTCCAGAAGAGAAGGAGCCTGCTCACAACTTGAAAAGTTCTAAGTGAAGATTGATCTTCATGTAGAGGTGGGTCCTCTGGGAGTTGCTGTCATTCTGGGGCAAGTGAGAGCTCCCATCGCTGGTAACCTCAGAGACAATATAGTCTTGTGCTGGACCAAAATATTAACATATGAAGTCAATTTCCAAACACCTATGCGATACCTGCCCATACCTCAGTTCTTTTCGCATGTTCTATTTGCTCTAATGCGCTTTGGTCCACCTGACTCGCTTTATTTCTCAGTGCAGTCAGCTCAGCTTCCCACTCTTTCCTGTAAAAAGTAAAATATGAATGTGGTGAATAGAATCTGAATTCTGATTTTAAATTGGGCTTTGATGAAAGTTGGCTTTATAGTTGTATCGTAAGGAATTAGGAATTTATATTTAATATCCATACTAATGTGACCACTCACCTCTCTGTAGTTTGCTCTGCACATAAATCCGTGATTTTTTTCTCAATTTCATCGTGCTCTTTCTGAAGACTGCAATAAAAGTCTAAGTTGAATAGGCCCCTGTTTTTGCACATATTACAAAAATTCAAATTTGAGAAAATTTGTTGTTACTGTATTTAAAGATAAAATGTATCTCTGCAATTTTGCAGACAAGTGGGTCTCTCAGTCACAAGAGACATGATATTGATATAATTTTGTGGGAAAAGATTCAGTATAGCTAGTAATTTAGTTATGTAAATCCCTGCTCATTCCGGGTTTAGGAGTCCTACTCAGGATTGACAGCTATCAATGTATGCACAAGCTTATACAAAGTGCTCTTACATTCTAGTTACGACACGCAATTGAAATCATGACATATCACATACACTGGCAATTTAAGGCATAATGTGCATAGGTGACAAATCTCAATTCTGGGAAAACACCCTTTTTTTTATGAAATCAATGTTTTATTTGAAATTTTAAAAAAAGTTTTGGATGAGGCTTTATTAAAAAAACAAAACATTCTACTTCTTGAGACATAGCTTTTATGTATCCTGGATACAATGAAGCTGTATCTTTCAGTCAAAGCCGAATCCTTCAGGTCAGTGGGACTTACAGATTTAGTGAGTGCTGGTCCTGCATGTCTCTGACACACAGGATCCAGATATTATCGATCACATCTAAGACATGCACGACCAGTCCTCATCGATAATAGCTGGATACTGCATGCCATAGACACGCAGGACCAGAGCTCTCTGAAGACGTCCGTCCTGCTGACCTGAAGGATACATATATTTTAAGCTGTATCTCAAAAAGTAAAAATGTTTTTGAATAAAACCCAATTCAAAACTTCTTCTCAATAAAATAAAACATTAATTTATTAAAAAAATAAATAATTGCCTTTAATACATAGCCTTTAAATCGGTTGTCCACTACTGAACAACTGATGACCTCTCCACCGGACACCCGGATCCCGCAGCGTTATGGCCCATTATGCGATGTACGGAGCCGGAAGCGTTTGCTCCGTACATAGCATAGCGGCCGTGCTGCAGAACTTCAGCTCTGCTCCTATACACTTGAAAAGGAGCAGAGCTGCAGTACGGCATCTCACTGCTATTCAGTGGCCGGAGCAAACTTCTTCCGGCATGTATGTTCAGTGCTCAGAGGCAGCCAAAGTGGCTTAACGGTGCAGGGTCCAGGTGTCGGACCCCCACAGATCATGTACGGATGACCTATCCCTTTGGATAGGTCATTAGTTGTCTAGAAGAGGACTACACTTTTAAGGCTGAAAACCTGTAGAAAATGAAATAAATAAGAAACTGTTGCTTCACTATGGACATAACCTCACTGCAGAATAGTCATCCGATTAGATGGAAGGAGACAGGAGAAAAGTTGTGATGTTAAATATACTAAAAAAATATTGTTTCTATTTTCATTAACGTGTTTAAAAATGTCCACGTCCCAGACAAATCTCTTTAAGGGCACATATTACAAGATGTACAACACTTCTTTTTTTAACTACATGGGTTTGAAAATACCCCTCGCTCTTGCTTTGCAAGTTTAGCAATTCAGCCCCCAGATCCTGCTCCTTCTGAGACAGTTCCCTTCGTTCCTTTTCTATTTTCTTTCTAGCCTCCTCTTTTTTAGTTGTCAGATCTTGAATGCTTTTTAGATATTCCTGAAAAACAAAGAATTAGTGATGTATGAATGATCGTAAAAAGGAGGACCATAGAAGCCTCAAAGAAACGTCAGACAAACTAACAGTGCTGTATTAAGAACTTGTCCCTGCCGCTAAGATACAATTACCCTGATCCTCTGTACATTCCCAAATCCGTACATTCTCGGTTTAGCACTTACCATAATTAATATTTTGTGTTTTAACAAATTTCAGAGAATGGTATTGAGAGGAGCCCAACAGTGTCCTGCGCATGCTCAGATGAAGCCAAGGCCGGTACACCGGGACTCATCTCAGTATTATAACTGCATTTTAGACAAAATGCTAAAATGGACAGATTTGAGAGGGTCATTTTTAGGATGATATTGCTAGTGGTTTAGTGCCCTGAAGTCTAGTGATGGGTACTCTTATAACTGCACAGTACTAAACATGAACAGTGCAGTGATGTGATGTAATCGGCACAGACGCTGTTCCCATGACATAACCCAGAATCAGCTTAGATGCCAGAGTCAATAGCCACCACAATGCCTAAGTGTTTCAATAGAAGGAGGGGGCTACACTTAGCAACCCATTGACATACCCCATAACGCAAACAAGATGTGTCAATGGGTTGCTATGAGAACCAGGGGCCTAACAAATGCCCCTGGGAATGCCATCAGCTAGTTCCCAAGAGGTGCATGTTGGATTTTACACCGGGAGGCAATAAAAACAGGCCCCAGGCTTACAAAATCACTTGGGTGTCTTTGGCTTCCAAGTCTAAAAAATTAAGGAGTCAAATTATTTTTTGGTTGCCAAATTAAAAAATCAACATTACATGTAAAATAAAGAAAGCATTTACACTAGACTGTGGACTGACCGGTGGCAGCATTTACACTGCAGTGACTTGCAATAGTATTCACCCTCTTGGTATTTTTCCTGTTTTGTTGCATTACAACCTGGTATTAAAATTGATTTTATATGTGAACTTATGTAATGGACCTGACAAAATAGTCCAAATTGTTAAAATTGGAATGACTTGAAGACCCCTCTACACCAACACAACCATCTAACTTGAAGGAGTTGGAGCAGTTTTGCCTGGAAGAATGGACAAAAATAGAAACATACCCCAAGAGACTTCCATCTGTAATTGCAGAATAAGGGGACTCCACAAAGTATTGACTTTCAGGGGGTAAATACTTATACACTTTAAAAGTCTCTGGTTTTTGTCTTAATTATTACGGTGTGTGTCACAGTATCACAGTATTATTGTATCAGTATTGTGCGTGTCACAGCAAAACATATATTGTGCACTTTTAAAGTGGTAGGCATGCTGTGCAAATCAAATGGTACAAACCCCTAAAACTCATTTTTAATAAAAAGTGTAATGCAACCAAACAGGTAAAAGACCAAGGCACTGAAGACTGTGGACTGACCGGCGGCAGCATTTCCACTAGACTGCAGACTGATCGGTGTAATGCCCGCGGTCGCTGACTGCCGGATTCTCCACTTACCGGCAGCGGCGACCGCAGGTCTCCCAGGACTTGCCAGCGGCTTCTCCCCCAGAGACGCCGGTACACACTGCTGGCTCTCCCTGCTGTTTCCCCTAGGGTGCTCGTGTGCGCTCGTCCCCGTCAAAGGGCCAGCGCACTCACCAGTAACTTAGTCCCTGTCCAACCAGGACTTCCACCTTGCCTGAGCAATGATGTGATTTCCCTACGTTTGTCTTGCAAATGGTTCCTTAGCTGTATCCTGTATCCAGTATCTGCGTTTAGCTACACTGCCTAAGTCGAGTGTCCAGGATGACTTCACCATCTGCGTCCGGTGCCCGATCCAAACAGAGTATCCGAGACGACTTCACCGTCTGTGTCCAATGCCCGAGCAAATTTCCAGTGTCTGAGACGACTGCACTACTCCAGTCCGGAGCCCTAGCCACACTTCATCATCCTGCACAGGCCTGCTTCCCCCTGACTGTCTGTCACCTACCCACTTCTGAACTTACCGGTACTTTAGCATTACTGACTCTGTTGATCATCAGCTGCTCCGTTACGTACCTGCAAGTCGTTACAATCGGCAGGACCATTTATACTAGATTATAAGGGCATGTTCACACTACAGCGTCCGTAACGGCCGAAATTATGGGGCTGTTTCCAGGAGAAAACGGCCCCGTCATTTCAGCCGTAACGGCATGTGCAGGCGCTTGAACGCCGCGTCCATTACGGACGTAATTGGCGCTGCTTTTCATTGGAGTCAATGAATAACGGCTCCAATTACGCCCCAAGAAGTGACAGGTTACTTCTTTGACGCGGGCGTCTATTTACGCGCCGTCATTTGACAGCGGCGCATAAATATACGTCTCATGTGAACAGACAAACGTCAGCCCATTGCTTTCAATGGGCAGATGTTTGTCAACGCTTTCAAGCCGCATTTTTCAGACGTAATTCGGGGCAATAACGCCAGAATTACGTCCGTAATTAGTGTGTGTGAACATACCCTCACGCTTTACATCCTGATAGCAGATATGAACCCTGCACATGCCCCCTAAATCTTTGTTTTATTCCATTATATTTTCATTGGTTTCTCATAGAGTGTTTACTGTGGATGTCACACAGTATATAGCTCCTTGTATGATTATATATGTTTATTCCCAATACAAACCTTATATGTTCATTGACACCATGTTATGTTACAAGTCTAATATATATTCATTCATGAATTTTATAGTGCCTGATGAAGGTCTAGGATATGACCGAAACGTTGCACGGATACTGGCGAAACTATTAAAATCAACCTTTGGATAACTACTACTGGTGTGCATAGTACCTTTTTTCATATTGTACGGGTTGGGCCCCTATGCATGCACCCATACGAAAACCTAGTGCGGTCTGAACACGCTAAAATACAGTATATATATTCATTACACTGGACTCCATGTTAGCTATCTGCACTGCAGAGAAAGTAAGAAAGTACTATAATGTCAGCTGCCAGAGGGCTAAGGAGACTGATTCTGCTCAAAACCCTCTTTCACCAGCACAGATTAACAGCAGCACCAGGGAAGACAGGGAAACAAAAAAAAAGGTGTTTATTTATGCTAGAAACAATGCAAATTAATTTCAAATCGCTTTAACAGCATTTTTGAAATGTGGGTATGAAAAGGTTTCATAGGATAAGGGTAATATGTAATTTCATAAGAAAAAACTTCAACAATGGCAGAATTATTCTTCTTTTTTTTTGCATCTCCACAGTCCCCCCCCCAAAAAATTTAAAAATATTGAAGGTTACATTGTGTATGCCAAGGTCATCAATGCTTGTGTAAACCACAGCCCCTTCATTAGTTACACAGGTACAGCCCCATACATAGAGCCATTTCTTTACAGCTGGGTTAGCCCCATTAAGGAATCTTACAACTCCCCTAATGTAAAGCAGACAATGCATGGGTTACAGTATTTCCAGGATACTTTTTTCTATGATTTCATACCTTGTCTCTTTGTGTTTCTTCCTCACTCTGCTGCCTGAGTTGTTTTATCTGAACCTGCATCTGTTTCTCCGCCTGGATCTGTCTGTCAAGCACCGCCTGGTAACTGTCTTTCAGTAGTTCTGTACGCCCAACAAGCAGCCTCTGCAGGTATATTGTGAAGATCTCAATATGTATTGAAGAGGAACCTGATAACAGATTTACACAGACAAGTAATACACACTCACCAAGAGCTTCTCCGTGTCCTCATCTGTAGTTGTTTCTGCATCCTGATTCTCGTACTCCGTCTACAAGGTTGAGGGGGGGGGGGAATAAAACATTATTTTAACAGAAAAAAACTGAATAATAATAATAGCAGAGTTTACTTAGATTTTATATATAGATTGCAGGATATATATGAACAGTAACAAAAATATAGTAAAACCAAAAATATCTATAACTGGTTGAAGGAGTTGTCTACTCAAAAAAACCAAAAACCTCATGGAGCGCGTCTTCCCCTCTAATAGTCAGTGCGGAGATTATATTCAATGAGAATCATGTAATACTACTGCTCCTCTGGCTCAGGGGAAGTGTAGATGAGAATCATTGCTGGATTCACACACACAGTATTACTGCACATTGTTGCAGACTTTACTTCGCACTCTTATTCAGTACACATAGCAAGCAGGTGGCGTTAAGCAACAGCAATGTGTGAACAGAGCCCATGTGTTGCTCTATACTGAATAGTAAGGAACAGTGACAGCTCAGCTAAAGCGGTCTTACGGACATAATATGTTAAAAATGAGCCAGCTTAGTTCACATAGTATCAAAAGCCTAATTTTACTGCACTACTCCTTTCTGGACACTTAGCGTGCACGCACACGTAGCGCATTTGCCTTGAATTCCCTTGTAATATGGCATTGCCTTGAAAAAACATGCAGCAGGAAATCTACGACGTATGACTATTGGAAAAATATTCCGCAACTCAGACAGATTTCTCTAGTTCTTGAGTTGCGGAATATTTTTCCTATAGGCACTCAAGTTTTCTGCAGCGTACAAGGCAAAATATGCCATGTGTGAGTGCACCCTAATAAACTTCGGCAAAGTTTGTCTAAACCTGAGCTCTATGAAAGTGAGGGTCATCTTACATATGGCTTACAGATGAGGCCTTCATAGTTTACCGGAATGTTTCTTAGCCTATTTTTAGGAAACACAAGGGTTCCACCAAGGGACCTCAGGGGTTCTCAAGATGAGAACGGTTAATGTCAGATTATAGGCAGACATGGCACCAGTGCAATCCTGACAGTTTGCAGAAAAAGATCCACTATGCACCTGCCCAGTTCTTTAGGGCAGCTGTTGGTGTTGTGTCTCATTGTAATGTCCGTGGCTGCGGGCCGTCAGCTCCAATCTTCCCCTGACAGCTGCAGCCACGAGTCGGCTGGCACTGGCCCCAGCCTCCTCCTCAGGAGACGCCAGCGCTCGCTTCCACTCACCTCAGCCGGATCCCGTAGGGTGCGCGCGCACGCTCGTGCCTGCTCTTAAAGGGGCAGCGGGCGCACCAGACTTTTGATGAACTTTGAACCCGTGACTACCCTGGACTATAAGAGGGGTCAAGCCTCCTGCTTCGATGCCTGAGCATTGTTGTTGTTTCCCTAGTTTGTCTATGCAATGGTCTGCTAGTGTATTCCTGTTCCCTGCATTCCATACTATCCCAAAGTTGTGTCTTGCTGTATTCCACGCCTGACCTGCTCCAACTCACTGACCTGACTGCCTAGTCCCAGCCGAGCCTGCATTGCTGTTGTCCGAGCTGCCACAGGTACCTATACGAACTATAGACATTGACCTGCGCCCTGTTGCCTTACCGCCAAGGCGGTACGGCCCAGTGGGTTCACAGACCCTTTGTGACACTCATCAGTCCAAGTGCACATCCTTCCTTCAGAATTCCTTAATGGTAGCAAGGCCAAAGGAAAACCATCACATAATCAGGAAGACCAGACAGAGTTTATGCCCGTCTGCTACCAGATATATGACATCAACGCAGACTTCAGTTCCTTAGAAATAGTTATGCAGGATGAGCAAATCATCTATAGATATTAATGCAGGATGATATTAATATAGCGGTGTCCGTTTTATCAGGGACTAAGGCGATCTCCAACGTAGGTGCGGATTTTACCAGCAATGTGTTCACATAATATCTCACCTGAACTGCAATGCACTTAGTCGGTAGCCAACCAGGAATGCCAGGGTCAGGACTTTGCAGTCTGCAGTTGTCTGTCTCAATGTTGAGCTGGTACACAGAGTCTCCTTCTGGCATGATTCCCGCTAGGTCCATCTTGTCTGTGAGGTCAGATTCTGCAGAGGGCACGTTACCTGTAGAACGTCTCTCCTCTATATCATAGGTTGCATTCCCTTTGTCGACAAGGTCACTTCACTAGTTGTGCAATGACTGGTCTTCAAGGATATAGCATTTATAGTGGTAAACGACTTGGAACTAAACCAGAAGAATAAAACATTCAATAAAACAAATCAGCAGATCCACAAAACCTAAATTAATTAACTTAAATACTACAGCCACCCTAATACTTCTATAAATGGCAAAGTCCAATAAATCACCTGGTCCGGACAGAGTAACGAAAATTACAAAAAAAGTATGTCCATAGCCTGTCTGCATTTCTACTAAAATCTTCTAATCAAGTCATACAAAATAGTAAGATTCATTCAGAAATGCTACATGTGTTAATTATTACTCTACCCGAACCATGGAAATCCTCTAAACCTCTATAACACAGACTTGAAAATATTGCCTACTCATTTGGTTAACATATTAGCAGATTTAATTAAAAATCGATCAGGTGGGTTAAATTATCCAACCTCGGATGGAGCCAGGCAATTCATAAACCTAATAAAAAGAGCCATCATTGATCACATACCTTCTCTACTGCTCTCCATAGAAGGCATTCAATAGAGTCCACTGGGGTTTCTTAAAATCTGTTTTACTGGTTTACTAAAGTCACTTGACCCCCGTTTTGCCTGGTGTAGCGGCCGCTTGCTGCAGATTCCAGGCAGGGACTAAGTGGAGAGGTGGCTGCACGCATTATGTTCTATGGGAGTTACATAAACAGCCGAGCAGCGCTTAGTCCACTTAGTCCCCGCCTGGAATTCACAGCCAGCAGCCACCTCACCAGGTGAAATGGGGTTCGGGTGATGCCTGTTCTCAATATAGGTGCGGGTCCTAGAGCAATCAGACACTTTAGGCATATCCTCTGGATATGCCATAAATGTTTGAGTTGGGAATAACCCTTTAATCTCTTATCTCCTTTTTCCAAATTCAAGTGGGTCAAATATTCTCTTCCTTATCTAGGAATAAACCCAACATTCCAAACCACTAAATTATTTGAATAGAACTACAAACCCCAGATTAACACCATTAATACTGATCTGAACAATTTAAAAATACATGGGATCTCCTGGTTGGGAGAGATATCAGAAGTCAAAAGGGTTATACCTCCCAAGCTCCTATACCTATTCCCAATATCTCTCCACATGGCCTTTCTAAAGAAAAGCCAATCCCTTCTACAATCTTTTAACTGGGGTAGGAAGAAATCAAGAGTTAAAGGCGTTATGCGAGAACCAAAAATGATTAGCAGTGCACTCACTGCAGTATGTTAGGACACTCCTAACTAATAATATACCTTCCGGTCCCCCGTCGCGCTGAGTCGTATTGTCATCAAAGAAGACTGTGCATCCAGACTTCCGGTCCCCCAGCAGTGCTATAAAAATCTATTAAAATCTCTGAAAATTAAAAAGTTAGGGCTTTTGGAAGGCGTGGAGGAAAAATTAAAAATGGCTGCAGCACCAAGGGGTTAAATTCCACCTGAATTACCTTCCGAATTTTTTTATACCAACAATCCAAATGATAAACTGTGCGCCGTATGGCCAGATTTAGGGTATGTTCACATGCTTAACCAAAAATATCTTAAAATATGGAGCGGTTTTCAAGGGAAAACAGCTCCTGATTTTCAGACATTTTTTAAGCCACTTGCGTTTTTTACAGCCATTTTTCTATAGAGTCTATGAAAAAAGTCTCCAAAAACGTCTCAAGAAGTTACCTGCATTACTTTTTCGCGGCCGTTTTTCAAAACAGACGCGCAAAAAAATGGCCTGTCGGAACAGAACGCCGTTTTTTCCCATTGAAATCAATGGGCAGATGTTTGGAGGCCGAAAATAAGCCGTGTGAACATACCGTTAGAAAGTTACTATCAGGGTATGTGCACACACTAATTACGTCCGTAATTGACAGACGTATTTCGTCCGCAAGTACCGGACCGAACACAGTGCAGGGAGCCGGGCTCCTAGCATCATACTTATGTACGATGCTAGGAGTCCCTGCCTCGCTGCTGGACAACTGTCCCGTACTGTAATCATGTTTTCAGTATGGGACAGTTGTCCTGCAGCGAGGCAGGGACTCCTAGCATCGTACATAACTATGATGCTAGGAGCCCGGCTCCCTGCAGTGTGTTCGGTCCGGTACTTGCGGCCGAAATACGTCCGTCAATTACGGACATAATTAGTGTGTGTGCACATACCCTGACAGTTTATATGATACAGCAAATCATTAGTTATGTAATTTACGGATATAATTTTTAAACTGGCTCGCAGCCGGAGTTTAACTTTATAGTAAATGTTCACCCTTTTTTTTTTTTTTTTTTTTAAATCTGAACAAATATTCTGCGCCGATCCGTTTCTTATAGTGGTTTGAGCTCTGTTTTTCTTATCAAGCGTTCCAAATCCTTTCAATGGACAGATTTCTATCTGAGGATCTGCTATTGATCTTTTGATTATGCTTTACCAACCACTAAAACCCCCAGCAACCAGCCATATCGCCAGGGGAAGCTCTGTTTACAATGATTCTCTATTTTTTTTGCTAACAGAGGGCGGTAACGAGCAGGGCACTCTAAGGGTACGTTCACTTGGCTTATTTTCAGTCGTTTTTCAGCCCATAAACGCCCTGGAAAACGGCAACATCTATCTGCCCATTGATTTCAATGGGAAAAATGGCGTTTCGTTCTGACGGGGCGTTTTTTATACGTGGCCGTTTAAGAAAGCAGTGAGTAAAAAAACGTAAATAGATGTGCATGTCACTTCTTGAGCCGTTCTTCGATCCGTTTATCATTGTCTCAATAGAAAAACAGCCCCAAAAATGTCCGTAAAAAATGCATCAAAAAACAATTGATGCTTTAAAAACGGCTGAAAATCAGAAGCGGTTTTCCCTTGAAAACAGCTCCGTATTTTACGTCCGTTTTTAGTTTGCGGTGTGAACATAGCCCAAGGCCCGATTCACAAACCAGCAAAACCTTTTGCGAATCTGCTGCACACCCGCAGCAGAAATCCAAGCGAAGCCCCAGATTTCTGCCACGGTAATGCTACAGGCATGCAGTAGACTCGCACAAGATTAGCCCCATTCTCACTCCATAGGACTAATCTTCGGCTTTCCATGCGGAATTCGCAAAAATATTTCAATGGCAGATTGTTTTCCACGGTGCCAACAAATATATACAAGGAAACTTTCCATAGCACGTGAACGGGGTTGTGGATTGTTATCGGATTTGACATGGATTTCGGTGCAGGTGTGAATGTAGTGCATGACGTCTATATGCCCAAATAGGGATTGCGGACAGGGGGTCTCCTAATGGAACAATCCATTGAAATGGCAGCTGCAATTGGAGGAGACATATCAAAACTGGTGCAAAAGAAAAGTGGAGCAGTTGCCTATGGCAACCAATCAGGTTGCTGCATTCATTTACCTCTACACCTATGAAGGGGATTTGGCGTTCTGTATCAGAAAACGGAGCCCTGACTGCATCGATACATAATGTTGAACCTTGACATTTGCATGGTGTTAAAAAGTGGCCACTAAGATCAAGTAGAATATCTAAAAGATAAAAATAAAATAAATAGTACATTTGTTTTGTTTTTGCTTTGCATGACCACTTTCGGACGGTCGTTAATTCCGATCATGATCGATTGCAAATTGGACTGCAGATATATTTTCGGGCTTCTGCACTGAGCAGAACTTTCTCCGTGTAATTGATCCACGTGACATTACACGCAAGGATTCTCGTCACCTGCTCCTCTCTAAAGTACGTCTTTTGGCATGTAGCCAGCAACTCTGCCCTGTTATTCCTCCTCCTGTGGCACGTACCTGTCTTCTTCCCGTCCATCACACCTTTCATCAAGCAAAATATTTACTTCCGCTCTGTGCTGTTCACAGAACCACGCCCCGGAAGTTACGTGCGTGTGAAGCCAAATACGGAAGTGGAAAACGGGGTAGCGGACAGAGGGGACGGGTATGTACGGGTGACATGTGAGTTGTTCTGTGTTGTACGTAGTGCCGATGCTGCAGCCCGTAGTGTGTGGCACCGCTGTATCTGTGATGGGCTGGAGAAGGTTGTGTATCATGGCGGGGTGATTGTGTGTTGCAGGAGGGTAACTGACATGTCATGTACTGCCAGCAGACTCTGATCAGGGTCCAGACCCTAAACCGCAAGATAAGTCCGCAGAGGACTGCTGTAACTTCTTGCCACACCTGCTTATCCCTGCGTAGATCAATGGGAGGATCAGACAGGTAAAAGCCTTCCTGCCACAGCCCTGGGCTCTATGGACATGATCCTGTTAGATTGGGTTCGCACTGTGCGTTTTTTTCACATGCAGGTTTTCGTTGACGTACTCCCGTTAAAATCATTGTAATCTGCTGACTAACATCTGATGTCCCTGGCTAAGTCTACTTTGACTGCTAGACCTTGTTTTTCCTCTGCAGTTTTAAAGGGGTTTCCCACTGTAGGCATTTATGAAAAAAAAAACGCACCAAACCCTCTGACATCCTGCAGCCCCGTCTCCTGGTATGAGGTTTAATCCCATGTGACCTCTGCAGCCTATGATTGGCTGCAGCAGTGACATGGGATGAAATGTCATCCCAGGAGGCCGGCCTGGATGAGGAAACTCCTAGTTCTGCTGCAAAAAACGACAACATCTGCTACCTGTTGCGGGTTTTGCCTCATTGAATTCAATGGGGAAAACCCACACCGCAGGTCCATTTCTGAGCGTTTTTTCCGCTTATTTACGCATTTACTCTATTATGCTGCGGATTTTCCACGAATAAATCCGTTGCGGAGAATCCGCAGTATTTACGCTACGTGTGAGCTTCCCTTAACGGAAACGGGGTCTGTCTTTGTTTACCGAGCCCAGTTACCCTTTTTATTAGTTTTTTTTTTGGTGGCAGGTTGTATCAAAAACGCTACGGCCAGATGTTATTTGAAAGTATAGTAAAATATTTTAATTTCTACATAGCAGCGTTTTTGGAGTCTGCTGCATCTTTCTTTCAGAACAATCATTGTAACATCGATTATTCGCCTTACACTATGTATTCCCAAGGCTCTCTGGGCCATATTTCCATCTGTATTTATTTTATTTTATTCACAAAAATGGGGCCTCCTTGCTTAGTAGTCACTTAAAGAGACCAACAACATATTTCACCGATCCTTATGATTGAGGATTATGATTGGTAGGGTCTGACTGCTGTGACCCCCTAGTGATGGCTAAAATATGGGACCCCCTGTTCCCCCTCACCAGCTGCAATGAGGAGGAGCTGTGTGGAGCAGTTGGCCATGCGCGCACGCTGCCCCTCCTCCATGCGCGCACGCTGCCCCTCCTCCATGCAACTCTACAGTAGGTACAAGAACAGCTGAGCACTTGTTCGGTGTGAAAGTGACTAAATCTAATGTCACTTAGTGCTTTTAAATAATAAGGTCTGATGTAGAGATCCCCAGTATTCTGTCAGTTCGGGTCATTAGATCCGCAGATCAGCTGGGACTTGCGGCAGCAATACGGATGCTTAAAGTGTAGCTAAGCGTTCGACAAACTTCTCACGTGTCATAGTGACATGTCAGAAGTTTGGAATGGTGGGGGTCCGAACACTTAGACCCCCACCAATCGCTAGAACGAAGCAGCTTGAGCGCTCGTGTGAGGCTGCTTTTTTCCTCAGCGGTTTTTGTCTGCTCGCGGTAAAGAATAAAAAGTGACCTGAACTTTTTTTAATGCCTCCGCCTTAAATAACCCCATAGAAATCAATGTGAGACGGAAAAAGCGTTGCGAGCGGCCGCAGTGTGGTTTTTTTTACGCTGTTTTTTTCCTTTGTTGAAGAAAGACTGGTACAAAACCAACTTAGAATAAAACAGAGCTGAATTTTCCACGCAGAATTTTCTGCCTAAAAAAAACTGTGTGAACTGACCCTAATCCAATTTTCTTCTCCTTGATTATTGAACAAGACTCGGCATATAATTTTACTTTAATTTATAATCTCATCAGATGGGTTATTATTAATCATGCTTTGTTCTCCACAGGTCCCAATGCCCTCGCTAGGTTGCTTCCTGTGTAATGGGCCATCACAATGCGTCACTTCTTCATTTCACATATGTGCCTTTGTCTTTTCACCTGGCCCCTCTTCCTCTCGCTTCCCACACATACGGCCAGCAATGATGCCACAAGTTTGGGGGAAGAGCTGACCTGGGCTGTCCGTCTGGACCCCTCTCAAGGCTCTGGACGGAGGGAGGCGTTGGATGCTCTTGCAGAAGAACTTTCACGTGCTGTGGGTCTGGAGAATCGGGGGGTTATCGGAGAGTTAAAGGATCATTACTTATTTGCACACGTGGGAAGTGGTGAGACCAAGGAGAATACCCGGAGGAAAGTTCATGAGATGTTTACACAACATGACGGCGTGCGATGGTTCTCAGAACAGAAGCTACTGAAGAGATCCAAGAGGAGCTTGCACTTTAATGACCCCAAATACCCACAGCAGTGGCATTTGGTAAGCGTATTGGCAAGTGTGAGTGTATACCTTCCCCCACCGTCTGTACTGGAGTGGTACACGTAACTCACACGTTTTCCTTGCAGTGATGCAGTTGACTATGTGCTGGTGACCAAGTGGCATGTACAAAGCCCATTCCCTTCTGCCCACTGGTACCAATTCCTCTTTGTCACTGAGCTTTTGGGGTTTATATATTAATAGTTTCATTTGTATCCTAGTAATGTATGCTATCACCTTCTAAGATGGAAAATCCTCCTTAAGGGGTTGTTCCCTGTCCATAGGCCTTTTTAGGGCACATGGATGTTGGAGAGGCTAAGAAGCTTTTTTTTTTTTTTTTTTAAATCTCACGACTCCTAATTCTTTGGTGTGTTGGTAATTAATGGGATTGGTGATGTTTGAGAGCAAAAAGCCAGAGGGGCTGCAGAACTTGTTAAAGCTTAGTGGCCCCTTTGCCTGAGTTTTACCAAGCACTGCCGATCCTTCTTGTCCAAGATTGCTGAGGCTTTCAGCGGTCAAACTCGCCCCCAAAAAGACATTGATGACCATTTAAATTAATATGCCATCAATGCTTATGATGACACTTTTTTTTTTTTTTTTTTCTTGTTGTTCATCATAACCGTTGTCTGTGGCCAGTTTTACAATATTATCACTTATTTTAGCAACCACGTGCGTCACTCGTATAAGCTGCATGTATGGGATGGTCCCTTGTGTTATTTACTATTGTTTAGTAAAGTACATCTGCTCTTCTAAGATAACTAGCAATAAAGACCACTGTGTGGAAAAATACAACTGGCTCTAGAAAACATTGTCCCTTAAAATGCCACCACTCTGTCCTCTGTATGCCATCACTTTCCCCTGGGTATGCCACCACTCTGTCCTCTTATGCCACCGCTCTGTCCTCTTATGCCACCGCTCTGTCCTCTTATGCCACCGCTCTGTCCTCTTATGCCACCGCTCTGTCCTCTTATGCCACCGCTCTGTCCTCTTATGCCACCGCTCTGTCCTCTTATGCCACCGCTCTGTCCTCTTATGCCACCGCTCTGTCCTCTTATGCCACCGCTCTGTCCTCTTATGCCACCGCTCTGTCCTCTTATGCCACCGCTCTGTCCTCTTATGCCACCGCTCTGTCCTCTTATGCCACCGCTCTGTCCTCTTATGCCACCGCTCTGTCCTCTTATGCCACCGCTCTGTCCTCTTATGCCACCGCTCTGTCCTCTTATGCCACCGCTCTGTCCTCTTATGCCACCGCTCTGTCCTCTTATGCCACCGCTCTGTCCTCTTATGCCACCGCTCTGTCCTCTTATGCCACCGCTCTGTCCTCTTATGCCACCGCTCTGTCCTCTTATGCCACCGCTCTGTCCTCTTATGCCACCGCTCTGTCCTCGGGTATCCCACCGCTCTGTCCTCTGTATGCCATCACTTTCCCCTGGGTATGCCACCGCCTGTAGAAAACTCTTGTTGGTCAGGTCTTTAATTTGTCATGAAACATTAAAATACAATCTGTGGCAGCACGTGCAGGATGATAACCCTCCCAGGGCAGGAGATGTGGACCTCATGTATGTAGCATTTTACCTAGCTCAGAGTGCTCGAACTTCTCTATTATTGCCGTTTTGACGCCTTTGAATATGTTCAGGCCATTCTTGTTGTCTTTGTGACTTTCGATTGCTGAGACGTGCCCTTTTTTCGGGGGTTATGATTTGTGCTTCTGCAATATTCACAATGCGCATGTGCTGAAATTCAACTTCAATTTGTTGTGGTGCCGTTTCATTATGAGCCTTTGCGGCGTGTAGCTTGTTCCTCTGCTGTTAATTGCCGTTTTGAATGTGGCGTTGTTTATAGAAGTAAAGTAATGTTGTGGTCTGCAATTCATTCACCCCCCCCCCCCCATATATATATATATATATATATATATATATATATACACACACACACCATGTGACCGCTGCCATTCTGTTAACAGGGTTACAAGACCTCCATGGGATAACAGAATAGGAATAATGGTGGCATTATTGTTATTGAACAATACATTGCTGTCGGTCTCTATGTGAAGTTGTCATGCCCATAGCAACCAATCAGAGATCAGCTTTCCTTTAATTAAACTTCTCTGGTAAAATGAAAGCTGTGCTGTGATTGGTTATCAGCAACATTTATTTTATTTATTTTTTTCTTTTTAGAGTTTACTAAAACACCTTTTTATTAAGGGAACCGGTCAACAGCATTTTCACCACTGAACCCCCAGAACCCTACCTGAGGATACTGTGGGTTTAGTGGTGAAAATGCTGGTGACAAGTTTTTTAGAATAGCCCATGTAGGGAGAGGAGAGGCCGTTACAGTTAGTACTAAATATGTCTGCTTCAAAATGCCACTGTTTGGCTAAAGTAATTACACCATGTGACCACTGCAGCCAATCAGAAGAAGGGAGTCATTGGCAACAGGGCTTGCCTTTTATATATAAATATACGATTCCAGGGTGACTGCCTTTCCTGTCTCCATTTTGGTTGGACCAATTATGAAGAATATTACTTAAATGTTACTTTTCTTATTTTGAATACCGCTAAAAGATTTCGTAAAGTTAAATGTATTTACCTTTATAGAGCTATAAAGATAGGCGGGGATAGCGGCAGTCAAGAATGTGATGGCATAATCTTGGTGCTATTCCATCACCTTATATGGTGGGGAAACCCCTTTAAGTAAATATAGTAAAAAAATTATGGTCTGTAATTACGGGCCTTTAATTTCTATGGCCGACAAACACCTTCCCGTATGTCTACGGGAGGCTGTCTGTGCCGTAGAAACTGGCCGAAAAAAATAGGACATGTCCTATTTTTTTTATTTTACGGACCGTGCTCCTATACTTTATAACGTCCGACGGCCGGCCGTGCCTGTAATTACGGGTCGTAATTATGGGCACGGTCGTGTGCATGGAGCCTAAGAAGTGAGGGGATTGTCGCCTCAATAAATATAGTGGCAATTTTAGCAGGGTCTGAATGTCATACTTTGTAACCCTCGTTTTCATTACTGTGGAACCGTTTTGACTTGTTCATATATTTTTTTTTCCAGCACAATAAGCGTAGCCCTGGAATGGATATTAATGTTACCGGCATATGGGAGAGAAATGTGACGGGCCGGGGCGTTACAGTGGTGGTCGTGGATGACGGTGTCCAGCACACTATCCAGGACATTCAACCAAATTATGTGAGCAGAGCAGCCGCAAAGGCGGGGGCAGGGGGGGTGTCGTGCTTTAAATTTGTGGAGTCTGACAGGCGGAGCCGGATAATGATGGTCTGTGGAGGCGCTGTAGAAACATTTCGGGGCTTCCATTCGGTTCATTCCTTCAGAAAAATCAGCAATAACATCTACAGTATGCCCCAATAGTACCCAAAAACAGTGCCCAGAGTGACACAAACTGAGTATTTACAGGGCACTTTTCCTTTCCCAAAAAGAGAAGTGTAAATGTAGTAACATATAACATGATTCATCTCCTACAGAGCCCAGAAGGAAGCTATGACCTCAACTCTAATGATCCAGACCCCATGCCCCATCCTGATGGATATAGTGACAACCACCATGGAACCCGCTGTGCAGGGGAAATAGCAGCCGTCCCTAACAATAGTTTCTGCGCAGTGGGCGTAGCTTATGGGAGCAGGATTGCAGGTTTGTAATTCGACCTTTATCTATACATCATCTTCAAATCATGTTACGTATCTGTTGCTTTGTTCACCTATGTCTCATCATGTTTTGCACCGCACCCTGTTACTGGCCTGTCTACATTTTATCACTAGTCTAGTATCAATGTTTCATTACTGTGACTTGTTAGTTTTCTCATGTAAAAAGATCTAAAAGAAACAAACAGCCATTGACTGCCTCTTTCAACTTTGTTTATGAACCTTGATCTGTGTTCCTGATGTTTGTCTTTTATTAGGGATCAGAGTTCTGGATGGGCCTCTCACAGACAGCATGGAGGCAATTGCGTTCAACAAGCACTATCAGATCAATGATATCTACAGCTGCAGGTACATGCATGTGTTTAACAAAAAATAAGATGCTGTCCAGCCATAACCTTAAAACAACACTCCTCTATTGTGTAAGCTTCCCTCGTGCGGTCAAAACCTTGAGACCTCCACTCCACAAAACCTTTGAAGGTGCACTGGGGTATCTAGCACAGAGATGGTAACAGCAGAACCTTCAAAAGCTATGGATACCTTTTGTGGACTTATTTTTTTTATTATTATTGCAATGTGCGTGTTTTGGGTTAAAAAAATAATTCTAATAGGTTTTTATTAAAAATATTGTACAGTTTTTACTCTGCAGGCTGCTATGTCCCGTTCGCAGTGAAATCTGTCAGTGTATTGCACTGACAGCCTGATCTCCTGCTAGTCTTTCTCCTCTTTGGAGCGTTGATGAATGCTCATTTAAGCAGAATTCCGCTTAGATAAGCTTTTATGAGCTCTTTATACATGTGAACCCCCCCCCCCCCATTATTGTATTAGGCCCTGTTCACACTGAGTTTTTTGCTGCGGAAACCGCGGCAAAAAACGGCCGAAATTGGCTCCCATTGATTTCAATGGGAGGGGGAGGCGTTTTTTAACTGCGAGCAAAAAAAAAACCCTCGCGGGGGAAAAGAAGCGACATGCCCTGTCTTGAGGCGTTTTCGGCCTCAAAAACCATATTGAAATCAATAGGAGACTCGTTTTTTGACGCGCTTTTGTGACGTGTTTTTCAGCAACAAAAACGCTCGCGGTCATTCCATCTTTCTGTTGAAGAGCGAGCTAAAAACAAAAGCCGCAAAAACCGCGTGTGGTGCAAAACCACGTAAAAAAAACAGCTGATTTTTCTGGGCAGAATTTTCTGCCTGCAAAAAACTTTGTGTGAACAGGGCCTAATGTTATATCTGAAAGGTGTCATCTATATTTTCATAAATAAAGTTCGGAGGTTCTGATTGTGTTCTTCCTTCGTAGCTGGGGTCCTGATGATGATGGGAAGACTGTTGATGGACCTCATCAGCTGGGAAAGGTACTAACCATACAACTAGGCCCATCTCTAATACAATGAACGGTGTAATTTTCCCTTTATTCAGGCTGGTACTTTCTTTAATGGCATGTACACTAATGCACAAAGTGAGAAGAAATATAAAATAGTCCTATTCTTAACTTCTGTTCTTTCAGAATTGTATGTTATTTTCAATGCTACTTTTTTGCTAGATGTTTGTTGCCGGTTGATCAGATGGGACAGTTGTTTACAAATGTATGACTACACGTCCTTAAAATGAAGGAGCCACAGCAGCAACTTCTTCATGATTCTTCACTTCACAGCGACGCTTCCAATCACCCACTGTGCAAAGACCTACAACACCCCATTAGCTTGAATGGAGCAATGTGGCAGTTCCCCTGCAACATGGGTGACTGGGAGAACTGTTGTGCAGAAGAAGATCCTTGGTCCCTTTGTTCTCCAGATTGGCAGGGGTCCTAGTAGTTGGTCCCAGCAAATAGAATGTTACGCGTATCTTCGCAATACACCAATACGATTCTATGATGGAAATACCCCTTCGAGACGAGGAGGTTATAAAAAAAAAAAAAAAAAGGATTGAACTTCATTGAGGGAGTGAATGTACACTGTCAATTGAGTTTCTCTATTTCTATTCTAAACTTGAGAATGCAGCAGTTTTATTACAGCTCATTTTTAAGCATATTCCTTGTTTTAAGAAAAAAAAAAATGGGTTCTTTGTCCTGTGTCTTGCTGAGCTGTCTTACTGACCTTATTTTTCTTGAACCTTAGGCTGCTCTTCAACATGGAGTAATTGCTGGACGGAAAGGATTTGGGAGTATTTTTGTGGTTGCCAGTGGTAATGGAGGGCAGTACAATGATAACTGTAACTATGATGGATATGCCAACTCCATCTACACGGTCACTATAGGTAAATGCACTTTTAGTCCCAAATGAAAGCTGTAATCTTCAAGTGACTGCCCGGTGTCACTTATGTTTTTGGAGTTGTCATTAGGTGTGTTGTGTTAATTACATTCAATCATGTTAATGATGTCAAATATTGGCCACTTCTCTTATACATTCGGTGTGAAAGTAAGTCTTAGACATTGATAGGTATGTTAATTATTTTTGAAGGTGCTGTTAATGAAGTTGGTAAAATGCCTTTCTATGCCGAAGAATGCGCTTCAATGCTTGCAGTTACCTTCAGCAGTGGAGACAAACAGATGAGGAGTATTGTAAGTTGCTGAACTTCTTCTTTTAATTCCACCGCTGGCGAATGTGCTCGGAGTTACAAATGACCATCAATAATTGTCTTCGTTTTGTCCAACCATTCTCTGCATCTTGCTAGCATCGTATGTTATATCCACCATGTATATAACTTACATAGGGCTAATGCACACCACCATGTTTGAAATTTGTTCAATACTAAATCTGGTGGTAGTGCATGTATATTAAGGCGTGCATACTAACTTATAATAAGCTGGTAAAATACTCTTTCCACTGCGTCCTCTCATGACTGCACACATGGAGGTTACCCTCTGACCTCTGTAGGGACAGGAACCCCTCACCACAATCGTCAGTGTTTTCTCTACATAGGACAAGCTGCAGAGGACGCTTATCTTGTCAAGCAGGTAGTACCTGTGGCATGGTCTGATCGGAGCTGCGACTGACACATTGCTTCCTTCCCTTAAAACAATGCCAGCACACCTCTTGGCAGGAGTTCCCTGGTCCCCACATGATAACCTGGAGTATCCAGGCGTGAGCTCTGAGTTTGTCTACACTCCTCTTTGCTGCTTCACACATGAGCTCCAGTGTCTCCTCCACCCAGAGTAGTCCCTCCCCCCGACGTCAGCAGGTTTATCACCGTCATCGGAGGCGCCAAAAGTGGGACATGGGGAATCCGTTCTCCAGACTTGTTTAGGTGACTCACTGGTCCTTTTTTTAAAATACCGCTGTGCGTCTGATCTCGGGTCTGCCAGCTCTACTGGATACTTGGTGTAATGGGGTCCCAGATGTCTGCATGCTCTGAACCATTGAAGCCTGCTACTATTCCGGGTTCTGTGATTCGTGTATTGCCCACTGTTAGCAGCCATGCCGCATATGTGTGAAAATGTTTTTAGTACACACACTTTCTCTCAACTATCCGTACAGGATGAAATGTTGGGAGAACTAAGCCTTTAAGAATGGAGTGATGTGGAAAAGAGATTAATGGTATCAAAAGAACCTAAAAACCAGCACCCATTTGATCCAGAAGACTAACATTTGTGATGAAATCCTGAAAATCTAAATCCAGGTGGTGATGGGCTTTACACTTTACACGTACTATCATTCCATTTCTGGATTCATCCCAGCTTTGTGACCCAGTGGACAGAAAGTTGACAGCTAATTGAGGAAAACTTAGGAATCCTCTACCAGTCCCATTTTACCTAACATTGCAGCGACGTCTGTTTCAAGGTCCATGTTTATTTGGAAAAATCAGCTAGAAACCACCTTAGTAGCAAGACCTCATGAGATCAAATTCTAGAATTCATTCCTTTTCTCAAAATGGCCATTGGTTTTCTAGCGAACGCATCAGCAGTGTTGGTCGGATTTTCAGCTAGGAACAGAGTACTTACTGATTCCATCTGCAGATCCTTGTATCTCAAGTTATGGTCTGGGACCGTTATCTAAAAATAAGCCATGGACTTCTGAGCGCTGGTCCGCATCTCCTCCAGATGAGACGCCAGCGCTCACTTCAGCTCCACTCTGCTGTGTCCCATAGGTGCGCGCACATGCTCGCGCCCGGCCTTAAAGGGCCAGTGCACGTACATGTTTAACATCACTAATTAGCCCATGATTACCCTGCACTTAAGTAGGGCCCTGCCCTTTTGCTCATTGCCTGAGCGTTGTTCGTATTCCTCTGTTAGTCTTGCAAATGGTCCCTTAGTGTTATCTTGTTCCCGTGCCCTGCTACCTGTATCCCATGTTGTAGTTGTTCCTGTGCCCGCAATAGTGTTGGTCTAGTTCTGCCACGTCTGCTGTGTTGCACCACGTCTGGTGTCATCTGTCTCGTCTGCATCACCTGCAATCTTGGTACACTGTAGTTTGGCCAGCTGCCATCCTGCTACGGGTCCCCTCCTGTTCTCCCTCAGCATGCTGCAACGCATGCAAGGCCGGGCAGTGACGGGACATTGTTCAGGATGCAGCCCTGATGACTGTGCTGCATTGCATATGGACCTTGTATGAGCTGCTGCATGGAGAAGGAACCCAGAGGGGGGAAAAAAAAGGGGTAATGTGAGTTGGTTTTTTTTAACGATGGGCAGGGGGAAAATGGATGGCACACGATCGCGGTCGGACGCCACAATTGTGACATGCGGTTGGCCGACAGATGCAAGACCATGTATATCCCTTTTTCCCCTCTTCCTTTCCCTTGAATACCCATGTTTGAAAACTTTAATAAAAACATTGAATTTATAAAAAATATTTAGCATCTTTCTCCAACTTTCCTTAGGTTAAGTCTGGCGTATGAAACTCCAGTCTTAACGAATTCCACCTAGTATGTCTAAGAGAAAATATGAGGATTTTGTGACTGATGACCTCATGCATTCCAGCAGTTGTGTGGAGTGAATTCCACTTAGGATTAAAATTAAGAGATCTTATCATCCTGGAACAGAATACTGAGCTTTTTAAACCAAAAACATGGAGATTCCCAGAGACTTAAAAATATCTCTGATTTGGTGGCAGAAAGATACAAACCATTAAAAAGGAGTTTCATGAATTCAGACACCTCTTGTCCTAATCGCAATAGACGCCAGCCCCATTGGTTGGGGAGCTCGTTTTTCAGACAATAATCCCTTCAGGGATTCTTGTCCCTAGAGATGAGAAAGATCGTCAAACTTCAGAGAACTGAGAGCAGTATGGGAAACCTTTAAAACCAGCAGACAGAAGATTTAAAAGATATCCATATAAAGATCATGTCAGACAACCTGACAAAATTCTATTTTATTTTATTTTTTTGCACCATCCGGGCCACCAAATACCGACCTCTTTAAGATCTATATACAAAAATCTTCAGATTGGCAGAAAGAACAGTTCCCTCCGTATCAACTGTACACTTAAAAGGAGTGGCAAACCATCAGGGCAGACTTCTTAAGTCACCAAAGATTGGCCCCCGGAGAGTGGTCCCTCGATGAGAGTATTCCAGAGCCTGAAGAACAAATGGTGTTCTCACCAAGTACGTTTTTATCTGTGTACAGAAAAATGCATATATGGATAGTGACGTCAGGGGCCCACCCAGGAGCAGAATCCCTGGGCAAGAGCGTCTGCAGCGCTCTGTCCAGGTATTCCGCGAAGGAGCCCCTGATGTCACTCCATATATGGACTGTGATGTTAGGGGTTTTGAGATGGCGGGATCTCCGGCCAGAGCGTCATCAATTCTCCAGCTGGGGGTTCCGCTCTTAGCCCCACAACCACCCTACCCTGAAGATGGCGTCATTGAGGCTCCGTCTATGTACAGGGGACACTGTGGCACTATCTACAGGGGACACTGGCGTTCTCCATATGGGCACTATGGCCCGGGGATTCTCCTATCACAAATCCCCTAATGTCACTGTCCATATATGGACTGCTACGTCAAGTGCTTTCCAACGATGCGAGTCTCCTGCCAGTGTGCTTGCGATGCTCTGGCCGGGGATTCTATAGTTGAAAGCTCTGACATCACTG
The DNA here is from genome assembly GCF_050947455.1 of Rhinoderma darwinii. Taxonomy (NCBI): domain Eukaryota; kingdom Metazoa; phylum Chordata; class Amphibia; order Anura; family Rhinodermatidae; genus Rhinoderma; species Rhinoderma darwinii. Next base: position 45,009,664 of record NC_134696.1, on the reverse strand, counting down.
TCCATGTATGGCTGTTTCCTCAGGGCTTCCCTGGGCTCAGCACTAAACGTAATTTTGTGCCCGGGGAGTCTCCTTGTGAGGGCCTGGATCACTTTTTAACGGCCGTCACAAAGATTGATTTCTGAAAAACGGCTGATAAAAACAGATCTCATTGATTTTCTGTGAGGGCTGCCGGATCGTGAAAACGGCCAAAAAATAGAACATGTTCGTGTTTTTTTTTTTTTTTTGATGACCAATAAAAACATGGCTGGTAAAAAAACGGCCGTGTGAATACACCTATAGAACTTCATTGTTCTGAAAATGGCTGTTTAAATCTAGCCTTACACTATTTTCCGTTTGTTGTTTTGTGACTTGGTGGCGTAATGTACATACCGGTATATCTTTTCCTACTTCATTGAGCCTGTTATGTGTGCCAGAAACTGTTTGCACAAAACTGCTTTCTTTTGCCCTGCATCTACTGCAACTGCATGACTAATTATATTTATTTATGTGGGGCTGATGTGGAAGAATAAATAGACCTTTTAAATATTTAGTACTTCTTTCTATCTAGCTTAGGCCCCATGCACACGACCGAAAAAAAACCTTCACTTTCATTGAATGCTGACACCTTTCCGTAGCACTACGGAAGGGTGTCTGTGCCGTGGAAATGTTCCGGGAATTACGTGAGCAAGGGTCAGATTGACCGAAAAAAAAAAAAAGCCTAAGGCCCCATGCACACGATCGTAAAAAACCCTCAATTGCGGTCCGCAAAAAACAGACCCATTCACTTTCATTGAACGCGGACACCTTTCCGTAGTGCTACGGAAGGGTATCCATGCCGTGGAAATGTTCAGGAAATTATGGAACATGTCCATTCTTTTGCATTTTGCGGGCCGTGCTCCCATACTTTGTATGTAAGCACGGCCCGAAAATGCGGCTGTCAGTCGGCGGCCGGCTGTGCACGCAATCAGTTTGGATTGGTGGGGGTCCGAGTACTGAGACCCCGACCAATCGCTAGAACAAAGCACTCGTGTGAGCGCTCTGCTGCTTCGTGTCTGTTCTGTTTTTTCCAGAAACAAATGTATCGGTGTACGGACTCCATACAAAGCCTATGAGCCCGTACTCCGATACATCGGCTTTGTGGAAAAAGCCGAACAGACATGAAGCAGCTGAGCGCTCACACGAGCGCTTGAGCTGCTTCGTACCAGCGATTTGGCGGGGGTCTCAGTACTTGGTCCCCCACCAATCCAAACTTCTGACATGGCAGACGTTTGTCGAACGTTTAGCTACACTTTAAATGGAATGTATCATTCGAAAACTACATATATTAAACCAATAAGGTTTTTATTATAAGTATTTTTCTCTTTGGAGAACACACCATGCGTTTACACTTGCTAGGAAAAGTCTTGGTTCTGCCCAGACAGGCCATCCCTTCCCAGAGACACTGGCTAAATCTGTTTTAGCCTAGTGTATGCAGGGGGCATTCCCAGGTCTGCTACTATTTTATTTTTCTTTCCGTTTCTTCTCCTTAGTTGCAGGTGGTTGTCAGCCTGGTATCTAGCATAGTCAACCCACTGCGGGTGTCGGGGAAACAAGGCAGTTTTTGCACTAAGTTTCCCTCACCGCCGATCGCCAAACTTATTGTCTGCATCCGCAGGTGGAGTGCCAGTAACCCCACTATATGTACTGAGAAGGTGATCCTGCGTACACCTGAAGAATTTTGAGGGGGAAGTATAAATTCCTTTTTCACCAAGGCCCTCAGTGTACTTTTCATCTCTGGGCTGGACCAGACAACCACCCCCCTGGAAGCCTTGTCTGCAGAAATGTAGGGGCATTTTCACCTAGGGCCCTTTTTTCCTTACGGTTTCTGCACTCACTGGAGTGCTTGGATGAGCATCGCACCGCCTCACTCGTTCCAACACCGATGCCAGCCTGGTTTCAAGATCTAGCCCCTGATTTTTCAGAGGCCTTTGCTGCAAGTTCCACAGCTGCTTTGTCCTGCCCGTTTTGGTCATGTGACCTTCCCTAGACTGTTGGACGACTCGGCCCCCCATTTGGCTGCCTTGAAGGCTCTGGTGAGGGGCATGTTTCTTTGGCAGGGAAGCAGATTCTAAACGCAAGCTTTCTAGAGTGCGGTCAACCCTCTGTTTTTCCACAGCGTTTGTGGGGCCCACATCTCAGGCGTTTATGGTATATCCTGCGGATTTGCCATAAATGATGGGAATGTTACTTTAAAATCTTTCTTTGCATTTTATTAACAGCTGGACAGTGAAGGCTGTCACAGGAATTCCCAATGCCTAATACCCTGGGCTTTACCTGGCCCAGCACCACATTTAAGCAGAGCACGTGTTTTTGGTCATTAGTCTGTAGCCGTTCTTGTCTGAGGTCTGTACGACTGGTTTTGCAAGTATGTATGTGTGTTAGCCAAGATAAAATATTAGCTGGAATGAGGGTTCAGCGTGTGTAAGTGGACAAGCGATCAGGACCACACCGAGAAGCTCTAGGAAACTTCTGTGTCCAAAATAAGCAGAATCCACCCAAGACATGATACAGAAAGAAAATCTGCATAAAATAAGGGATTTTGATAAAAATCACACCGAAGAGCTTAACAAATATTTTACATGCAAGTTTTGACTTTCCTTAGGTAACGTCAGACTGGGATCTGCATAAGGGAACTGGATGCACAGAAGGCCATACAGGAACGTCTGCTGCTGCGCCTATAGCTGCGGGGATGATTGCTCTGATGCTGCAGGTCCGGCCATGTCTGACATGGAGGGATGTCCAGCACATCATCGTTTTCACCGCTACAAAAGTACAGTATCATTTCTGTCTGACGTTTTTTCGTCGTTTTTCCAACAAGACTGGCATAATGTTGTTCACTTCAATAGGATAACTGTCAAAAACTCAAGAAAAATGTCTGCCCTATGATCCATTTAGCACAACTTCAATAGACCTTTTTAAAGGGGTTTTCTGAAATTAGTAAATATCTGGCCAAGTGGGGGAAATGCCTCACAATAATGAGAATATCCCATTGCTCACCTGACAAATCCCCCGGCTTATATATCTACTGTGCTACTGCAATGATGTGCCCGTATAGTGACCTAATCACTGCAGCCAGGACCTTCGCAGTCTTGGGAACTCTACCACTGAGGCCAGTGATTGGCTGCAGCGATCACGTTGATACACAGGCACTCCATCACTCCAAACGAAGAGCGGCCGGGAACATCGGAGAACGCCGGGGGATTTGTCAGGTGATTAATGGGATTTTGTATTATGGCATTTTCCTCCCTTGGCTAGATTTTTTGCTTAAAGAGGCTCTGTCACCAGATTTTGCAACTTCTATCTGCTATTGCAGCAGATAGGCGCTGCAATGTAGATTACAGTAACTTTTTTATTTTTAAAAAACGAGCATTTTTGGCCAAGTTATGACCATTTTTGTAGTTATGCAAATGAGGCTTGCAAAAGTCCAAGTGGGTGTGTTTAAAAGTAAAAGTCCAAGTGGGCGTGTATTATGTGCGTACATCGGGGCGTTTTTACTACTTTTACTAGCTGGGCGTTCTGATGAGAAGTATCATCCACTTCTCTTCAGAACGCCCAGCTTCTGGCAGTGCAGATCTGTGACGTCACTCACAGGTCCTGCATCGTGTCGGACACATCGGCACCAGAGGCTACAGTTGATTCTGCAGCAGCATCAGCGTTTGCAGGTAAGTAGCTACATCGACTTACCTGCTAACGCCGATGCTGCTGCAGAATCAACTGGCGCCTCTGGTGCCGATGTGTCCTCGCTCGTCTGACACGATGCAGGACCTGTGAGTGACGTCACAGCGTGATCTGGCAGAAGCTGGGCGTTCTGAAGAGAAGTGGATGATACTTCTCATCAGAACGCCCAGCTAGTAAAAGTAGTAAAAACGCCCCGATGTACGCACCTAATACACGCCCACTTGGACTTTTACTTTTAAACACACCCACTTGGACTTTTGCAAGCCTCATTTGCATAACTACAAAAATGGTCATAACTTGGCCAAAAATGCTCGTTTTTTTAAAATAAAAACGTTACTGTAATCTACATTGCAGCGCCTATCTGCTGCAATAGCAGATAGGGGTTGCAAAATCTGGTGACAGAGCCTCTTTAACTCTGAATTCCCCTTTTAAGCTGACCATAGATAAAAACATAGTCCACATTCCCAGCGACTTTATGATCACGAGCACTGACGGTTACGTCTATGGTACTAAAAACAAATTGTTTCCAGTCAATTAAGTTCTGCTGCATCGGTTGGAAAACGTATTGCTCATGCTTTCAAACATTATATGGTTGTTAGTGGTAAACAAAAATTTTACTTGATAAAAATTTTCCGTGGGAAATGTTTTTATTTGTATGGCCACTTCCCGACTATGCTTGTCGTCTCAAAGCCTCTTTTGTTTTTTGTTTTTTATTATTGCCAGTTATTTTTCCGAGTTTGTATTTAGAAACTGCAGACTTTAATTTCTGTGCTTCTTTAAAAGCTTTCTTATGCAATATCATATTGACCTGGTACCTAGAGGCTCACTGCTGCACGTCATGGGGTTTACAGGTTACATTCCCCTGTGTTTGAAAAGGAGGAGGGTGAAAATACAGAAATAGCTGCCTCGTTTCCTACACAAAGAACAAAACAAGTCTTCACACATACCCTGAATCTTGTTTCCAATGTTTCCGTATCCCCAGTATGAAGACCATCAAGCTGCCTGGGAAACCAATGGTGCAGGATTTAGTCACAGTCATCAGCATGGATTTGGCCTGTTAAATGCCTGGCGTCTTACAAATGCTGCAAAGGTGATGTAAACCTGATATGGTGCTACATTCTTATGACCTATAAGGACTCCTGTACTCAACGAAGTGCCACTCGGGCCATTTTTCACGGCATCCCAGTGGCACCCGATAGTTTTCACGGACCCATTCACTTCTCTGGTCCTTGAAAAGATAGAACATGTCCTATCTTTCCACGGATCATGGACGGGACGCAGGCGGCGCATACGGTCGTGTGCAGGAGCCCTAACTGTTGTGTCTAGGCCCTTGCTGCTTCCGGTTACCAAGGAGAGCACCGTTTTCTGCCATAGAAAACAGTCTCCATTATGCCTAAAACAAGTTGGCACTAACTCTAAAAAAAAATATGTTTTCCCTTTAAAACAGTGATAGAATCCTTCATAACCTTTTTCTCTACCTGCTTGTAGGTGTGGGAGTCTGCTCCTTATTTAGCCTCCTATGTCAGTCCAGAGCTAAAAGAGAAAAAGAATATTCCTTTGTTTCCCAACGTGCTGGATTTAATCTGGAATGGTGAGTAAAAAGCAAACTTGCTTCAGTTATTTATCATTTAAACACACTGTAAGGTTTATTCTGGTTTCAGCACATAGATGTTCGTGTAATGTAAAGTTAAACAATTTTCTAATACTTTTTTTTCTATCCGTTCCTCATGATTTCCAATATCTGTGCTTGCTGTCATCCAGTTGTAACCTTCGTTGTTTGCTCCTGAGCTGTCAATGATTTACTGTATTGGTGACCACACTGCATGTACTTGTAATAAAAATCAATGATGTGGTCGCCCATGCCGAGGCCCAAACTATTTGTTAGAATAAATAAGCATTGTTGATAATAGTAAAGTAAGAGTAAAGGCTCTTTTACACAGGCCAGTGATCAGGCAAATGAGCGTTCACATGAACACTCGTTCCCAATCATTGCCCTGTGTAATCCGGACAAGGATCAGCCGATGAACGAGGAAACTCTAATTCGTCGTTTGATCTGCTTGTTTAAACAGCGATCAATGTTGTTGTCTGCAGCACATCTCTGTGTAAACAGGGAGATGTGCTGCAGACATGATGGAAATGCTTGGGAACGAACGTTGATGGTAACGAGCGCTCATCCTCATACATCGCCAAGCATTGCACCTTTTTTAAACGAGCGCCGATCAACGAGCTGTCTCTCGATCGGTGCTTGTTTTCATGGCCCATATTGGACGGTGTTAAAGGAGCATTACGCTTTGTTCTAGAAATCATTGAGAGTCTCTGCTCAAGGATCCCCTCTGATAACATCTTCTGACATGTCAAGAGATCCTAAAAGGTACACACAGCCTCTTACGAAGTCACATTTTTTTATTTTACACTTTTGTTATCAAATTCTATCCTTTGACACCAATTATGTATAATTATTATGAAGTTTAATTTTCAACTATATGGCTGGGTTTCCTCTCCGTTACTTATGTTTACTAGTAAAACTATAATGACCATGTACATGTAGAATAACAATATACCTATAATGTAAAGATCTGTTGACAAATGTTTTGAAGTCAGAAGGTGTTGGTACGAGAACTTCCACACTTTTTTTTTTTTTTTCTGTAACCGTTTTAGTACATGGCACCATGTACAGTACTTTAAACTTCTATGCTCCAGGGGGAGCTGTTGACTTTTGATTTAAAAAAGAAAAAAAGACATGCCCGGTCTTTTCTCAAACTACAAACCGCAAAAAGCAGGAACCCCTAAATTGCCAGTTTAACATTTTTTTTCATTACTTTGATTTAAAAGTATGAGTGATTATAATTCTTGTGTTGGGTCTCATTCACACAGCAGTATTTTCTTCACTATTTACAAGCCAAAATTCAGTCGGTTCAAATCCTTCCATTGTTCTCTCTGTAGGTTCCACTCCTAGTTTTAGCTTCCAAATACTGGTCCGTAATACTGACCAGAATGCTGCCATGTGAAAGTGGCCTAATGCCATGTTTTACACATCTATATATTTATTTTTTGAGCTAAAGCGCTGCAGCCAGATGTTTACTGGGAGTCTATTCAAAATTATGTCCACAAGCAGCATCTTGCTTTTTGGGTCATTGAAAAAAAACAAACTCCAAAGCGCTGCATGCTGAAGTATGGCATTTTGTCTGGTGTATTTCTCATATGGTTCCCAATCTAACTTAAAAAATGCCTGTACAAAAAGACATTATTTAAAAACGCCACAAAGTGCTGCTTTAAAATGCAAGTAAAAAATAAAATAAAAATCCGTCCTAAACTTGGGCCAATGAAAAATCTACAACTTGGGTCATACAAGTATTCACACTCCCTCTTCACTCATTATGAAAGTATGTGTATTTGCTTGCTTTCTATCCCCGAATATATACAGAGCCCTTTTGAAGTAACCTCAACACTATAAGGGATCATATTTGAACATGGATATACGCAAACAATGCATATGGTATATATTGGTCTGTCCGCACAGTTTAGGCTAACAAATGGCTGGCACCGCTAGTTAATGATGGGGTAAACCATTTTAGAACTAATAATCATCTACCCTCCTAAATTGTGGTGTTTTTTTTTTTTTTTGTTTGTTTTTTTCAGGCTGGGTTCACACGACCTATTTTCAGGCGTAAACGAGGCGTATTATGCCTCGTTTTACGCCTGAAAATAGGGCTACAATACGTCGGCAAACATCTGCCCATTCATTTGAATGGGTTTGCCGACGTATTGTGCAGACGACCTGTAATTTACACGTCGTCCTTTGACAGCTGTCAAACGACGACGCGTAAATTGACTGCCTCGGCAAAGAAGTGCAGGACACTTATATACATTATATGCAGGACACTTCTTTGCAACGTAATTTGAGCCGTTCTTCATTGAACTCAATGAAGAGCAGCTCAAGATATAAGAGCGTCACAGACGCCTCGTATATTACGAGGAGGAGCTTTTACGGCTGAAACGAGGCAGCTGTTTTCTTCTGAAAACAGTCTGTCATTTCAGCCGTAAAAGCCACTGCTCGTGTGCACATACCCTAAGATTACCAACTTTCTCTCTCCTGCTTTGCTTCATTTAGACCTCATGCACACTTCCGTTGGCCATTGTATGGCTGCTAATGACTGATCCGTGAAACACGGATGGCTTCTGCATGCAGTCCGTCGTTTCAACGGACAAAATGAATGAAATGGTCGAGACTGTTCCGTCAAACTGACAGGAGTAGGACCTGTCCTATTTTTGTCGGAACAGCCACACGGTTCCGTTGAAACTACGGAAGTGTGCATGGCCCCATAGAAATGAATGTCTGTGGGCTATCTGTAAAAAAAAAAAGTGATCGCATCCTGAGGAAAATAACTGAAGAGGGCATGAGGCTTAAGGCCGGATTCATTCAGGCATTGCGTGTCATGGACGTGAAAAACGTTAGTTTTTCACGTTCGAGGTGCATCCGTGCTCTGCGGAATGCGATATCCCGTATCCCCCATAGACTAGAATCTATGGAGTGAAGCGTGAAAAAATAGGACATGTCCTATTTTCTCACGGTCCATTGAAACAACGGCCATGTGAACGGCAACACTGAACTATATTGGTCCGTGTGGTGGCCGTTGTTCCAACGGCTTTCACACTGACGTTTAACACGGTGGATAAGGCTGTGGTTGCACACAACAAGTGGTACATTTGCCGCCTGCCTTTCATTTGACAAAACCGAAGTTGTATCAGATCCAATCTGTCTGGTTCAGTCTTGTAAACCTAGTTCTGCCAAAAAAAAATATGCCGTGGGCATATGCATTTTACTGGAAACACTTTTTTGTGTAACCACTGCCTAGTGCAGAGAAGATAGACTTAAGATTTATTTTTTAATTTTTTTTTTATATCTAGGGTCCATAAAACAGCAGTAATTTCCTAAATTGACCATGTTGATAAAAGTTGCTTAGTATTATGTACTGTGGTATTGAGACTTTCCAGAACCATCCTCCGCAAACTCTGTTAGACTTTGCTTATAATCCTTTATTTGACTCTGTGATTTGGCTAAACTCCAGGCCTTTCAGATGTATTTAGATTCATTCGACTCCAGTTAACCCTGAACTGAATCTAGACACGTTACAGAGTGCAGAGGAAGGACGCGAAGGGCTCTGTTCATACGCAGATACACAGCATAAAGCGAAATAGACTGCACGGCGCTCACCGCTTTCAAAGAGAACAGAGGCCGGCATAACACGGGAAACAAGACAGTTGGCCTATGACCGTTTCACGTCCTCCAGGCGCTTTATCAAGGCCTCATTTAGACGAGTGTATATGTAGTCCGTGCGACGGCCGTTAACACAGACTCATGTACTTCAATGTGGCCGTTCATGCAATAGTTGTTTCAACGAAGCTTGTGAAGGGTCTGTGAAAAAATAGGACATATCCTATTTTACTGCATGCCTTGCATCCCTTCATCGGCTCCAGTCTATGGGGGCACCGTGACCCCACACCTTGCACGGGTGCACCTCGGATGTGGAAAACTGCAGTTTTTCAAGTCCGAGGTTAGCTACGCTCGTCTGTAGCCTAAGGCCTTATTCACGCGAGCGTGTTTCACATCAGTGTGCTGTCTGTTGTGTTTGGGTTTTTTTCACGGACACCACACGGACCTATGAAAATCAATGGGGCTATTCAGACAGGCGTTGTTTTTCACGCAGTGTGTGTCTGTTGCATGAAACTCACTTCATGATGATTCACACAACAGTTGCTAAAGAAACACGTATGTCACACAGAGCTGCAATGCAAGAAAAATGCTGCGTTTTTTTACACGCGCAAAACTGACACGTCCTTGGAAAGAACAGATTGTGGTAGTTCTTTGTATTGACCATACATATATATGATGATGATGATGATGATGATATCTCCTCTTAGGCTTTTTTTTTTTTTTGGGCGGGGCTTTTTTTTTTTTCTCCAAGCTGAGAGAGCTTGATTATTCTAGTTTCCCATTATAAGAGAAACCCTCCATCTTATCTTACAATTTAGTCACCTGCTCTGAGCTGCACCAAAACGCAAGTTGTAATTCTAGACTCTGGGTCCTATTACATGGCTCGAAGTGGACCGTGTAAACGAGCGCCGATCAACGAGACCTCTCGTTTTCTCCTTTTCACACGTAGAAATGATTATGTACGTATAGGGACGAGCGATGGTTACTACGATTACTCGTCCCCATACATTTTTATCATGTCGGCAGCGCATCTCCCTGATTACACAGGGAGATGTACTGGCGACAGCTATTTTTAATTCTTTATAAGAGTGGGTCAGTCGAAGGAGCGTTTGTTCGTTCATCGGCTGATCGTTGCCCTGTTTACACAGGGCAATGATTGGGAACGAGCATTCGTATAAACGCTTTTTTTTGCCCGAGCATTGGCCCATGTAATAGCGCCTTGAGTATTAAAGCTAGTCAATAGATGTTACGGCTGAGAAATGAGCAGTAATACTTTGTTTAGATACTTGTTCTCTCGTTGTTTCATGATGTCTAAACAGAAATATGCAACTCAGGTGGAAAATATTTGTCATTGTAGAGAATTTGGCTCATTCGCCAAAAACACCATTCAAAAACGCCTGTGGTTTAGCTGAGAAGGATCACTTAAGACAGCATCCAGACACTCCATGTATGTATGTCAGCAGAGGTACGCAATGGTGCTGAGCAATTATTTCCTAAATCAAAATCGCGATTAATTGAACATGTAACCTCTAACGATTATTTAGGCCACGCACCCTATTTCAATGCCCCCAGAACTGCCTTCCATGCAGTATAATGCCCCCAGAACTGCCTTCCACGCAGTATAATGCCCCCAGAACTGCCTTCCATGCGGTATAATGCCCCCAGAACTGCCTTCCATGCGGTATAATGCCCCCAGAACTGCCTTCCACGCAGTATAATGCCCCCAGAACTGCCTTCCACGCAGTATAATGCCCCCAGAACTGCCTTCCACGCAGTATAATGCCCCCAGAACTGCCTTCCATGCGGTATAATGCCCCCAGAACTGCCTTCCATGCAGTATAATGCCCCCAGAACTGCCTTCCATGCGGTATAATGCCCCCAGAACTGCCTTCCACGCGGTATAATGCCCCCAGAACTGCCTTCCACGCAGTATAATGCCCCCAGAACTGCCTTCCATGCGGTATAATGCCCCCAGAACTGCCTTCCATGCGGTATAATGCCCCCAGAACTGCCTTCCATGCGGTATAATGCCCCCAGAACTGCCTTCCATGCGGTATAATGCCCCCACTAGTGCCTGATAAAAATAATATACATACTCTCCTAATCCCTGTTCCATTGACGAGTTAAGGAGATCCCTCCTCTACCATTGGATTCAACTGTATCTGCGTCCGGTTAAACTGGGAGAAAATAATTGATAAAACCAAAATTCGCAAGAGGACGTTTATTTAATTGCGCTGAATCTCGATTTTAGATATTTCAATTAATTGCCCAGCCCTAGGTACGCATTACTTGCTATACGGCTCCCCAATAGGTGTCCCTCCAAGGGACTGCTCACTCATTGTATGAACACCTACAAGCACTGTTCAAAGGCTATGTCACTTTGAAACTTTGAAGTCACTTTTTATGTATAGAGCTATTTATATCTCCTTTTTTTTAATTTTTATTTTCTATACAGCTTCTATGTATCCTGAATACATAGATGGCAAGATAAAGCCTCTAAGCCGCATCCGTCAGGTCTGCAGGACTGACGGCTTCGAGCGCTGGTAATGCGATCTAGCTGTTATCGATCACATCTAAGTTCATGAACTTAGATGTGATCGATAACTGCCTATAGCTGCATTCATAAATCTGCAGGTCCTTGAGGTCATACCTACCAACCTTTACCTGCTTGTTTGTCTCCGATGCACACGACCGTAGATTTAGTCCGTAATTACGGAGCCGTTCATTTCTATGGCCGACTGACACGTTTCCGTATATTTATGGGAAGGTGTCCGTGCTGTAGAAACCTTCCGTTAAATAGGACATGTCCGTTTTTTTGTTTTTTTTCTTATATTGTGGACCGTGCTCCCATACTTTATAATGGGAGCACGGTCCGCAAGTGCGGATGACTGTCCACGGCCAGCCGTGACTGTAATCTCTGACTGTGATTACGAGCCTGGTCGTGTGCATGTAGCCTCGGTGTCTGTATAGAGCATGCTCTAATGTCTTGTATTATACTGAAGTGTAGTCCTTATACCAGGCAATGTAGATCTGATGTAGGAAAACCCCAAAAAATACAATGCACGGGAAAAAACCACATTACAGGGGCTTGTTGTTAATTGTTAAATAGTGTACCCTGAACCTGTAATGAAGATCTCTACATAAAGTAATTTCATGAGTGCAAACTTTTTCTTCTGCACGGTCAACCATATTATGGTAGAAATGACTATTGTGGTTTTATGGGACGGTCCTGGAGGACGTGTCTGTCTGTCTAGGACAAATACTACTCTGCTCTTTTACTTGTTTACGTGGCCTGTAAACATCTATAGAACATAATAAATCCGGTTGTCTATATCCTGAAAGTTGCACCTGCTCCATGATCTTACCTACCAGTTCTCAGTATCGGTGAATAAAAAAAATATGAAGCTTTACACTCAACTCCTTGTTTAACTTTCGCGGTGACGTGACCCTGTTATGTGCACCCAACGTGCTTTTTTTTATTTATTTGATATTTTACTTGCAGAGGAGACGGTTATTTGACTCTCTTATTGTAACACATATCCAGCTCACCTCATAAAAGAAGTGTGACACAGGTGAGAAGTTCAAGTATAGTTCTTGTGGTGATGGTACTGTGGAACAGTAGCTTCTTTAAGCGCCGGAGTAGCCACATACAGGAGGCCAGCGGTAAGGATTATTGGATCAGGTTCTTAAAAGTTTATCCAGTCTTCTACTTCAAAGAATATACTGAATTTGTATATACTATTAGTAAATTGTAATTCTTAGGCCATGTTCACACGGAGTTCTTTGTACGCAGAAAATTCTGGAAAAATCAGCTCCTTTTTTTTTTTTTTAAGTGGTTTTGCACCACATGCGTTTTCTGCCGCTGTTTTTGTCTATGTATTTTGCCGTGGTTTTTTTTTAGGCGTTTTTTGTTTTTTTCCCCCTATTACGTCAAACGCGCCTATTTCCATCTCCTATTGATTTTCAATGGGATTTTTGAGGTGGAAAACGCCTCAAGATAGGGCATGTCGCTTCTTTTTCTCCACTAGCGTTTTTTTTTCCACCTCCCATTTGAAATCAATACGAGGCAATTTAGACTTAGCAAATAAACTGAACAGGGCCAAATATGTTTACGGTGATCACTGAAGAACTAAAAAAGTAAGTTTCCTCCATACTTCATGAAAAGCATTAAGGGCGGCTTCACAAAACTCATTTTGGAAAAGTACCCCTGCAGTTTTTGATGCAGTGATTTTTGGGATTTTTTTTAATCCATAATCCACAGTAAATATAAAAGAAGGATTTATAATGTTCCTTCCTGCTGGATTCACTCCTGGCTTTGGCTAAAAAAAAAAACTGCAGTGGTGTTTTAATCACCCTAAAAGAAGTCCTAACTGGACAACCTCATATGCCCTTTAAACTGCACGAAAAAAAACCGCATGTAAAAACTAGTGTTTTCTAAATGTAAAATGTTTTTTTTTTTTATTTAGCATCATTTTGTCCATGCATTTTTCCTGCTATCTTTTAAGTCCTATAGATAAGCTCATGGAGAAAAAAAAATGGCATAACTGGAATGCATTTTGCAAAACACCCCCAGCCCCCAACAAAAATGGCAAAAATAAAAATGCTGTGTATGTAGACACTAATATTGTATTTATAGACTTTAAACTAACATCTGCCCCCCCCCCCCAATAAAGGCAATAAAAAGTGCTTAAAAAAACACAGCCGAGAACTCTGAAACTGGCATGAGGACGTCCGATAGTGGAATGACTTTCCCTTGATCATGAATTATAAGGTCGTTACAGTTGTGATGTGAGGCGGCTCGCAGTTTCTCCTGGCTAAATACTGGAGGTTTCGTTAGCTCGGCCTGCAGCAATCAGACCAGCCTTTCAATTCAAATTATTGAGGCAGTTTACCATGTCCATTGAAAGAAAACTGACCATGCTCGGGGTGCGAGTTATTACATTGATGGCCATTTGCTTCAAAACTGTCTTGGAGAAAAAGTGGTTTTGTTGTCCATTCCAACAACATTGCATGAAAATCCAGACTTTATTCATTTCCCTTTTTATGTGCATAATGATGTATTGGTATTTCATGAACGCAAAATATTTCTTATCCAGACATAAATTCTTAGTGAAGTGCGAAATATTCCACATAAAAAGACCTTGCATAGTTCCGGCTGGCGTGCAATGTTGACATAAAATTGCAAAGAAAATCCAAACATAGAGAGCAAAGTCAGATTTTAGGCAGTTTACGTGTACAGAACAATCTACTGTCATTTTATGAATGGCAAACTATCCAGTTTATGTTCATGTATTTCCACCTAAAAAAAAATTACCTGACCTCTTATGAGGTGTATGCATAAAGTGTTAATACAAGGGATTCACCATGATTTAATAAATACGTTGTTTGAGTTCGTTCCTAAAATGCTAAAACTTTATTGAATTGTAATTTGTCTTCTGAGATCTCAGGGACTGCTGCTTATACAAATATCCGTTTGTAGGTGCACAGCATAGAGCGATTAGGCCTAGTTCACACAGAGTATTTTGCTTGGAGATTTTGACCTACTTACCTGCATGCACTTTCTTGCGGCGTTTTACGCCCGCTGCCAAAAAATGCTACGAAAAAAGTGTTTTCTCCCTCCCATTGAATTCAATGGGGGGGGGGGGTCAGAGGCAGAACTGCAGCAAGAAAGGACATACTGCTTTTTTTTTTTTTTTTTTTTTTTTTTTTTTCTTTCCATGAGCGACTAAAAGCCGCTTGGGGGGGAAAAAGAAACTCCACGCAGAGTACTCCAGTACAGCTGCCGACATTATTGTCCATATATGGACAGTGACCGTGACACAGAAATGCTGGAGTCCCCAGGCAGAGCGTCAGCTGATCTACTCAGGGACTCCAGTACTGCTCTGCCGACGTCATTGTCCATATATGGACAGTGACCATGACGTGGGCAGATGTTGTGGAGTCCCCAGACATAGCATCAGCTGATGCTTTGATTGGGGACTCCAGCAATAGAAAAAAACCCTGAATTGACCAAATATGGACGTCGGGAGCAGTGCTGGAGTTAGCTGATGCTCTACTCGGCACTCAAGCAATAGGCAATGTGACAGCCCCTTGCGGTCATGTTCACGAACCGCACATGAAGCAAGAGCACAGTCACGTGGGGCCGTGTCAGAGCGTCGTCAATATTAGAAAAGCTCCAGGAGTACATTAGTAAGTTACTTAGTTTCACATAAATATATTATTGCATTATTATTAAAGCCCCTATACACATTAGATTAATGTCAGCCAAACCTGCAGATTTTGGCGGGAATCGCTGACCATGTGTGAATAGTGCACACCACCCCCCCCCCCCCACACACACACACACACACACACACACACACACACACACACACACACACCCGACTCTTCTTGACATATGCCTGGCACGTTAAATTTCAACGCCTAATCTTGTTCTCTGGAGACAAACGGCTGTCTGACACCAACTTACTCTTCGATGAAAACAAATGCGTGATCGGCCAAACTTCGCATGCCTGTGTATGGGGAGTTTGTTAGGAATAGCTATCGAAATTATATTGCCATCTGAGATATAGCGAGCTATCCCTGTGAATTCGTGAGACATAAGGTCACACCTGCCCATGCGTTGTACCTGGTATTGCAGTTCGGCTCTACTGAAGTGATTTGTTGCGGAGCTACAATACCTCACACAACCTATGGTCCGGTGTGGGGCTATGTTGCAAAAATAGTAACTATGTTTTTGTAGGACTGGACGACCCCTTGAAAGCGGCTTGCCCCCAGGTATGCTTTCAGTGTATGCCTATTAAACACTGCCAGGCATAATATACTGCAATACAGAAGTATTGCAGTGTTTTATACAAGCAATCAAATAATCGCATAGCAAAGTCCCATAGTGGGACTAAAAAAAAAAAAAAAAAGTCAGTTTTAATTACCTTTTTATAATAAGAAAATCCCAAGTTAAAGAAAAAATGGAAAAACTGTTTCCCCTTAAAAAATGCTTTTATTATGAAAAAATTAAAAAAGCAACACAATCGGTATCGCTGCGTCTGTAACGACCAAAAATATAAAACTATTCCGAAATGTAACCCATACGGTGAACGGCGTGAAAAATCAAATAAAAAAAACAATCACAAAATTGCTGTTTTCTGTTCATACTGCATTTCCCAAAAAAAGTGATAAGCCATCAGTCGTATTCGTACCATTTTGGAGTGAATAAAAACAAGTTGTCCTGCACAGAATAAGCCCTCATACAGCTACGTTGGTGGAAAAATATGTTTTATGGTTCTTGGGATATGGCGACACAAATACTTTGTAAAAAAAGTTGTTGTTTTTGTGCAAAATTGGAAAACACAAAAACCATTACCCCTAAAAAAAAATAAAAAAATAAGTTAATCGTTAATCAATGACTTTCATATGCATTGTAGAAAATCATTGAAAAATATAACTTGTCCCGCAAAACAAGCCCTCACGCGGCGATCTCTACAGAAAAATCAAAAAGTTGTGGCGTTTAAAATGTGACTAATAAACTGAAAAAAAAACGCTACGTCCTTAAGGTCCAAAATAGGCTGGTCACTAGCGGGTTAAGGAAATCACAACTATTGTTTAGTGGCATTATCCCATGTGAGGGAAGGTTTTGGGGGTAGAACAGCTTATTGTGGTCTGTACCTCCTGAGTTCATGGCTTGTACCCTTCTGATACTACTTAATGGTTTTTATATAATGGCGTGGGTTTTTCCATTAAATATTGAATATTTTTGTTTACCTACTTAGTGATCATTTGCATTCCCACCACTTTTTCCCTAGTTCGCATACTACAGGCAGTCAAAAATAAATAAATCTGAGTACTTTTTTTTTAATGGTTATTAACCGGAAATGCAAATTGAGGAAAAATTGAGCTACGTATAATTGCAAAATAAGTAAAGTTTCACAACTTTTTTTTTTTTTAATATAGATTTTGTAGATGCTGTTCAGAGTGAGTCGTGTCCCTTTAAGCTGCAGACACTATATGATGGTTAATAAATTCCTGGATAATAAAATGAGGATAAAATTAATTTCGGCGACTGAAGTGACTGGTATCTGGTCTAGTGCGGGGTATTTGTATTGAAGCTGTATTTTATGGGTCATGATACAATATTTCAACATAGTCTTACACTTGTAGTTGACTCGATAGGGTACTTTAGGTGATCTGAAGCTAGCCGGAATTCAGTGCTACATAGAACTTTTTCTTTCAAGTTATAAAACAGCCCATAATAAGAGGCGGACTGTGTAGCCAAGTTTATGTTTTTGTTAGGAGGGCGGTGAGCGGGGAATGTATATTTAACACATGACATAAATCAGTGTGCTTCTCTATAACGTTCTCTTTCTAGACCTCATCAGTCCTGTCTCTGATTTATATAATGACTGCTGACACATACAGGACGGCTTCCAAAGTCACTGTAAAACCAGAGCCTGCACGTTAACCCCTAACGTCTAATAACCAGCTACTTTCTGATGTAAAAGTGTGGTGCAATGGGCACAGCCTCATCCTGGGCACCTGCCAAGCTGCACTCAGGATTTCTCTCTCGTCCCTTTTTAGGCAATGTTTACTGCTTCTGACTTGGCCGGTAAAGAATGTGGAGAGCGAAAAGACGAGTACTATGATGGCTAGAGAAGGGGGGGGGGGGAGGGTGGAGAAAAACTAGAGAAGTGGGGGGAAGATGTGAAAAGGCAAGGAAAGGACGGCTTACTAATGTGGTCAGGATGTATAGTATATGGGGAAAAGAACATGGTATACAATTACTCATGGGCGCTGCATTCTTACTGTACATTTCAAATACGGTTTTCCAGATAACCATTTACACCTTTTTTTTTATTTATTTTTTTTTTAAATATAGCCCCTTTGCGCCACTTTTTTGTATATGGCAGACCGTTATCTGCACATTAATTTATCTGATAGACGGTGTACTAACATTTTTTTGTGCCGTTTTCAAATCTACTCTTACCTGTACATGCATTTAATCATATAATATCCCATATGATCAGGATCGTCCAGCAGAGATCTTACATTCGATCTGTGCACACAATACTCTGGAGCCTTATTATTGCATCTATACACCGTTAGGCCCCATGCACACGGCCGTGCCCGCAATCACGGCCCACGATTGCGGGCACGGCCGGCCGCCGACTGACAGCCGCATTTTCGGGCCGTGCTCACATACAAAGTATGGGAGCACGGCCCGCAAAATGCAAAAGAGCGGACATGTTCCATAATTTTCTGAACATTTCCACGGCACGGATACCCTTCCGTAGCGCTACGGAAAGGTGTCCGCGTTCAATGAAAGTGAATGGGTCCGTTTTTGCGGACCGCAATTGCGGTCTGCAAAAACTAAGATTTTTTACGGTCGTGTGCATGGGGCCTTAGGCTTTTTTTTTTTTTTTTTTTTCTTTTTTCTTTTTTTCTGGTCAATCTGACTCTTGCTCACGTATTTCTAGCTCTGCTCTGTTTTCGATAGGAACAGAGATTTTCCAGCCCTGCACCATAAAGGGCAATTGGAGTAGTTCTTAATGGAAGTTGATATGGCGCACTATATATTCCATACTATTATACTTTTCCAGTTTGTTATGTAAAGTGAGGCTCCTCTTTGGAGCCATATTAAATACTATAGGGGTTTGCATTGCGAGCGATTTCTAATGTTATTTTACCCATCTTGCAAACCGGAACACTTCTGAAAATAGTATTGTGATCAATTACAATTCCTATGGATTGCCTGCAGGGTCCAAGCGTGGCTGGAAGCAGTCAATACTCGGTCTATAGATCTGCAATAGTAACCTCCTTATTATGGAATGCCTGATGTTCAACAGTCTAGTAGAATATTTTATGTGGCTCCGCGGTTGATACAGTGGACTCTGGCCTGTTGTCTGACTTTCCTTTTTTCTGTGGTCTTCCATTTTTAACGTAATCCCCACTTTCTTATTCCTAGTGACCTCTGCTGACCTCCTGCTATCCGGGATGAAGACCTTAGAGCATGTAGCTGTGACGGTGACGATCGCACACCAGCGGCGTGGAAACGTGCAGTTACTGCTGTTTTGTCCTAGTGGAATGTCATCACTCATAGGAGCTGCAAGGAAAATTGACGCGTGAGCATGATGATGATGGGGGGGGGGGGCACCTTTGGAACAACTTTCAAAAAAATTAGTTTATAATGCTTGATTTAATGGACTTTAGCACGTATATAATGGCGGAGCAGTGCCACTGCTTTATATAACGAATATTCTCTATATTTTAAGTGACCCCAGTGGCCTCGCTGACTGGACCTTCTCCACAGTTCGCTGCTGGGGAGAGGATGCCGAGGGGACTTATAGACTTCAGGTCTCGGACATGAGTAAGCTTTCCATGGGATGAAGCACTACAGTTATGTTAAGGATATGCCAACACCGTTCCTTTCTAAACTCACAGCTCTATATTGCCAATTATCACCTGCTCCCTGCACATAAAGTATTTTTTTTTAAGGGTATGTGCACACACACTAATTACGTCCGTAATTGACGGACGTATTTCGGCCGCAAGTACCAGACCGAACTCAGTGCAGGGAGCCGGGCTTCTAGCATCATACTTATGTACGATGCTAGGAGTCCCTGCCTCTCCGTGGAACTACTGTCCCATACTGAAAACATGATTACAGTACGGGACAGTTGTCCTGCAGAGAGGCAGGGACTCCTAGCATCGTATATAAGTATGATGCTAGGAGCCCGGCTCCCTGCACTGTGTTCGGTCCGGTACTTGCGGCCGAAATACGTCCGTCAATTACGGACGTAATTACTGTGTGTGCACATACCCTAAAGCTCACCATGTTACCCACCTCTATTCTGCGTTAATTATGTCATTCTCTGAATACATGCAATCAGGTTTTTATAAATAAATAAAAAAACAGCTTGGTTTTGTTTTTTATGTGACTATAGATAAAAAATAAATAAATTAAATCTCCGTATTATATAATTATAAAGAAAATAAATAGATCCGGAGTGTGTATATAATAACTTTTACGGTATTTCCTTTTTAAAAATAACCTACTTATAAAATGATTCCATATGCCGTGTATTCTTACATCATCATCATCATAGGTCACATTGTATCTCATATAACGTGTATCTATAACATTATTTTTAGAGACTTTTGATCAAACTAGACAGCAAGATATCGACCCAGTAAAGGGTTTTCAAACATATTGTTTCACAGACATTTCTTTTTGTGTTCCCTTAATACGGTTGACTATTAATCATGGAAGATAGGGGTCAATGTCCCCCCTACCCGTTCAGATGCTGGATAATATCCACTGTTTGATCAGTACAAGGGGATTGGGGAACCCCTCTCCATAAGGGAGTATTTTCTTCTTTTTATGGAAAGGTTCAGTATTAAGGGAACACAAAAAGAAATGTCTGACACTCCTAAAAAAGCAACAATATGTTTGAATAACCCTTTACTGGGTGGATATCTTGCGATCTAGTTTTATCAAAAGTCTGTAATGTTATAGATGCACGTTATACGAGATACAATGTGACCTATGATGATGTAAAAGATATATATATATATATATATATATATATATATATATCTCGATCATTAGTATCTCCAGATCCATTTCTTTTCATACTAGCCAGTAGACAACATCTTTCCATTTTTTTTTATTTTTTTTTCTCCAGTTAACAGCTTCGCTGGGTCAGCAGGGGGGGGGTTAAAGGACAGCTCTGTTGTACTACTGAAGGACAAAATAAAGCAGGGTTGCAGCACCATACACAAAAATAAGGCTCTGTATGCAGCTCCCCTATCACTCCTTGGTTTTGTGACGTAGGGGACTGTGATACATCACTTTGTGAAGACTAATATTGACATTTTTTTGACAATTCGCTTCCATTCATTGCAGCTGCCAGAAAGCGCACTCTCCCTGCTATACAATCTATACAGAAAATACTGGGAAAATATATGGTCAGCCGCAAGTTTCCCCAGCAATATGTTGTTCGCTGGGGATGTTAGAAGCCGGACGTATGGCTTTTTGCCAAGTTGAGAAGGCTTGTTTCCTGTTATAGGGGTAAAATTGTCATGGAAAGTGTACTCGTGCTTACCTAATAACCATGTATTTCTCAAACAGTTAATGAGCCTGATAAAAGAGGTGTTTTTCAGACGTGGCAGCTAACACTGTATGGTTCCTCCTGGACGACTGAGGATGTGGCTGAAAGAAGAAGGTAAGAAGATCTAAGAAAACATTCTTTATAGATCTCATTCATACCTTCACATGAATATTCACTTCTCTAGAACACCAATGTATTTTTAGGAGTGCTCGCTGCATGTAGTTCTGCATTGGGATTACAGTACTTGAATAATTTATTCATATTTCTGATGCAAGCGTAAGAATTGAGATTTACAACCGGATTGTTTGCGTATATCTGAACTCTTAACATGGGTATATCCTTAAATATTATCTTTTTTTTATTTCTCAGTCTGGTAGAACTGTCACAGGGCGGTCAGTTTCTGAATGATAATTTCTCACTACCTTGTCCCCCTGGACTGGAGATTTCAGAACAGGAGGGCTATACAATCACCAGTAACACCCTGCGGGTAAGATTCTCCATGTATATCCACCATAAGAACAGAGGTGGTGTCAGATGGGGCGGAGATGTAATACTGGACACAGCCTATGGATAAGAGTAGTGATGTCCTTGGAAGAAAGCAGTCACCATTTTCTAATCTCATTCAACCTGTTCAACATAATTTCCTTACCTTAAATACTGTGAATCTGTGGAATAGACAAACTCTGGAGCTGCGATAAGTCTAGAAAAAAATAAAGGCAGAGCGCCTCATAGAACAGTATGTAACTGCTGTTATATCCCCGAAAACTCCCCCCAAAGGAAATGTGCTCCACTTGGGGTTCTGTCAAAGACACCAAATTTTAATCTCTTGCGAAAGTCAAATGAAGGTGCTGCTGTTCCAGGGTTGTCGCCAGCTGTAGGGGGTTATAATGTGAATCCGTTGCAGAAAATTTAAAGTTCATCCAAAAAAAACCTGGATATAGCGCGACCTCCTTGAGAAAACCAGTAGTGGAGTCCGTATAAATAAATAGTAATGGTTTTATTGGCTCTCCTAACGCGTTTCGAGGCATTAAAAACCTCCTCTTCAGATAACCGAGAGTCTGATCACCATTTGGGATCAGGAGGGAAAATTTTTAACTTTTTTAGGGCAAATTTGTTCACCCCTATGGATCCAGAGAAAAACAAAACAAAGTTTATCCTTCGGTTGATCTTGATTGACATGTTTTTTTTTTCCAACAGTAAAAACCTGTGTAACCATCCTTGAGGTTTTCCGTTCCTGTTCAAACCTAACACCACTTATACATATGAAACCCCAGCCCTATGACACATACCTGCATCATTGTTTTTGTTCTGGTTTACGTTCTCTATCCATTCTCATTGCTTGCCCTCCCAGCATATGCAGTGACCAGGCACTATCTTGCTGCTTCCTAATATGTATTATGGGCATTCCCGTGTGCTTCTCATAATCTAAGTCACCACGGCTATAACATCTAGCTAGTACGTATATAGGTAGAATGTGTTATTAGTGGCACCCCCTCCACTCCACTCCACTCTTGACGGATATCTCCTAGAAAGAATCAGGAAGACGTCCGGCAATAGAGGGTAAGGGGTTGCCGACAGTAACGCAGGACCCGTCACGTTATTTTTTTATATACCGTAACTAAAAGTTACACCAGTTTCCAGTATACTTTCCGCATTAGTTCCGCACGGTTTTCAAGATCTCTGCTCGTTACAGTATTTGTCTGGTAACCATCTCCGCACCGGTGTGTCCATCACATGACCACGGACAGAATTTTATCCACTACAAGTAAACAGTGAATAACCACAATCTGATCTTAAATTGTGAGGAATTAATACAGAAAGTATATTTTAAAATCTTCTAAGTTTAGCCATAGTTCCTTATGTAAGTTATAGAATTGCTGATGTTATACCGGTTTCAGAAAATGATTAAACACTAATCTAGGTTTCCATGCAGTCCTATAGCACGGGCAATCGCATAGCCGCTTATTGTAGTGTTGTAACGGATAGTATTAAAGGTTGTTGGTTTTTGCTTTTGTTTTTTTAAGCCAAATTAGTTGGGTCATAAAACTGGAACTGGTGGAGGACCCCCACTGATTCTTAGTACCTTCTATAAAACTTATTCCGCCCAAATGCCCGTTTTATTTTGTGTCTAGGAGTTGTGTATGTTTGTTTCTGACTTTGGAAGTGTTAACCCTTTTTCTGATATGTTGACACCGCTTGAAGGGACTAGGTGTTTTTCACACTTGCCATAATTAACATGCATAAAGGAAGTAGAAAATAATAGATACCAATATACTATACATCTTCCGATAGACACTTTACACATTCCACGAGTGTATGTCAAATATGAATTTTTATGAAAAGCTCCGGATTTTAACTTGCTGTATAATCCACCGCAGTCCCACTTAGTGAAGGAGAATTGGAAGTAACATTTTGACAGTTTTACTCACAAATGTTCTCAATGGGTTATTAGTTTCTGCAAATAAAGCTTATTCATTGTATAATGAAGAGTTATGCAAACTCTCTAATGTACTTCTTGTATACCAATTATTTTTTATGGGTTTAAAATCTTCGATTTGGACATAATGTGAATGTGGGTATGTATTCATTTCGTTTTTTTTTTATTCATTCTGTCTTTACCAGACCCTCATGCTGCTTGGCTGTTTTGCTGTGTTTTGGTCCCTGTATTACACGATGGAGCTCTACCTTTCCAAAATTGTCAGTACTGGCGATATGGACCTAAGCTGTGAAGGTTCCTCCTGCTCCCTATCCCGACAGAGGGGAAGTCCCAGCCCCCGCCAACTAGAAGCAGGCATTGAGACAGAATCATTGCCTCTGTGTGCCATGAATGACACCGCTTTAGAAGAGGAGGAGGAAGAAGAGGACCATGTGGAGCACTTTGCCTTGTACAGACATCAGTTTTCCTCCAAACAGTTTAGAGTAAAAGACATGAACGCAACAGAAACTCTGCACAATGTGACCTCTGACTTTCTGTTGCACAAGGACCGAGTAAGACTTGATATTCGTGACAGTGATGCAAACTTAAATATGGAGTATGGATAAGACAAAGCAACAGGGGTGTCTACGGATTGGACATTTTTTTTTATAAAACAAACAAGGATGCACTTCAGAGTATTTAATTTAAGGTTAATTGCCTTATCCATTGCTTTATTATTATGTTTATTACGTTGCAGCACTGTATTACCAATCGTCATACTGGATGACATGGTAAATGAAAGCAGCCTGGCGCGGGTAGCACTGGGGTAGCACTGAGCTTCCAGGTAGCTTGACTGCACATCCTGTGGGTTGTTCTGTTTTGACCATCAAGCTGCAGATTATAAAAGATGGTCTTAAAGAGGTACCTTATTTTAAACATTTATGGCATATCCACAAGATATGCCTAAAACGTGCTGGTCCCAACTCTGGGGCTCTCACCAATCGGGGGAACAGGTGAGAGACCCTGGTTTGCCTATTCACTCTGGCGGTTTTCCTCAGTGTATGAATGACCCTCCATTTAAGTCTATGGAAGTTACAAACCGAGTCAAGCAAGCACTGGCAACCCTGGGACCCATGTTTTCCCGACCAGGAATATGGGAATAATTGTTTTAAACCATGCACGATTTTCTAGCTGTTGAAATGGTGGAACAGTTGATAACCTATTTGACTTTCGTTTTTATGATTTTATGTTCATACGGGTGATAGTTTTGAGTGGTTTAAAGGGACACAAAAAATTTATACGAGAATCTTTTTAATGTGTAGTGACTTTTGTATGGGAATATTAAACCCTTTATTTCATTTAAAATGATCCTACATCCCATTCATACAAAGTCTTTCTTCCAAATATTACGTTGTTTTTAACCAAAGTTGCCTCTAAATCTGAAGCTTTCTGGAAGAAAAACAATAGAGCGTAACAATTCCACTTTCTTCCAGAGTGACACTTTATCACTGCCAAGACCCAGGCAGGGATATCTGCTCAGTAAGAAAAGTTTTCTTTCCGTTTTACAAGTTGTTTTGA
Source organism: Rhinoderma darwinii (assembly GCF_050947455.1). NCBI lineage: Eukaryota > Metazoa > Chordata > Amphibia > Anura > Rhinodermatidae > Rhinoderma > Rhinoderma darwinii. The sequence continues at coordinate 44,984,655 of NC_134696.1, read as the reverse complement.
CCATTACCGTTCCTTCACTCAATTTACTGCTGTCCATCATGCCAAAGGGAAATGCTAGATCGTGGCTACGGAATACGTGGTTTACTTTTTGTGCATTCAACTCTTGTTCCTTGATTGTTGTAAAAGAGTCTGAAGCCAGTTTTGTGTCAGAGCGACACCCTGGACTTCTTAAAGGTAAGAGAATATATGTAAAGTTCACAAAATACAACTAAAGAGTCTTGTGTCTGTTTTTAGTGAAGTCCGTTTAATTTAGTGTATTTGTATGTATTCCCCATAAAACCGCAATCCTGGAGCATCTATTCTTAGAACTCTGCACTGTGCTGTTCCTCTGTTATTCCTACTGGAAATATATAACTAAATTAACAACTAGATATTAGCATTCTTGTCTATGGGGGGGGGGGGGCATGTCTTCACAGTGTGAAGTGTCAGTGTGCAAGAACACACCATTTACAATAGGAATAGTAACACCTTGTCAATTTATTCATACTTTTCCAGAAGGAAAAATATAGAATGGCACAATGGAGTTTTAAGTAAATATGTGAAATGCAAAGCCCTTCTCTTCTGTTATTTCCTGTTTTATTCCATTTAATGCGTCCTACATGCATTATTCTACATTTATAAGGAAGGGAAATATGAGGTTGGTTGTTTTTATATTTCCTATTCCTTTTGAAACCGATACTGGCTTTGGCTCAAAAATCTGTACCAAAATTTGCAACCAATTTGCGATGTATGAATCCAGCCTAAGGTTACAGTAGAAGTCCTCCCTACATGTCTGTCTGCAGTACAAGATCGGATACTGCAAGCCACGCCCATTAAGCGAAGTACCAAAAGACTAAAATTGGTAGGGCTCAGCATAGGGCTGGGCGGTTGTGGCCTAAATCAAAATCTCGATTTAATTGACCATATAACCTCAATTACGATAATTGAACAACTTATGCCACACCCCTCTTTGCATGCTACACCACTGAATTAATATTTATCCCGAGCCTGCTGTATACTACTGTATATAATATACACTCTGACACTGCCCCCACACAGTATATTGCCCCCACAGTGCTCCTCACACAGTATAATGCACCTATAGCTGTCCTCACACAGTATAATGCACCTATAGCTGTCCTCGCACAGTATAATGCACCTATAGCTGCCCTCCGCACAGTATAAAGTCCCCACAGCTGCACCCACGCTGTATAATGTCCCACATAGCCTCAATAGTGCCCAAAAAAATGCACACACAGGTTTAAATCACCGTTCCAACAACGAGTGGAGGAGATCCCTCTCCGGTCTGTTGTGTGTGGTGCGATGACTTCACTGCCATTGAGTGTCTGGCAATACATAGTGAATGGTAGAGCAGGGACCTTATGACTCCCTGCTCTACCATTGGATTCAACTGTCTCTGTACCCGGAGGATGCAGATATTTGAAACCAGGAAAAAATTGAAATGCGCAAAATGACGTCTTAATTGCTCTGCATTTCGGTTTCATTGTTTTAGATTAATTGTCCAGTCCAGAGCCGCTGTCTTCAATGCCAGATTTCTACTGTAAGGTTTCTTTGTCATTCTGCAGGATTCTCTGCAGCGCTAAACACTACAGCAAGTTTTTCTTCTAATTTGTTTGTCTTACGGGTAAAAGTAAATGGATGGTCATATGACAAATGAGAAAGTTGTGTGTCCAGTTATGTAATGTGTAATGTAAAAGGATCCTAATCAGATTGTTTACGTTATTTTTAATGCATCTGAAAATTATTTGCTTGTTTTGTCATTGCTATTGACTCGCACATGCAGTTTTGTAGGTTTTTCTTAGCCAAACAGTGGAGCGTATACAAAACAGAAGTGTACGCTTTTTTCCTTCTATACTGTTCCTTCCTTTTGGAACATCCCCTAGTTTTGGATAAAACAACTGCATCAAACACTGCACATGTGAATCCAGCCTTTGGCCTTTTTTTTTTTTTTTTTTCTTTGAGATGTTTTTCTTGACATATTTTTTTCAAAGTACTTTAGCGTAATTGCTGAAACAATGCCATATCTATAGCATGCTGGGTTTTGATAAAAATGCCATTGACCCCAAAAATGTAAAAAAATTAAACTATGTATGTATACTGTATGTACTATGGATTTTAACATCTGGCCGCAGCCTTTTAGAACACCCTCCACCCCCCCCCCCCCCCCAACAAAAATTATAAAAATGCTGCTAAATTGTGTGTGTATAACTGGCATATAAAAGTTCAATATCTTACGATGAAAGGTATTGGGGGTTGTATGTAAGGTTTCTAAACCACCTGCTGCTGGACCTCTGCTGTGGATTGCAGCGAAATAATGATAGATTCTTCTTTTTCAATAGGAACTGTAATCCCGACCAACCTCTTCCCCACCCACCTGTAAAAAATAAATACCAAGAGGGTTGGAGATAGATATTTTTATTTTATTTTTTTTATTTTATTTTTTTATTATATATATATATATATATATATATATATATATATATATATATATATATATATATATATATATACATACATATTCTATCTCTCATTGGCATGAGGAAATTAAGGTTTACACGAGATATGAACCATGAAACATAATATTCTCTTCCTATTTAATTTATTGATTGTTTATTTCTATTAGACTTTGTGGGTGTTTTGATGAAGGTGAATGTTTGTTTGAAAATTTTATTTTAAGGGTAATAAAAGGTTTTACACATTTTGCTGTTTCTTTTCTTATTTATGATGTAAGTGGGGAATGTGTGTAGTTTTAAGTGGTAGTCTGTTTCAGCAAGTAAATGTGAATCTTTTAGCTTGTTCACATACCCTAGGGGGACTATAAATAAAACCACCACTCAACCTGCAAAAAAAAAATGCGCTCATACCGTTATGTCGACGGAAAAATTAAAGTTAATGACTTTTGGAAGGTGGGAAGGAAAACCAAATGGCTGGCATCAAGGGGTTAAAGGAGCATTCCAGGAAAGCTCTGAGCTGTGTTATGCCTACTGCAGGCCCTATGGGGAGGTGCTCAGTTTAAAGAACTTCAGAGATAGAAGTCACGTGTTAAGGGAGATGCTGTAAGTAGCGTCCTCAGGGTATGTTCATACAGCTTATTTTCGGCCGTTTTTCGGGCCGTTATTCTGCCGAAAAATCGGAAGCAGAGCGCCTTCAAACATCTGCCCATTTTTTTTTGTTTTAATGCGCAAAACGTTGTTCTGTTCCGACGGGCGTTTTTTTACGCGGCCGTTTTGAAAAACGAACGCGTAAAAAAAATAGCCGCGAAAAAGTGCATGTTACTTCAGCCGTTTTTGGAGCTGTTTTTCATAGACTATAGAAAAAACGGCCGTTGACGCTGCGAAAAACGAAAGTTTGCCTAAAAAACATCTGAAAATCAGGAGCTGTTTTCTCTTGAAAACAGCTCCTGTATTTTCAGACGTTTTGGATTTTGTGTGTGCACATAACCTTACACTGAAAGTGGTCCCTGTGCCTGCTGAACTGTTATGGAGGGTAGGCTGGTTGTCAACAGTAAATTTATTTTATTTCTGTTTTATACAAACCGTCCAAACCGCTCATTGTTGGAATGGTGGTTAGGTGTGTGTGTGTGTGTGTGTTTTATTGGGCACTATTGTGTCTCTGTGGGGCACTATATACAGAGTGGGTGCAGTTGTGGGGGACTTTATACTGTGGTTAACCTCTCAATGGAAAGGCAAACCGAAACCTAGCTAATGGTTTTTGTTTCTCACCGTTGTGACAGGGTTCCGTCATTTTGACGGAATCAAAAGCGCATTCGACTGCAACGGAACCCCCCTTAAATGGAAGGGCAACGCTGATGTTAACAGGCCCTGAGACCCCATGCACGCGACCGTAATTTTTTGATCTGCCATTACAGATCTGTAATTGCGGATCAAGGTACGTGTCGATACATTTCTATGGCCCACGCACACTTTCGCGTATAGTTACGGGAAGGCGTCTGGGCCGTAGAAAGAATCTAAAAAATAAAATAGGACATGTCCTATTTTTTTGCATTTTTTAAACTTTTATAATGGGAGCACAGCCTGCAATTACAAGTGACTGTCCGCGGCCGGCTGTGCCTGTAATCCCGGACCGTGATTACAGCTTCGGCTGTGTGCAGGGGACCTAAGTGTGTGGAACAGCGATGGATGTTACATTTGCCCTAAACTATGCAATTTATTGAAAAGGAGTTAAGGAAGGCAGATCTATAGAAATGTTTTATATAACGTTTATGGATTATATATTTAAAAGGGCCCAAAGAAAATATGGGAATTCTTCATGAATTAAACCAAAATTACGAATGCCTCAGCTTTACCTCCTCAATGGATGAATATGACCTTAATTTTTCTTTCCCCCAGAAATCGGAAGCGTCCATAGTGAAATTGTAGTGAAGATAGCTGTTCACATTATTAAAGTGTAGCTAAACGTTTGACAAACTTCTGACATGTCATAGTGACATGTCAGAAGTTTGTATTGATGGGGGTCCGAGCACGGAGTCCCCTACCAATCTCTAGAACGAAGCAGCTGAAGTGCTCGTGTGAGTGCTCACCCGCTTCGTGTCTGTTCGGCTTTTTCCGGAAAGCCGATGTATCGGAGTACGGGCTCATAGACTTTCTATTGAGTCCGTGCACCGATACATTTATTTCCAGAAAAAGCCGAACAGACACGAAGCGGCTAAGCGCTCACCCGAGCACTTCAGCTGCTTCGTTCTAGCGATTGGTGGGGGTCTCCGTGCTCGGACCCCCACCAATACAAACTTCTGACATGTCACTATGACATGTCAGAAGTTTGTCGAACGTTTAGCTACACTGTGCAGTCAAATTACGGCTGTGAGGAGGAGGCTAAAAAACAAACAAAAAGAAGGCTCTGGGGGGAATGTCCCCTGTCATTACTTGATTTTAGAGCGTCCTGGTGTGTAAGAGGATTTGTATACACAATATTTAAACTTGAACAAATAAGATTGAATCATTAAAGGGGTTGTCTCATGAAGAGAAATCCCTGTCAATATGTCCTATTGGGGCATATGGACATTATATGGGGACCCGCTTTTATGTGACTGAGTGAAGCATTTTAATGACTGAATCAATAGCGGAGTCGACTGCGCTATTGATTCCGTTGGAAAATGGAAACCTGCCGGAATGGTGACGAGCGTAAACCATTAGCGATGTTTCAGTCACCATTGATATCAATGGTGACTGAAACGGAAGCTGTGGTTTCACTTTCCATTGCGGGGTTCACCCGACTGAAACCTCTGACGGAACCCCGGAACAGAAAGCGAATGGTGATGTGAACAGGCCCTTTCTATTGAGTCCGTACACCGATATGTTTAATTCCGGAAAAAGTCAAACAGACAAGAAGCGGCTGAGCACTCACATGAGCACTTCAGCTGCTTCGTTCTAGCGATTGGTGGGGGTCTCAGTGCTCGGACCCCACCAATCCAAACTTCTTGACATGTCATGCAGTTATTTATATTCTATTGGAATGTAAAGTATTATCTTTTGTATTGAACGAAGAAAAAAAAAAAACACAATAAAAATTTTCCCCACTGCCACAGAGGTCCGGTTGGTCGTTTTGTATGTGACTATTGCGTTCGTAAACTGCAGGAAGACCTCGTGTGATCTACAAATAGACGAAGATGTACATTCCAAGCAAAAACTCGTCCTGTTTGCCTCAAAAACTAGGTCCGGAAATACCAATAAATCCAAAGTGTTATTATTGATTACATATAACAGCCTCATTCAGATGTGGACACCACAAATGCAAGTGTTGAGACAAATTATTTCCCTTTATGGGCTAATATATTACAATATTTTATCGTCTGTCAATTAGATTATAATAATAGTATGGTAGGTGGGAGTCCATCCTGTGGAATTACCACGTATACCAAAATAGAGGGGCCTCAAGCTCCCATTCATGGACTACTCAGAAATGAATGGGACCATCAAAAGAGTTCTCCCATGTGGTAGTTTCCAACATTCCCATTACGAGTGGGGACACCAGAATGTTTGCCATGGTCCCATTCATTTCTATGTAGAGTTGTTGGGCACACATGGCGAACCCCCTAGCTCGGACCAGCGTTGCCGAAGCTGTGGCCGGGGATTCTGCTCCAGGAGTACTCTCTGACTTCACTGTCCATATATTAAAAACGGAACGGAAACTGAGCGGATGCAAAACTGAAGTTTTTATCGGCCGACACTCGGACCTTGTTGTGTGAGTAGTAATTATTTTTGCCACCGCTGCTTATGAATTTTTGAGTTTAATCAGAGCTGCACAAATTCCTATGCAGTGAGGTCCCCCTAGTGGTGGCTGCAGGAAAACTGGATTTTATCATGTCACACCATGGATGTGGGGATTTGGTGCTAAAACCAGACCCCTGGCCTTTATTAGAATTCTGGACCTATTTATTAAATAAAATGAGATTACTGGTACACATTACTGTGTGAGATCACCACTAACCCCTGCACCATCCTAAACAATATATCATTACAACAAATGGTTAAAGGAACCTGACATCTACAATATGCGGTCCTCACTGAGGGAAGCACAATATAGTAACAGACACTGATTTCACCCGTTTGTCACCTATGTGCTAGTGTGAATCTTTTAATGAGGACTTCCATTCAGAGCCCAGGCAGTGCTGCCAAAGATGAGTCCGGCATATATGTGAGCTGCGGCTAGTTCAGACCACTCTCCGCAAGTAGGTCAGTACTATTACGGCAATACTAAATTTGTATTATATTATTTTTTTTTTACTTGATGTATTAATTTATACTATTTTGAGGTGCATACAACTTTTTGACTGATTTTAGTCATTTTTTGTGTGGTGTACTTTTTTCTTTTCTTTCCATTATATGTTTTGACATAATGCATTTTTACTGTAGGGAAAGTTTGATTATTTCTTTATTCTTAAATATTTTTTTTTAAATATTTGTAAAACTTTTATTTAACTTTTTTGTCTCACTAGGATACTAGACTATGATCATTTGTTTGCCGATATAACAGATTTCAATACTTCTGTTTTGCAATGTATTATATGCCTTTCAGCATATCGCTGACAGACCTCTTATTAGGCCCCAGCTGCCACAGCAACCCGTGATTGCATTATGGGGGGAGTATGATGCCCTAACAGAGGGAGCCCCCTCTCTCTGTAAACCACTTAGGGTATGTTCACACGAGCGCATTACGTCCGTAATTGACGGACGTATTTCGGCCGCAAGTACCGTACCGAACACACTGCAGGGAGCCGGGCTCCTAGCATCATAGTTATGTACGACGCTAGGAGTCCCTGCCTCGCTGCAGGACAACTGTCCCGTACTGAAAACAAGATTACAGTACGGGACAGTAGTTCCACAGAGAGGCAGGGATTCCTAGCGTCGTACATAACTATGATGCTAGGAAGCCCGGCTCCCTGCAGTGTGTTCGGTCCGGGACTTGCGGCCGAAATACGTCCGTCAATTACGGACGTAATGCCCTCGTGTGAACATTAGATGCCACGGTCAGCATTGACCTTAAGGGGTTAAACAGGCAGGGTAGGATTTATTCCAGCCCTTGGAGCGAGATGTCAGCTGTCACAGGATGGGAAGGTGTTAAGAATACTGATCAGAAAATACGCCCATGTAAGTCCTGAAGAAGGGCATCCTGAAAATGATTTTAGTCAATACATTTTATCTATGATTAATTTTATTTCAGTCTCTTACTTGTTAATAAATTATTGGTGTGGATCATTTTATAGCCTGGATAACCTTCATATTACTCCAGAAGCGCATGAATCAAGTTCAAGCAATAGTTGCTAGAATATCTATGATTTGAATAGAACGGGATCCTGATGGCTTTGTTGGTTTTTAAAATGTCAGATATCTGTCCAGGGCAGAAGTAGCAAACTTGTGGCGCACATGTGACTTTGGCACACCATGCCCACTGGCACAGCTCCCAAAATGCAAAGCAGCAGAGACCCTGTCACTATTATTGGGGGTCCTGTGTCTGTTACTTGGGGAGGGGGTCCTATGACCAATACCTGGCTCCTGCGGCTGTCGCTGTTATTTGACGTCCTGCAGCTGTTACTGTTATTGGTGCACTGTGGCTGTCGCTGTAATAGGGCACAGTAGCTGGCCTCGTTGCTATCTCATGAGAAAGTTCCAGAAACTATGGTTAGCCACCCCATAACTAGGGTAACCGTGTTCCCCAGAGTCTCATTGCATTGCATGTTTCTATATTCTCTTTTATATTTGTCTTCGTTTATCATTTTGAAACAAAACCACAGTTTAATGAGATAAACAAATTTTATTTTGATCAAAAATAAAAGTTAAAAAAAAATCATCTTAGTAAACACTGATTCGTTTGATTGAACATTTCCTTTAAGACACAAGCAGATTAACCTCTTTACTGCTGCATAGTAATGTTTAGTATGGTGCTATGGGCCAGAAAGTAGTAGACCATGCAAAATGAATGAATAGGTGGAGGATGTACAAGATTGTCAACATCAGCTTATAAAGAGCCAAAAGCAAAGGATACAGGTAACAAAAACCAAGACTTCTGATGTACCTGAACTACATTTCTAATGGTTGGCTATGCACCTTGACATGCAGTTCAGGGGCAGCTGAAGATATCTATTTCTGCCATGCCATAAAAATGATGTCCCTACAAGTTTGGTTCCTCCAGTTTAATATGGAGTATGCGTAGATTCAACCCAACGTGGGGTTCAGAAGTATTTATATACCCGGTCAGCCACTAATAAGATAAGAGGTCCGGTTCTATAGGTGCGCCTTCTATTTAGCAGTACTGTACAGAAAGCGGTGTCAGATACCATGGGATAAAAGAGAGGACTAATTGGAAATGAAAAGTTTTTGTTTTGGTTTTTTCATCTATTCTTTACTACATATATCTATAATTGGACCCGCTATATCTGAGCACTTCTGCCATGGATGTGATGCATAGAGAGCTGAAAATGTGTTTTGTTATACCCTTATACTGCTGTATGTTACTCATGGACTCCTCCAGGAGTGAAGAGGTTAAGTCTTCTTGACTAGAATTTAACTAATAATTTGTCTTGGGCGGCCATAGCCTGTCATGCCAGCCTGGGAGGCCCCCTGGTTGCTGCCCATCTGCAAACCAATAACATGCTTTCCTTGTTTCAGTTTGTCATCGGTGAAGTCTCGCTTGTGCTCCTGCGCTTTCCTGGGTAAACAGATTGGAAGGGATTAATGCGGTGACATTATATTCATGACATTATAGGTGAAATAACTGTGTGCTATGTTCCATAATGTTCAATTCTGCCACTTACTTCATAAACCAGGAGGGGTCTCCTTGGTATTGGCCATCATTTTTTGTAACTGCAATACTCCCAAGAGCGATTATTGTCCTCTGCACAGCAGCCAGATCTTTCCCTGTAGAAAAGATGGAGATACGGTGTGTGTGAACTGGTAGGTAGTAAGGTCTATTAACCCCATCAAGTCATATAGCTCCCCGTCTCACATTTCATTTCAAATTGAAAAATGTTTGAACTATTCCTTTTTGTTAGAAGGGTCCCACGATGATAAGTTCATTGCGCCAGTTCCCATTGCTGGCGCTCTGTGATTGACTTATGGGCAGGGGAAAGTTGCGGACAGTGTTCATACACATACAGGCCGGGTCCTTCAGCGCAAGAGCTGCTCTATTTAGCACCCACTCATCCAGTATTGCACCTCACTGGTTAATCCTCCCTTGCGTCTAAGCCCTATACCACAAAACCATGCGTTCCAAAACGTGCACAGATTGAGACTAAAAAAATCTGAATTATCTGGACACACGTTGGATAAAAGTTTTCTGGATAGAAGCATTGTTCTGTATGGTCACACCCATGATCATGATATGAGGTAAAAAACCCTTGCCTTGTCGATACATGCTGGAAATTGTGACCCAATACTGGCACTTGATTCTGTAGGGGAATTATTAATGCATTTATACCAGTATAAAGGAAAGACTTAGGGTATGTGCGCACACACACTAATTACGTCCGTAATTGACGGACGTATTTCGGCCGCAAGTCCCGGACCGAACACAGTGCAGGGAGCCGGGCTCCTAGCATCATACTTATGTACGATGCTAGGAGTCCCTGCCTCGCTGCAGGACAACTGTCCCGTACTGAAAACATGATTACAGTACGGGACAGTTGTCCTGCAGCGAGGCAGGGACTCCTAGCATCGTACATAAGTATGATGCTAGGAGCCCGGCTCCCTGCACTGTGTTCGGTCCGGTACTTTTGGCCAAAATACGTCCCTCAATTACGGACGTAATTAGTGTGTGTGCACATACCATAAGCCTCATGCACACGTCAGTATTCTGGTCAGTATTTTGCTTCAGTATTTGGAAGCCAAAACCAGGAGTGGGTCCAAAACACTCAAGAGGCACAAATATTTCCATTATAGGTTTTCACTGTTCGGGTATGTTCACACGCAGAGTCAAAAACGTCTCAAAATACGAAGCTGTTTTCAAGAGAAAATAGCTCCTGATTTTCAGACGTTTTTTTGTGCCACTCGCCATTTTTTTTACGGCCGTTTTTGGAGCTTTTTTAGATAGTCAATGAAAAACCGCTCCAAAAATGTCCCAAGAAGTGACCTGCACTTTTTCGCGGCCGTTTTTTTTACACGTAAAAAACGCTCCGTCGGAACAGAACGCCGTTTTCCCATTGAAATCAATGGGCAGATGTTTGGAGGCGTTCTACTTCCGATTTTTCGGGCATTTACGTCCCGAAAAATGGCCGAAAATAGGCCGTGTGAACATACCCTTAAGCTTCCACTACTGGTTTTGACTTCCAAATACTGAAGCAAAATACTGACCAGAATACTGACATGTGCATGTAGCCTAAAGCTGGCCATACACATCGGAATTTGATTGGCCATAATGCAGCTCAGCAATCGTTCGTAGAATCCGTGCACAAAATGGTGAATGATCGGCCGAACCAGATGGGGTTGTTTTCAGCTGGACCTTTAGGGCCTATTAGGGTATGTTCACAAGCCGCAGATTTGTTGCAGACATTTCTGAGTCTCATTCATCTGAATGGGGGCATGCAGAAATCCAGGCACTTTCTGCAGAAACAATGAATTTTTCATTTGCAGAAATTACTGCAATTCATTTGCTTTGTAGGAACATATCCTTTTGTGTCAGATCGGAGGATGCCCGGGGACTCTGGTAGGCGAGACATCCCTGCTTGCCAATAACAAATGAGTTGACCATTCGAGTAAGCAAACATCGTCATTGTGGGTGAACTCATCCGCATAGTGACCAAAAGGCTTTCTTCAAAGCATGAAAAAAAATACCTTTGCTCAGAGAATAGTTGTTGTTTTTTTTTTTTTAAATATCAGAGCCAGACTGACATATCACGGAAAGTATGATCAATACCACAGATTAAACGCTAGATGATGTCAAACTAACCAGACACTCTATTATATAAAAGAAGATAAGCCCTCACATGACTCTATCTGTTATAATGACCATACCAAGTGTCCACACCCGGAGCGCTGCTACTGTATTTTAAACAATCCCCCTACCTAGCTGTGGCTGCTTCAATACAAGCCTTGTGGTGGTGGTAAAAAAAAAAATACCGGACATACAAGCCAAAAACAGGTCTCCTTCAGACTACATATTCAGCCATGTTTAATACCATAATATTAATGTTCATCTTTCAATGCCTTTTCACAGTTTACATGTAATATACATAAAGTAAACTCAAATGTTGCGTGATTTTTCTTCTAATAATCCTGAAATACAGCCTGTATTAAATCCTAAAGCTGCATTCACAATTCTGCAAGTTGTTATTGGAAACCGTTGACAAGCTTGTTGACAGACACACCCCTAGCAGCTTAGTCCACTTCATATAATGCAGTACCCTAAACTCACAGAACGCAGAGCAGAATACTTTCTAGTACCTGATGTAAAGACTACACTTCCCAGAATGCAAATCAGGAAATACTGATCATTTTTTACTTCAGTAACATGCAGGATTGTTAATACAGCATAAATCTTCCCATTATATTTTGCCTGTGCTTAGAATCCAGTCCTGGTTTTGGTTTACAAATACTGATACAAATTACTCACCAATCTGTATTGAGTGAATGGGGCCTAAGGGGCTTTAAAGAGGCTCTGTCACCAGATTTTGCAACCCCTATCTGCTATTGCAGCAGATCGGCGCTTCAATGTAGATTACAGTAACATTTTTATTTTTAAAAAAACGAGCATTTTTGGCCAAGTTATGACCATTTTCGTATTTATGCAAATGAGGCTTGCAAATGTACAACTGGGCGTGTTGAAAAGTAAAAGTACAACTGGGCGTGTATTATGTGCGTACATCGGGGCGTTTTTACTACTTTTACTAGCTGGGCGTTCTGATGAGAAGTATCATCCACTTCTCTTCACAACGCCCAGCTTCTGGCAGTGCAGATCTGTGACGTCACTCACAGGTCCTGCATCGTGTCGGCCACATCGGCACCAGAGGCTACAGTTGATTCTGCAGCAGCATCAGCATTTGCAGGTAAGTAGCTACATCGACTTACCTGCAAACGCCGATGCTGCTGCAGAATCATCTGTAGCCTCTGGTGCCGATGTGTCCCCGCTCATCTGACACGATGCAGGACCTGTGAGTGACGACACAGCGTGATCTCTCGAGAACACGGCTGTGTCTGCACTGCCAGAAGCTGGGCGTTGTGAAGAGAAGTGGATGATACTTCTCTTCAGAGCGCCCAGCTAGTAAAAGTAGTAAACACGCCCCGATGTACGCACATAATACACGCCCAGTTGGACTTTTACTTTAAACACACCCACTTGGACTTTTGCAAGCCTCATTTGCATAAATACGAAAATGGTCATAACTTGGTCAAAAATGCTCGTTTTTTAAAAATAAAAACGTTACTGTAATCTACATTGCAGCGCTGATCTGCTGCAATAGCAGATAGGGGTTGCAAAATCTAGTGACAGAGCCTCTTTAACACAGATTAGTATAAAATGCAAAGTCACTCAACTTCAGAAGTGCCCGCTACAGGCTTTTGCCTTCCTCTCACCCTTCCCAACTACGAGAAAACCAAAATCTTACCTTGTTTAAAATTTTAATCCAGGGTCCCGCAACTGCAAACTCTCATAATTATGGCACTGCTCTATCTATCTATCGATCTATCGATCTAAGGTCGAAAACAAAGTGTAACGTCACAGTATAATTCATGGAGATTTTACTAGTGTCATGATCACACATACTGTAGAATGTGAACCCAGCTCCAATCTGAAAATCCAGTTTCTATGGTGCTGATGGAATTCGGTGCTTTCCACATAGAAATACCTATCATATGAAAACTAGTATTGTAGGGCTTATCTCTGAGAGGCGTTATACCTTCATACAGGTCTACGGTTTGGAAGATATCTGTTTTCACCACTCCATAATCCTCAGCTGCTTTCAGAAACTGTGCCACCTGCTCCATCTGCTTGAAAACCATGCTGGGAGGAGGTTCGGGGATCTTCACGGGATGTGATCCTTTGGGGTATAGGCTGTTAATAACTTTGGAAAGGACCTGAAGAAGAAGAAACTGAAAATCTTGAGAATTTCCAAGTAGACTAACACAATATCAATTAAGTCTATATCTGGAGACTTATCAGAACTAGTGCAAAAGAAAAAGTGCCCAAGGCAACCAGATTCATACTCCCATTATTTCAAAGGAATTTTGGGAAATTGAAAGAGGGTCCTTATTCGTTGCAATGGACAATTGCTCTAGTTTTGCTGTGAACTCGTCCTTTACTAGCATGCTTTCATTTTTACTACATTTAGAATTCACAACGCTGATCTGTTATTCTCACAGTTCTACAATATTTGATAGTCTAGCTATTACTACCGCAGTTTACAATTCTAATGGACTCCCAGACTGGCTACCATTATACTCCTATATAAACTGTGCTGACGCCTGCACTGGCTTCATAGCCAATAATACTAAACACAACTAAAGCTGGCATATACGAGAGATTTTGGCCGCAATGGACAATTTAGATCATTTTCTGCCTACTGTCCGAGATGTTTGGGATATAAAAAAGTGTGAGAGAAGCAGACCAAATGCAGATATCTCTAGAAACATTCATTTGCAGAGCTGGAGTTTTTTGGTTGTGGTCGGTGCAGTCTTCGGGGGCCTTCCCACACAGCGTTTTTAGGAAATCGCATGGTCTTTGAATCAATCACATGATTTGCAATATGAAAAATGCCACGTAAAAGGATGTAAAAAACGTAGGTGCTAAAATACACTATTTTGAAAAAATGACATTAAAAAACACATGTACCATTTTTGAACAAAAAAAACAACTATATGTGAAGAAAGGAGGACTTAGGCAATACTTGAAGAGTCATTCATGGCAGAAGACCGATGTGCACAACTGGGCATGCTCAAATCCAAAGTATGATGACTCCATCAATAGAAGCCATGCTCAGGTCACAGATCGAGGCAAAGATTGATCTAGATCAATATAAATTTATTACATTAAAACTTATGACATGGTCATCCAAAACAACCGGCGAAGTCCAACCTTGAACAAAGAGTCATTCAGAAGACAGACGTCTAACGTCTCTGGTGTATGGCCAGTTAAGAGTTAATCAAGAGTGGAAAAAAAAATGTCTGCACACAGAGAGCATATTGACATTGTATAAAAGGTTGTAATGTGGAATGAGGCTTCCATATCCACTGTGCATTGCTATTACTATTATTATTATTTTGTGGTTATTAGACCTATTATTATGTCATTATTTTAGCAGCTCTTGCATATTGCAATGATTCATTTTTTATTTTTTTTAGGTCAATTGGTTAGAAATGTTCCCCAATCCTCTATTAACCTGTGTGATGTATGTTGAAGGAATATATGTAACACATTATGGACAGTTAGTCCTCACCACTCCATTCTTCAACCACTGCTGGAATCCATATCTTCCTGGCTCAGGCGGTTCTCCCACCTCTGATCCTCCCTGCATCTTAATCCACTGCACTAGGCGTGCCTCCAGATCTTCGTCATACTTCTTCTCTATGCGAGACTGGACAT
Source organism: Rhinoderma darwinii (assembly GCF_050947455.1). Taxonomy (NCBI): domain Eukaryota; kingdom Metazoa; phylum Chordata; class Amphibia; order Anura; family Rhinodermatidae; genus Rhinoderma; species Rhinoderma darwinii. Next base: position 44,969,628 of record NC_134696.1, on the reverse strand, counting down.
CACGGCTCATTCCATAGGCTGGACCTTTATTGGCCATGGTTGCTGCTGGGACCTGGATACACGATAACAGGAAAGCTATAAGTAGTATCATGTAAACTCAAAAAAATCATCTGCACAATAAAGTAAGTTGCATTAGTGGGCAACTTAAAAGTCCTATATATTCATATTTCGGCAAATACTCTCGAGTTTTCGTGCCGTTTCATGGGTTTTAGAGGGGTTTTTTTTTTTAGCCAAAAGCAGTAAAGCCTAGAGGAAGGATAACTATATCTGAAGTCTTTATACTTCTCCTTTTTTTGAACCATTCACAATAATGATTAAAAAACATAATCAGTCCAAAAACTGCATTAAAAAGCAAAGTGTGAAGACAGCCTAGACAGACACGCACTGGTCCAAGTACTGTACATAATGCTACATGATAGCAGTGGATTGTCATAAATTCTGTGACAATTTCCGCTTGAGAATAGGAGACCTAGAATATGGCATATAAACTATAAATGTATTTTCTACTCTACCTTTATGAGGCTTCTGCCATCACCTCCTTTCTTCTTTCTCAGAAGAGCTTTTACAACACACGTTTTATAGAAAGAACAATTTCCTTTGTGAGCATCCTAATAATATGATTTACACTATGTACATTAATGTAATAATATGTGCTGCACAATATATAACAATATACTGTACTGTAATAATATGTGCTGAACAATGTATAATAATATACTGTAATGTAATAATATGAGCTGCACAATGTATAATAATATACTGTAATGTAATAATATGTGCTGAACAATGTATAAAAATATACTGTAATGTAATAATATGTGCTGAACAATGTATAAAAATATACTGTAATGTAATAATATGTGCTGAACAATGTATAAAAATATACTGTAATGTTATAATAATATTATTTTAAATGTCCTTCATGGTGAATATCAGAGAATCAGGGGGAAATGTAGACAGTACTAAGGACATAACATATTCCGGACACTTGTTTTAGATCCTGCCAGGTTAATACCCTCTTTTTCTATATATTAGTGCCAGTTGACCGCTATATAACTGCAGGCTTTCCACTGTAAAGGACACAAAATATTTCGATTCTATGGATTTGTATACATTACTGGTTGTAATTCAGCAACCTAGAAGGGGGAGATCATAATACCATAACTCCTCTTAGTATAGACAAAACCTTGTGCACGAAGTCTCTAGGCACCATATGGTGCCCTAAAAACAATGCAAATGATATGCAATCTGTGATGATGATAAAAAAAAATCTCTGTGGCTCCATTTAAGATCAAAGATACCGTTTTACGGACCTGTATAACACCTATACATAATCTACAGCCATGTGTCCCTGCAGCTCAGTATGAGACGAGGTTCACACTTTTTTCAGTATTTATTTTCTTTGCTCCACAATATATCTAAACTGTCTGAAAACTGATCAGTAGTAAAAAAAACAAAAAGCAAAATAACAGATCTCAACATAAATTATCATTTGAGTCCCAAAGAAATGACTAGGACTCATTAATAGACATACCATAAACATTTTGAACAAGAACGTACTGCAAAATATGCAAGTGTGATCCTTAAAGATTATAAGGAGCCTATATTGATTAAAAAAATATATAGTGATCAGTAAATAGAAGTCTGTAAGCAATATCATTTGTCCTCTTCTGTAGCTGAACTGAGTCACCTCTGTTTCTACTCTTCCTCTGGATAGTGGTGGCTTCTGTAGGACAGGTTGTCACCCAGCCCTCTGCCCAGAATTAGTATTAGGGGCTTCTTGAAATACTTGGGTTCCCAATGGTTGGATCACAAATTGTCACAGTTTTATGGCAAACCTAATCTACATGACATAAAACAAATCAGCAGAAAATCCTTTTAATGGCAAATGCGGCCGGCAACTCCCATGAAAGATATAACGGTGGCCATGTTGGTTGTCACACAATTTTCAAAGAAACAGATGTACCTGTTGTCAGCGTGATAAATATTCTGCTTCTTAGTTATAATTACAGTAGCTGAATGTTTTGTCTAAAATTTCATCCACACCTCCATTCCAGTTATGAAGAATGGGCAACCCAACTCAATAACTGTCCAGAAACTGTGTTATTGCGCTCCGTGTTGCTGTTAACCAAGTTTACAATAAAAGGAAGAACGTGAAACAGATCTGGCAAGTTTCTGCAACAAATTCCCAAAGAATGTCAACACAAGAAAACATTCCAGTCTCATTTCTTCCCTTATTTAGAATTACATTATAGAAGAATTCTTGGCCATTGGTAGCAGCTAATTCATTCCATTTACCGCTCAGCTGCCTGACCCTCCGGAGACTCCAGATGGACATGTTCTCCAGATGCTGCAGTAAATCTACTTATCTATCATATAGGTCGTATAAGTAACGTGACATATTAGTGTATGCTAAGCTTTGTCTGCCAGGGCTTGCTGGGACTTACAGTTCCAAAATAGTCATCCCACATCATGCATGTAAGGTATAATCTCAATACACACCCTTATCTTTCCCTTGATATTACTTACATAGATACAATCCCCCTCGCCCCCACTTTATAACAGATAAATCTAATGAGCTGTATTTTAAAATATTATCGGTATAGAAATCATAAACCTCCAGCCCAAGTCACCATCCCATCCCGTCCCAAAACTCACAGATTGCTACTGGATGATGGTGTCTGAATCCAGGATGCAAAGTACTGACTGAGAGAGGAGAAGGATGGGGAGATAAAAGTCCTGTCCTAGTTCTGCATGTAATGGGGTGGGGGGAGTATCAACCCACCTACTCCCCCCTCCAGACTCTGATCTTCCCAACTCCATATTAGGGGAAGGTCTGACTGAACTGCAGAGTTTCGGGCTATGAACACATTCTCTGGATACCTTAAGGATGCGGGAAAGGGGAAGAGTTTGTCACTCAATAGGAGGGGGGGAAATCTCCCTCCAGCAAATCCTTTTATAGACTCAATTCGGGGGTAACATTTCCCAGATAAAACCCTGTGCACTGAGGGAGGGGGGGCAGGAACACTTGGATGACGCTATGCTGAATTTAGTTAACTGTTCTGATTCTCACCAACTTCAAATGTCAAACTTTTTAGTGAAAGCTTTTACTTTTTCCGATAAAAAACAACTTTTCGTTCTATTATTATTATTTTTGTATTCAATACAAACCTCAGAAGTGTTATTTCATATATTGCTGCAGTCAAGGACCTTCATGTTCATCCTGGAATTACCTTATAGGCGGTTACAAAATTGATCTATAACTAAAATCTAATAGAGTAGCTACTCTACTTCAAATGTAGATGTATGTTGCTGAAAACATCTATACAGCACATCTGTAAGACACGCTAAAGGGGTTTACCCACAATTAGAAGGGAAGGCATATTGCTAAGATATGTTGTCAATTCCTGATCGGTTAGGGTCCGGCAGTGCTAGTTAAAAGGTATTTCACCAAGACAACCCCTTTTCTAAAAGTTGCTGGCTAGAGACCCTGAACGGCATATAAAATCTGCATTCTTATCCTGAATCACATCTGTCCCCTACCCCTTCTGCCATAGGATGGGTTCACATCTGCATTGCTGCTTTCCGTTGTTCTGCTCGGTCAGAGGAGTAGAACAAGGGAGTACTAGAAACGAAAATTTCATTGCACCCTGGACACTACCGGTGGCTGACGAAGCCCATTGACTTTATTGGGTTCCATAGGCTTTCCGTTGGGGCATTCGCTATTGTTCCCAGTAATTTCTTCTGGAAATGCAATGGAGGTCCCTCACATTTCCTCCCAATGTGAGGAAAAGCTGAAAACGCATTATAACTTACTTGAACCATGATCAAGTAAAAATACATTATATATGCTAAATAAGTAATAGTCCAGATTATTCTTGAGAAGCAGCACTGGGAAAAAAGATCCAATTTTCAATATTTTCTATCAAGCACGTCTTCTATTCCGGCCTTTGACAAGAACACAGGGAGTGACCCACAGCTTCATAGAAGGGATACACAGATATAACTAAAACAGGCTTTGACAAGCAGTTGTGCCTAATGCACAACACAAAAAGGTGGGCATAACTTACAAAAGCTGTTCTAACAAATGCAAAGGTCCTACACATGAAGTGCTACATATAACTGAGAAAAATGTATATTACTCTACATATAACTGAGCATTGTGTGGGTGTCACAATAGTTCTGTAGTTCTGGCACTGTATTTTAGAAAGTTCAGGATGAACAATGCTAAAGAAGCGGGAATATAACTGGTTGCCGAAGCAGGACGAGTATGCTCGTCATGAGCAGGAGGTCGTTGCTGCATCAGGAGCAAACTCGTCCTGCTGATAAATCGATCACAGGAGCTGTGCCTGTGCAATCGGGTGTGGGGCAGGGGCTGTTATACACAGCGGCAGCTGCGCTCTGACAACGGACATCAGACAAACCTCTGTTCTCTGCAGTTAACCATTTGAATGCCGCAATCCACACTGATCCGGCATTCAAAGGCAAAGAGTGAGGGGGGACCCCCCCTTTGATTACATCACAGGGAAACCCTGCCACGCATCAAGGCCCATACCTTGTATAGGCAGACAGCCCAGGCTCCAATAAAGGAAGCCAGGGCTGCCTGACGTATGCCCTAACAACTGTCTGTGTAGAATTAAAACACAGGCTTATATATTCTGACATATAGATATATGCCAGTACATTATAGTTTAAAAAAAATCAAAGAAAGAAATCCCCCTAATCGATTAAATAAAAGAAGTAAAATGAATAAAAATAAAAAGTAAGAGAAAAAAAACACAAATGCGGTTTAAAAAAAAAATAAAATTCATTTTATGGAATATAATTCCCAAAACACAAAACAATACACATATTCGGTATCATCACCAACGTAACAACCTGCACAACAAATTTATAGCATCATTTATGATGATCGGTGTATGCTGTAAAAAATAAATAGCACAGGCCAAAGGAGGAGAAGGATCTCCTCCACTCATCATGGGAACGGGGAACGGGGATGGGTAAGTAATTAGGTTATTATTTTTCTATTGGGCACATATGGAGGCATTAAGCTGGGCAGGGGTGGATTAAGGGTACCATCGGCCACGGGCAGTTCACAAAGTGTGAAGAACCTGTACCGTATATTTGCAGGTTTCAGTTTAGGCGGCCACAGATCTGGCACGGTTTTGAATTTGCGGTAAAAGCAGAATGAGCCAAACAGAAGAGAAAAAGTAGAATACTTTGGGACACTAAAGAGGTCGGGAGCTTTAAATTGTTAATGGTTTCCGGAAAAAAACAAACTGCTGTGCGTGAATATAAAAAAACAGTTGTTTAAACCCTTAAGGTCCAAGCCATTTTTTATTTTTGTTTTAAATTCATTTTTCACTCGCTGCCTTCCTAGAGCCTTTTTGCAGGAGTTGTCGTTTTTATTGGCACCATTTAAAGTACCATATAATGGGTAAATTGGAAAAAGCTGTGATTCCTCCATGGGTTTTTGGCTTTAGTTTTTACTGTATGTATATATTAACCTTATCTTAAGGTAAAAGTAGATTTAACATCTAATTTTCCCTTAAGGTAAATATATACAGCCCCATAACCAATCTCAGTACATAAATATACAGCCCCAGAACCAAGCTCAGTACATAAACACAGCCTCAGAACCAAGCTCAGTACAAACAGAGGCGTAGCTAGGTTCTCCAGCACCCGGGGCAAAGATTCAGTTTGGCGCCCCCCCCCCCCACCAACCTCTTTCCCGACATCTCCTTCCCCCCTCGCCGTGTTTGTTTTCTCTACCAATCGCGAGCATAAAAACATTTGTACATTTTACAAGCAATATGGTTCTATACACAACACCAGAACCAAGCTCAGTACATATATACAACACCAGCACAAATACAGCTCAATTTAGTGCAACCCCTGCCGTATAGGTGTGTACGGCGTAAAACTACAGCTCCCAGCATGGCCCAAACAATGATAAGGATATGCTGGGAGATGCCGTTTCACAAAAAATAAATCCTATCATAATCATCTCGCTGCAGATCATACAGTGACTACAGTGCTGATTAGAGACAGAATAAACATTTACATTAAGTGACTCACCGGTGGACGTCTCAGATTCTAGTTCTTTTTCTCCATCCGGTCCAGACCTCTATGATGACTTCTCCCGATCACAGCCCATTTCTCACATGTCTTCAGCTTCTCACTTTTCCAACATTTCTGCACCTATAAATAAATATAAAGTTATCATTATACCACACACTACGCCCCTAAATATAAAGTACAGTGAAGTTTACCGCTCAGACGGCACTGGTAACAGTCCAATATCATTCAGTATGGGCTCTCTCCCAGAAAAATGCAGTGGACAGTCCGCAATCCAATGTGGGTGTGGATGGTAATTCTTATCTTTGTAGTTCCACCAAGCTCCTTATCGTCTCTCTCCACATTCAAAGAACTCCTGGTAGGAAAAGGATCTTATGTCTCTAATAGATGGAAAAAGGAAGACACATAGTGCAACACCCTCTGCAAAAAGATTGCTCCACGCCAAGTTTAATCCATACTCACAGAAGTAACAAGAAATAAAAGCATCAAGGTAAGTAAAAATCTTTAAAATAAATATAATAGCGCCATACACTGCACCTCTAATTATAATAGCACCATACACCGTGTCACACACACACTGTGCCCCCTGTAGATAGTGCCTGCCATAGAGCCCCCTGTAGATAGTGCCTGCCATAGAGCCCATGTAGATAGTGCCCCCATATAGACCACCCCTGTATATAGTGTCCCACAAATAACTCCCCCTATAGTGCTCTACAGATAGCCCACCCCTGTATATAGCCCCCTGTAGATATAGCCCACCCCTGTATATAGTACTCTACAGATAGCCCAACCATGTATGTAGCCCCCCTGTAGATATAGCCCACCCCTGTATATAGTGTTTCACAGATAGCCCACCCCTGTATATAGCCCCCTTGTACATATAGTCCACCCCTGTATATAGTGCTCCACTAGATAGTCCACCCCTGTATATAGTGCTCCACAGATAGCACACCCTTGTATATAGTATATACAGGGGTGGGCTATCTGTGGAGCACTATATACAGGGGTGGGCTTTCTGTGGACCACTATAGGGGGAGCTATTTGTGGGATACTATATACAGGGGTGGGCTATATCTACAGGGGGACTATATCTACAGGGGTGGGCTATCTACAGGGGGACCATATCTACAGGGGGACCATATCTACAGGGGGACCATATCTACAGGGCTATATAGCCCCCTGTAGCTATAGCCCACCCCTGTATATGGTGCTTCATAGATAGCCCACCCCAGTATATAGCCCCCCTGTAGATATAGTCCCCCTGTATATAGCCCACCCCCTGTAGATATAGTCCACCTGTATATAGCCCACCCCCTGTAGATATGGTCCCCCTGTAGATAGCCCACCCCAGTATATAGCCCCCCTGTAGATATAGTCCCCCTGTATATAGCCCACCCCCTGTAGATATAGTCCACCTATATATAGCCCACCCCCTGTAGATATGGTCCCCCTGTAGATAGCCCACTCCAGTATATAGCCCCCCTGTAGATATAGTCCACCTGTATATAGCCCCCCTGTAGATATGGTCCCCCTGTAGATATGGTCCCCCTGTAGATAGCCCACCCCAGTATATAGCCCACCTGTAGATATAGTCCCCCTGTATATAGACCACCCCCTGTAGATATAGTCCCCCTGTAGATATAGTCCCCCCGCAGATACAGACACATACGTCTATTACAGTTAAAAAAAATAAAAAATATATATTCAAACTCACCTTATTCCCGCTCCCACGCCGTCTGGCAGCCATGGAGACCTGCGCTCTTCTGCGCAGGTCTCCAGGGGGTTGAACACAGCGTCTATGAAAGGCGCTGATTGGCTGGGCAGGATGACTTTCCCTGTCAGTCAGTCAGCGTCTTTCATCGACGGAAGCTTCACTGGTACAAAAGGTACCAGTTGCTTCGTTCGTGGAAAGGCGCTGAATGGCCGGGCACGGAACGTCATTCATTGCTTCTAATTGTACCTGTGTCCTTGCGACACAGGTACAATTATAGTGCAGGAGGAGGTGGCGCTAGCGCCCCCTTCTAAACTGCGCCCGGGGCACGTGCCCCGCCTGCCCCACTAGCTACGCCCCTGGTACAAATATACAGCCCCAGAAACAAGCTCAGTACATATATATACACAACACCAGAACCAAGCTCAGTATATGAATACAACAACAGAAACAAGCTCAGTACATACATACAGTGCCAGAACCACGCTCAGTACACACACACACATATATATATATATATATATATATATATATATATATATACACAATGCCGGAACAAAGCTCAGTACATATATACAGTGCCAGAACCAGGCTCAGTACATATATATAGCACCAGCACAAATACAGCTCAGTACAGAGATCATTAGCAAATTCAGGTGACATCTCAGATTCTTGTTAGTTATTTTTCTCTTCTCCATCCCTTTCAGACCTCTATGATAACTTCTCCTGGCCGGCAGAGTTTGTTGCTCAGATGTCTTCGGCTTCTCACTTTTTCAACATTTACGCACCTATAAACAAAGATAAAATTCTCATGGTGCATGGTGTCACACTCTATGCCCCTGAATATAATAGTATCATACACTGCGCCCCTGAATACAATAGTACTATACACTGTGCCCCTGAATATAATAGCACCATACTCAATCCCCGTGAATTAAATTGGGTCAAAGACTGTAAAGTAAAACACTACACATACTAACAATGCCCCCTGTAAATAGCACCGGTCACACTGCCCCCTGTAGATAGCACCAGTCACAATGCCCCCTGTAGATAGCACCAGTCACAATGCCCCCTATAGATAGCGCCCACAGGAAGAAAAAAACAGACATGGCGGCGTCATCCAGCGTAACGGCGCAATCGGCGTGATGATGTAATCGCGCCAACTGAGTCAATACTAAAGCACCGAATGGCGAGGAAGGGAACTGATAGTTCCCTGTCTCGCCAGCGCTAGAGTAAGCAATTGTATCCGCGTCCTGGCGAACTGGACCCCCTTTCAGCCTCGGGCCATGTGCACTTGCCCAGATTGCCCTCATTATAATCTGCCCCTGATACTGGGTATGGGAGGGGACCTGATATGGCGACAGCTATAGGAGTATTATACTGTATGGGGCAGCCATGGGGGGCATTATAGTGTGGGAGCATTATACTATATGGGGGCATTATACTGTATGGGGCAGCTATGGGGGGCATTTTACTATGTGGGCAGCTATGGCGGCATTATATTGTGAGGGGGCAGTTACATAGTTAGTACAGTTGAAAAAAAGACATGTCCATCAAGTTCAACCAAGGAATGGGAAAAGGGAAGGTAAAAATTTCTACACATAGGAGCTAATATTTTTTTGTTCTAGGAATTAATCTAAGCCTTTTTTTTTTTAAAGCCGTCTACTGTCCCTGCTGTGACCAGCTCCTGTGGTGACTGTTCCATAGATTCGTAGTTCTAACAGTAAAGAAGGCTTATCACCTCGGCAGGATTTCACCATATTTTTTGTATGTGCCATTAATATATTTATATAACTTTTTTCAAGGCTAAATAGGTTTAATTATTTTAATCTGAGCTCATAACTTAGACTCTCCATGCCCCTTATTAGCTTCGTTGCTCTTCTTTGTATTTTTTCCAACCTCTGGGCATCCTTTCTATGAACTGGAGCCCAGAACTGACCTGCATATTCTAGATGAGGCCTCACTAATGCTTTGTAAAGTGGTAATATTATATTAGTGTTCCGCGTGTCCATGCCTCTTTTAATACATGACAATATCCTGCTGGCCTTTGAAGCAGCTGATTGACACTGCATGCAGTTATTTAGTTTATGAACTACAAGTACACCCAGATCCTTCTCAACAAGTGACTCCCCCAGTGTAGCTCCCCCAAGGACATATGATGCATGCAGGTTGTTGGTACCCAGATGCATAACTTTACATTTATCTACATTAAACTTAATTTGCCAACTGGACGCCCAAACACTTAGGCCTGATTTACACGAGCGTGTGCGTTTTTCGCACGCAAAAAACGCTGCGTTTTGCGTGCGCAAAAGGCACTTAACAGCTCCGTGTGTCAGCGTATGATGCGCGGCTGCGAGATTTTCTCGCAGCGCCATCATTATGACACTCCGTTTGGATGTTTGGAAACAGAAAAGGACGTGGTGCTTTTCTGTTTACATTCAGAGTTTGACAGCTGTTGCGCGAATCACGCAGTTTGCACGGAAGTGCTTCCGTGCGGCATGCGTGGTTTTCACGCACCCATTGACTTCAATGTGTGTGTGATGCGCGAACAGCGCACAAAGATAGGACATGTCGTGAGTTTTTTTCAGCGGACTCACGCTGAGCAAAACTCACGGACTGTCTGCACTGCCCCATAGACTAACATAGGTCCGTACAACACGCGTGAAAAGCACACGCGTCGCACGCACGTATATCACGCTCGTGTAAACGAGGCCTAAGATTGTTTAAATCCGCTTGCAATTCACGAACATCTTCCATAGACTGAACTATATTACACAGCTTGGTGTCATCTGCAAAAATAGAAATAGTGCTATTAATCCCATCCTCTATATCATTAATAAATAAGTTGAATAATAGTGGTCCCAGCACTGAACCCTGGGGTACACCACTTATTACCGGGGACCATTCAGAGAAGGAATCATTGACCACAACTCTCTGGATACGTCCTTGAGCCAATTCTCAATCCAATTACAAACTATACTTTCTAAACCTATAGTCCTTAATTTACCCATTAGACGTCTATAAGGGACAGTATCAAATCCATTTGCAAAGTCCATAAACACTATATCCACAGCGGCCCCTCTGTCTAGGCTTCTCCTCACCTCTTCATAAAAACAAATTAGGTTGGTTTGACAACTTCTGTCCTTCGTAAAACCGTGCTGGCTGTCACTTATAATACTATTTTTTGTCACAAAATCCTGTCTATAGTCCCTCAATAATTATGGGGGCATTATGCTGTGTGGGGAAAGCTATGGTTTGCATTATACTGTGGGGGCATTATACTGTGTGGGGGGCCTATAGGGAGCATTATACTGTGTGTGGGCAGCTATGGGGGCATTACACTGTGGGGGCAGCTATGGGGGACATTATACTGTGTGGGGCAGCTTTGGGGGGTATTATATGGTGTGGCGGAAGCCATGGGGAGCATTATACTGTGGGGGCAGCTATGGGGAGCATTATACTGGGTGGGGCAGCTATGGGGAGCATTATACTGTGGAAGCAGTTATGGTGGGCATTATACTGTGGGGGGCAGCTATGGGGAGTATTATACTGGGTGGGCAGCTATGGGGAGCATTATACTGTGGAAGCAGCTATGGTGGGCATTATACCGTGGGGGCATCCATGGGGGCTGTTGGGCAAGGCGGCTGGGCATAGGTGCACACAGTGTTCTGGTGGTGTTGGGGAGGGGTAGGGGCCCAAGCTGAATTCTCGCACTAGGGCCCATTAGCCTTTAGCTATACCCCTTTATTCAGTAGGGTGTCTGGCGAGGTAGTTTAGCTGGAATGACAGTGGATGCTGTATCCTGCTCTGTGGGTCAGTGTTTGGTGTTCTTAGCGACAGAATATGGACTTCCCAAGATGGCACAGATGGCACTTCTAGTTCGGGCAGCGAGTTCCGCTTTTTGCATGCACGAGCGTGGTTTCTTAATCCAGCTGCCGCAGCAGTATAGCAGCTCATGGTGCCAGGCATTCATTCATTAAGAGAGGAAGGGTGAGCAGTCTTTTGCCCCTGGGGTTCCTTTTCTATGTTTATGTTCCTGGTAGCTTTCTTTTTGCTATTGTCTGCTCTGCCCTTTCTGCTAACTGGTTGCCTTCAATTCTTAAAGTGTAAGTAAACTTTCAACAAACTTCTGACATGTCATAGTGACATGTCAGAAGTCTTGATTGGTGGGGGTCCGCTAAAATGAAGCGGCAAAAGCGCTTGAGTGAGCCGATGTAAATGTGTACGGGCTCATAGACTTTCTCTGACCCCCACCGATCAAAACTTCTGACATGTCACTATGACATGTCAGAAGTTTGTTCAAAGTTTAGTTACCCTTTAAAGTTTTCCATCTACTTCCCTCCAGATCTCCAACTCACCAGAAGAAAGAGTCCTCAAAGAGGAAGAGTTAATCCAGACGTAGGATCTGCAGCGGCATATCTCTGATAAGTATCCTGAGGATGTGTGTATTCTATTTGTTTATCTAGGGAGAAATCTCCCTTAGCAACTGAGGCAAAAAGTTTTTTCTCTTGGTTCAAGGGCCAGGTGTCTGCCTCTATGGGACATTCATCTGTTTCTTGCTAAGAGTAGAGAACTATTTTTATCTAGGAAGAATAAGTCTGGCTATCCTACTATTGTGGATTCTTCGGACACCTCATTTAGTGATTCAGACTCAGAGGAGGACAATTTCTTGTTTAGATATAAGTATATGTCTAAGCTGTTCAGGGCGGTCAAGTCAGCTGTCGAGGTAGAGGATTATGAGCTGCCTAAAGGAAGGGAAGAGATTTCTTATTTTCCTAGAAGGCTGAATGGTGGCTGACAAAAAAACCTGATCTAGAAGCCAGATTTAAGACGGTGTATAAGCCAGACGAGAAGGATTCTGAGTCACGGGAGGCCCCTGCTAAAATTGATTTAGCTGCAGCCAAGCTTCTAAGAAATCTGTTTTTCCTTCTGTGGAATCTCCGCTTCTTAGAGATCCTATGAACAGAAAAGCTGGATCTTCTCCTCCACCTTGTGTAAGGTTTTTCTGACCACTGCTCCAATCGCTAGACACCTCAGAATTTGGCTGAAAAAATTAATTATAGAAGATCAGTTTTTGGAGATTAATCCTATCATAAAGTCTTCTGCTGATTCCCGTGTGGTTTTCCTATAGATGCGCTCTATCTTTCTTCTAATGAGATGGTACTCCGCAATTCAGCCAGGCATGCTATATGGCTCATACCCTGGAGGGGTGACATAGCCTCTAAAAATCACTTATTTTCTCTTCCTTTTCAGCTCGGCTATTTATTTGAGGAACAGCTCACTAAAATATTGAAGTCCCTCAATAGAGAGAAAGGCAATTTCTTTCCAGCGTTCGGGGTGAAGAAGAAATTCTGGCAATCTCACTCCTCCAGATCATCTCCTTTAAGGGGTATAAGACATTTGTCCTTTTGGCAAAAAAAACAAAAAACAGTATAGCACTATAACAGTAGCCTGATGTTGAGAAAAGTCGCAATAAACCAGCATCAAAATCTAAGTCTGAATTCTCATGAAGAAAGATACTTGATCCAGCGCTTTCAAAGGAAATCTTCCAGGTTATTAGAAATCCACTTTAAAATACAGTGAGCAAGAAGGGGTGAATGCAGCAAGCCCACACGTTTCAAACGAATCTCTCGTTCTTAATCATGGCATGTTTAATAACGATATGTATATTTTTCTTTGTATTAAAACGTTGGGCACAACGACGATCCGTGCGCAGTTAAAGGCTGGATGCTGGAAGCGGTGAGTTGGCGTATCCCTCCCTCTTTTGTCTGAATTCTGATGCCAGGGTTCTGCGGTCACAAGGCTGAGTCATTTCTTTCACATCTGGGAGAGCTCCACATAAAAAAACTTGGGTGCTAAACATCACCCATTTTGGATATCTGCTGGAGTTTGCCTGGCAAATCGATCCTTGGTCACTTGTTTTCCACAGGCATTTCTAACAATGCAGGCTTTAGGGACTGTTCCTACATTCTCAACTAACACTCCCCATCTCTTCCCCTCAACTTTACCGGTCTTAAGAATCATAAAACCATTCCATCCAGAGCAGTCAGGGGATGGGAGGAATTAGAGCTCAGGATGCTGGACACGTGAAACTTAATTTGCATACTGCGTTTGGGACAATAAAAGTACTTTTTTTTATACTAATGCAACAACTAAGCTACCTAACAGAGGGTAGGGTCTAGGGTAAAGAGCCACTGCTTTTTGGGGGGCTAAATGATGACAGACTCTCTTTAAGGGTCTGGTTGGAGGTCTGAATTCATTTAAGGGTCTAGTCGGAGGACTGAATTAATTTTGGCATCTGGTCTGGTGTCTACGTAAACGGAGACTCAATCCAGGCATGGCACAGCGGCGAAAGAGCCTGCAAGAGTCAGACGCAGCAGACAGAACTGTATCTTGGTGAGTGACTGTGCTCCATACAGACCAAAACTTCAGAGCAATGATTTGTTTTTACTGTCTCCCCTTTGCCCCCCCCCCCCCCCACAGAGTGTCTGCTATTCCACAGAGTTAGTTATGGTTCATCTCCCCCCTGGCCCCACTCTGTCCCCTGCCACTTTGTTTTTCTGCCCCCCACAGAGCTCTGCAATCTAGTCTCTCCCTATGTCTCCTGACAGTTCTTACCCACCTAAGGTCTCTGCCCTGCCACACCACAGAACTAATGCCAGTTTGCGTCTCACCCATGCCCCCACCATTTCTTGGTAACGAGGGGGGCCCAGACGCCTTGACTGTATGGGATCCAGATAGTATGGATGGCAGTGGGGTTGGGCGGAAGAGTCTCTTAACAATAAATCTCAGAGAGATGAAAGCGTTTGAAAAGGCCCTGCTACATTTCCACCAAAACTTTAACGGAAGGGCAATCAGGACAAAGTCCGACAATGTTAGAACGGCCTCCTATAAAAAATTGACAGGGATATACACGATCCAAAGTCTTTCTTATAGAAGTGGCATTGATCATGATTCAGGCAGAGACCCACACACTCCAACTCTCAGCTGTCCATATCAAGTGTACCCACAATACCCTAACAGACAAATCAAATTGCGATCTTCCCATGCCGGGAAAATGGACTTCAGGTCCGTATATCTTTAAAGGGTAACTAAACATTCAGAAAACTTCTGACAGGTCAGTGACATGTCAGAAGTTTTGATCGGTGGGGGTCCGAGCACTGAGACCCCACCAATCGCTAAAACTATGCGGCAGAATCTCTTGGGTGAACACTGTGCCGCTTTATCAGCTTTTCTCTGAAAGTTTGGTGTACGGGCCCATAGACTTTCTATTGAGTCTGTACACCGTCATCTCGGCTCAGCGGCTCAGCGGCTCAGCACTCACCCGAACACAAAGCTGACCAAGTTTTTCTCCCTGTTTATGGATGACAAACCTTTGAGTCTGGCTGCCCTCTCAATACGTTGGGAGTTTCACCTTGCTTTTGTTTTTCTGTCAGTCCCGATGATCCCAAAGGTCTTGCAGAAGATCAAACAGGAACAGTTTTCAGTGATTGCCAATGGCCCTAATGGTTGAAGCAAACTTCTGGAAGCTGCCCCAGATTACGCACCTGGTGGCATAGGAAGGCAGATGTTGTTCTCATCTCGACCATCTCTATCTGAAGGCATTGATGTTGATAGTTCCTTTTTAATTTAATTAATTCATAACATATGTCCTATCTTCCAGAAGGGTAAAATCCCTTTGGTGCCTCTGCCTGGACTAAAGGAAAGAGATGGCGAGTAGAGATTACACTTTTTGGCTAAACTAACAATATGGACAAACGGTTTTATTTCCTACACATTGTATGTCTAGATGATCTGTATATAATATACAAATGAGAGATCTATTTTAAACTCATTTGCCTTAAACTTTCTTCCCACTTCATTGACTAGTACTTTCCAAAGTGGATTTAGATGAACCCTAGAGATTCACTAGGGGATGGGGATTAGATAAAAATGGATAATGGTGGAAGAGAGCGCTGTGCAGGAAGATCCATTGCTGCAGTCGGCCAAGTCTTCACAATATAAACTACTACTAAGACACATACCTTATGAGCTTCTGTGCTATAGAGGCAATGCCATACATAATAATGAGGTAGACCATGTGGCTGCTTTGGGACCCTTGGAGATATGGGTCCCAGCCCAAGTTGGTCCTATCCAAAAACTTGTGCAGATTTCTTCCTTTAGAGGAACTCTACTGCTAGCAAGCAAGGAAGTTTGGAATTGGCCCAAGAGTCATGGAAATAGTGTTGAGGGGACTTGAGGCTGGCACTTTAACAATCCAGAGAGAGCTACATATGGAACTATAGTTTCAAACTATATATAAAAGAAAGATCACTGGGTCTGGAAAGTTGCAGTTTTGGGAACCCAGTCTGTATAACTTTTCTGTGCACGAAATCCTTGTTAGCTCCAAGGCAAAATTTTGCAGAAACAATAAGTCAATTTAGCAATGAAAAAAGCTTTGTTAATTCGATATTCATTAAAAACATGCTGCAAACATACATGGTGGGAACCGTTAAGGCCCTCGGGATGCCTAGTATCCAAAAGTAGGATCCAAAATGCCTCTCTGTTGAGAACAATTTTTTTTCCCCATTTTTGAACTTTTTCCTTAAATAATAAGATATCCCTGTGTCACGCGAAAAAAAAAAAAGAATTAGAGTTCCTTAAAATGCAGCATTCTAAAAGGTGAAATCAAAAATCAAAACACCACAGTAATGAAAGGGTTGATGGTATTTATATAGCGCCAACATATTTCACGTGACTTCCTTCCTCAATTCCAATTAGCAGAAGTATATTATCGTGTGAAACCTCTCTGTTCTGGTCAGGACATACTCCTCTTACACTCCTTAGCTGTAATTGCATTCAACATGTTTTTGTTTTTTTAGCAGATGCCACGGAGGGGTTCTATGTATTTATACAATAGGATCTTTAGAGTGGGTTCACAAAGCGTGGACACAGACCCTCAATTGAACCCTTTGAAAATCCACTCTGCTCGCTATGATGGTGCTATTTATGGCGGCACCCTGACTGTCATATGGGCATGCTATGTGTGTACCATGTAGCCCCAATATTTGTACAGTTTGGCAGCATTGTCTTTGTACACTGTATGGTGATATTACTTATTCACTTTATAATGAGGACACTTGACGGTCTACCAAGCGCGCCCCGCATATGCGTGACAATACCTGACAAAATTCTGGTAAATAACGGAGGGGACTCACAGAACAGTAAACCATATATTAGGGAACTGGTGGAAGATAAATTCCCCAATATACAGATGGATTAATTCAAAAGTTAACAAATCGCTGTCAAATGGGCGTATAGTGTGTAAACCGGTGTCCTAACGTAAAGCGGCAACCTAGACGACGCGTTCCTTTCAATAAACTTGATACGTTTCGGATTTCAGTTGGTAGACAAAATCAAATATTTCATTATTACACATGGAGGAATCATTGGCACCTAATGTGATAGCTGAGAGTTTACTTCTTATCTCCGGTGTGTTTTTGAGCAGTTAGGCATTAATATTTTTCTACTTCATGGTGTTGTTACACGTCCTAGCAGCCAAGAGTCTTGAAAGTCAACTTCAGTTGTAAAATCTTTTTTCATTTCCAGCTTACATCCAACATTTCACAGTCCCATAAACCCTTTGAAAGCATAAGCTCAGTAACGGCACAACAGAAGGAAATTTACATTTAACTGTTAAATTAATATCATTATGGTACCAGCGTATCATCAACCAGAATAAAATATATCTTCTGTTTCACCATGACAGACCCTTTCTCAGATTGAAGCCAGCCCAGAAATCAGCTGATCACCCCAGATCTGTCTTCAGACGCTATTGAGGGCCATTCAGCAAGTTAATGTGTACTACACAGACCGGCTGAGTGCGTCAAAGTGAGAGCTGCTTTATGTAAATGACGTCCATCTATCCGAATAAGCATCTGAAGCAGAGTAAATATCTTATCCTCCGAGGGTGGTCGTATCACTAGGTTTCAGACATGTTTGTTTTATCGAAAAGAATGTTGGGGGATTGTAGATAAAATAATCACTATTCTTATAAACAATATCAGGCTCTATAGTTCCAGAAAACATATGGTGAAAAAGGATTCTCTGGTGCTATGAAGCAGAGCTGGTGGTTTACAGCTTACTAGAAGTTATACAATAAGAGGTAAGAGAAATTAGGAAGCTTAGGCAAAAAAGCAAATGAACAATAAAAAAAATAAAAATAAAAAATGGATAGGCAATTCTACCTTTTACCTTTAAATTGTAAATTCCATGAAAAAGTGGCTTTTGTGCAATTCCCTAATATGTTCTATAATATGTCTAGAAGCTTTATCTTCACTTTGAATCTATAGGTCACAGACACTGGTATATTACCTCACCTCAATGTTCTTGAAGACGGTGGTAGAGAAGCTTGGACAGGCAAGATCTGTTCAGTAAACCATTGAATATTTCATCTAGCGCTTGCTCTACGTCAGTGATTGCCAACATCATTCCTTCTTACAAAGCAAATCATGAAAATTGTAAGGCTGGGTTCACACGACCTATTTTCAGGCGTAAACTAGGCGTATTATGCCTCGTTTTACGCCTGAAAATAGGGCTACAATACGTCGGCAAACATCTGCCCATTCATTTGAATGGGTTTGCCGACGTATTGTGCAGACGACCTGTAATTTACGCGTCGTCGTTTGACAGCTGTCAAACGACGACGCGTAAATTGACTGCCTCGGCAAAGAAGTGCAGGACACTTCTTTGCAACGTAATTTGAGCCGTTCTTCATTGAACTCAATGAAGAGCAGCTCAAGATATACGAGCGTCACAGACGCCTTGTATATTACGAGGAGAGGCATTTACGGCTGAAACGACGCAGCTGTTTTCTTCTGAATTACGCCTGAAAAAACGGCTCCATTACACCTACAAACATCTGCCCATTGCTTTCAATGGGTTTTACGATGTTCTGTTCCCAAGAGGTGTAATTTTACGCTTCGCTGTCACAAGACGGCGCTTAAAAAGACGCCCGCAAGAAAAACTTCTTGGGACGTTTTTGGAGCAGTTTTTCATTGACTCCATTGAAAAACAGCTCCTATAACATCCGTAAAATACGCTGCAAAAAACGCGAGTAGTTACAAAAACGTCTGAAAATCAGGAGCAGGAGCAGATTTTGTTGCAGAAATTTCTGCAAATGAAAGCCAGTTCCAGCCATAATTAACGTGTACCCTTGTAAACATTTTTTCTCTTTGTTTCAATGCATCTAAAGTACAAATCTTCCTGTTTTGTGTATACAGCTCCTATGCAGACCTGTGTGCACCAGCTTTATGCAGCTGCTGCTCCTCCATGGACAAACCCTATGTACACCGTGTTCCAAATTATTATGCACATTGGATTTAAGTATCATAAACATTTAATTATTAGTTTTTCAATTAAACTCATGGATGGTATTGTGTCTTAGGGCTCTTTGGATCATTGTAATCAATCTCAGACACCTGTGATAATTTGCCAGGTGTGCCCAATCAAAGGAAAACTACTTAAGAAGGACATTCCACATTATTAAGCAGGCCACAGGTTTTAAGCAATATGGGAAAGAAAAAGGATCTGTCTGCTGCCGAAAAGCGTGAAATAGTGCAATACCTTGGACAAGGTATGAAAATATTGGATATTTCATGAAAACTTAAGCGTGATCATCGTACTGTGAAAAGATTTGTGGCTGATTCAGAGCACAGACGGGTTCGTTCAGATGAAGGCATAATGAGGAAGGTTTCTGCCTGACAAATTAATAGGATTAGGAGAGCAGCTGCTAAAATGCCATTGCAAAGCAGCAAACAGGTATTTGAAGTCGCTGGTGCCTCTGGAGTCCCGTGAACCTCAAGGTGTAGGATTCTCCAGAGGTTTGCAAGTGTGCATAAAGCTATTATTCGGCCACCCCTAAACAATGCTCACAAGCAGAAACGGTTGCAGTGGGCTCAGAAATACATGAAGACTAATTTTCAAACCGTGTTGTTTACTGATGAGTGCCGTGCAACCCTGGATGGTCCAGATGGATGGAGTAATGGATGGTTGGTGAATGGCCACCATGTCCCAACAAGGCTGCGACGTCAGAAAGGAGGTGGCGGAGTCATGTTTTGGGCTGGAATCATGGGTAGAGAGCTGGTAGGCCCTTTTAGGGTCCCTGACTGTGTGAAAATGACCTCTGCAAAGTACGTAGAGTTTATGACTGACCACTTTCTTCCGTGGTATAAAAAGAAGAACCGTGCCTTCCGTAGCGAAATTATCTTCATGCATGACAATGCACCATCTCATGCTGCAAAGAATACCTCTGTGTCATTGGCTGCTATGGGCATAAAAGGAGAGAAACTCATGGTGTGGCCCCCATGTTCCCCTGACCTCAACCCTATTGAGAACCTTTGGAGCATCCTCAAGCAAAATATCTATGAGGGTGGGAGGCAGTTCACATCAAAACAGAAGCTCGGGGAGGCGATTCTGACATCCTGCAAAGATATTCAAGAAGAAACTGTCCAAATACTCACAAATTCAATGGATGCAAGAATTGTGATGGTGATATCAAAGAAGGGGTCCTATGTTAACATGTAACTTGGCCTGTTAAGTTTTTTTTGATTGAAAGAGCTTTTGATTTCTGGAAATATGACCTCCTGATGCTGCAAATTCAACAAATTACCATTTTAGTTCTCTTTACAACCTTTAAAATGTTTTGATCTCTGTTGTGCATAATAATTTGAAACAGTGCATTTTGAGTTTTTTACTTCTAAAAAAAAATCTGTTATCATTAGGAGATTTGTTCAATAAAATTTGCATTATACTCCAACGGTTGATGGCTTGAAGATTATACTGACTGTCATTTGCATCTACTATTTAGGAAAATCAGCGAAAAATAACATTTGCATAATAATTTGGAACGCAGTGTATAGTCTGATCCTGTAGTCACATACTACTTCCCTTCTTCTAGCGAACTACTCTTTAGCATTGTATGACAGATCAGTATTATTCACATAGTCTATGTTTTGTGTTACAGATGTGTCCTCCCTTATCTCTAAACCCCAGATGTGTAGCGTGAGATATTAAACAAACACATAAAAACAACTTATACCTCTGAAAGATACCATCTGTCAGTCATCTGTCGCCTATGGACTATGATGTTAAAAGAAAAGTATACATTTAACACATACATTTTTATACTGGATGCTTCTGACGGATGCCATCCGTTGGTTATCTGTCGCCCCTAGACTCCCATGTTACAAAAAAAAAAAAAAAAAGGATACATTCAACACATATGTTTTTCTACTGGATGCCATCAGTTGGCCATCTGTTGTCCATAGACTCCCATGTTAAAAAAACAAACAAAGGAAAACAACTTATACAGTAACATATATACAGGGCCGAAATGCCCCATGAAAAAATTTGAATGCCCCTTTAGTGCCCCCATACAGTATAATAATAATATTTAATAATATTTAATAATATAATATATTACAACCCCTTCAAGGACACAGTATTTTGTCCTCTAATTGTGTCCACAGTAATATGCCATCTGTAGTACCCCTACACAGTATAATGTCCGCATAGTGGCCCCCACACAGTATAGTGCCCCCCTGTAGATTTTGCCATACAGCCTCCCTGTAGACAGTGCCATAATCCCCCACCTCCTTTTTGTAGATCGTGCCATACAGCCCCCCACACCTCCCCTTGTATACAGTGCCATACAGTCCCCCACCTGTCCCTTGTAGATCGTGCCATACAGTCCCCGCACCTCCCCCTTGTAGACAGTGCCCCCAAACAAAAACAAAAATTGTACTCACCTAGGCCCCGTTCCCACGACGAACTGAGCTGCTCCATGACGGGACCCTGTAGCCTAGTACAGAGTTTCCCAACCTTTTCGGACTCGAGGCAGCACTGGAAACACAAAATTTCCTCAGGGCCCCCCTACCAAATATTGTTTTGAGAAAGACAGAAAACGGTTAAGAACAAGCACTCCACTCGTAGGGGATGTTCGCACACGTTTTTTGTAAGCCAAAAAAAATCTGACTCAAAATTCCTTCAGGAACTGACAGTGTTGTGTGACCTTTTTTTGTGTTTTTTCTTAAGCTGTTGAAGCGAATGACGCAGGAAAAAAAGCTCCAAACGAGTGTCGCAGGTATTTTCTGCCTCCTATTAATTTCAATTGGAGGTCAGAGGTGGAAACCACTTGAAGACCATCAGCCCCCCACTCACAGTAAAATGACCATCAGCCCCCCACTCACTGATTCCCCCTGTAGGTAGCGCCACACAGCCCCTTGTGGGTAGCACCCCACAGCACTTTGTGGGTAGCGCCAGACAGTCCCCTTGTGGGTAGCGCCGCACAGCCCCCTTGTGTGTAGCACCGCACAGCCCCCTGTAGGGAGCGCCGCAAAGACCCCGGTAGGAAGTGTCGCAAAGACCCCTGGTAGGGAGTGCCCCACAGCCCACTGGTAGGGAGTGCCCCACAGCCCCCTGGTTGGTAGTGCCACACAGCCCACAGCCCCCTGGTTGGTAGTGCCACACAGCCCACAGCCCCGTGGTTGGTACTGCCACACAGCCCACAGCCCCCTGGTTGGTAGAGCCACACAGCCCACAGCCTCCTGGTAGGTAGTGCCACACAGCCCCCTGGTTGGTAGTGCTACACAGCCCCCGATTGGTAGTACCACACAGCCCACAGACCCCTGGTTGGTATTTCCACACAGCCCACAGCCCCCTGGTTGGTAGTGCCACACAGCCCCCTGGTAGGTAGTGCCACACAGCCCACTGCCCCCTTGTAGGTAGTGCAAGGACTATGAAATGACCCAGATAGCTGGCGGGCAATAGACATTCAAAAAAGGACAACTGTGCAGGAGCACACAAAATACCCAGCTTTCCCAGCTATCACATAAATGTGTGGAAATAAACTAAAATATAACTTTTACTTAGTCTGAGTAAAGGATTAATCCTTTTAGCTAGATTAAATAAAAGTTATATCTTAGTTTATTTCCATACCTTTTTTTTATACCCGGGAAAGCTGGGTATTTTGTGTGCTCCTGCACAGTTGTCCTTTTTTGTTGGTAGTGCCACACAGCCCCCCTGTAGATAGCAACCCCCCTTCCAGTATAGATAGCGCCACTGTAGCGCTCTGAAGGAGCGGAATCCCCATGTGGCCAGGGATTCCGCTCCTGGAGCGCTGCTTGATGCCTGTGTCCATATATGGACAGTGACATCAGGGAAAACTCTTGAAGTGGAATCCCCGGTCACAGCGTTGCAGACGCTATGACCGTCGATTCCACTCCAGGAGAAGCTCCTGTCGTCTGTGTCCATAACGTCATTGGCTTCTCCAGAAGCGGAATCCCCGGCCACATGGGGATTCCGCTCCTTCCGGGAGCTACAGTGGCGCTAGTAGATAGCAGAGCAGGGAGATACCTCCCTGCTCTGCTATAGTGCCGTCGCTACCGCTATAGCAGCCGCAGCAGCTGCTAGCGGCGCCACCGCCCTCATGCCCGGTGTCACCGCTAGCAGCCGCTATGGCTGCTACAGCGGTAGCGACGGCCACTAAGGGAAGAAGCGCCTGAGTGGAAAGGCGACTGCAGTTAGTGTGTGTATCCCCGCTGGTAGTTGCAACGGCGCGGGGATACACACACTCGCTGGCGCCCCTCTTGCAGTGTGGCGGCTGGCGTCCTGTGCGGCCACACTGGTCGAACATATCTAAGGCCGGCCATGCATATATAGGTTTATTTACTGGATGGTGCTAAAGTATTGAATTAGTATCATGACAAATTTTAGAACTTAAACGCAATTCAAGAAAAGTTTAGGGTAGACACATCTGTATATATCTCAGAGGAGATTTATGAACTACATTTTCTGTATAGTTATGTAAGTGCGAGAGAGGGAGATGGAGGAGACACTGGCTAGAACATTGAGAGAAGGAAGAGAGCATGCTTCACAGGGAATGCCCACTAAGCTCAGTGCTTGCAGCTCCACATGCAAACCTGTCTGAGAAAGGAGGCATTGAAAATAAAAGTATCACAGCAATCAGTCACCGACATAGAGAACGTTGGCTCTCTCAAAGTACACAGATAGATCTAAAAATGAATGACAATTTTACTGCAAGTTAAATTTTAGTCTTTATTTCAACCTCCAAATTTGCAAAAAGTATTTAATAAATAAAATGTGTTCAATAGGGGTTTTTATGTTTGGATGACATCCGATGTAAGTCCTCATGCACACGGCCATGCCCATAATCACGGCCCGGGATTGCGGGCACAGCCGGCGAGCCACATTTTTGGGCCATACTCCCATACAAAGTAAGGGAGCATGGCCGATAAAATACGAAAAGTAGGAAATGCTCCATAATTGCCGGCATCGTCCTACGGCATGGACACCCATCCATAGAGATATGGGAAGGTGTCCGCGCCAAATATTATGGTCCGTAATAGCGGACCGTATTACAGTCCGCAATTACGGAGATTTTTTATGGTCGTGTGCATGGGGCCTGAGTGTATATTCTCTTTTTTGGTACAGTTTTATGTGAAATGGAAATCTAAACTTGGAGGATTTTCATCCAAAACATAAAATTGGCCATATACTAGTAAATCAGAAGTTAGTGATAGCCAACATTGTAATTTTTGAAACAGCGATATTTGCAGCATCCCAGAAGATACCCTTCTGGTTCCCTGTTATTTGTATGTCATGCATTGTATGTGTTTTACATGTCTTTATTATTTTTCACACAGTGTGCTGTTCACCAGCTGAAGAGAAGGATGAAGGTATCAGTGGGGAGCCACTAGAGGGTGCATTGTACATCTAGCACTGTTTGAAAAGGGGGTGGAGCCGGGCTACAGCCCTAGAGCCTCACTCTGACTCTGTCTCACAGTCTACACAGAGGAGTCGGGTCGTGTCTGTGAGGAGACAGACATGTCTGCTAGCTGCTCTGACACAGCAGATTAATACAATCCTTTCAACTGGCAACAGGTCTCAGCACCTGCAGCCCAATGCAAGAGGAGGAACAGTAAGGAGATTGTAACCAGCATATCATCTCTATCATCACCACAGCAAGTATTATTTAGCTGAAAAGCTGTCTGTCTGTTTCTGAGGAGAAGTCTATATAATATTGGGCCTCAGAACTCCTGCTGGCGCTGTTACCGGTTCTGCCGCACGCCACAATTAATATAAGAAGTGTCTATCAAGTCACTCAACTACAACCCTCATCACTGAGAAAAGTGAGTTCATTTATTACACACGCTGCTGGAAAAGTGAATGATTTCTAGATATAGCTGGACAATTGAAACCCTCATTGGTCACCCACTGGTCCCTTCTTCCCCTCAACTGCTGAAGTGGACAGAAGATAACGTGCCTCCATTTTGGAAGACTGTATAAAGTTCTTCAGTAAACGTGAGTTATTCAAATCCCCTGTGTCGTCTGGTCCCTGCACTGCATAACATCAAGGGCACCCCACATACCACCTTGCCAGGCGCACACATACTACTACCACCATCACGGGAGTTGCTACGGGGGAAAAGACTATCACCAACATCATCCATAGTGCAGCCCCCCTGTCACTGTGCCAGCCCGAGAAGGAGCGAGGGAGGAGAGGTAGAGATTCCTACAGATACCTCAGGCCATACACCGTGCACTTCACTACTGCTCCCATCCTCCTGGGAAGCTCTTCCTCGTGGTTGCTGCATATAAACTTTGGCGTCACGAACAGGATACGTTTAAATCTCATGTGGGCCCCAAACCAGAGAGACTTTGTCCCAAAGCCCTGGTCCCCACCGTACAAAGCTGCAACCGCAGCTGCAAGAGACTATTTCAGCCCCAAAAGGGGTTAAAATCACTGTTTCCCGGCAGTTCCAGCCCAAAAGGGGTTAATCCGCCATTTTACCTCACAAACTGCTGCGTCACAGTTCCATTTACCCGCTCCAGACAGGTTAACCTGCGGCGCCAGTCTAGCGCCACCATCTGGATGATTATAGGAACTCACAATATCCAGCACAGGCAAGAGGGAACGGCCGAAAACTGCTAGGCGCCGCCATCTTGGATGAGTGAAGCCTCTGCACGGCACCTCCACCGCGGATCCCCTGCAACCAGCAACTCTCCCAAAAACATCACAGGAGAGCAACGGAACAGCCCGGTAACAAAGTACAGCCCAGAGGGAAGTAACAGCATACCATCGGTGAGTCCCGATTCAATTGGCCATCAAGTTAACCCCTGCTGTACCACCACCGGTGCCCAATAAAAAGCCCAGGAGCACCTTTAACAAGACCCCCAACTCAGTTAAAAGTCCGGGAGCGCCAATAATAGACATTGGAAAAATTTAAAGGGACAGTAACAATGTCGGACTCAAGTGACACGGAAGAGCCCGGTCTCAGCACGGTCACTACACCGGCCATGACAGAAAGAACAACACCTGCTGCAGCACCCTGCATCATGCCGCTGTCCATGCCCTACTATGCAGGGGCCCCATGGCTGCCCCACTACAAAGGTGAACCACACACCTTAAAAGACTTTAGAAAAAAGATGCTTGCCATGTTCCGCCTCTACCCCATTCCAGAAGAACAGAAGGTAGAGATCTTAATGGGACAACTACAAGATGTGGCCCTAAAAGAAGTGGAGTCCTGGCCACGTATCCAAAAGAAGGCTGTGGATCAGATCCTGGTCCAGCTACGTACCACCTTTGAGCCCAAATCCATCTCTGAGCTCAGGATGAGGTTCATGGACAGAGTTCAGCAACCAGGTGAGACACTCCGAAATTTTGCTCTTTCCTTACAGGAGACCATGAGGGCCATGATACAAGCCGACCCCCATGAGGCTGAAAAAGCAGACAGAATCCTGAGGGAGCAGTTCATTGAAGGAGTCGCCTCAGATTCCATGAGTCATCAACTACAAATGATGTCCGTCCAGAACCCTGACAGCACCTTCCATGAGTTTAAAGAACTGGCCATAGAGGTACTAGAAAGAAGGCCCAGAAGAAGAACAGTCAGGGCTACCACCCCTCTTAAAGAGGCAGAAGAGGAACCTGCCCCAGTAGCACCACATCCAACACCTTGCAAGCCCATCACCTACCAGGCTACACAGGCTCAAATCACAGCTGGAGGAGATCAGTACCAAGATCAACTGAAACTCATTGCCAAAAGCCTGGAGCAAGTCTGCCAACGACTGGAGAATCTAGAAGCCAGCTCTCCAGTAAAATGTGAGCTGCCAACATCTAGAGACAGTTATCCAAATAGTCCTAGCAAGGGCTACCGCAATAGTCCCAACAAAACGTCGACAGATCGCTTTGATGAACATGGGAGACCTGCCTGCAGACACTGCCATAAGATAGGTCACCAAGAACGTCAATGCTGGGCGTTAAACGGACGTCTCCCGAGGCAGAGGACCATTCCTCGGGAGGAGAAATAATAGGTCCCAAAGATCCAAAATGGCTGCCACGGTTTGTCGGACCTCGTCCAGAAGTTACCATCCGCATCAATGGAGTACCATTTGCTGCCCTCCTGGATACGGGATCCCAAGTGACAACCATCCAGCAGGCCGCCTTTGAACAACACTGGAGTAGCGAGATCCTGATGCAACCTCCAGAAGCCTGGTTAGACGTCATCACTACCAACGGCCAGTCCCTACCTCTGCACGGGTACTGGGAGCCTACTGTCCAAGTGGGAGGAGTGCACTTACCTCAGCAAGGAGTCCTTGTGATCAAAGTTAAAGATCAAGGACAACCCACAGTAATTCTGGGAATGAACATCCTAAAGCACTGCTATGGAGAAATGCTAGAGGCCCTACGCCAATCCGTCCCCACGGCTTCCCAGGCTGCCCAGAAGGTAATACACAAGACCATCCGTGTACTGGCTGCCCAACAGCGATTCACCAACGCCAGAGGAGAGATCTGCAGAGCTCGCATCAAGGACCACCATCCAGTAACCCTAAAACCTGGCTCAGAAACACTGCTATGGTGTCGGGCCCGTTCAGGCCTACAAGGACTTGACTACCAAGCCCTAGTGGAACCAATACCACTAGATGAACATCCAATGGTTATGGCTGCCCGAAGTTTAGTGACTGTGGTCGAAGGGAAAGTACCCATCCGTCTTCTCAACTTAGGAGACCATTCAGTAACCCTGAGGAAGTACTACCCTGTAGCACAGCTGTCCCAACTCAGTGTGCAAGACCTGGTGGACATTCCAACTGTCACCGCTAAACAGGCTGCACAGCAACTAAAGACGCCAGAAGAAGCACCAGTAACACCCTGGTGGGGAGAAATCCATGTGGGAACTGCAACAACACCTGCCTACCAGATCCAAGGAGTACTTGAAGTGGCTCGGGATAGCCATGAAGCCTTCAGTAAGCATCCTCTGGACAATGGGAGAGCAAAAGACATTGAGCACACTATTCCCACTGGTACTCATCCTCCCATTAAGGAAAGACACAGGCCTATACCACCTGCCCTATACCAAGACGTGAAACAAATGGTCCACGACATGAAAGAGGCCAAAGTCATCCAAGAAAGTCACAGCCCCTGGGCTGCACCACTAGTTCTTGTCAGGAAGAAAGATGGCAACCTCGCTTCTGTGTGGATTACAGAAAAATTAATAACATTACCCACAAGGATGCCTATCCTCTTCCAAGGATTGAAGAATCTCTGACAGCCCTGGGATCAGCTGCCTACTTCTCTACACTGGATCTCACAAGTGGTTACTGGCAAGTACCAATGTCTCCAGCTGATAGGGAGAAGACAGCCTTCACCACCTCAATGGGCTTATTCGAGTTCAATTGCATGCCCTTCGGACTGTGCAATGCTCCTGGAACATTCCAAAGGCTGATGGAAAGATGCCTAGGTCACAGGAACTTTGAGACTGTGCTCCTATACCTGGATGACGTCATAGTCTACTCCAAGTCCTATGAAGATCATCTCAAGCATCTAGCTGAAGTGTTCCAGGTCCTAACCAAAAATGGCTTAAAAATCAAACCCTCCAAGTGTCACCTCCTCCAACCTCAAGTCCAGTACTTGGGACATATAGTGAGCGCAGAAGGCATAAAGCCAGATCCTGAGAAGATAGCTGCTGTCCACAGTTGGCCTACACCTACCACTGTGAAGGAAGTAAGAAGCTTTCTCGGATTTGCCGGGTACTACCGGAGATTCATTCCTCATTTTGCCCGCATCGCTGAACCGCTACAAGAACTCTTGAGGGGGCACCCTAAAGAACACTTGAAGAGGAGAATTCCCATTAACTGGAAAGAAGAACAAGAAATTGCCTTCCAGTTACTAAAAAGATTATTGACTGAACCACCCATTCTGGGCTACCCAGATTACAGCCTGCCCTTCCATCTTTACACAGATGCAAGCAACCAAGGACTTGGTGCAGTGCTGGCCCAACAACAAGGAGACAAAGAAAGAGTGATCGCCTATGCAAGTAGAGCACTCAAAGGAGCTGAAAGAAACTATCAGAACTATAGTTCCTTCAAGCTGGAGTTCCTTGCATTGGTCTGGGCCGTCACAGAGAAGTTTAAGGACTACCTTGCCGCTTCTTCCTTCACTGTCTTCACAGATAACAACCCGCTAGCACACCTGAACACCGCAAGGCTGGGAGCCTTAGAACAGAGATGGGCTTCACGATTAGCAAATTACAACTTCGTGGTCAAATACAGAACAGGCAAGTCCAACATCAATGCGGATGCCTTGTCCCGCCTGCCTACAGGAGAAGACCCGGAGAATCCTGATGATGACAACTACAAAGAGGAAGTAGAGATGCCTGCATTCTACAACCGCTTTGCAGATCCTGATGCTATCAACAACAAAACCCAGGTACATTGTTCTTCCCAACAGGCCAAGAAGCAGTCACCAGAACAAGAACAATGGGCCCTGTTGCAAGCTGAGAGCAGAGTGATTGGAGATATCCTAGACTACCTGGATACCAAAAAAATACCCATTAGAATCCGCCGAGGCAACACAGACCCAGAACTACTTCGCCTTTGGAGACAAAGGAAACGTCTCTTTGAAGAGAATGGTCTGCTGCTGAGGAGAGTGCTGGATCCCATCACCAGTAATCGGCTGCACCAAATTGTCATCCCAAGGAGAGATGCCAAAGTTGTCCTTGAGGCATACCACAACAAGTCTGGACACTTTGGAGTTCAAAAGACAGAAGCTACAATTCGCAGAAGATTCTATTGGATCGGAATTAGAGGTGATGTCGAGAAATGGTGTCAAGAATGTACTGCTTGTGCCTTAGCAAGAGGAGAGAAGCCAAACCAAAAGGCCCCTCTGCATCCTATCGTGAGTCATCGACCGCTGGAGATCGTGGCCATCGACCATGTGAAAATGGAGCCAAGTAGAACAGGATACACCTATGCCATGACCATCATCGACCATTACACCAAATTCACAGTCGCAGTACCAGTAAAGGACTTGACAGCAAAGACCACCGCTGCAGTCTTCCTAAAAACTTTCCTTCTACCCTATGGCTGTCCTGAGAAGATCTTGACAGATAGAGGTTCTGCATTTGAATCCCAACTATTTCAGGAACTTTGTCAGCTGTACAACTGTAAGAAACTAAGAACAACCGCTTACCATCCCCAAGGAAATGGGTTGTGTGAGAAGATGAACCAGATTCTGATTGAGATGCTCAGAACTTTACCGCCTCATCAGAGAGCTGTCTGGCCAAATCATTTGCCTGAGTTGGTGTACATCTACAACAACACTATGCAAGCCTCCACAGGTTACACCCCATACTTCCTATTGTTCGGAAGACAAGGAAAGCTGCCTTCAGACATTTCATTGAATGTGTCCGTTCCAGATGACTTGAACCCTCTACCAACCACAGAGTGGGTGAGTGAACACCAAAGGCGCATGGCTGATGCAAATGAAATTGTTGAAGCTAGGATGGAAGAAGCGAGAAAGAAGCAACAACATGATTATGACCAACATGCTAATGCTAAACCCTTTCAAGTTGGAGACCTTGTCTGGTTGAAAAACTTTCAAAGAACCAGCAAATTGGACACTAAGTGGGAAAGAATCCCTTATACCATCAAGGCTGTCCCATACCAAGGAACAGATATCTATGAGATCCAAAGAGATGGTAAACAACCGCAAATTGTCCACCGTAACAGGCTTAAACTGTGCCTACAAGATCAACAGTTGCCTACCATTGAACAGGAAATATCAATTGAAGAACCAGTTGCAATTGATCTACCAGAAGTAACTGAAGCTATTGAAGCAACAACTACTGAGTCCTCAACTCAAGAGCAACACTTGGACATAAAGAACCCACTGAGTTGGTGGTTTACCCCAATTTTGTCATTCCTTGCACCTGATCCTACACCTACAGTGTCTACAACTCACACAGAGGACAGATCACATCATGTACCTGCTGTTGTTGTACCTGAACCTGTCAGGAGATCAGAGAGAACCACTAAAGGAGTGAAACCAGTTCGCTATAGGGATTGAATATAATTGCAAGTAGGGAACAAGAAAGACTCTTATGTTCTAGAGCCCCTTCTTCATTTCTTCATTTATTCCTATCCAAGTTAGGCCGAAGCCTACCAACCCTTGTTACGTTCAAGAGGGAATATCCCCATAGACTCTGACGTACCAGAGCCCCTCATATCCTAAGTGCCATAAACTGTTGGACACTGCCGCTCATCTTGACTTGAGACTTCTGCCCCTCATCTTCCAACTGTTACAGAAGAAATCTTCGCCCCTATTCCCCCTTCGAGAGTCAAGAATACAGGAATACAATGTTATTAAGATGTTTGCATTTCATGTTAACCCTTTTTACATCTTTTAGGCTGTTCATATCCAAGAAAACGACGAGGACGTCTTGTCTTAAGTCCGGGAGTATGCAGCATCCCAGAAGATACCCTTCTGGTTCCCTGTTATTTGTATGTCATGCATTGTATGTGTTTTACATGTCTTTATTATTTTTCACACAGTGTGCTGTTCACCAGCTGAAGAGAAGGATGAAGGTATCAGTGGGGAGCCACTAGAGGGTGCATTGTACATCTAGCATTGTTTGAAAAGGGGGTGGAGCCGGGCTACAGCCCTAGAGCCTCACTCTGACTCTGTCTCACAGTCTACACAGAGGAGTCGGGTCGTGTCTGTGAGGAGACAGACATGTCTGCTAGCTGCTCTGACACAGCAGATTAATACAATCCTTTCAACTGGCAACAGGTCTCAGCACCTGCAGCCCAATGCAAGAGGAGGAACAGTAAGGAGATTGTAACCAGCATATCATCTCTATCATCACCACAGCAAGTATTATTTAGCTGAAAAGCTGTCTGTCTGTTTCTGAGGAGAAGTCTATATAATATTGGGCCTCAGAACTCCTGCTGGCGCTGTTACCGGTTCTGCCGCACGCCACAATTAATATAAGAAGTGTCTATCAAGTCACTCAACTACAACCCTCATCACTGAGAAAAGTGAGTTCATTTATTACACACGCTGCTGGAAAAGTGAATGATTTCTAGATATAGCTGGACAATTGAAACCCTCATTGGTCACCCACTGGTCCCTTCTTCCCCTCAACTGTTGAAGTGGACAGAAGATAACGTGCCTCCATTTTGGAAGACTGTATAAAGTTCTTCAGTAAACGTGAGTTATTCAACTCCCCTGTGTCGTCTGGTCCCTGCACTGCATAACATCAAGGGCACCCCACATACCACCTTGCCAGGCGCACACATACTACTACCACCATCACGGGAGTTGCTACGGGGGAAAAGACTATCACCAACATCATCCATAGTGCAGCCCCCCTGTCACTGTGCCAGCCCGAGAAGGAGCGAGGGAGGAGAGGTAGAGATTCCTACAGATACCTCAGGCCATACACCGTGCACTTCACTACTGCTCCCATCCTCCTGGGAAGCTCTTCCTCGTGGTTGCTGCATATTGTCATTTTTAAGATTTTACTGCGGTGGCCATTTTTGCAAAAGTGATGGGAAGCGCAATATTGGTTGTCATCTTAAAGAGGCTCTGTCACCACATTATAAGTGGCCTATCTTGTACATGATGTGATCAGCGCTGTAATGTAGATCACAGCAGTGTTTTTTATTTAGAAAAACGATCATTTTTGACGTTATGACCTATATTAACTTTATGCTAATGAGTTTCTCAATGGACAACTGGGCGTGTTTTACTATATGACCAAGTGGGCATTGTGGAGAGAAGTGTATGACTCTGACCAATCAGTGACCAATCAGCGTCACACACTTCTCTCCATTCATTTACTCTGCAGATAGCGATATAGCTATATCGCTATGTGCAGCCTCATACACACATACTAACATTACTGTAGTGTCCTGACAATGAATATACATTACCTTCAGCCAGGCCGTGATGTGTATTCACAATCCTGACCACTTCTGTAGCGTCTCTGTGATTTACAGCACAGCACAGCACAGCGAGATCTCGCTGTGAATGACATCTTACAGCGTAATCTCGCGAGACTACGCCTGCTATGCTGTAAATCACAGAGATGCTACAGAAATGGTCAGGATTCTGAATACACATCACGTCCCGGCTGGAGGTAATGTATATTCATTGTCCGGACACTGCAGTAATGTTATAGTGTGTTTATGTGGCAGCACATAGCGATATAGCTATATCGCTATCTGCAGAGTAAATGAATGGAGAGAAGTGTATGAGGCTGATTGGTCACTGATTGGTCAGCGTCATACACTCCTCTCCACAATGCCCACTTGGTCAAAAAGTAAAACACGCCCAGTTGTCCATTGAGAAACTCATTAGCATAAAGCTAATATAGGTCATAACTCAGACAAAAATGATCGTTTTTCTAAATAAAAAACACTGCTGTCACCTACATTACAGCGCCAGTCATATTATGTACAATATAGGCCACTTATAATGTGGTGACAGAGCCTCTTTAAATCAAAGTGACAGTTTTACCATCAATTGCTTCAGCACTACCACTTTTGCAAAAATAGCCTCCGTAACAAAACAGAAAGATGCCAATACCTCTGATAATTATGTCTCTTTTACTTACAAACTATCGCTCTAACGTCTTAATTATTAAATATATGACAAGTTTTACATTTTGGGTGGATATCCTCTTTAAAGTTCATTATCATATACATTCTTTATATCTTTTTCTACTTGTATGCGGATCAAATAAAGAGACCGATATAAACATTTTGTATATCTCATTTTGCCTTCTTGTTTCAGCAGTAGAAAATCAACATGAAAATAAACGGTTAAAAACAATGGTGGAACACTAGCAGCACCAGGGGAGACGAGGGTGGGATAAAAAAAAGGTTCATGTCCTCATAAGCTTGGGTACAGATCTTCAGTGAATGCCCTGTACTCACAAATCCACTCTCTTGACAAAGAATTCCCCCATCACAGTTAACCTGAGTTTACTATATTGCTGTATCAGTCTACTCTGCTGTAAGTTCATTCATCTTAAAGGCTATGTACACATCTCAAAAAGGTATAGGTATATATTATATATATATATATATATATATATATATATATATATATATACACACACACACACACATACATACATATACATATCTTTATTAAAATTGATTTTTTATTTTTGAAATGCAGCTGCTTTGTATCCTGTATACAGAGCAGCTGTTTCGTGCGCCGAGACCTGAATCTGTCAGTTCAGCAGCAAGAAGGGGTTTAGTGACAGCGGGTCATGCAGGATTGAGCTGTTAGCGATCATATCAAAGTTCATAACTCAGATTTGATCAATAACAGGTGGATCCTGCCTAACAGAGACGCGCAGGACCTGCTGACACTGAACCCGTCAGTCTCGCTGACCTAACGGATTCAGGTCCCAGCGCAAGATACAGCTGCTCTGTATACAGTATACAAAGCAGCTGTATCTCAAAAAGTTAAAATCATTTTTAGTAAAATGTAATTAGAAAGTTGCACCAAACAAACTTTTAGAATTGATAAAAACAAAATGTTTTCAAAAGGTGTACATAGCCTTTAAAGGGTAACTAAATGTTTGACAAACTTCTGACATATCATAGTGACATGTCAGAAGTTTTGATTGGTGGAGGTCCGAGCACAGAGACCCCCACGAATCGCTAAAAGAAGTGGCAGAAGTGCCTGTGTGAGCGCTCAGCAATTTAGTGTCTATTAGGCTTTTTCCAGAAATTCGATGTATCGGAGTACGGGCTCATAGACTTTCTATTGAGCCTATACTCCGATACATTGATTTCCGGAAAAAGACAAATAGACACCAAGCGGATCACCTATTCTGTGGAGAGGGCACTAGTATAAAAACAGCCCCCAAACTGAACAACCCCATTAAGTTTTTTTTACTCTATGAGCGCTGTATAAAGCGATTTGCACTAAGCTGCCTCTAGTAGTACTGCTAGTCAGAATTGAATTTTTTTTTGGGGGGGGGGTGGATTTTTCCTGTATAATTTGGTTAAATTTTAGATGGAGACTCCGTACAGTGCCTCCAACTCAAGTGGGAACATACCCTAATACGGCTGCTCTTTGCCCTGGCTAATGTAGGGGAGTACTCCCATGGATTACATTTTTATACCTTAATATGCAGGGGATATGCAGCTGGGACAATCTCACTTACTCTATGGCCTTATATACACGAGCGTGTGCGTTTTGCATTCAGAGTTTGACAGCTGTTGCGCGAATTACGCAGTTTGCACGGAAGTGCTTCCGTGCGGCATGCGTGGTTTTCACGCACCCATTGACTTCAATGGGTGCGTGATGCGCGAACAGCGCACAAAGATAGGACATGTTGTGAGTTTTTTTCAGCGGACTCACGCTGAGCAAAACTCACGGACTGTTTGCATACCCCCATAGACTAAAATAGGTGCGTACGACACGCGTGAAAACATGCGCGTCGCACGCACGTATATCACGCTTGTGTAAACGAGGCCTATGTGTGAAGAAAAGAAGGAGATGTGGAGCCCTGTAACAAAACAAAGAAATCTCCAAACCATATAAAGCCCTATAAAACCCACTGTCTAAAATAATAAAAAAAACTGACCTGGTCACCCACAGCAATTAATCAGAACTCCGCTCCAATGAAATCTGCACTGTGTTTGGTTGTAATGGGTAAAAGGTCAATTCTGGGTAGTTTGGTAAATGAGGCCCAAATCATGGCCAGATCTTTTGTGTTACTCTATTCAAAGGCTTATCCTTGATATTTATACATGCTCTATACTAAAAAAATAGTTTAAAAAAACCCAGAGTTTTGAATGGCGCATAAAAATCTGGAAAGTGACAGGTTTTATTTATCAATAGTGCAGGATGATCAGGATAAAAATCACCCGTATCTATGTCATTCCCCTGTAGTGAATTACAGCTGGTATATATAACTCATACTTCTTTAGAGAACTTGCATTAAAGAGGCTCTGTCACCAGATTTTCAAACCCCTATCTCGTATTGCAGCAGATCGGCGCTGCAATGTAGATTACAGTAACGTTTTTTGTTTTTTTTCCAAAAACGAGCATTTTTGGGCAAGTTATGAGCATTTTTATATTTATGCAAATGAGCCTTTCTTAAGTACAACTGGGCGTGTTTAAAGTTATGTACAACTGGGCGTGTATTGTGTGTGTACATCTGGGCGTTTTTACTTGTTTTACTAGCTGGGCGTTGTGAATAGAAGTGTATGATGCTGACGAATCAGCATCATCCACTTCTCTTCGTTAACACTCAGCTTCTGGCAGTGTACAGACACACAGCGTGTTCTCCAGAGATCACGCTGTGACGTCACTTCCTGAGCGAGGACACATCGGCACCAGGCGACAGAGGCTACAGTTGATTCTGCAGCAGCATCGGCGTTTGCAGGTAAGTCGATGTAGCCTCTGTCGCCTGGTGCCGATGTGTCCTCACTCGTCCGACCCGATGCAGGACCTGGGGCAGGAAGTGACGTCACAGCGTGATCTCTCGAGAACATGCTGTGTGTCTGTGCACTGCCAGAAGCTGGGTGTTAATGAAGAGAAGTGGATGATGCTGATTCGTCAGCATCATACACTTCTATTCACAACGCCCAGCTAGTAAAACAGGTAAAAACGCCCAGATGTACACACACAATACACGCCCACATAACTTTAAACACGTCCAGTTGTAGTTAAGAAAGGCTCATTTGCATAAATATAAAAATGGTCATAACTTGCCCAAAAATGCTCGTTTTTGAAAAAAAAACAACGTTACTGTAATCTACATTGCAGCGCCGATCTGCTGCAATACGAGATAGGGGTTTGAAAATCTGGTGACAGAGCCTCTTTAAAGGGTAATTGCCAACACGGCCCTTACTACATCATATATTAATGTATATTATTTATCGTGTACAAAGGGAAAAACTGGGGTTCCTACAGTGCTCTGGTCTCCTGGATGGAAGGAATATCTGGTTAGTGTGTTTGCCCCTAGCGCAACAGAGACAACTGAGGGCCTCCTTTCTCCGGAATACATAGAGTTAGGTCCAGAATTATTTGGACAGTGACACAATCTTCATGATTTGGGCTCTGCATGCCATCACATTGGATTTGAAATGAAACAACTGAGATGCAATTGAAGTGTAGACTTTCAGGTTTAATTCAAGGGGTTGAACAAAAATATCCTGTGAAACGTTTAGGAATTGCAACCATTTTTCTACACAGCCGCCTCATTTCAGGTGCTCAAAAGTAATTGGACAAATTAACATTACCATAAATGTTTTTTTTTTACTACTTTGTAGAGAATTCTCTGCAGGCAATGACTGCCTGAAGTCTGGAACCCATGGACATCACCAAACGCTGGGTTTCCTCCCTTGTGATGCTTTGCCCAGGCCGTTACTGCAGCTGTTTTCAGTTGTTGCTTATTTGTGGGTCTTTCTGCCTTAAGTTTTGTCTTAAGCAAGTGAAATGCATGCTCGATCGGGTTGAGATCTGATGATTGACATGGCAATTGCAAAATATTCCACTTCTTTGCCTTAAAAAAACTCCTGGGTTGCTTTCGCAGTATGTTTTGGGTCATTGTCCATCTGTACTGTGAAGCAACGTCCAATCAACTTTGCTGCATTTGGTTGAATCTGAGCAGAAAGTAAATCCCTGAACACTTCAGAATTCATCCGGCTGCTTCTGTCTTCAGTCATATCATCAATAAACACTAGTGACCCAGTGCCTTTGGCAGCCATGCATGCCCATGCCATCACACTGCCTCCACCATGTTTTACAGAGGATGTGGTGTGCTTTGGATCATGAGCCGATCCAAGCCTTCGCTTTACTTTCTTCCTCCCATCATTCTGGTACTGGTTGATCTTAGTTTCATGCTGTTCCAGAACTGGACGGCTCCTTTAGATGTTGTTTGTTAAAGTCTAATCTGTCCTTTCTATTTTTGAGGCTGATTAATGGTTTGCACCTTGTGGTTAACCCTCTGTATTTGCTCTCATGAAGTCTTCTATTTATGGTAGACTTAGATACTGATACACCTACTTGCAGGAGAGTGTTCTTCACTTTGGTAGAGGTTGTGAAGGGGTTTTTCTTCACCATGGAAAGGATTCTGCAATGATCCACCACTGTTGTCTTCCGTGGACGTCCAGGCCTTTTGGAGTTCACAAGATCACCAGTGCGCGCTTTTTTTTCAAGAATGTACCAAACTGTTGATTTGGCCACTCCTAACATTTGTGCTATCTCTCTGATGGATTTCTTAATTTTTTTTTCAGTCTAAGGGTGGTGTTTCACTTGCATTGAGAGCTCCTTTGACCTCATGTTGTGGGTTCACAGCAACAGCTTCCAAATACAAATGCCACACCTGGAATCAACTCCAGACCTTTTACATGCTTAATTGATGATGGATTAATGTGGGAATAGCCCATGCAGCCCATTAAATAGCTTTTGAGATAATTGTCCAATTACATTTAGTCCCTTGAAAAAGAGGTAGCTACATATTAAAGAGCTGAAATTCCTAAACGCTGCCTCAAATTAGGATGTGAATGCCCTCAAATTAAAGCTGAGAGTCTGCACTTTTAGCCCATAAAACTGTATATTCAATATGTTGTGGTAAACCGCTAAAATGCCAAAACTCATGTCACTGTCCAAATAATTCTGGACCTAACTGTATATCTTCTCAAATGTAAAATAACGATTGTATTATATTATTTCTCCAGAAAACATTTGGATAGTCTTAATTTCCCCTGCAGCGATAGGCAACATCCATGGTGGTGTGGTGTAGTGAAGGGGTTAATAGTAACATCTCTTGTAAGCTTAGGCAGTGCAGGGGTTTATAGTTACATTCCTGGTGGTCTATTGCAGTGTAGAGGTTACTGATAACATCCCTGGTGGTCTAGGGGCAGTGAAGGGGTGAACTAGCCCGTACTGAAGGCTGCAGCTTTCCTTTTGCTCCTCCATGTATCGGTGTAGCCTCCACAAAGCAGTCATATTCTGCATCATCAGCTGTCAACCAATCACAGAGCAGCTCAGACAATCACAGTCTCTGTGATTGGCTGACTGGGAAGACGTAGTGTCTGTGTAACGTATGAGAGTCGTAGCTAGTGGGAAGGCAGGGGGCGGTCGCCTCGGGCCCACTGAGATGGTGGGGCCCAGGGCCGGTCCACCAGCAGTGAAATGTCCCAATTTCAACTGTACCTACATCCTCAGAATGCAAATACAGTTGAATCCAATGCTGGAGAAGGAAGCTGACAGCTCCTTGCTCCAGCATTCACTATGTAATGGCAGCTGACGCAGACAGACACGATGTAGTGACGTTATCGTGCCTGTCTGCACAGTGCCATGCACTGCACAGAGCTGAGGAGCAGAGGGATCTCCTCCACTCGACACGGGGATAGGTAAATATTTTTTTATTTTTTTTATTAGGCATTATACTGTGTGTTAGCAGCTAACGGGGCATTATACTGTATGGGAGCAGGTATGGGAGCATTATTCTGTGTGGGGCAGCTTTAGGGGAGTCATACTGTGTGGGGGCCACTAAGGGTTCATTATACTGTGTGGGGACAGTTCTAGGGGCATTCAACTGTATTGGGGAAGCTATGGGATCATTATTCTGTGTGGGAGCAATCATAGGGGCATTATACTGTGTGGGGGCAGCTATAAGGACATTATACTGTGTGGGGGTACATTGGGTTGGCGCCCACTCAGATGTGTTTTGCCCCCCTGTGCTAAACCCCTAGCTACCCCTCTTATTAGAGGCCCTTGGAGAGTGTGAGCAGGTGGGGGAAGCAGAACTGGTTTTAAAACCTCTGTAGCCTTAGTAGGCCCTTATCTTACTGGGCCCTTGTTCAACTAAAACAGGCTGCACAGGCTATATGTCCGCCCCTCCGTTGCGCACTTCTGGGTAGCAAGTTTCCTCCCAAGGTAAGCAAAACTTTAGGATCCAGTGTACATGTAAATCGCGCTCAATCCTTAAGGCCTAGTTCACACGCAGTATTTTGCAGGCAGAAAAACCTGCCTCAAAATTCCTTCAGCAGAACACTTGCCATGTTTTTCACTGCGTTTTTTTTCTCCCACAACCATTGAGCGCCGCAGGCAAAAACAGTTGCGAAAAACGCGATCTCTGCCTCCCATTGATGTCAATGGGAGGTCAGAAAGTCACTTCTCTTTACTACGAGCCTTTTTAGCGTTCACGGGGAAAAACCGCGTCCGTCTCAATTTAAATCAATGGAAGGCGATTTGGGGCTTATGTGGCATGGTTTCCGAAGCACTTTTCGCATCAAAAACCGCGCCAAAATACTCTGCGTGATCTAGCTCTAAATGGAAGTTCTCCGTCTTGGAAGGAGGTAGAGCACACATTTCATGGCTGCACAAATCTGGACAGCTGCAACCCCAGTATGTCTCTGCAATAAGAAGTGGCCTGCTTGGAACTAAGCAACACGCAATCTCTCCCCAAGAGAACCAGGCGTTGTATGGACCCCTATTTATTCTCCTTTATGTAGAACACAGAATTAAAGATATACAAAACAAAAATGTGCTTGAAGGATCCTATTAACACTTTATGGGTGTCTGACATCAATCCAGGCAAGGTGAACTCTTATAGTTAGTACAGTCATTTATTTTATATAATTGATATTGCTGAACAATAAATTATAACTGTAGATTATCCAGCAGGGAATTTTTGGTAACTAACCCATACAATCACATGTGACGAGGATGTCTGCGCTAGTAAATGCAGAATATTGCATGGTCTTAAAGGCTCAGGAGGATACATTTAGTGCTAGCAATCCTACAAGATTGAAGGATCTGTCTACAACACGGATACATCCTTAACATGGCAGAAAGAAAGCGATTTATTTTTATTTATTCAGGTTTGAGTATCTCTCTATGTAAAAGGATACTTAACAGGGGTGTCCGGTTTTCGCAAATTTAACGACAGAAAATAATAACTTTAAAAGTGAAACAATGTTCCAACATACTTTCTGTATTAATTCTTTACGGTTTTCAATTTATCGGTTTGTTGTTATTCAGTAGGAACATTCATGGTTAGTTTCAATGGATAAAATTCTGTCCATGTTCATGTGATGGACACAGAGGTGCACAGCTCGTTGCAGTTACAGTATGTGTATCAGAGCTGTGTCTTCTAACGATCACATGACCATGGACAGAATTGTATCCACTGAAAGTAAACCATGAATGTTCCTACTGAATAACAACAACTAGAGATCTTGAAAACCGAGAGGCATTATTACAAAAAAGTATATAGGAAAATTGTATAACTATTATACAAAAAAAAAACAAAACCCCAAACAAACAACTTGTTGAAACCGGACAACCCCTTTAATGGAAATGTCATGGAATAGAAGAAGGATCTGCAATTTCTCCAGTTGTCCATTGGCTGTGTCTAATAATACAGTTCATCTCCACCCAAATAAATGAGTGAATGGGCCTTAGCTGCAATTCCAGACGTTGTCCATAGACAAAACTGGTGATATTGCCGGATCCTTTTTTCTAATCCTGGACATCCCCTTCAAAATAGTTTTCCTATTTTGGACATTTATTCACCTCTGGGACGTGCACTTATCTCCCGGACCCTCATCCTACCATGTCCGGCTCCCGCTTTTCCCCGGCCACAGTCTGACTAGGTGGTCAGGAGTACGTAAACAGCCAAGCTCGCTGGGCTACGCTGTTTCTGTAACGCCCATAGAAGAGTTGTGGAAACGTTTTCGTAGCTCCAGATATCTGAACAAGGCAGGACAGTGGTCAGGGGGCCCAGTTCTAGAGATGGGTGCTGGTCTCAGAGGTGGGGCTCACATCTACCGGCCATTTATCCTATGAATATGACATAAATGTCCAAGATAGGAAAACTCATTTAAAGAGAACCTTTCACCTCCCCATACATGTGCAGCTGAGTGCAGCATGTAATGGGGAGGGCAGCACAAACCCTGGGGCACTTTACATTTTTTTTCTACCTCCCTCCGTTATTTAGATATCGGTGCCGTTATATTTGGTGCCAGATATTTTTTTTTAATTCGTTTATTCAAAAGATCACATACAAAGTATTTCATCAATTGGATATTACATGACAGTATCAGCAATGACATTGCATATACAGCTTAGATATCAACATTGACATATTTACATGTATTATGTTAACAGAACTTCCAATTGCCGACCATATAAGGAAATGCAGGAGTGTTATCAATTTATTTCGTATGTATGAAACGAAAACATTAACCAAATAGAACAAAACAACAAGTCGCCTATGTCGCATTATAACATCATGGACTTTATCAATATCTCATATTTTACTTGGGAGTATTGGAAGTTGATTTATCTCACCATGATATGAGGGCTAACGGCCCTGACCTCCAACCATTGACCCCACACTCCCTGAAATTTGTCTGGACAACCCCTGTGGGAATATACCAGTTGTTTGTAAGTAATAACAGTATCAACCAGCGATTTCCACGAGGCTATTGATGGAGCTGTGTCTGCCATCCAATGTATAGCTATTGTCTTCCTAGCTAGAAATAAAATTTATTTGATAAAAATACCAGTGTGATGTGTCCAGTGTTCTTCATCTATAAGTCCCAATAAAGCTATTTTCGGGGAGAACAATAGAGGGCTAGGCAATAATTGAGTAATAACGTCATAAACCTTTGTCCAAAATATCGATATGAATGAACATTCCCACATTAGGTGCCAAAAATCTGCTTCTGGTTGCCCACATCTATGGCATGCTGAAGTGGGTAGTCTGCCCATACGGTGTAATCTAACCGGGGTGAGATAAGCTTGGTGTATGACATATAACTGAATACGTTTATTATTGATAGCCGGGGATACTGTTAAGTGTGAGTGTAAGATGTTAGTCAGATCTTCCGAAGAAAGGTCTGGTATTTGCGATTTCCATTTAGTCTGAACCGGAAGTGGAGCAGAATTGATTTTAGCTAGAATCAGATGGGTATATAGAGCCGAGATAAGACCCTTAGGACCTTGTGATTTTAGTATGCCAATAAGAGGGTATGTTGATATAAATGAGGAATGAGGTGGGAATGGAGTCTGTATGGCATGGCGCAACTGCAGATATTTAAACTATTGCAAGTCAGGAGTTTGATGCGTTTCCTTGACCTGTAGGAATGTAAGTATCATACCATTATCATATATATCTCCCAAATGAGCAATGCCCATATCTTGCCACCCCCGTATATCTTCCAATAATTGAATATGTGGTAATGTAGGATTATGCCACAGAGGAATCTCTGGAACCGTACCAGTGTAGGTGAGTAATTTTTTGGAAGCACGCCAAACCGCCAGTGCCAGAACATGCATAGGAAGTAGTTCAGTATGGGGAGTAAATTTAGGGTATTCCAGAAAACTGATCAGGCTACGTCCCATAACCAGGGAGGCTAGGTAGTAATCTGTGTCAGACAGAGGTGAATCACACATCCAATCCCGGATATTACGAAGTTGACCAGCCAGGTAGTACAGGTAAAAATCCGTCAAGGCCATTCCCCCTTCACTTTTTGGTCATTGCAATGTGGCTAGATTGAGTTTAGACCTAGAGGAGCCCCATATGAATTGTATGATTAAGGTATTAAGGGATTTAAAGAACGATATAGGGACTACAACAGGCATATGTTGCAATGTATAGTTACATTGAGGCTGAATCACCATCTTGACTAAGTTAATACGACCTGCCACAGAGAACGGGAGTTTAGACCATGTCTTAACTTTTTCACCAACCTTATTTAACAATGGGGTTAATGACTTAGTGCCAGATATTTAAATAACCCCCTGAACAGTCAACGGGTCGTGTTACTATGGCTGTGACACTGTCCAAATCAGATATGGAGATGATAGATCGATCGATAGAGATAGAGAGCTTGCCAGCTCTTTTAACACTGTCCGTAGCAGTGACACGACCCCTTGCCAGTTCGGCAGAAGACTGATCTTCAAAGCTGAAGAGTGAGAGCGCACGCGCACGCACGCACGCACACACACGCACACACACACACACGCACGCGCACACACACACGCGCGCACACACACACACACACACCTCGCTCTTGCTGTAACACTGTCCATATTTGATTGACAATAATAACGGAGCGAGGTAGAAAAAAATTGTAAAGTTCCCCAGGGTTTGTGCAGCCCTCCCCATTACATGCTGCACATGTATGGGGAGGTGAAAGGTTCTCTTTAAAGGAGTTTTCTCACAATTAACATTCATCGCCTATCCATAGGATAGGAGATAAACTTATGATTGCTGGGGGCCCCACCACTGGGACCGCATAGATCGCTAGAACCCGGGCCCCGACCCACGTTCATCCTTACTGCACGATCACAGTCAGAAGGATTTTGAATGAATCAGTGGTCTCGCATACGCACTGCTGCTCCATTCAAAGTGTATGGGGCCACCAGAGTACAGCGCTCGGCTGTTTTCGGCATTCCCATAAACTGTGGATAGGTGATAAATGTCAATTGTGGGAAAACCCCTTTAAGTGCACAACAGGTAGTGTGTAGATAAATACCAACATAAAGCAGGCACACTACCACTCAAACATCGCCTACACCTGAAATAAATAAACACGTGGTCCTTGTCTTATCTGAACATCACATTTAAGATTTAGAACGCGAAGCCTATCTGCACAATGCGGACATCACCTACATCTCAAACCACATGCACGGAACAGTATTCGTAATACTAGAACCTTATACTTTTAGGGGGCTCTCC
Organism: Rhinoderma darwinii; assembly: GCF_050947455.1. NCBI lineage: Eukaryota > Metazoa > Chordata > Amphibia > Anura > Rhinodermatidae > Rhinoderma > Rhinoderma darwinii. The sequence continues at coordinate 44,924,775 of NC_134696.1, read as the reverse complement.
TCTACATTATAATGTATGAGACAACTAATGTGGACTTTTGTCAATAGACATTTGCAAGGATACGCAACAACATTGGATGATACTTTATCTAGGGACCCAACATAACCAGTCAACTGAATACGTGACAGTTCTGAGATCAGAAGCTTCAGGAGTAGTATTTATAGTAAAATCTTTAGGTGGAATTCATATTCAGCAAGTAAGTTTTGTGACACGGACACGCACCCCTTACATAAAAGTTGGCATTTAGAAGAACTGCTCCATATTTCCTTGATCTGTGTGTCCCTGCCATCCGCTGCTAATGCTGTATGAGCGCATGGCAACTTATCCCACTAGCCATAGATGACCAGCAGTAAACCAACCATTTGGAGTTCATCGATGTGATTTCCGCATAAAGCCATATAATGGCCAAGAGGCTGGGCCCACAATGAGCTCAGTTTTGGCAACAAGAAACACAACACTGGCACCCAGTGGCCAATGTGAAAAGTACAATGTTACACCAAAAAGGCAGCCTCTAAGTCCTAGAACAAATTGGTGGCACATCTTGTCTCAGCTACAGGTTTCCTTGGAAGCCAACTTCAAGTATGGGTAATTGGACGGATAGTCTTCTCCAGGTTGGCTTCATTTCGGTTACCCTATCTGTGTCAGCGCTGAGGTGACAGCTCAGACCTACTATTCTTTACCATTAGCTAGTAATATCCATTGCATAATGTTTCAGAAGACGTAAATCTTGTCTCTCTGTACATCATCCAGATCGTCATCCAGACACATCAGAACCTGGGAAGGAAAAACATCCGTCAAAAGTGTCCAGAAGAAAGAACAAATAAGCCATTTTGCCAGCCGTCTTTCTGGACCATTCTGATGCCACAACACCGCTCCACTATACAGTATATAGACAGAATTGGATGACCAAGTGCTGGGTAATCCTAGAGAAGAGCACTTACAAGAAATGAACCAAACATTGCGATGGAGGAGAGGAAATGCCAGATATCATGGTCATCGAAGAATCCAAGTAAGATACAATCTCTGTTGTGCTCTCGAGATTCAGCTGGAGTTTTCTGAAAATAAAACAGAGGTTACTATGGCAAAACGGAACAGTCATCAGACATTGAAATCGTAACAACGGAAGAATATTCTTTTAATTTCCCCTATATATATATATCATATAGGAGAAGTGGTTGGTTACAATGTACCAAAACACGTCTAAAGAACTCCAAGATTCTAAAGAAGCCTGCAGATTTGTTGTATAACATGCTTTATATTACGTGTGGTCCTGACGATGTTAAGAAGTATAAGGCCCTGTTCACACCGTTTTTTGCAGGCGGAAAACCACTTTTTCTGCCTCCCTTTGATGTCAAAGGGAGGTCAGAGACGGAAACGCCTGAAGAAACCACATGATGCTTCTTTTTCCCACGGAAAAAAACATCTCCACCTCCCATTGAAATCAATAGGAGGCATTGTCGGACGTTTTATGGCGCGGTTTCGATGTCAAAAATAGAACCAAAAACTCTGTGTGAACAGGGCCTAACTGTCTAAATAATACCGCCAGAGAACGCCTACATGTTATAAATACTCCCGCTGCTAGATATTACAGGATTTAGCGCAGAGTGTTTCTTTACACACTGTACAGGGGGGGGGGCACTATTCGAGGATACAGGAGGGAGCTATAAATGAATGGAAGCAAGCAGGAGACATCTCTGTCTAAGGACTCCGGCAGTGGAACATTTACTCTATAAGGAATGTCTTTAGCATTTTTTACTTTTTGTTCTTTTATAATTATACGTGGATTCTACAGAACATCGCTTCTAGCCTTACCTGCCAGGTACTGAGTCCTTGGAAGAAGAAAAACAGAGCAAACCCCCATACTACGGATGTGCAGGCGATACAAAGCAATGGGAGGGGAAGGATCCTTTCTCCGCTGCGCAGCTAATTTTACAGAATAGGAAAAAGACATTATTATTATTATTATGGATGAAAGATAAAACCATTTCAGAAAAGGCTCAAAGTCTTTCACCCCTCACCTTCATGATGATGTAGAAAGCGAAGTAAAGCAGCAAGTTGCAGATTCCAATGGCGAGAAGGTAAGAGGCAAAATCATTCGGTCGTACAATTAGACCATACGCTGCCCTGAAGAAAGAGTTAATACCCGTATCATTGGCTTAGGTCTCAAATAAAAACACTGAACAACAAATGTAAAGTCTTATTTCTTATTTATCTATAGACCAAGAAAAAAAATAAGACACGAATAAGAAAAAAGTGCCACCCCTTGGCTCTTGTTCATACGGCGCTCATTTTTTCCCTGCAGTTTTATTCTAGATGAATGGGGACGGTACCAAAAAAGTGGAGAAGTATAGAGATTTCTATCATTATCTTTTGTTTATGCTCCACTCCTGGTTTTGGCCAATAAAAACTGCATTAACATGCAACATGTATACTGGGCCTATAATTTTTGCTTCTAGCGACTTTCTAATAAATTTGAGATTGCAGCAAAGTACAAAAATACTTACAAAGACCAGTTTATGATGTTTCCCATCACAAGCAGCACCATGCGGTCCTGGAAAAATTGTATGATTGTTAGTGTCTAATGTAAACGCAATAGAAAAATATTCAGGAAAGAAAGAAAGGCAGTATGGAAAAATGGACAGAAAGGTGAGAGAATGTGTGAGTGAGAGAGGGTGAAAGAGCGAGAGAGAGGGTGAAAGAGCGAGAGAGAGGGTGAAAGAGCGAGAGAGAGGGTGAAAGAGCGAGAGAGAGGGTGCAAGAGCGAGAGAGAGGGTGCAAGAGCGAGAGAGAGGGTGCAAGAGCGAGAGAGAGGGTGCAAGAGCGAGAGAGAGGGTGCAAGAGCGAGAGAGAGGGTGCAAGAGCGAGAGAGAGGGTGCAAGAGCGAGAGAGAGGGTGCAAGAGCGAGAGAGAGGGTGCAAGAGCGAGAGAGAGGGTGCAAGAGCGAGAGAGAGGGTGCAAGAGCGAGAGAGAGGGTGCAAGAGCGAGAGAGAGGGTGCAAGAGCGAGAGAGAGGGTGCAAGAGCGAGAGAGAGGGTGCAAGAGCGAGAGAGAGGGTGAAAGAGCGAGAGAGAGGGTGCAAGAGCGAGAGAGAGGGTGCAAGAGCGAGAGAGAGGGTGCAAGAGCGAGAAAGAGGGTGCAAGAGCGAGAGAGAGGGTGCAAGAGCGAGAGAGAGGGTGCAAGAGCGTGAGAGAGGGTGCAAGAGCGTGAGAGAGGGTGCAAGAGCGTGAAAGAGGGTGCAAGAGCGTGAAAGAGGGTGCAAGAGCGTGAAAGAGGGTGCAAGAGCGAAAGTAAGACTGGGTGCAAGAGTGTGAGAGAGTGTGTGTGTGTGTGTGTGTGTGTGTGTGTGTGTGTGTGTGTGTGTGTGTGTGTGTGAGAAAGAGTGAGTGAAAGAATGAGTCAGTGAGTGAGCGAGTGTGATAAAAGAACACAAGTGTGATATACAAAAGTTAGTCATAGCATCAGACAAGCTAAAATGGTAAAATCAAATTGCCAATGCACTTGGTCTCCAATTTTGGAGGCTTTATACAAAAATATAGAACATTTTTTTGAACAGACTTTGAGACCGGTACATATTTCTCAATTTAAACGTTCCAAAAACGTCACGTCTTTTTTTTTCGTGAGAGCCGTAGTATTTCTCTTCTGCCCCGGCATTTTGGCAGAGAGGAGGCAGAGTGTTGTAGAAAGTAATAGTAGAAAAAAAACCACACTTGCTCAAGACATGCATGTGTAAGATTTACCAGTCACTTACCCTCTGACAACATAATTACATTTATACACAAGAACAGATGTGGCACCTCTATGTAACCTCAAGGCGCGTACAACTGGTATCGGAGACATTACTCACCACATACATAGGGGGGCTGCACTGCCTTACACAGTCTGTGTACAGAACCTGCAGGATACGGCGTAAGATCCCAGAGTCTGGAAATAAAACAGGGAAGTGTTCAGGAAACTAATGTTAAGGCCCCATGCACACGAACGTGTTTTTGCGGCCGCAATTCCTCCGAAAATCCACGGGAGAATTGCGGCCCCATTCATTTCTATGGGGTAGTTTTTACGGTCTGTGCATGGCCCAGGAGCCCGGACCGCAAAAAGAACAGACATGTCTTATTACGGCCGTCTTCTGCGGTCCGGGCTCATTGAAAATATTGGCCGCGGCCATGTTCATTGCCCACGATTTGCGGGCGGCTCACGGCTCACATGGCTACGGTCGTGTGCATGAGTAAGGGTATTTGTTAGACTGGATTTCCATCTGTAACCATCATGACCATTACCTAATCTCCAGCGGCCCATATAGTAAAGCTGAGTGCTCAGGAGTAGAGTGAACAGTATATGAATCACAGAGAACACAATCCAAAAAATAGTATTTCCTTTACCAAACACCTGGAGAAGAAAAAAAAAAAGATGAATAATTAATTGGAGAAACGACAATAAGAGGTACGTGAAAGTATTCAATTTGGACAGCTTTAAAGGCAGGGGTGCCGGGGGTATGATCTTTAGTGTGCACAGACACTACAATATAACAGGAGAATGACTGATGCTGCTTTCACACAAGCGCGTGCGCATTACTCTTGTGTGAAAGAGGCCTAACTAAGGCCGAATTCCTCATTGTGTAAATGAAGACGGTGATTGTACCCCTTGAAAGTCTAAGGCCCTGTTCACGTGGAGTTTTAAACCGCGGCAAAAATGGCCAAATTGCCTCCTACTGATTTCAAATGGGAGGTGGAGGCGCTTTTTTCCTGTGAGCAAAAATAAACGCTTGCGGGAAAAAGCAACATGCCCTATCTTAAGGCGTTTTCCACCTCAAAAACACCATTGAAAATCAATGGGAGACGGAAATAAACGCTTTTATTGACGCATTTTTTTGGCCGCGATTTTTGGCAAAAACGCTTGTGGTTATTCTGTAGAAGAAATAGCTAACAAAAAGGCTAAAAAAAAAAAAAAATTAGCGTAAAAAAACACGTGTAATGCAAAACCCACTTAAAAAAAAAAACCGGTGCTGATTTTTCCAGGCAGAATTTTCTGACTGCAAAAAAACTGTGTGAACATACCCTTAGGCTACATTCACACGAGCGTATCAGACTCACGCGTGTGAAAAACGAGTGTCAATCTGGTCTGTTATGCATCAGTGTGCTTTGCGAGGGGCATGCGTTATTCACGCACTCGCAAAGCACATCTTTTTTTTTTTAATTATTATTTTCAATTGAATTGATGCGTAAATCACGCACAGCACACGGATGTGCATCTGCGTGCTGTGCATGATTTTCATGCACCCATTTACTTCAATGGGCGATAGGTGCGTGAAAAACAAACCAGTATAGGACATGCCGTGAGTTTTACACAACAGACACTCGCTGTGTGAAATCAATGGCCCGTGGGATTTCCCTGCGCAGCACACGGACGTTATTCACGTTTGTCTGAATGAGCCAGAACATGGAAAAAAAATTGTAATCCACGACGGCGCACAGGGACAAAATACTTCTAAGAAACAGTTTCTTCTTTTCCTGGTGGTATTCTCTCAGAGTCTTCTACTGTAAACGCCTGTAAAATCGGAAGCAGAACGCCTCCAAACATCTGCCCATTGTTTTCAATGGGAAAAAACGGCGTTCAGTTCCAACGGGCCATTTTTTTTACGCGGCCGTGTAAAAAAAAAAACGACTGCAAAAAAAGAAGTGCATGTCACTTCTTGAGCCGTTTTTTGGAGCAGTTTTTCATGGACTATAGAAAAACCGCTCCTAAAACGGCCGTGAAAAACGCCTCAAAAAATTATGCACGGTTTTCACTTGAAACCAGCTCCGTATTTTCAGAAGTTTTTGATTTTGTGCGTGCACATACCCCCACTCTACAAAAACAGGTGTTAAGGCAATGGCTACATCTGTCCGGAGAGCGCATCATGCACAGAATCATACTTTTTGGCTGACAAGAATTGCTTAACAGACAGACGTTTTAGGGTGGATCTGTTTGCAAAACAAAATTTTATTAGCACCGTAAAAAAAAAACAAAAAAAAAACCCCAGATATAATACACTTACTACACCAAGGACGGAGAAAAATATGACAAAGGCTAAACAAGCATAGGCACTGTAAGCACTGGCATTAATATCTGGGTGCCTCTTCTGATACAACTTCAACATGCAAAGTCCGGCAATCATGTACATAAAGGAAGTATCTATAAAAAGGGCAAGAAGGAGACATAAATAAAGACGTGAATTAAGAGCGATAAATGTTTAGAAGAGTGAAAGTTTGTGCTAAGGAGAGGCTGGATACTGACCAAACTGGAAGTTGGTGTAATTTGGACACACGTGGTAACAAGCGCTGAGCAGCCCTTCCATCATCAGAGCGGTGCCCATCGCATAGAACAGACCGAAGTGTTTGGGGATTCCACTTTCCTGCACACAGAGAGAATATTACATAGAGATTTCATATGTATGTATAGAAAATAGATACAATTTGAAATGGGACATATAGCAAAAGCATGTGTGACAAAGCAGTGGCTGTAACGAATAGAACAGCAAATATAAATCCTTACGTTGCCTCTTCCGTCAACTTTACAAAGAATCCTATTTGGCCATTATATTTTTTCATAATTTTTTTCAGTTTCTGGTCAAACTAAAAGGCAACCAATAGATTTCCATTACAGCGCCCATGTGGGTAGCCACTGGTCTTTCCAAGAGCTCCAAACACAGCAGACTAGTTATGCAGTAATGCAACCCTTTTACCCCATAGCTGAATAACTAGGTACATTTGCTGTTCAGAACAGAATAGGTTAATTAAATGCCATATCACGATCAACAAAAATCAAGTTCACGTAATAAAACAATAATCCTTCAACTGCCAGGGATATCTGTATTGTGTCATGAACCTAAATGATTGCCGCGACTAGATTAGAAGGGCTAGAGATTAGATTAGATCTTGGTATTAATAATATTTAGGCCTAAGTCACACGAGCGTGTCCGTTTTGCGCGCGTAAAAAAAGCAGCGATTTTCCTGCGTTGCAGTTCCGTGTGGCATCAGTGTACGGTGCGCGTCTGCTTTTTTTTTTACGCGCGTATGCCATGCGTTTTTTACGTCAGCAAAAAAAGACCTGAAGGGGTTTTCTTTTTTCCTCACCATTTCCTTAGCAACTGGTGTATGAAAACCACAGACAGCACACGGATGTTTTTTTTCACGCACCCATTGACTTCAATGGACGCGTGATGCGCAAAAAACGCACAATAGGACATGCAGCGAGTTTCACGCAGTGGACACACACTGCGTGAAAAACACTGAATATCTGAATGGCCCCATTGAATTGCATAGGTCCGTGTGACGTCCGTTGTTTCATCGCGCGTAACACGGACGTGAAATACGCTGGTGTGAATACGGCCTAAAGGCCCAGAATCTTATCTTTCATGTGATACCAAAATCCAAGCAGGTGCAATATTCGTGAAGCAGAACTCTTCTGAAGACGGGGAGAAAGATCACAGCCGGTTACTGTAACCCCTCTCCCTGTACAGCCTTCCAGTGACCCCAGGTAGATACAGGAACTTTCTCATGTTATCACACCTTCTTACCAATGAGAGAGAATATGCGCTCATGTGTCACATTTAGGGGGTCTTTTTTTCTACCACAGGGGTCAGCACTCAGCAGTCACACATCTAATCACCCCCTGAGCCCAGTATCAGGACATTTTTTGACTCCGGCTGACGTTTACTGGCATCTGGATGGATGGGATTTTCGCTCTTGCCAGTTTTGATGATTTTGTGAAGATATGTGCATGTAGACATATGCATAAAAGGGACAAATAAGAACTCTGCACAGATTAAACTTTTAGGAGGAGTTGTGCATCTCAGGCTTTGCTTGGGTCAGAGTTTTGGCCACAAACAAGATTTTTATGCATTTTTTTTACAAAACGTTACTCTTGATGCAAAATTGCATGAAGGTGCCCGCGATTGTAAAATGTAGGGTGGCATTTTTGCAATGTGCAAGAAGTGTACAAATTGCCCTGGCAGCGAAAGAGTTCAAGGGGGCTGCCTGGATTGGAGAACCCCAATATAAAAGTGTAAGTTCCCCCAACAATGTGCCGATAGCGGTGGCTCCAGCTGTGGAGACCCCCCCAGTGATCAGCTGTTACAAGCAGGGTAAGTGGTAGGTTTTCATTGACAGTGAGCGGTCTGTGCAAGACATGAACCAGATCCTCCAGAGGGATCGCTGCTCTTTGTAGCAGCTCTACACAAATCACTAAAAGTAAATATGAAAAAGACATTGTCTATAGCAGGCAACTCCCATCTCATCACAAAGTTCTTTATCTACATTTAGTGCGACTCCCTCTTACCTCCATTTGCCCTTTAGTGTATACGCGGCTGCGGTTGTGGCAGAGTTCTCTCTGTAGAACAATGATGAGGAAAAGCAACCCCAACATAATGTAGCCTAGGTTGCTGAGAATGTTGTTAAAAGCACTAAAAAATAAATAAAAGAAAATTGATAAAACAAAGTAATTTAAGAGGGTCCTATCAAACAGTTTCTCTACTTTCTGTGACGTGAAGGGTTTGTCAAAGCTGTGCGGCATATTGATCAATGACAATCTTCAAAGCAGCGCACAAGTGTAACACGTCAAACCTGGCGCAGATCTTATGCCAGTTACAAGCCATTCACTAACATTAAGGCTAAACGCACACGTTGCGTAACTTGATGCGGAAAATCCGCATCAATACCGCACGTATACGAACGTAATACCGCAGATAAAATTGCACCCATCGGTGCGTCTTTTGATACGTTTTTAGGTGTGTTTTTTAAATTTTGATTTGTAAATAGGTGAGGTTTTATGCTGTGGATTTTAGTGCATTTTTCTGTAAAACTAGCCAGATACAATTCGCAAGCGGAAACGCAGGATAAATTGACGCTGTGGATTTTAAAATACCCATCGCAGGTCCATTTAAGTGCAGAAAAAAATCTGCAGTGTAGATGAGATTTCTTGAAATCTGCTGGTACTGTATTTAGCTTCGGGGTTGCCGCATGAAAATACGCACGGCAAAGCCGCACGTAATATGCATCGTGTGCATTCAGCCTAAGGGACATTTATTATGAGTCGCGCAACTGAGCTGCAGCGAAATTGCAATACCAGACACAACGGACAGACGAGAGTGATGTGGTCAGACCTGCACCAACCACATGCACGTGGCATATCCTAAGGATATGCCCTCAATATTTACTCCAAACACAACCGCTGTAAAAACACTAGTTTGAACATTTATAGGACCTAATCCAGAATGCCCCATGTGGGCGCACTGCGAAAGTCTCCAGCAAGATATTGGTTATAATTGGAACGATATTAAACAGGACGTAAACATCTTAATATGTATGAGGTAACTAGATAAATGATCCAATAACCATGCTGGATTGTTTGCAAAAATACAAAGAAGTCTTTGTAAATGGTGAATATTTCCATAATCCTCAGGCCCTGTTCACACAGAGTTTTTTTGACGAGTTTTTTGGCGCGGAAACCGCTTCGCAAAACTCGTCAAAAAACGCCCGAAAATGCCTCCCATTGATTTTAATGAGAGTTGGACGAGTTTTTTTACCCCGAGTAAAAAAAAAACGCATCGCGGTAAAAAGCAGCGACATGAGCCATCTTGAGGCGGTTTCCTCCTCCAAAACCCCATTTCAATCAGTCAGAAGGGGTAAAAAAAACACCATGACGAGTGTTTTGACGAGTTTTTGTCAAACCACTGTGCAAAAAACGTCTGGAGCAGTTTTTGCAGGAGGAATTTTCCTCCTGCAAAAAACGCTGTGTGAACACAGCCTTACTTGCAATGTGTTTTTATTTTTAAATATGCAATAGCCTTCCAAACACTTAGCCAAGTTCTTGCTATATAAATTTACCTCAAAGATCCAAGGGGGTGAGCGCATAAGAAGTTATAAAAGCAAATATCCTGATTCCCTGTTACATTCACAACCTGAAGACAGAAACAAGAGAATCAATGTGTTATGTCTGGATGTATAAACAGGAATGGGATGGCATAAATACCATGCACACTTGTCTTTGCGCTCACCGTTTGGTAAGTTATAACAAGCTGCACGACTGGCAAGGCGTAGAACACCGCTATAGTGGAGATGTTCCTACAAAGAAGATACAAGCAATTAGACATGAGTAAAATAGTTAGGAAAAACATATATTCAACAAAGATTTGAGGGGTTTAATGTTGTTGGCTCTCCATAATGTTAGGGAGTCTGGTAGAAGGTGGAGGTGAGGCCTGATCTGGTTATGGCTCTGCTTTCAGCTTTGCTATGCAGACTGGGACAGAGTCAGCAAAATCATCACATGATCATTAGAGGTCAGAAGATTTAATGAAAGCTCCTTTGTACTGATGGAGGCCTAGATAAAGCAAGATAAGGCTCTGTATGCACTTTCCCATCACCCCTGGTCTCTGATGGAGGAGGCTGCATGACATTTCTTCCTGGAGACTGTATAGTCCTAATGAGATTTTTCGCTATCACTTAACTTCCATTTATTACAGCTGCCATAAAGAACTCGCACCCTGCTGCGCTGCCGGTGGGTCTCCATGGCCGTCACAGGGAAGATTTTGAAAATGTTAAATAAATAGTAACATGATTTAAAGACAAAACACATTTTTACTATTCTTCAGACAGAATATTTATAGGATGTATTTGTAGTAAGATAGCGGTTCTACAGCACGTACTGAACAGCTCCTGAACTCTCAATGGGGTGGGGGTGGGGGGGGGGCATACAAAAGCCATGTGCTGTGTAATAAACAAGGTGCACATTTTGGCCGAGAGGGATTATGTGATCGATTTTACAACTCCTTCACTAAGGTGGTCCAGTGGGGTTCGTTTTGAGATCCCTGTTGGCCATAAAGCGATATACAGAGTACACTCTCTTACAGAACCCCTGATCAGGAGTCCTGGTGGTGGGGATTGTTCAGAGTAAAGAGTAGCTCCGCTGGTACGGTTATTAAGGCATCTAATAGATGCATTAATTTAGTAGGTTAGCAAGAAGTAAGCAAGGAGACAGATGGAATATTTTAGAATGCAGGAACAGATTACAGAAGGTTTGTTTGTAGTCTGTTGTTACGATGGACACATAGGTCTGCATAGGTTTGTGTGCAGGGCCGTAAAACAGTAATTTCTGGGCCCCATACAACCAAAGAGTCTTTCTTTAGCCCCCCTTTACCAGGAGTGGGGGGATCAGGGAAGAGACAGATGGCAGGGTCTCTGTGAGGGGACACACACGGTAAGGGGTTCCGTGGGGGGGGGGGGGACGGACACAGATGACAGGGGTTTGTGAGTTGAGGAGGGAGGGATGGGGGAGACCAAGTGGCAGTGGCTCTGTGATGGACAAAAGCTAGCAGGGCTCTTAGAGGGGAGGGGGTGACAAGGTGGTTGGGTCTCTAAGTGGAGTGGAGCGTAGAGAACACAAGGTGGCAGTGGCTGTATGGTGGTAGCGGGAGATACAACCTGCTCTGGGGAGGCAAGGTGGCTCAGAGAAAGGGCTGATAGGATCCATTAAAAAAATTAAACAAACAAGCATGAAACTAAGCAGCTGCTGATATAAAACATAGGCAAACAGCAGCTTCATGAGCTCCCTGACTCCCACAGTTTAAGAGAGAAGCTCAAACTCACAGAGTGCGACTCCGAGAGTCCCAACCGCCACGGTCTTCCTAATGTGTCCACAAGAGGCAGGCACAGCTAGTTGCTGCGTGGAGGAGAGGAGAAGAGTGGGTGGGAACTGTATATGTGATAGTCACAGTCCACTCTTAGGTGCGGTTGAAAAAGGGCCCGGTTGGGCTGTTTTAGAATTCATGATTTTTGATATATGGTCAGCTGTCCATGGTGGGTCCCTTTTCTTAATATTTGCCACCGGACCCCTGAGGTAGTACCAAATGTACTGCCCTGATGGCAGCACTGGTTATGTGCACAAAACGTACAAAGTTGATTCTGTTCTTTCATTTTAGATGCATTGAAGCAATAATACGAATATTGTGTAAGCCTCTTACTCTAAAAATACTTATTAGAACTTACATATACATAATATCTCTGTATGTATATATAGTGTTGTAAGTTAGATTTTCCTCACCAGAAATAGATTTGGTACTTTTTTCTCATCACGCGCTTGTCTTTTCTTGCCAGGTCAGCGACACATAAAAATTTCTGAAAGACACATGACAATTGCGAGCTCAGACATCTTTTGTTAGCAGTATAGTATTTCTTAGAGACGAGAACATATAAGACACCTGGAATAACACCATGACATGAACACAACAAAACGCTTAGAAATGACAAGTTGAACATCTAAATGTTTTGTGTGCAAGTTAAATTAAACATTACTATATGTCATTATTTCTGAGATTTTCCAAGTCTGCTTTGCAAATACACTTTGGAACTATTGACTTCTGATTGCATGGCCACCTTTGTACTAAAATTTGTTCATTTGATTCCCAAATGCAAAATGAAACCACTTTCTAAATAGTCTCCATTTAAAAAAATCCTACGATTTTGGTGCTGTAGAGTCTGAAACACCTTTACCTAGCTGGCTATGCTGCCGATTCTGACATAGATCCAAAAGCACACTGCTCTAGCCTGTGTCCTCTCTCTGCTGTCCCCTCCTTTCTCTCAGTGCTAGGGATAGCAGTAGGGAGGCTGTACAGGACAGATCAGAGTGTAAAAGGAGTACATTACAAGTTTATGCACTCTCCGAAGTGTTTTGAAGTCTCAACAACCACTGTAAACTTTAAAGAACAGTCTAATGCCACAAGACCAAGAACAAACTCACGTACTCATGTCACGGTACGTTTTAGTTTACCTTTGTCCGAATGACATTCTTATCGGACTCTATGTCGGTCAGTGTATCATAATCATCTTCTTCTACAGAACTCAAAGACTCCAAACGTGGACGAGACACAAGATTCTCAAGAGATTTGTCTGTTGGGAATAAAAAAGTTGCAGGTAATTTTTAAGATAGTAGGGGAACAATCCCAAGGAAATAAACACGGTCTTCTTTCTATTTCTTATAATGAAAGGAGAGATTGATCAGGGGAGCATATCTGCTTGCCATAGTCACACAGCTTTCCTCAAATAACGGAAAATTGTTTAATACTGGTTGTGAATCTAGAGGTGGGGGAGCCCTATGGACCAGATACTGCCATCATTCCTTACGTATGAATGTGGGTTAGTAATTAAACATGCTGTGATATTTGAGTTTTCTTGACAAAGATTTAGTACCTTTCAAACCTCAATAAGTCTTTTACCATTTATTTAACAGCTATTGCTTCTTAAAGAGGAACGGTCACCTGTCCTGACAGGTCTGTTTTAGTAAATAATTATATTACCCATGGAATAACAATTCGGGAGCATCTTTTCTTAGAACTTGTGCCATTCCTCTATTATTCCTCCTAGAAATTTGTTACCATTCCCCTTGCAAAGGGGCGTGTCCCTACAAAGACTGACATTGTCCAATCAGTTCTGACAGTGAGTCTGTGTAGGGACACACCCCCAACTGGTAACATCCAGTTGTCAATTTATTCATGCCTTTTTGGGAGGAGAAACAGCACAACGTAGAATCCTAAGAAAAGATTCTCAAGAATTGTTATTTCAGAAGGAATACAAGTACTTACTAAAACATAAATGTCAGCAGAGGTGACAGGTCCTCTTTACGTAGATTTTATCAACAGCTGGTGGCATCTGGTGTTCACTCGGCATCAGATCTTTACATCTAGACCTAATACAGTACATTACACCTACATTTTCACAATCATAATTTACCATTGACCTAATTATCAGTTTGGAAAAATGTAGAAATGATTAAGATCATTCAATTAACAGAAAATTACAGTATGAATTGAAAGTCTGATTTCGATAGTCCCGAGACCTGTGGCAAGAGCGCCTCACATATAGTAATCTCACAGTTACAGCATTCCAGCTACACTTGGCCATAAGCAGAAGACATATGACAGAAACCTTCCCGCATTACCAGGACTATGTTGCACGGCTGAACTAGTAGGTCATTTCCATAGAGGACGGGAGATAATTTGATGCCAGACACTTCTGCTGTGAATTATTTAAAAATAACTAAAGGCTCCAACTTCCCCACCCCCACAGGTAGTGTCAGCTGTTTCCATAAACCTACACGAGTTTGTCAGAAGACCCTTTCAAAGTTGTTTTATATTTAAGTGAATTAGGCAGTGTTTTGAGCCAAACCACAGTGGTAGGTCACGAGTGGCGCGGTTTTGGAAGAAAAAGCTGAAACGGCCAAGGCATAGGTGGGTGATCCAGCAGTAGGATATATATGCTATCAATACTTGTGGAAGAAACCCCCCCCCCCCTTTAACATGTTTTTCTTGCAGGTCTTGTAGGCACATAACAGTACATATATAATTAAGAATATATATGCCTAAAAAACTGTTCAGTTTTATGGGTCTCCCTCAACTATAATCCGATGGCTGAAGAAAAAAATGGCGGACCACCTAGAATATGGAAATCTCAGAGTCCGTGTGGACAAGTGTGTGTTTCAGAATTGCACATGTACACACGGGGTGTAAAGGCTTGCCCTGGAAATTAAATCTGCACTTGTGGCATGGACGCATGTTCACTATGTGCAAACAAACACATTCACTGCACAGCCACCAAGATACTCAGACTGAACTACAAGGGAGATGGAAATTAAAATTACAACATCTCAGTACTGACCGTGCCCATCAAATACCCACTACTTATAATCCATGTCCTTTCCTACGCTTGTATATGAACGATACTGGCTTTGCAATTCAGCAATCTGTGATGGACACTTTGCCACGGTCATGAGACACAGGGGGATTTATAAAACTAGCCCAAATACAGAGTGGTGTTGCCCATAGTGTATAACACGATTACAGTTCTCAATATGCTTTGAATGAGTATATTGGTTGCAGTGGCAACACCTGACCTCTTCCTTTCTACTAGTTTTTACAAATAAGCCCCATTATGTATTAATTTGATTGTTGTGCAACACAGTAGGATTGGACAATCTGTAATGAGAAGCAGAGGCAGTCACTTATTTTCAATATATTGTCTTGTAAAGCAAAGCTCCACCTTTGGTGCTACTTTATAAAATAAAAAATGTCCTCAGGATAGGCCATCAATAGCTGATGGGTCCGGGACCCACTCCCGAGACCCCCGCTGATCAGCCGTTTTGAAGGGGGCTGCAGCGTTCGTACAAGCGCAACATTTCTTCTTGCTCACTGTGAATCGTCGACACGCTTTTAGCGACGATTCACCGGTATTGAAGCCTTTTCGCCTATTGACGTGAATAGGAGCAGAGCTGCAGTTCGGCCGCTATGCTATGTACGGAGCCAACTAGAATAATGGGCATGAACATCCAGTGCCCGCAGGCCACAGGAGCGGCTGATTGGTGCGGAGTCCGGGTTTTGGACCCGCACCTATGATATACTGATGACCTATCTGGTGGATAGGTCATCAGTTGTCCGGTAGTGGACAACCCCTTTAATCATGATATCTTAGGCAGTACCTATAGATAATGCTATAGATAAGCTCCATTAATGCAGAGCTGATCAATGAGACAGCTCTTTGATCACGCTCGTTTGCTCCTTTCACAAGGAGCTAGTATGGGGATGAGCACTCGTTACTCCGATCACTCTTCCCCATGCATTATCAGTTTGCACAGGAAGACATGCTGCCGACAACAATATTTTCAGTATTTAAAACGATATAATCAGCTAATGAACGAGCATTTCTTTGAACGCTTGTTTGCCCTATAATTGGCCAGTGTAAAAGGAGCTTTATTGGCTGCAGTTCCTACAGGGAGTTTGGGACAGTCTAGGACACACCTACTGTCTCATCATTGGTTTAGGCTGCTGTTCTGCCTTTTCAGATTGGCTGCTGAGTAGAACACAAGTTCATCACAGACTCACCAGCAAGTCAGAGCAAGGAGAGCAGATTACCATTGCAGCAAGGATAGAAGGATTATAGTGCTGTGCTCGGCTGTTTCCACCAGCCCCATAGACTTTGAATGATCAGTGGCGGTACCAGCGGATGGACCCCCCACCAATCTAGCATTTATCACCTATCCCGTGGATAGATGAAAAATCCTGTACGCTGGAATACCCCTTTAAGAAAATTGCCAATATAATCTGATCTTAAAAGTGACCCCAAAAGGTAGAGCTTCACAAAAAAAAAAAAAAGAGAGAGAGTGTATAACATACACTTAAAAATCTCCAGACCTCCGGCACAGACTCTAAGCCCAACACTCAGACTGCCTCTGATTCTTTTTTTAGAGATTGAGACAATAAAAGCTTTTATTAGGTTTGGAAGCTTTCCGTAATCCTTATGTAATACCACATAATGAGTTTATTGGCCGCTGGATAGAACACAGGTAGCGGCGCTTGAACTGCTCCGGACCTTAAAAATGAGAAATGATGTGTTAGACAAACCCAAGAGGACAAAACCTTCTGTTAATATCTTTAATATAAATGAAGAGAATCTGGATGATCCCTAGACCCTGAACAAGATAATCCTTGTTTAAACAGGATTGGCAGATATGGATCTGGTTTACAGAACACATAAACCTGACAAATAGAAATCGTGACAGTATTTCTGTCCAATAGAATCATGCCTAAAGAAATGCCATCCATACATTATAATAGAGACTTGCACAAGTAACAATTCCCCAACATAATCCTATTTTGAGAAATGCTCCTTTTATCCGACAGCAATCTGTAGGGCAGAAAGAGTTTCTATTTCCATGCGGTCTCCCTATAGACCTGAGGGTATGTTCACACGTACAAAAAAAAGAGTGGCTGAAAATGACGAGTGTGAGGGAAAACAGCCTCTGATATCAAGGTGTTTTTGAAGCTGAAAATTAAAGCTTTTTTTAAAAAAAATTGAACCTTCTTTGTAGTGTCAATGAAAAATAAGCTCCAAAAACACCTCAAAAAAGGGACATGCTACTTTTTACGAGGCGTTTTTTGAAACGAGCAGTATAAAAATACACCTCATGTGAACAGCACAGGGTATTTCCCATTGAAAGCAATGAAAAACTGTTTTCAGGCTTTTTTCAAGTGTATTTTGGAGCATAAAATAAGAGGTGTGAACGTACCCTTACAGCTGTAAATGGCAGCCTGTATTTGGTTAATCTGTCTGTTGGGCAATTCCTTGCAACCCCGCATACATATTATTGGAACACTCACAAAAATAAAAGGCAGCATACAATCACACACAGGGAATGTATATTATTACAATTCCCTAACACGGAATTGGATCTAAGGTCCAGTTGACACAGTTTTTTTTACACTGATTTTGACACGGAAACCACTTTGGAATCAGCGCCAAAAAATGGCAGAAACTTGATTTCAATGGGGAGGCGGAGGGGTTTTTCCCTGCGGCAGTTTTTTAGCTGCTTGCGGTAAAAAAACAAAAACGTGGTAACACCTCTGACCTCCCTTTGAAAAGCGTTTTTTTGGGGTGTTTTTTTTTGTACCCATGGTGCTCAATGGCCGTGGGCGAAAAACGCTGCAAGAAATTGCCAGCAGGTCAAAATCGGATTTTTCTGCCTGCAAAAAAAACTCCATGTGAACAGGGATAAAGCTCAGCTATAAAAGCATAGCCTATATAGCATATGAAAATTAGAGACCACATGAAGACTTCTGACTATATGAAAAATATAAGGAATTGTAAATAAAATCAGGGCAAACTGCAAGATGTCGCAGTGGTGAGTTTATCATTTGGCGCTGCTTATCCGGATATTGATGTCATGTGTTACACAGGACTGCAGGTAAAACCTCTATTATGTAGGAGAGTTATTGCAATGCACAAACAATGCAGAGGCTTAGAATTAAACTGCACAGTGAGCACGATTATTATATCTATAAAAGGAAATTTATAACTAACCACAAAAGCAAAAAGTTGTACATTGTGTAAATGTGAACAGCGATTTGTAGGTTACCTGTATAGCTGTATGTGACCTCCGCTGATGACATCAGACTTTCTGTACCATCGGGGCTTGCAACTGAACTGTTCTCTGCTGCAAAATAAAAAAGATAAACAAGTGAACTGGGGACATTAATGGTAGGATTAAGGGCAAGTTCAAACCTCGCAGATTTTGGTGCAGATTCCGCAGTGAAAATCTGCGACAATTCACAGTACAATAAGTGTGGATTAGGTTTTAAAAATAAGTGGAAATAAGCAGCGCAGAATTTAGGGCATACAGTCAATTTTCAAATCCACAGCATGCCAATTATATTGCAGAAATCCGTGTCAAATTTTGCAGTGGATTTGCGGCCAACTCTGCTACATCTGGCTTTAGCCTAAATTACAAACTATATTCTAGGACAAGTGGACAAGGAATGGTCCATTGCAGCCCCAGAAAGGACAGCAAGAATTTACCTGAGGAATCTCCAGCTTGTAAATGAAGCAGTTCGGGTAACCGCTTTATATTAGTGAATTTTCAGTTTAATTACAGTCTATGGCAAGGGTTAGGCTAGGGCTACACAGCGAATTTGGCCAAAACACAGGTCACGTGGCCAACGATAGTTTTGTCCCACTGTCTGAATCCCAAGTAATGAACAAGAACGTGGCCAACAACTTGAAACACGACAGTCCCAAGAAATCCAGCAGGGTTGGATTTCTTGCTTCGGTCGTGTCGCCGTCTCGGCAAATTCCGGGCCACAACGTGGCCATGTTCACTTTTATTACTTCTGATTCAGTCAGCGGGACACAACAATCTTTGACCGTGCGACCTGTGTTGCAGCCAAAGTATAGTGTTGCCCTAACCTTAGGTCATAGCAGGGAGAAATTCCTACTTATTGAAAATCCCCTTGTGTAATATCAAGCACTTCCTTCTAAAAACGGTCGCGATCTACAGGGCAGGTTTGCTGTATTAGGGCCAAAAAAATAAAAGACAGTTTTCGGCACAAAGCATAACATTGAGTAAGAGCAGACTGCTGTCATTTTGGATTACACAATGTATTCAAAATAAATTCCTCAGGGAATGCGGTTTTGCAGCGAGTGTTTTGTTTATATACCCCAACGGCAAGTTCTTCTGCAGTTTCTCTGTAAGTGCCTGCTACATCTGCGTCGGGGTTCCGCTAGACCTTTCCGTCGGAGGAACCCACGAACAGAAAGAAATGAAAACCGTGACTTCTGTTTGCATTACCATTGATCTTAATGGTAATGCTTCGGTTGCAAATGGTTTCCTAAGTCTCCGTTTCGTAAGGTTTCCGTTTTTTCCCCCGGAAACAGTAGCGCAGTCGATTATATACATAGCTTACTTTACCTGGAACCTTACAAGAGAGATGTAAGGACAAGCAAGAAGAAAGTGCACGTAAACAAAATCAACACTCTGCACGCAGTCCCAAAACCTGTGTGGCTGTTTAGGAGTGTGTAGGAGCGCGGTCTTCTTTCGTGCTAGTTCAAATGGCCATAGAAAACAAAGTAGCATACACAAGACAGAGATATGTAGAAAAAAAATCTATTAAAAAAAAAGGCATATATAGGAAGCAAAGAAGAGTCTGGTACAAAGCAAGTGACTGAGTGACTAAACAGTGGAGTGTTTAAATGTGATTTAAGAATAAAGAACGCCTTTAGAGTGCACCGATATTACCATACCATTGTTAGCAATCACACCACAAATAAAATTACAAAAATCATATTTTTAGCAATGATGTCTACGGTTTACTTACCAATGGAGCCATAACTACAACCATCATATCTCTGATCCATAGGAGATTTTCCTGAAAGCAGAGACAAATCAGCAGAGAAAAAAAAGAAAATATACAGGGTGTACAGAAGGAGGAACATGGTACACATGGAAGTATACTAAAAAGTAAAATTTACAAAACGATGAGGAGGAAAGAGGTAAGAAGAAAGAGAGGAAAGAGGAAGAAGAAAGAGGAAGTAGTAAGAAAAAAAGAAAGGAGGAAAGAGGAAGTAGTAAGAAAAAGGAAAGAGGAAGTAGTAAGAAAAAAGAAAGAGGAAGTAGTAAGAAAAAAAGAAAGAGGAAAGAGGAAGAAGAAAGAAGAAAGAGGAAAGAAGAAAGTAGAAAGAGGAAGAGGAAGCAAACAAGCCACAATAGGATTTCTGAATTTTTATCAACATTATAATAAATGCTGTAAATTTAACAGGAAGCTGTAATAACGTATAAATGTATAATAAAAAAAATAAAAAAAACAAAAAAAAAAACACATGGAAAAAAAATAAATCGTAAAATACAGTTCAGCAGACTAGCAAATTCAGCTGGAACTATACGGGCTAGTTCGCACGGAGTATTGTGGCACTGTTTTTTATGCGGAAACCGCACCAAAAAACATCCAAAATCGTCTCCCCTTGATTTCAATGGAACGCGTAGGAGTTTTTTTCCCCCACATACAGGAAAAAAAAAAAGTGTCACGCTCTCTCTTCCCGCGTTTCCATCTCTGACCACCCACTAACATCAATGGGACGCAGAGACAGCGGTATTTCTTTTTTTTTTTTTAAAAAGGGGATTTTTTTTAAAAGGGTGTTGCCAGAAGCAACAACAACATATTATATATATATTTTTTTTTTACACTGTAGATAAAAATCCAGAAGAAAACGTTAGGAAAACAAATTAGAAAATGCTTTGGAGGCATTGAAGATGACCCCTGATTGACTTCTAGGGACATTATAGCGCTGCAATTATTATTAAATACGTTAGTCCACACCTCAGTGGTCCTAAGCATGCCAGACTATTAGAAGTTTACTGTATGTGATTTATCCAGATACAGTAGCATTAGAATGTGTGTGTGTGTATGTGTATGTGTGTGTGTGTGTGTGTGTGTGTGTGTGTGTGTGTGTGTGTGTGTGTGTGTGTGTGTGTGTGTGTGTGTGTGTGTGTGTGTGTAAAACCGTGCACCAAGTTACAGGCTTTCATTAGAACGTTAGTAAATAATTGAATTGTTAGATACTAAAAAAGCCCAACCTAGGATCCATAGACCAACCAAGGAGAATGTGAACCCATTATAAACACAAATAACTAAAAAGTCACCCAAAAACAGCAATATTTTAGTCACACAGGTAATTGGCTTCTGGATGGCATGTGCCCCAAGTATAGTAAACTGCATGCAATTATACCCACAGACAAGTGAGGCCGCAAAAATATATCTCTTACCAAGCAGAGATGCTGGAAACGGTAAACAGTAAAAGCAAAAAAAATACATGGTTAACTTACACCAGTACCACAAGCTAATGCACGTTTCCATATATTGGAGAACAGATACAATGCTATGAATTCGATTTTCTTTTAAAGTACTAATACATGATGAAATAGAATAATAAAGATAACACTCATTAAAAGAGGACCCGTCATCTCACCTGACACGTCAGTTTTAGTAAATACTTACGTTCCCTCCAAAAATAATTCTGCAGCATCTTTTCGAAGAACTTTGATTTGTGCGACACCTCTGTTATTCCTCCTGGAAATGTTCCAGTAAACAGACAACTGGGTGGTACTATTCTCTATGTCAATAGGGTGAGTCACTACACAGTCTGGCACTGAATGTACATTGTAGGGACACAACCCTTTCTAAAAGGAGAATGGCAATAACCAGCTTTCAATTTATTCACACAATTCCAGGAGGAATGACAGAGAAACGGTACAACGGAGCGCTTTAAGAAAAGATGCTCCAACATTACTTCATGGGGAATTATTTACTAAAACAGACATGTCAGAAGAGCCGACAGGACCTCTTTGAACTAGGATAGATGACCTTCACATAAATATATGCACCACGTTGAGTCGGACATTGACGACTACTTCAACTGAATACTATCATGGGAATATATTCTATTATAACAATGGTTAGAACTAAGACTATTAATATCATTATTTCCACACACCAACAGTGTCTTACACTCTTTAGATTCTTAATTTCGTCTTTGCAATAGGAGACTATAAATTACCTGATTCATCATTCAAGGTTCCCCCAGAATGGAGAAAGCCGGCTTCTTTCTTGTTCTTTCTATTTAAATCAAGAAGATACATATGTTCATTACGTAGATTTACAAACTCGTTATAGTTACATATTCCTCCTATACAAAAAAACAACAAGGGAGATTTATCGTAACTATTGCAATGAAAAATGAAAGAGATGCCTACAGCAGCCAATGAAAGCCTCAGAGAAATCAAACCCGGAATCGGATGGGTCGCTATGGGTATTTCCACCACTTTTACCAATTTTGACAAGTCTCCCCCAACGTGGATAACTATTCACTGTATGGTCACCTCAAAGAACAAGGGAGCACCCTAACCAGCTGGAGGAGAAAAAGGTTCAATCTCCAGCGCCAAAAGCCTTCTGTCCTGTAAGAGCGGAGGAATATAGTCTACCTCGGGAACTGGTTTTAGCAGACACATCTCGTTACTTCAAGAGAGGCTTAGATTCGGTCTTAACGTAAATGTATAAAATGTAGTCAGGAAGGATCAAGTTCCTCTGGATTAACAGGAGTTGAGATCCCCTCGATCAAAAAGGCTCAACTTGGACTCCTCCTCTACACCGCCTTCCTATTCTCTAGTTGACTAGAACATAAATGTCTTTCCTTCAACCACAGTAAATGACTATATATTTAGAGGTTCTGCACTTTTTAGTAAAAGAAGAAAGCTGTCCTTATACATAGTAATATACCCAGTGGGCACTGTAATTGTGTCTGTGTTAACCTGTCTGTTTACACCCACTGATCCATATAGATGTGATGCTTGTATAGTCCCCTATGGACATATCCCATGTTGATGGTAACTAAAGCCTAACTTCACTCACAGCCTGAAAATACAGATGTGACTGAAGTTAGCTCCATTACCCCACTCCTTCCTACGTAAATTCACAGGGTGTAGGAGGAGGATATATGGGTTGCTTAATGGGGCTCTTGAACTGTAGAACTGGTTTAGTTGCCATTTGTCTGCTGGACATGAAGGGTAATAATATGGTCACTGATGATTTTCTTTCCCTAACTAATAAAACAGAGATTAAAGAATCGAAGTGCGCCATACACAAAAACTAAATCCCCAAAGGTTGGATATTTAAAGGCTATGTACACCTTCAAAATAGATTATTATTTTTTTATTAAAATGTGTATAGTTTGTTTTGTGCAGGATCAAGCGGTTACCGAGCACGTCTAAGTTCTTAGATGTGATCGATTACAGGTGGATCCTGCGTGTCTCCTGCGGTCACTGATATTATACAAAGCAGATGTATCTCAAAAAGTAAAAATAATTTTTAATAAAAATTAATCAGAAAGTTACACCAGACTGATCCATTTATAATAAAATCAATAAAAACGATTGAAACAAAACAATAAATAGCTTTCGAAGGTATACATAGCTAAAGCTGCCCTTCTGTTCATGAACCAAACTAAGCAACATACCATACCTAATTGTCCGTATGACTTTGGGGGGGTATAGATGTAACAATATCTATGTTCTGACTGTAAAAGTACATCATTATCTAGAACTTATGTCTATGGCACTAAAACAATAGGTTCCAACTGACAGAAATTAGTTTAGCACTTTGAACAAGTAAAGGATTACATTTTTGGGGCTATTATTTTAGTGTTTAATTTGTGATCAGGAAAGAAAACACATGCGCAGCAATGCACATGAACAAGATCTGAAGATAGGTATTCATATTCCACAGAAAAATAACTTCCATCATTGCAGTAATACCCCTTTAACATCAAGCATCCCAGTGGTAAAAAAACATCAGGATCAGTGGTGCAGCTATAGGGGATGCAGAGGTAGCAGTCTCACCAGTATAAATGGCACATGGCTGATTTTGGGGTCCAGGGACTTTATAGGCTATATACACTTTTGAATTTAATTTATTTTTGATTTTTTTAATAAATCAAGGTTTTATCGGTTTTTCGAAGATACAGCTTTTATGTATAGTGTATATATAGAAGCTATATCATTCCGTCAAAGCCGATTCGGTCAGGCCAGCTGTACTGACGGCTTGGCTGAAAGTCGGTCCACGCAGGATCCAGCTAAGAACGATTAGGGTATGTGCACACGCACTAATTACGTCCGTAATTGACGGACGTATTTCAGCCGCAAGTCCCGGACCGAACACAGTGCAGGGAGCCGGGCTCCTAGCATCATACTTATGTACGATGCTAGGAGTCCCTGCCTCGCTGCAGGACAACTGTCCCATACTGAAAACATGATTACAGTACGGGACAGTTGTCCTGCAGCGAGGCAGGGACTCCTAGCATCGTACATAAGTATGATGCTAGGAGCCCGGCTCCCTGCACTGTGTTCGGTCCGGGACTTGCGGCCGAAATACGTCCGTCAATTACGGACGTAATTAGTATGTGTGCACATACCCTTACATCTAGATTTGAACTATTGAGTGACAAGATTGCCTGCAACTCAATGTATTCATTTGGACTGCAGCCGTAGCTCAATAGTTTAAGTTAATCAGTAGCACTACAAAAAAAGTCTCAGTGTAGCCCTGGCCTAACTAGACAGGATTATTACTTGCATAATTACTCGCTCAGAGAAGCCATACTAAAGGCCCTATTACACCGGCCAATTTGGGCAGATCCTCTGAGCACCGATCAACGTGACATCGTTGATCGGCGCTCGTTTGCTCCTGTAACAAGGAGCTATGTATGGGGATTTTTTTGCATATGTAAATTGGACATATTCGTGTAAGGCCTAAATATCAGGCCTCCATTATTTTATTAACATATCAGTTTTTGTTTTTTTTAGATTTCATGGTTTAGATTAAAACAAACTTATTTATATAGTAAGCACTATCTTTTATTTCTTACCTCCACTGCTCCCAGCAGTATGCAAGAAGTGCAAACAGGTAGAAGGAGAGGAACACACCTAGACAGAACAGCATCCCACCAACATACGTGGTCTCTGAGGGAAGAAACAAATAGCAAATCTTCAGCAAACTTTTCTCTCATCCCATGCTGTACAAACACACACGTAAACCAGGGGCCCATGTAACAGATAATTGCTGCAATCCGGCTGAAAAATTACTTAGTACTCATTTGAATTATTTACATATAAAATTATTCCTATCACACAAAAATATTAAAAACACACTACCTAACCTAAAGGAAATCATGATTATTTGTGTCAGCACTGGGGAACAGAATCTCGCTATTAGTACGGACACAAATTTCCTGATCTGATCCTGGAGTACCCCCTTTAGGTTAGATAGTAAGTGCCTATATAGATGAACTCGAGTTATTTTCACATACGATTCCATAAAGTAGTCCTATGAACATGCTGAATAGATTTAAAGAGACTCTGTCACCACATTATAAGTGCCCTATCTCCTATATAAGGAGATCAGCGCTATAATCTATTTTTACCACTTTATGAGCGATTTTTAGCTTTATGCTAATTAGTTTCTTAATGCCCAAGTGGGCGTGTTTTTACTTTAGACCAAGTGGGCATTGTACAGAGGAGTGTATGACGCTGACCAATCAGCGTCATACACTTCTCTCCATTCATTTACACTGCACATAGCGATATAGCTATATCGCTATGTACAGCTACATACGCACACTATAACATTACTGCAGTGTCCTGATAATGAATATACATTACCTCCAGCCAGGACGTGATGTGTATTCAGAATCCTGACACGTCTGAATCTTTTCTGTGAGATTTACAGCAAGGCAAACGTAATCTCGCGAAATTATGATGTAAACGAGATTACGTTTGCCTTGCTGAAAAGATTCAGACGTGTCAAGATTCTGAATACACATCACGTCCTGGCTGGAGGTAATGTATATTCATTATCAGGACACTGCATTAATGTTATAGTGTGTGTATATGGCTGCAGATAGCGATATAACTATCGCTAGTGCAGTGTAAATAAATGGAGAGAAGTGTAGGACGCTGATTGGTCAGCGTCATACACTCCTCTGTACAACGCCCACTTGGTCTAAAGTAAAAACACGCCCACTTGGGCATTAAGAAACTAATTAGCACAAAGCTAAAAATCGCTTATAAAGTGGTAAAAATAGATAGTTTTTCTAAATAAAAAGCACTGCTGTCACCTACATTACAGCACCGATCACATTATGTAGGATAAGGCACTTATAATGTGGTGACACAGCCTCTTTAAGGGTAAGCATTCAGCACATCCATAGAACATGCTGTATGAACATGCAGGTGTGAATGTTTAGTGATACAGCAGCAAACCCTCCCCCGGGACAGAAATGCAACTACATTGAAAAGTTTCTGATGAAGCAAACATTTGTTCCTTTATTTCATAGAACCCCCTTAAAATGAATTTACACCTTTAATTATCATGTTAGTTTTAGGACCTAAACCGCGTGCGGAACTATGTCTTATTATACAGTATCTGTATAGCGGACAGCACTCCGTTCTTCCGGTACAGAGCTCCAAATCTGCTGCAAAGACATACAATTAAAAAGATAGAAGTTCACTGCCTAATGCGTTATTATTGAGATTAATGTATAAATAGTACGCAGTTAGCTCCCTCTTGGGGCGGGATGCCAGCACGTTATATTTTAGTTCTGTCTATGCAGCGGATTTGGATCACCGTATCAGAAAAATCGAGTTCCAATCACTATAAAGATATATTAAGAAATTAATCAATGTAGAATTTTTAACCTATTTAACAAACAGAATGGTAGCATGTCAATGATGGACATTTCACCTCCCAAACATCTCATAGCGCTATTTTTTAGGCAGAACTTTATTAAATTAATTACTTTCCTGTTCCTTATTTGTGACTATTTTGTTTGGCACTTCAGACAAAATCTGCTAAACTTTTCCATAAGGCACCTTGCATGAGCTGTACATTTAAAGCCAGGGATGAGATCATATCCAGTTCTGTGGGATGTCTTTCCCATAGCAGTGTGCACAGAGCATAAAAATGGTAGAGTGGGAGTATTCAGTAATGGGTCATAACCATATTTAGGGAACAGCTGCTAAAACAGGGTGTACTCGGAAACAGTGCCTAGGACAGTAACTGTAAATAACCCCCCCTCCCCCACATACTGCTAATGGCTGGGCTGACCAAGACTTCCAAGGTCTTCTGACGATCTCCATGCTCCACAGGGGTATCTGAAATATAAGTCATAAGTATTAAAAGGAATGCAGGTCAAAAGGCGCAGGCTGAAAGAACGCTTGAGCAGTAAATGAGAGGTTTACCTGGATCTAATGGATAATAAGGAAGACCCCCACCACATGCCTCATCCTCTGTCTTAACCACCACCACAACATAGAAACCACCGTTGTTAAAATCCTTTCTCTGGAAATAACAGAAGAGTATATGGAGGTGTTAGACGGTTGAAATAGGCAGTAGACACAAAACGTGGTTTAATACGGAATTAGGGCCGGTTCACACCTGGGTTGGAGGCTCTGTTTGGCCGTATCTGCGACGGAGGCCCCAATTTTACCAGAAACAAAACCATGGACACCCAGAGGGAAAGCCGACTGAACCCATTCAAGTCAAGGGTTATGTCAGCCACAGGCGGTATCCGTAGTGCAATAGAACCGGCGCTTCAGATTGTGACAGAGCATTACAACAGAATGTCGAGCGCAAGTGTGAACATAGCCTTAGTCTGCCAGTTACACTCATTCCATTCAGCATGCTAGTTTTTTTCCTCATGAACTGGCATGCTCAGGATGACCAATGCTATGGATCCTCTCAGAAAAGGGAAAGCTGCAGTGCACGGACTTGTATTTATTTCCATTCACTTTTTTCTGTATCCTCTTACATTTTTATAAAATAAATACCTAGTTATGATCAGTAAATGCAATGTATGAGTCTCCTGAAATGGATGTGAACAGTCTACAAGTATTAAAAATAAAATAGAAAAAAATGTGTTGCCGCTGGAGGGGAAATGTAGTATCATGGACGGGGTGAATATACCAGAGATACTATATTTAGCGGCTAATAGAAATGGGTCCCTAGCAGAGGAAACGGAAAGGTTGTCCTGGTGAGACAGACCATTTAATTATAAGGATTAATTCTGTGTCCCTCTAATAGATATAGCAGGATAGAACATTTACCTGAACTGTAATAGCAGCTTGCTTGGTCATTGTTTGATACATGCCAATAAAAGCAACATTATTATCAAGGTCGTATACTGGGCACTGAAATATAAAAAAGGAGAATATAAAATCACCGGCCACATTGAAACTTATTGACCAACTTTGCAAACAATAATAATAATCATAATTAAGCCCTTAAAAAAAACATACAGCTTTTTCCTAATCTTGAGTGAAGGTCACACATTCGAAAGCAAATAAATCAGATACTCACATGGATTTTGCCCTAACCCTTGTGAATCCCAGTTCTCGTAGTGGGCATACAGTCATATAGCTTCCAGAGGATGACATGACGTCACTTGTGGAGATCATGGTCAGTGAAGTACTACTCTCCAGTCAGTTTGCTGTATGTGGATTACGGTCTACATTAGCCAGACCAAACTGAATTCTTACCGGATTGCTGAGCTCCAAGGGAACATTACTGAAGACATGTCAGATGTTTTACTTCAAAGTAAAGCTTTACCTATGCACTCTTTTCAATGTACTCTTGAAATGCCTAAATATACCAGAAGTATCCCTTTACGTATTTGTTCTCCTCTGCGTCAGGGCTACGTTCTGGCATTCCGTCAGTTTCCGTTTGCATCACCATTGATTTCAATGGTGACGGATCCGGTGCAAATGGTTTCAGTTTGTCTCAGTTGTATAAGGTTCCGTCGTTTTGACGGAATGAATAGCACAGTAGAATACGGTATTGATTCCGTCAAAATGACGGAACCCTTGCACAACGGTGACAAATGGAAACCATTTGCACCGGATCGGTCACCATTGAAATCCATGGTGATGCAAACAGAAACCTATGGTTTTCGTTTGTTTCAGTCAGGGTTCAGTTCTGACGGGAAGTTCCGACGGAACGCCAGAACGGGACCCTGACACAGATGTGAACTAAGCCTTAGATGTTAAAACATCCTCATCTTCAGCAATATGGCGGGGGAAAATTTCAGATAACGATGAATCGGAAATTTTTGTAACCCCGCCTGTCAACGAAAGGTAAAGTCTCATTTTTAATTATATCTCGATATTCACTTAAAAATGACTCATTTAGCAATATCCTAGTATACATTTGAGAAAACGTATAAACATTGGTGCAGTAACATCAGCAAAACCAATTTGTGATACTATTTGAGGGTACATACCTGGATATCTTGTATTGACATGACAGAGCAAGGAAATGCAGAAGGAGAAGTGACTTTAACAATCACAGAGTCCACTTCCGGTGGAAAAACATACTTAAAATACTGCAAAAGACAATAAGAAAATGGTATAACACACAGAATGCAATTCTGAAATAAATGAGCTTGTGGCATAAGACTCGCATGCTGTGCCAACATGCTCTTATAGCTCACAGACTTGCATATGTTAAAGATACGGGATTGTACGTGACACATTTTTCACATAGATAAAAGAAATACCGTCCAGTAACAATATTATGATGAAGCATCTAATAGACTAGAATTTCAAAGGGTTTTCCCCAGAAATTTACAGTGATTGACTATATTTAGTATCGGCCACAAAACGTGTCCCAACAGATCATTAGAACGAAGGGGCAGCAGGTCTTGCTGGAGCTCTGCGGCTTCTTAACAGCAGTACTTGGCATGGGAACGTTTATACAAGTGTGGCTGTGCTTGGTACCTGAAGTATAGGGCTGTGGCACTCCAGAGATAGCCGCTGCCACTTCATACTGTTGATCAGTGGGTTCACAGAGGTTGTCCTAATGATAGACCGTCAACATAACATCCCAGAAAACCCCGTAATTGTAAACTTTCAATGTGGCACTGTCCTAGAGTTGCCCTGATCAATGGTAAATGCGGTTACCACGAAGAAGCATTAATAGCATAATAAATAAGGAAGAAGTCTCAAACGTGTATGCAAAAATGGTTGCAATACCTATTATCAAATTCCAAACGGTCTCTAAAAGAATAAAGAATTGTTTCTTTAGAGCTTCACATATTGGGTTTCTATGGTGAGCAACCACACAACCCGAGATCACCAAAAGCAATGCCATATATTTGCTGGAGTGCTGAAAAAGGTTTGTCCACAGTTGAGATCAGTCAGTCCGATCACTACTGGCTCTGGTGCAGACGGTTCCAGAAATGACTGCAGAGGGTTAAAGCCGGCTGAACCCTTATAATTGTCTAACGAGTGATTGCACGTCCAGTGTGCCTCAGTAATAGCAGTATCTGTTACCTGCCCTGTTGTGTCCTGGTGACAAATTAGTAATAAATGATTTATTATACATTATAGTGATGAACTGGAACCCTTTACAAAGTCCTTACACAAAGAACCCTACATTTAGAGAGCAAAGTCCTAGATACTGTATGAATCTATGATCTAAACCTGTGCAGTCATTAGCTGAAAACTAACAGGAGAGTCAAACGCCAGCATCAAGATATCAAGAGCGAAGCTAAAGTAGCTGTCCATGGCATCAGACACAGTCATCAACCTTACACAGTAATCTGGAAGTTTTACTATACCTTTTATTATGATAAAGTTCACTTCTGGAATATTTATTCAAATGACGGTCTCGCAGTCAGTCCCAATCCAAAGTGCCCATATGGGGATCAGAATTAACCCATATTACTATCTTCCCATTATCAGCAGACAGCATTGGTTGGGAGCCATTACCTCCCCCCAGTATAAAGGGCGCTAGGAGCACTCTATTAAGAATCAAGCACCTTTGGCTTTGAGTTTGGAGATTTCACTATTCATTGATGGTAACTTTATTGCTTAATTACATCAAAACTTTCATTGTGTAGCCTTTATTGGAAAAAAAAGTTAAGACTAGAATCTGAGAGGATAATTTGGGTAAACCTTTAATTGTGTCATTCTCTAATTCTAATATGGTGGCATGTCCGGCTTGGTTATATTCCGAATAACAATTTAAAAACGAAGGGGGCGAAATGGGACAGCAGCTTTCTATGTGGGTATTAAGGGGGACCTCCCTCTATCAGTCAGGGCGGAGAGATGTTGCAAAGTTCGGCACCTGCTATGTAAGACTGGGCACAGCCATATCAGTCATTTCCATTCCAATGGGCACCATGTCATACTACATCTTCCCTGATAGGACAATCCCTATAACCAAACAGCGCATATTTGTTTTACTTACATGTAGGGGATGTAGTTCAGGTTTGGGGAGAAAAAAAGATCCAAATGACTTAACTTGTTAATGAATAAATATAATTTCAATATGTTGGTGTACTACAAAGTGTTTTCCAGTTCTGACAACCCCTTTTTTTTTTTAGACTGTTGGGCATATTGTTGGGCTGATGTTAGTCCCCAATAAATAGGTTAAAGTAATCCTAAAACTCTACAAAAGTGGGAAGATGGAGAATAACCTTTTAAAAAAAATTGCTTAAACATAAATGTTGGTCGACACTCAAGGTAAAAAGAACTTATATTTCCATTGGGAATGTCATTACATGTAAAAATATTAAAAATAAAAGTAGTCTAAAGTTATTGTCATAAAGGCGACTTACCAGAGGAAACGTGGAAAATAAAAAAGAAACTTTACTGTACATTAAAAATGTGATAGTGGTTTTTAATATTCTCAATGATGAGATATGAAGTTACAGGCCCAAAGCCTGAGGTGGACATGTTGTCATCATAATCTTTCCATCGTGTAGCCTCGGGATATAGGCTTCAAATATCTCAGCATATAACTGATGCCTTTCTTCTGGTAGGTCGTTAAAGGGATTATCCAGGATTTAAGAATTGATGGCGATTTACTTGAATGGGACAATGCTGAAGAACCATGCCCAGCGGCTACAAAAGTAACAGCGGGTGCAAGTATGAACAGCCTGAAACCCAATGAAAAAAATATAAAAAGAGACTGTAGAACTCGCACAAGGCCACCTCAAACAGCCGATTGGCTGGGGTGATGAGAGCTGGACCCTGATCGATCTAATATTGATGGGCTATCCTAAAGCTAAATCCTTAGATTCCGGATAACCCCTTTAAAAAAAGTACAAAAACACCATACACCAAACGTAGACAAGCGTAATCTCACACATAAACCTCATTGCCCCCCTCATAAAAACATAGACTTGTCACCCCTTACACATTATACCTGAGGCTGAGCAGGAGTTGCATTAAAACTGAACCGTTCTTTTGTCCTACAAAGATAAAAAAAAACTCATGAAATTCACTTTGATACAAATGCTATCTATGAGCTGGAAAGTTCTGCAGGACATGGTACCTCACCGCAACACAAAGCTGTCGACATGCGTGACGCGCAAGAAGTAGGTAGCATTCTTCTCTGACAAGGTAGAAACATCCACAAAGAAGGACTCGGTCTTCGACTCGGCTCGAGTAGGTGGCTGGCACAGTGTGCGTCCGACATCCTGATATTGGTAATTACGCAGGTACCTGAGGAAAGTAGGAACGTTTCTAAAGATGAATTCCTGACATACCGGCATCAATGCAAAAGAAAAAACAGAGATATGTTTAAAGCCAAGATTTTATGGCACAATGGAGGACATCAAACAATACAGTGCCAATTTATATTGTATGTGGTAAATATACTAGCCAACCCGATTATCAAAAGAATGGTGGATACTTACAAACCCCTGAGGGTAAGCGGTACTTGGAAAGACACCACAGCCTCCTTCTGCCGGACAACAAAGAGCAGAGGTGGCCCTCTCTGATCAGACAGGACTTTAACGGACACTCGGACTCCTTCAGTCTTAACATAAAACACAGATAAGCACCATCATAGCATGAGGTCATGTGAGAGCTATACAGAACGAATGAATAAAATGTAGAATGAAATATAAAAATGTATACATTAGTATAATAATGAACAATCATACCTTATATATTCAAGATATGTGGATATATGCTACAAATGTTAAATGGTATTCAGAGGTGCAGTTCTACAAATTGTGGATTTTAAAATAGAAGAGCCCTTTCTGATGACCCGGGTACGTAACGTATACTTTTGTCAATAAGGATGATCAATGGATGGAATATGTATATTACTAGGCTACGTAAACCAACACTTCTGTTCCTGCAGCCACAGGCAACCAAATCTTATTGGAAATAAGAGCACAAGACATCCATGTTTTATCTGTAAAAGAAGGGGAAGCAGTCAGGCTGGACAACCATCGATGGTTAGCTTTAGGGGGTCAGCCACACTGCCATCTCACCGCTACGTAAAACCTCTAGATTGTAGGGAGATGTAATAAAGTACCCACAGGCACCTCTGGGACCTTACTGTACCTCCGTATGGCTCTAATTTGATGCAGATTCCATATGTTTTAGACAGAGAAATGAAAATAGTGCTATGTCCCTACGGATATTTTACAAAGCTATTCTATTTCTTCCAGCCGGTTTTGGAAAATAGACTCTGATCTAATCCAAGTTTTCACAGAAAATGGGAAGGATTGGGGGGGGGGGGGTCTCATGTGAAGATTTTCATCATACAGGTATGTGTCAGGGAGACATCTTACGGTATAGTGATATCAGTATGTGAGACTAGACATGGACCGCACATCCACTTGTAATACATTGATCTATAGCGGCTAGGCATAATTTATAAACATGAACGAGGTTCTTTATTAACATTTTGATCAAATTGTATAAGCCCACTTGCCACTTCACGGCAAACTCTCAAAAAGTGGGTCCCTACTCTACTGGTTGCAGCACCGTATTGTGGTCGCTGCCACTGCAGCACCGCTCCTGCAGAGGGAGCAACCCAGAGGCCCAAAATCACACATGCGGTCAGGCCGCGCCAAGCCTCCTTGGCTCTGAGCCACGTCCTCCCACAAGTGCAGCACCACAGCGACAGACACAACCACACAGTACCACAACATGTGAACAAAGAACAGGTTTATACATTTTTGCCTAGTAGCTATAGATCAATGTACTACAAGTGGATGTGCAGTCCATGTCTAGACTCACATACGGATATTACGGTATAGTGACATGTCTAATCTGCCTTTCCTTTACTGACTGGTGGAGGTTTATACAGTCAGGTAACACGTATTTTCCTGGTATAACAACCACGATATTTGACGAAAAGGTCACCATCTTCTAGGAGAAGGACGGTAGACCGGTATTGTGGCCCCGGCTTGCACTACTGCCCAGAGAAACACCTCAGTTATCCTAGACAATGTGTAGAAACCATATTAGCCAGTTCCCCTATGATGAGGAATAATTTCTTGATTTTTTATTACGCAAGCAATTATTAATTCTGTGTAAATTTCCAAATGCTTAATAAACGCTTGTCCAGATTATTGCCCCAGGACAGCGATCAATTGACAAACGAGAAAACACGAATTCGTCGGCTGATCACATCCTTTATGCAACCTGCCAAATCATCATCGTTGGCGGCACATCTCGTTAACCAGCACCGATCACTCATTAGATCGTCGATCGGCACCCGTTATGTGCAGAAATCTGCCTCTGTATACCCACCTAATGCTACAGTGCCAACCTGTTCACCGTTTCCCTTGCAGCAGGTTTTAATCCAAAGACTTCACACTGCTAGAACCAGGTAAACTTTGTTTAAGATTGTTTGAATACGCAGAACGCATGATCTCAAGCAACAACAGAGCCAGAATGTCTTTCACTGCCAATGACCTATGCCAAACATGTTCTTTGTAGAGCAGCTAGAAAATATAGAAAAGTATCACTCTAGGGTGATACTGTAAAGCCTGTGGTTGTCAGGACATGCTGAGTGTTGTAGTTTTACAGGCCACTGCTGTAGAGGATATGGGAAGATCACCTAGACTCGGTGTAATTTTCTAACTATTGATGAGGAGGTAGATCTGACCATAATGCTGTGGCAGCCGAGTTTCTTCCTTTCTGTACAGCTTTGATGCTGAACCATAGTTTTTCGGAAACACCCCATCAGAAACCCTGGGTGCTACAAACATATGTCATGCAGCACATAGATTGTATGATCGTACTGCTCAGGGTGCACACTGTATCTGTGTTTTCAAAAAAGAAAACGCTTATGTCTTGCAGTGAAGGTCGTCACTATGATACACATTTTTAGTCTTAAAAAAAATTTCCTGCCACATCGGTTTACACACCTGCGCGATAACCACTTACGGGCCTCTGCATCGACCATAGTGATGTCACTACAGCAGGCCTGATCATGTGTCGTCCCCATGTCATCAGCCGTTATGTAAGCAGAGGCAGCAGGGGTCTCGGACAGCAGTGAAGAATTCTAGGTAAGTATATTAAGAACTGTATTATTTTGGCACAATGTTATTTTTTAATCACTAGAAAGCCAATTAAAGAAGATCTGTCACTAGTTTATTAATTCCCTACCCCTAACTAATCTAATAGGCGCTATAATGCTGAGAACTAGCGTTTTGTTTTTATCAAAATGGTTTATTATTTTCAAAGTTATGAGAATTTTTCTAAATATAATCATTTGGCTATACTTGCCAAATAGGCGGTTACTCTCTTTTCACTCTGGGCGGTGTAATGTTTTCTGTATGACGCTGTCCAATCATCATACAGCTCCTCCCTCTTCCCTGCCCAGCAACACAGCGTGATCAGATATTATACAGCTTTTATTCCCGGCTGTGTTTTCAACTGGTGATACCGCCGGTTGTTTCACAGATAGAACTGCAATAGATCGTCTTTCATATGCCACCAGAACCGCTGTTCTAGGTGGTCCACATCCGGAGATATGGCTATTTGAAGCGATTCCCCCTTTCCTCCAGTCTCAGTTTCTCACACTGTGTGAAGCAGCTTCATGCTGATAGGACAGCGTCAGAGGCTGTGAGGAAGCTCCACCTCAGGAGAATCACTGGTGTTAACACCCATTTGGCAAGTTTAGGCTCATTAGCATATTAGAAAAAAAGCTCATAACGTATTAGGACACAATTTTCACTAATATTATCAGTGAAAATTAGATTAGCTAGGAGATTGGGCATTTCTAAACAAGTGACAGATTCTCTAAGTATTTCCCTGGTAAAAATGAAAATAAATAAAATAATTGGAAAGCTATGTCTTCTTGTATTAAGACTTAGGGTATGTGCACACACACTAATTACGTCCGTAATTGACGGACGTATTTCGGCCGCAAGTCCCGGACCGAACACAGTGCAGGGAGCCGGGCTCCTAGCATCATACTTATGTACGATGCTAGGAGTCCCTGCCTCTCTGCAGGACAACTGTCCCGTACTGTAATCATGTTTTCAGTACGGGACAGTTGTCCTGCAGAGAGGCAGGGACTCCTAGCATCGTACATAACTTTGATGCTAGGAGCCCGGCTCCCTGCACTGTGTTCGGTCCGGGACTTGCGGCCGAAATACGTCCGTCAATTACGGACGTAATTAGTGTGTGTGCACATACCCTTTAAGCTTCATGTACACGTTGTGTATTTTGCTGCAGAAAATACGCACCATAACTGCAGCAATACACAGAAAATTTGCAGATGAAAACCGTACCTAATCGTGCCTTTTTTGGTAAGATTTTTGCGTTTTGATGCGTAAATCTGCACGTTTTCATTCTGCGGGGTTTGGTGAGATTTTCCTCTGCACTAGGAAGATAGAATTCGCAAGCGGAAACGCAAGATAAATGGACATGCTGCAGATTTTAAAATCCGCACCGCTGGTCAATTTCCGTCCCAAAAAATATTGCAATGTGTACATGAGATTTCCTTTGATCTCATGGACTCTGCTGGGACTGTATTACGCTACGAATTTGCCTCGTGCATATATGCGCGGCAAAACCGCATCGTGTGCCTGGAGCCTTAATATTCTTTTTATCTCGGTCTTCGACAACAGATGCTGGGTGAGAGCCAATCATTCCAGTCTTTACAGTGTCCATGGAGATTGTAACTGCAGAACGGGCTAAAAATATACATTAAAGGGGTCCCCCTCATCACAGATAAGAAATGGAATACTGCCAGGTTTACCTGCTCTGGAGGAAACTGCAACACAACTCAATACAAGTGAGTTGTGGAATTGTTGTGAAGAGAAAAACTGTAAAGGGCCGCAGTGCTAAACCAGCGATGCGGCCCCCTTCATTCTCAGGATCAGTGGCGGTTCCAGCGGTCAGGCCGCCACCGTTTATAAAAGCGACGGCATATCCTAGCGATACGTCATCACTTTCCCTTTAACTGCCATATGAAGATGCATGGTTATGCGGTCGCATTCTCTTCTACTGCTCTCCCTATGCGCCAATCTTAAACAAACCATTTACAGAAAAGCCATTTCTGCTTCCTTCTACATCCACGGAGTTTATATTTGTTAAATATTAGATTATGTATTTTAGTAACAGGGTTTGTTTGTTTTTTTACTAGCAAACCTGGTTCTATGTTGTATTAAGGGCAAAACATCAACCAAAGAAATAAAAGACCTGAGTAAACACATAAAAAGGAAGCCATAACATTATTTGTGTCCTGGACAGACATGAAACAATACACTGCGTGTAACTGGAAATCCCCTCCGAGACGAGCGGCTTATGGCAGAACTATTTCTGGGGAAAGAAATTAAAAATCTGACGCCGCTGTTCTCCATATCATCCACGTACAGTATAGTCCTAGTGTCTACTTGCTATTAGGCCACTTTCACACACAGATTTGATCAGTATTTTGCATCCGTATTGCAAAACCTAAAAATCACAAAATATATAATGGAAACTTTTAGGGTATGTTCACACGGCCTATTTTCGGCCGTTTTTCGGCATGTAAACGCCCGAAACATCGGAAGCAGAACGCCTCCAAACATCTGCCCATTGATTTCAATGGGAAAAACTGCGTTCTGTTCCCACAGGCTGTTTTTTTTTAAAAACGGCCGCGAAAAAGAAATGCAGGTCACTTCTTGGGACGTTTTTGGAGCCGTTTGTCATTGACTCTATAGAAAAACGCCGCGAAAATCTATTTTCACATATGTTGTAAAACATGGATCCATATTTTTCAGGCTCCTTTGATTGCTATGGGAGAATATGGCCAACATACGGCATCAAATACGGAATATATGTAGAAATGTGGACATAGAGAAGTGCTGATGTGTGAAAAGCTCCATAGAAATAAATTGGTTATATCAGGACCAACTTAGATTATGCCAACAAGAAAAAAAAAAAAAATCAGGATCCAATGGGCGCCACCAATGTATTTAAAGGAGAGTGGAAGGGTCAAACTCGTAAATACTAAAAAAGCAGTAATTCCACGTATTACGCGTTCTCATTGGATCCTGCATGGTTTCTTTATTTTGCTAGTTTATTGCACTGGTCTCGGACTACAGGTCTGCAGGTCAAGCAGCAGCCATACTAAGCGGAGGGCCGATATTACATCTACACGTGCATCCCAGAAATGTGCCTGTCCGTTGCCCAACTCGGGTGAGTGCGGCTATGGCCACTTAGGGGATTGTCTGGCATTGTTTTTAAATATTGCCCTATGAAGTGCTTTCCATTTTATTTACTTAGATTACGGAGACTTAAGATGCAAGTGTGAATAACGCCAAAGGATCCTTTTACACGGCCAGATGAGACAGCTCATTGATCGGCGCTCGTTTGCTCCTTTCACAAGGAGCAATGATCGGTTATGTATGGGGAGGAGTGAATGTTTACACAGGGAGATGTGCCACCAACTAGTGACCATTTTATTGGCTGCGTAAACAAGATCATCAGCCGATGAACGAGCATTTGGTCGTTCATCAGCTGGTCATTGCGATGATTACGCAGGGCAGTGATCAGGAATGAGTGTTCCTATGAACGCTCGTTTCCCCGACCACTGGCCCGTGTAATAGGGCCTTAAGATACTAAAAAGAAACTCCCTGACAAATATCCCAAAAAAAAAAGGCTAATGATGTGGCATGCAAGGTAAACCAAATGACATTTTAGTCAAAACTGTTTACGATTAATACACAAAAAGAACATCCTATTTCTCCGCCAATTATTAATCTACAGAAATACATATTTGTACTCTAATCCCAGAGGCTTAATCCATGGTGCAATCTCTTGCATTACACGGATCAGAATTTCAGTTTCTAAAAACAAATCACATCAACTACATTTTCCAAAATGATGTCTACTGTATACGGACAATGCCAGAACATTTAAAAGGGCATTTCCTTTAATAACCTATAAACATTAATTGATTTTCTCTGTCAAGCTGCTATTAACAGAAGTGAGCCAATGCAAGACCTGTAAGGCTGTGTTCACACGTTGTAGATTCTGTCAGGTTTCCTTGACTAAATCTGGACAGAATTCACAAGCATTCCACTGGCAACGCATGTAAATGGGGTATTCTGTGGAGGCCTTCAAGCACCAGGACCAGAGTGT
The DNA here is from genome assembly GCF_050947455.1 of Rhinoderma darwinii. Lineage (NCBI taxonomy): Eukaryota > Metazoa > Chordata > Amphibia > Anura > Rhinodermatidae > Rhinoderma > Rhinoderma darwinii. Next base: position 44,885,500 of record NC_134696.1, on the reverse strand, counting down.
GACTGCCGTCACTGGCTATTAAGTGTCATTGTAAGACCCTCTTCTCATTTGCTTTAAGAAGTTCCACTGGAATTTCCGTCGCCCTTTACAGTATTTTTGACAACAACAATAGTGCAGTCTACAGGGCTATTCTTCCCATCACAAATACCAGACCCACGACAAACCACGTTAAGGCTAAGTTCGCACTGAGTTTTTTGACTAGTTTTTTGACGCGGAAACCGCGCCAAAAAGCCTATCAAAAACTGCCCGAAAATGGCTCCCGTCGATTTCAATGGGAGGCGGGGGCGGTTTTCTCCCGCGAGCAGTAAAACCGGCTCGCGGGAGAAAGAAGCGACATGCCCTATCTTCGGGCGTTTCCGCCTCTGACCTCAATGGGAGGCAGAGAAAGCGTATTTTGCGGCACCCAATGGTCGCGGGCGAAAAACACTGCGAAGATTTTCGCGGCGTGCAGGCGGAGGAAAATCTGCCTCAAACTTCTAAACTGAATTTTGAGGCAGAAATTCTGCCTGCAAAATACTCTGTGTGAACATAGCCTAAAGTCAATGGGGTCTATTGGGAATCAGTAGTATTAATTTCTCTCTTTTTTCCGGTGTAAACAATAAATAAAACATACTTTACCAATTGTGGCGCAAAGGAGCTTGGGAGGAGGCGAGCACCCCCCGCTCTAGTGTCAGTACGCTTCACTCCCATGCTCCCTTACGCCACAATTGGTAAAGTATTTTTTATTTACTGTTTACACCGGGAAAAAAAAAAAAGAAGAAGAAGAGCATATTCTATTGAATAAAATAAAACAGATACTACGAAGAAGCAGGTGGTGCGCGGTCCGCAGGAGGGGGCTGGGCTGCACTGTCCGGAATTTTTTTTTTCTTACATTCCAAGCTTTTTTGTTTTATATAAAAAGTAAAACAAAAAAAACCATGTCCAGTTAATGCAGTTCAATAAATCCCTTTTTTCGGCCGGCACTGCAGGCTTTTATATTATAAAAAGTTTTATAGCAATGTATCAAAGAAAGATACATAAAGGTGTCGCAATAAGGGAGCACATTAGAAGAATAGTTTATTGCGCACGATTGTTCTTTTAAAAAAAAGAAAGAGTTTTATGTCCGTGAGAAGATTTCAATAAATGCTCAGTAGGTTTTTTTCAACTTAAATGTTGTTCATGGGGAAACCCCTTTGTCACCTATCCACAGGAAAGGTGATAATTGTCTGATCGCTGGGAGTCTGACCGTTGGGACCCCCAGCGATACGGAGTACGCGGGTCTCCGGGCCCCCTGTGTGAAAAGAGCTGTAGTGCGCATGCGTGGCCTGGGCTCCATTCACTTTATATAGGACTGACTGAGAAACTGGAGCGCTGTGCTCGGCTATTTCCGCCAGTCCCATAGTAAGTGAATGACAGCGGTTCTGCCGTAATTAGGTACATTGCTTTTAGTACAGTTTGTGGCTTTCTAGTTTGACTAGTTTTCTAAAAGGCTGTTAAATAAAAACGGCTACTGCTAAGAAACCAAAAACGTATTTTCATAGTCAAAGGGAACAGGATTGTTTTGTTACTAAAGTGAATAGTAAAACAGTGCGTTTATTGTGCAAGACTAACATCGCTTTCGCCAAGCAAGCGAATATTGAAAGACACTTCAAAACATATCAGGCTCTGTGTACAACATATTTTTTCTGATACGTTTCACGTTACGCCTGAAAAAGCTCCCGACGTATACATTAAACATAGGCTGTGATGGACGCCTTAACAGGAGGATCCCTCACCATACAGTTTGTTGGTATACATTAAACGTATATGTCATGACCCTGTTATGACGTACATGTTAAATGGATACTACTATAGTCTATGGGTGACAGATGCTACTGTTCGGTATCTGTTTAGCATATACGTCACTTATAGACTATAATGGTATCCGTATAACTTATACATCATAAAAGGTTATTAAAAAGCCCATGATGTATACGTCACTCATTGACTCCTATGTTAAAAAAAAGTTTATTTTTTTTGCGGAAGCTGTCAGGATGGAAAAGCATAGCCTACTACATTATTACAGCCTAAAGAAAAGAAAAAAAAATAAATGTATACCAGCCCAACGAAGGACAAAAAGACTTTTGGCCTTCGTCGTGCTAACTGAGCCATATGGAAGTGTTTAGCACGTATAGATCGGGAGCTTTCCAGATGTACACGCTTAACGTAGCTGTACACAGAGCTTAAAAGGCTACGTAAATGGGGTTTTTTGGTTTTTGTTTTTCTAATAAAAATTTGTATTACTGTGTGTTAATGAACTTCATAAATACATTTTATTAAAAATTGTTACTTTTTAAGATACAGCTGCTCTGTATTCTCTAAACAGAGTGACTGTATCTAGTGCTATTTACTGAATCAGTCAGTCCCGCAGACCTGACGGGTTCAGTGACGGCGGGTCTCACGCAGGATCCACCTGTAAACCATCACATCTAAGTTAGGAACTTAGATGTGATCATTTACAGGAGGATCCTGTGTGTCAGAGACACATTCTCTGTATAGATATTACAGAGCAGCTGTATCTTAAAAAGTAAAAAGAATTAACACACACTAAGACACATTTTTATTTGAAAGAAAAAAAAACACTTTCAAACATTTACATCGCCTTTGTCTGACTTAAGAAGGCAGCAATCAAAATAAACTACGCTATTCATCCCATCAAAACGACGGAACTCTTGCACAACAGAGACAAACTGAAACCATCGGCACCAGATCCGTCACCATTGAAATCAATGGTGATGGAAAAGGAAACCTCTGACGGAACGTCGGAACGGAGCCCTGATGCAGATGTGAACATCGCCTTAGTTGCCTGTGCAGCGGAAATGTTCTGCAAGGCCTGTTGAACAAAAAACAACTAACAGTAGCAAGTCTCACCACTTACACGGTATACTAGCTAAAAGCAAAGAGGAAGAAACCTATTGAAGTTAGTGAAATGATTAAAGGAGGCCTTTTTAGAAGCTGCAGATTAACCATGTGATCATTTCAAAAATAAATCTGAAATAGTATCTGCAATAGATTCCCATCACATCAGCTTTCTTCTAAAACAGACTTTGCCGGAGAACCAAGTGGACCTCAAAACACTACCAAGTTACAACCATTCCACCTCTCGCAGGATAGATATATTGTCTGATGAGTGGGGACCCCACTGATCGAGCGGGGATACCGAACCCTCTTTTTCCTCCTCACGGCTCGACCGCCGTGAACAGGATCTTGAATGGAGGGGTGGTCAAGCATGCATACTGTTGCTTTATTAAAAGCCTACAGGACTGACTGAAACAGCCAAGTACAGTACTAGGCTGTTTCCATAAGTGTAGCAGACATTGAATAGAGTGGCAGGCCCCTGCTCGACCGCCACTCCATTCAAGTCAAGGTGAAAATTGGCTTTCTTCTAGGATATGGATCGTGATTGGATAAGTTTAGCTAAGGAGGTGAAAAACTTTATAGATCAGGGGGATCGTCCTGGCATCAGAAACAGTATTTTTCAAGAACGCAGTTTTCACCATTTTGTAGCCTCATCTATCTGTTCATACCTGAAGACCATCAGCAAGTAGATTAGCAGTGGTTGACAGATCTTACTGTGGCTTTATTTTTTTTCTAAATATAGAGGTGTCCTCTCTTAACTTATCGCCAAACCGGACATACCCAAAGATCTATGGCGTAATATGTTAAACAAACATGGTAAAAAAAAAAAAAAAAAAAAGTATATTTCCAATGGATTCCTCTAATGAATGGCATCCGTTATCCATATTAAAAAAAAAAAAAATGTAAAAAAAGTATACTTTTTTTACTGGATGGCTGTGACGAATACCTCTGATGGGTGTCACTTGTTGGCCATAGACTCCCATGTTAAAAAAATAAAATAAAAAAAACAGCCGCATTTTAAATGGAGCGGTGGCCACTGCAGCTCCATTCAAAATCAATGGGAATGACAGAAACAGACGCACGTTGGCCGTTGAGTGCTGTGTCGCATATGCTTGGCGTCATGACCTTGTATGTGTCTTGGCCTGCCGTGAGAGCCTGAAGTGATACGAATAGAAGAAGTGGAGCGGTGAGGTGAGTAATTTTTTTAATTTTATGTCCGATGGGGGGGGGGGGGGGGGCGAAGAGGCATCTTCCCCTAAGTGCTCAAATTAAATAAACAGATACTAAGAATAAAAGATCCATCAACAGTAGCTTGCTGACTGATAGAAAGAAGAGATTTTATTAGACATCACCTAAACGTACTGAAAAAAATAAGAGATTCTTGATTTTACATTGGCGGACTATAGAGCCATTGTGGATCATCACTTGAAGGTATCAGCAGCAAATCCTAACACGGGGCCCCATGTAGAGAATTAGAAGCCACTTATAAATGGTATGTGGTAAAAAAACAAAACATTTCAAATCCTCTTGGCATTTTTGTGGAATAGCCCAATCACAAAATAATTTAAGTGTTTCTTTACTTTTCACATGTTAAACTAAAACTTTTGGCAAGTCACGTGTAAGTCACGTGTAATCTTGAGACCACAATTCTGCAGAGATGTTGTGTCATATGCCTAGGCCATATAGAGTAGATGGATGGATACATCACATGCACAAAGTCCTCAAACATCTGCAGTTCACAGTGTCTTGTCTAAAGAAACACATCCGCATAGAGTGTAAGTGGTTAACTACTCATACGCAAGACCATCTTACGGTCAATATTCATCATAAGTACCAGCCAGAACACCAAAGTCATCACGCGCCATCCTCCCGCACCCTGCCATCCTTCCTAGATGTGATTATTGATAACTTGTAATCATCACCATTATGCATACATTAATGCCAGGCAGGTGCTGACTGTACTAAAGCCATGAATTGGGCATTTTGTCAATGAATATGCAATGGTGGTGACACAAGCGGACTTCTGCACTATTTATAAGTCGTTTTCCCTGGTTGATCTTACCTTATTCCTTAGCATGGTGTGATTGAAGGCATATATATTCTGGATCTCACTATTGATAGTGTCATTATAATCCTGATTAAAATCTGCAATCTTCTGATGGATTTCTTTGGATGGAGAGTCTTGAAGCCCCTCTACAGTCCATAGGAGAAGAAGGAGGAAGCCAATGGCAAACATTTTCCAGGAGCAAGCTGTGGAGGAGTGCAGAGTCCCTGCCGACCTGTGCGGCTTCCAACATCAGCAGAACTTCACACCACACCTTAGGCAATCAGAGGACTGCATGTCTGAGTCACCAGCCGATACCCTGTATAATACACATGTACAGGAAAAGAAGATATATAATCATACAAGATCCTACACACTGACAGATCACACACAGACATCCAGACACTCAGCGGGAGACGTTCTACAAGACGAGCCACAGACAAGACTTTATCCCACGCCATGTAACCATTTACATACATCATACTGGAGAATTTTTAAAAACAAAAAGTATTCTACTAAATTAACCCTTTAAAAAATTTTTGTTTTTACGTTTTCGTTTTTAAACCGCAGCATCTACGCTATGTGTGAACTGACCCTTACAAAGAAAAAAAAATTGTTCTGTTTCACCAAATTTTGAGAGCTATAACTTTTATTTTTCCGTGGATTCTGCGGTGTGAGGGCTTATATTTTGCGGGACGAGCTGTAGTTTTTATTGGTACATCAGATTTTTTTTGATCACTTTTTATTTAATTTTTTTAACACTACGGTGACCAAAAAAACAACGATTCTGGTGTTTTAATTTTTTTTTTCTATGCCGTTCACCGTGCGAGTTAAATAATGGTATATTGTAATAGTTCAGACTTTTCCGGACACGGCGATACGAATTTTGTTTCTTTTTTACATTGTGCTTGGGGAAAAACGGGTTAGGGGTCATACCCCGGATCGTGAAATATGAGTCTTTGGGATTGTAGATATGGCAACAACGCCAGATATTGGGTATATGGAAGTTGTCCCTGATGGTGGTGCTGAAACCCTTCTTCCTATTATTCGACGTGTGGCGCGCCAAGGTTCGACGGTGCACAGTGATTCCTGGGCCGCCTACAGCAATATTCAACCGGCACTGAATTTGAGTCACGAACGTATCAATCACAGCGATCCCAATTTTCAATTTGTTTCTCCAACTGGTGCCCAAATGCAACATATAGAGTCTTACTGGAATAAATGTAAGGCTCGTATCAAGACGAAAAGGGGTGTTCTTCGTGATTTGCTTCCTACATATCTTGCAGAATTCATGTGGAGAGATCGGTTCAGCAAAGATGCATTTCACACTCTGAATATTGCATTGCAGTTTCCGGTTTAGGATTATAAATGAATAGTTATCGCTTAAAATATTGACGGTACATATACTTCATTTGTGTTAACAATATTTGAGTCAAGTGAAGTTTTTGTCCTAGTGGGATAAAATGTCCACTTGATCCGGTTTCTTTAACACATCCATTTCAATGGAGAAAGACCGTGCACGCGTTGGCACTTTTTTTTTACTGGTTGGGCCTTTTACTGGCTTGGTCTTAGGGTATGTTCACACGGCGGGGGTCCGTAACGGCTGAAATTACGGGGATGTTTCAGCCTGAAAACATCCCCGTAATTTCAGCCGTACCGGCATGTGCAGGCGCTTGAACGCCGCGTCCATTACGGCCGTAATTAGCGCTGCTATTCATTGGAGTCAATGAATAGCGGCTCCAATTACGGCCAAAGAAGTGACAGGTCACTTCTTCTACGCGGGCGTCTATTTACGCGCCGTCATTTGACAGCGGCGCGTAAATATACGCCTCGTGTGAACAGACAAACGTCTGCCCATTGCTTTCAATGGGCAGATGTTTGTCAGCGCTATTTTCGGGCGTAATTCGGGGCAAAAACGCCCGATTTACGTCCGTAAATAGGCCGTGTGAACATACCCTAAGGATCCATAAGAATATATTCACACCCTGTAGATTTGTTGCAGGAATTACAGAAACTGTCCCATTCGCCTTTGCAGAAATCCATGCACATGCTGCAGGAAAACATCCCCATTTAGATGTATGGAACATAAATATCTGCATCAAACCTGCGGTGGTCCTGAACGGGTACGGGGTCCCTGGTTCCTAGCAGGAAAGGGGGAGTTTTAATGGAACAGCGGTTAAGTTTGAATTCAAAGTCTATAGGACTGAGAGAGACGAGTACATCGATCGCGGTTTCCATCTCGCCCATAGAATTTGAATAAAGCTGCAGCGCACCTGCTCAACTGCCGCTCCATTCAAACTACACTTCCCCGCGCTCATGCTGTGTGGAGGATTGGGGGACACGGGACCTCGTCCTAGTGCTTGATGGGGTCCCAGCGATCATACATTTATCACCTATACTGTAGTTAATGTCCTCTGTGGTAAAACCCTTACGACTCATGCACACGACCGAGTGTGCCGTCCCCTCAGTGATCCGAGGAAAAATAGGACATGTTCAATCTTTCCTCGGATCGTAGACTCTGAACATTTTTCACGGACCCGATTCACCCGCTAAAGTGAATGGGTCCGTGAAGACTATCAGGTGCCACTCAGCTGCGTCAAAAACGGCCCGAGTGGCACAACGGTCGTGTGCAAGAGACCTTAAATGGTTGCTTTCTCATGAATGTAATTGCACCGGGGTGCGGATGTTGCAGGGTTTGTTACAATGTATCTGTACAAACAAGCAGTCAAGATAAGAGCTCAGCCTGGACAAGCACAAGGGAGATTTGTTCTGCTGGCATCAGGAACGACTGTATAAAAAGGTGTAAGCAAAGTCATAAAAGTGTCCGCCATGTGATGCCAGAGCCAAACTCTAAGGCCTCATGCACACGACCGTATTTTTGTCCACCCGTAAATAAGTATTTACGGACCCGTGTCACCCGTATTCTACCCGTATTTACGGGCACGTTTTTGGCTGCAAAATTGCACTGCACTAATCGGCAGCCCCTTCTCTCTATCAGTGCAGGATAGAGAGAAGGGACAACCCTTTCCGTAATAAAAGTAAAAGAAATTCATACTTACCCGGCCGTTGTCTTGGTGACGTGTCCCTCTCCTGACATCCAGTCCGACCTCCCTGGATGACGCGTCAGTCCATGTGACCGCTGCAGCCTGTGATTGACCTGTGATTGGCTGCAGCGGTCACATGGGCTGAAACGTCACCCCGGGAGGCCGGACTGGAGGAAGAAGCAGGAAGTTCTCGGTAAGTATGAACGTCTTTTTTTTTTTTTTTTTACAGCTTTATCTATATTCTGATCGGTAGCCACTGTCCCTGGTGCTGAAAGAGTTACTGCCGATCGTTTAACTCTTTCAGCACCCTGGACAGTGACTATTTACTGAGGTCACCTAGCAACGCTCCCGTAATTACGGGTGCACACACGTAGTCACCTGTAATTACGGGAGCCCCATAGACTTCTATGGGCAGCCCGTGCCGTAATTACGGCCTGAAATAGGACATATTCTATCTTTTTCAACGGCACGGGCACCTTCCCGTAAGCACACGGGGAGGTACTCGTGGCCAATAGAAGTCTATGGGCTCGTAATTACGGGAGTTTTTACGGTCGTGTGCATGGGGCCTTACTTAAATGCATTTATACCGCGATCTCTATACACCTGATATGACTATAGAAGGGAATCCAACAGCGGGAAAGTTCCAGGAATAGTGATTAGAGGGACAGCCCAAAACATTGAAGGTTGCCCCTCCGTTACGGTGGCATCACTTAGTCTTGCGTTGCTGGGGCTACCATGGCAAAAGTCCCCGTCCAGTTGTAGCCTAAAAAAGACCATGTGCAGGATATAACTAAAATGACCGACATCAATAATAAAAGGTTATGAAGTAAACGTGGAGTAGGACACTGCCAGCAGAACATGGCAGGAGGTGGGCACGGATGCCACAGACACCCAACATTACACACAAACACATTCGTTGAGGACACACGGTTCTCCGTTAATTTTTAGCTAGCAAGTCCAAGCAATAAATGGAAATATCCAACGTGTCAGATTTTTGGTGTCATCGATGTGCAATTACGTTTGCGCCTAAAATGTCAACCGATAACTGGCCGCTTTAGCTGGAAAGCTTCTCGTTGAGGTTTCTGTGGGTCGCTACAGGCCGGATGTACAGATATGTCCCAATAATTAATTACAGGGCAGGTCGTAGCGTCCTTTGTAACACAATAAATCACTGCCATAACTCCATTGAGCCGATCACTTATTACAGGTCAGGATCACAGGACAGGACACAGAACCTGTAATGACTTCAGCAGATCTACACATTATGGGCACCATAAGAAAACCGCTATGTGTGAACCGTGCCGTGTTCTTCAGTAGAAGCTGTAAACAAGCACAGAGCAGATGGCACAGCAGCTGTTACTACACAAGCATGAAGCAGAGCTCTGTGCCCGTCACCGGTGACAACAATGCCCGTACATATCCGTCCTATACACACTATATACAGCGGCACTGTCATAACACACTCACAGCCTTCCTGCTATGTCTCCGCCGCGCTCGTCCTTCCCGTCCACCTCCCATCCGTCCCTCCAGCGCGATACCGGCACACCGGCCCCTCTTCTTCTGGTCTCCGTGCTCCGCTGTCCCCACAACTGTCTAGCAGACACCGGCTGTGCGGAGCCGGAAGAACTGAACAACACGGGGGCGGGCCTGGGATGACGTCACGCCGCCTCTGAGCCTGAGACGGTCACATGAGAAGCTGCTGGAGGTCTGTGTGTGTGTGAGGAGGGGGACTAAGTAACGTGACCTAAGAGTGGAGCCCCCAGGGCATATATAAGGGGCTGCTCTGTATGAGATAATTACATGATAATCTCCTGCCCCACAAGATGTAATAAACGGGAGGGCACGGTCAGTGTTTGGGAGCATCAGTGGTGCAGAGTATGGTCCATGTGTATGAATGACGTCACTGTTTGGCGGTTTTCTGTTGTGACTGATAGAGCCAGATTCAGACCTTCCTCATATGCTAAAATATAACTCCTCCCACAAAGACACCGACACATTTAGCGGAAACATTGTAGAAACAGCCACTTATTTGATTGTTGGATATACATCTTAACCCCTTCATGACCAGCTAAATGTTTAGGGTATGTTCACACAGCAAACCAAAAACGGCTGTAAAATACGGAGCTGTTTTCAAGCTGAAAAAAAGAATCTGTTTTCCAGCCCCTGAATTTTTTTGTTTTTATGTAATGTATGGGCAATAAATTATATTCTATACTAAATAATGACTTTTTTTTCTTTATTATTTTTTTGTTACATTTTTAAGGGATAACTTTTTAACAACTTTATTATATAGTTCTACTGTATTAGTATACTCCTGTATGGTAATACATTACTCTCCGTCACAGGCTGCTTGTAGGACAACACATAGTGGACACTGACAGTAAGCTTAGACAGCCCTGGGGTCCGTTCTTGGTCCCCAGGGCTGACTGCAGAGGGTTCCCCTAAAGACGTCTCTGTAGTCTCCGGACCTGTACCGCCTGCTGTCAAAATACATTGGGCATTTGGGAACGGGATAAGGAAGCCTGGCCAAAATAATGACACCTCAACCCCACCACCTTGCCAGCCGGACCACGCCTGCATCCAACCAGGTTTTGGGCCGGCCACTGTCCATGTGGCAGGCTTTCACAGCTACCCGACCCCCATGAGGACCAGCCGCACAGCAATGTCCAGCTCACTGTGGGCCCACCAGATACCATGCCGTTGCTGGTTGAGGTGTCGCCATTCTGCCTCACCTAAATACAGGGCTCCTGATGGGCACAGGCCTACTGCAAACCAAACCCTAACATTTCCACCACCATACTTTATAGTTGGTATACGGTGACATGATGTCTTTGTGTATTTGCCAAAAATGTCTTCGGGTATTGTGGCCAAATGAATCTGTCTGGCTCTTCTGTCCAGTGTGCGTTGTTGCAGAAGTCCTCGGTGCTCATGGGCTAGTTTGGCTCTGACGTCACCTCTCACGTAGGCCTAATGGGGGTAATTTATCAAGGGCTGTACGCCAGTATTATGGCGTTAAAGTCGCAAACCATGGCGCATGCCCTATTTGAGCAGTAATTTGTGACAATTTGCTGCTGCAGACTGTAGACTGATGTATGAAATGCCAGTTTTTGTATATCTGCCCCAATACGTGCAGCCTCTTTTTAAGGCCTTATTCACACGGCCATGAGATACAGAGCGTATTTCGAACACAGTTCAGGCAGACATACTCCTAGAATCATAGTTGTGTATTACACTGGGTGTCACTGCCTCCTCACGGTAATACTGTCCCGTACCGTAATCAGGTCGTCAATACGAGACTGTAGTACCGCGGTGAGGCAGTGACTCTCAGCATCATGGATGACTAGGATGCTAGGAGTCTGGCTCCCTGAACTGTGTTCGGTTCGGGAAACGTTGCCAGTTCTTTGAAATCTCCACTTGTAGATAATATTCTGTTCAATAGAATTATTATTGTCCTTTTGTTTGGCGATCTCTTTCCATAGATGAATCTAGAAGTCTTTCTGAAGTCCTCACAGAGCTGCTTGGATCGAGGCGGGCTGAGACCGCACATTACAGGTGTCGCACATTTTTACTGTGATTTTCGCCAAAATGGCAGAAAAAACATGCAAAACTACAGTGTTTTTGCCATGTTTTTTTTCATGGTAATCCTGCAGACTCCCTGAACCCTCAGGTCTCAGACATCAGTATTCATGACCCGCTGCGAACCTTCCTAGGAAATAACCCTCTACATGCTGCTTAGGACCGGAGCACGGTAGCTACAAGACCCTGATGGTCTCCATATTAGTGCAGATTAGATACATAACGTTATGCAACTTTGCCATTTGTTTTTACATTTCTCACCATTTTCAAGATCTCGGCTTGCTATCAATGATTGAAAACACTGAGCCACAAGTGTGCCCATAGCAAACTAACACAGCGCAGCTTACATATTTCCAGCGGTTTGAAGCCTCATGCACACGACCGAGGAATTAGTCCGTTATTACAGTCCGTAATTACAGATCCATTCACTTCTATTGCCCGCAGACACCTTCCCGTATATTTACGGGAAGGTGTCCAGGCCGTAGAAAGCCTCCGCAAAAGATAGGATATGTCCTTTTTTTTTGCTTTTATAGACCATGCTCCCATACTTTAGAATGGGAGCCCGGCACACAAATGCATGTGGCTGGCCGTGCCCGTAATCGGAAGGCCTAAGAAAGTAAAACAGAGCGCTGACTGATTGCTATGGGCAACAAGGCCAGTTTTTCCTGTTCGTTTTTATAAATGAAGACCGGCGCCGTTTACAGTCAGACGGTGAAACCACATTCATGACAATGTGCGGCTAACAAATCTGATCAACTTGTTACAATCAGATCAGGCTAGGCAATCCTGTGATCCAAAGGGGGGTTTACACTGAGCGATTATCGGGCAGACGAGTGTTCATAGATAGGGAGATGTGCGGGACATGGCTTTAAATCATGCTTTGAGAGCGCATGGCTCAGGGTTGAGGTCCCGTATGCCACCTTGGTCATATACACTTGTTTCCTGTTGTATGTTATTGTAGTGGGGCTATTCTAATGGGACTCACTAGATTTAAATATAAAGGGAATGATATTATTATAGAGAGAAAAGAAAGTCTAGATAAATGGGTGGACAATTTTTTTAAGAGGTCGAATGGATCCTTATTATGGGGAAAGGGTGTATTTGGATAGTTTAAAAAGTACCGGTTTGGTCATTAGAGTCCCATTCCCATATCCATCATATAGATTAAAAATCTATAGGAAGGAAATGGAGGTTAATGATTCCTTATGTAAATGGATGTACTAGTATTAGTCTTGTATTACATGCTTACCGATCTGTATTTTAAGCAATAGAATGATAATAAAGAAAAACGATATAAAAAAAAAAACAGGGCAGCGATCAGTAGATGAATGAGCAAACGCTCGATCATCTGCTGGTCATATATTTAAAAAAAAAAAGTTAAATATTATCGTTGTCGGGAGCACATCTCCCTGATGACATGATGATAATGTATGGGGACGAGCGATCGAAGTAACGACCGCTCGTCCCCATCCATAGCTCCGTGTGACAGGAGCAAACGAGCGCCGATCAACGATGTCTCTTTGATCCGTGCTCGCTGCACCGGCCGATGTAGAATGGTCTTATTCAGACGTTCGTGTTCGGTCCCTGAGATATGGACCATATGTCGGCAGTATTGCCCCTATGAAACAGGAGTGTTTCTATTCACTGTCAACAAGCAAGACCATTAAAATGTTGAGAAATTGAAACACAAAAATAGTTTGCTGGCTTTATGCAAATAAAGCTTACATATTGAAATTATAATTAAGTGGTTCTGCACATTGCTAATATGCTTTGTGTTTCAATTCCACACCATTTTCAAGATTTTTGTTTGCAGTGAATGAATGGGAACATTCTCGTTTGTATCAATTCTAATCCTCTGTGAGCTAAACAGTATGGACTCCAGACTGATACATTTTACCTACAATCATATATTGGAGCAAAATCAGGACAGGAGAACAGATTACCGAGATGGAATAACATTGCTAGCTCTCAGTTGTGGCGAGTACTAGGCCACGTTCAGACTCTGTATTTCGCTGCGTTTTTGCATAGCCTGAAAACCAGTCAAGTCGTAACATTTTTTAACATTTGCATTTGGAAACTGCCTGTTTTGTTAGGTCTCACTGCATATTTTTTTCAATGGCGCAAATAAGCAGGATTAAAAATCGTACTACGGTTTTAGGGTGAATTTTTTCATGGAGAAATCATTCTGATCACAGGAAAAAAAGACTAAATCAGAAGGAAACAGCACTTGCATTGTCTTTTTAAAAATATGTACATAAAAATATTCTACCATTTTAGTATAAAGCTCCTCTACCAGGTTGATGCTCCATGGTTACAGATTATAAGCAAGCCCTGTGTAGTCTTCTTACGCTGCAGTCATGTATTCCGCACCTCCCTCCTATCGCTGTAGAGTTGTGTGTGTTGAGATCTGGTTACACAAAGCATGTTATATATCCCTGCTGAATTTTCTCACAGAAATCACAGCCCTGTGAGAGATAGAGCAAACACTGACTAGAGCAATAAAAGAAGGGTGAAGGAGAGAAAAAGCATGATTCACAGGGAACACCCACTAAACTCTGAACTAGCAGGTCCACAAGCAGCCATGTCAGAGCAAAGCAGGTAGCATCATATTGCAGCGTGAACTTTTCTAGGTACATAGATGCAGATCTATTAGGTTTTTTTTTTCTGTGACAAAGGTACACATATGCTTTAACCCATTCACTGACGCAACAATTTTCACCATTTTGACATACACAAATAAAACCTAAATGATAAAATAAGAAAATCATATTCTTGTATCCTTGTAAACATTATAAAAATGCCAACCAGCACTTCACTCATGGGCGCCTTCCTGTAATTTTGCATCAAAATGTAGCGTTGTGTTAAAAAAGGCATAAAAAGTAATGTTTGTAGCTAAAAGTCTGACCTACACAGAACCCGAGACTCACAACTCCTCGTAAAAAGTCCAGGATGTGCAGAGTTAATACCTGCCAGTTGTAACGACAAAAATAAAGCATTTTTGAAGTTTATATCATATTATAGACATGACAGAAGTTCTCATTGGATATCCAGGTCTGACCCCCTTACCGATATCTAGAATAAAGAGGCAGCAGCGTTGTGCACATTAAACTTCCATGGCCCGCTTTCACCTCTTCCAAATGAAGTCAAAGTAGAAATTTGAGCTATGGTGGGGGTCCTGTCCCCCACTGATGAGAACGTAGGTATGGAGGTACACCTTTTCCATGTTCGCGCATCACAAAACATGCCAAGGACCCAGTCAGGTAAAATCACGAATCAAACTATTTTTTTCTTTCCGGTTTTTATTGGAAGATGTATCTACTGAGGTAATCCCAGGAAACCACCTGTACATGTCTATAGTGACTCTCCAGAATGTAACACGTACACATATACTGCACTTTATTTTGGGATCAGTGACACATACTGCAGGAGGTGGAACCTTCGCTCATGACAAAGACAGAGACCATATTACCATTGTCACTTTTATAATTCCGCTCCATACGCATACAACAACAAGAAGGGACAATCGATTCATTATGCCATACATATAAGCATAAGCTCTAGAGACGTGAGATCTACAAATGAGATGGAAAGCTGTACAGACAAATCTTCAACACTATAGGGTATCCCCGCTATCTGCAGCTTTTATGGACCCTAATTCTGCACCAAACATATACTTTATTGTGTTATAGCTATGATACATATTGCTCTATGCTTCTGTTCTAAGCCGCATGCTGTTACCCATAATGCCCCAGTCCTACTGCGGATACCCTTAATAAGGAGGGTCATTTTCCAGCTTTGGTCCCTGGCTAGACCGAAGCCATTGAGCGCACAATTCATACAAGCATTACATATATATTTATGTATATTCACACATTTCCCAGACTGCGCATCTACTGCACAGTGAGAGGACAGTCAAAGAACAGATTTCTCAATTCATAAAATAAACTAGGAGTAACTGCGATATAGCGTAGGTTGCTCTGGCAAGGAAGAAATTAACTTGCAAACACTTTAGCGGTGACGCTATTAATGCTGGGCTTCATGAACTTGTTTTTGTACAGATTAACCTTCTCATGCCAGGGGTACCCGCTACACACCACTTCGCCTCACCCATTACCTATGCAAACCCTTGCAGACACCAGTCAGATTCAGTGCTAAGCAAAAAATACACAATGGGCCAGCCAGCCGTTCCTTCCGGAGCTCTGTCCTGAACGTCAGCTTCTACATATACACTACACACCATATCATTACATTCCACTGAGGGCTTCACAGTCGCTGTACACTGGACTTGTCATGGATTTATAGTCTACGCCAAGATTTTCGCCTTCTTGCTGCTCCCACTTGTAGGATCCATATATCATTCTGCACTTTAGACTCTACTAGGGACATAAGTGTTCAATAATATGGGAGACAATAACGGGGAAATCGCAGGAAAAGCTGGGTTTTCGGCAGATGTATATGAGTTCTGTGTATATACACTGAGCATGTAGATATACAGCGGAGGCAATAGTAGTGCGCGAGGGGGGGGCAGCCAATGATGTAACACTGACGACAGGGTGAAAAGGAATGTGGCGATCAGGCCAGAGTGACTTGTTTTTCCTCTGGGGTCTCTTCCAGGAGTTGCATAATCAGTTCATGAAGTGGCCTACAGACCTTCGCATAGCCAGCAGCTGTGAGATGGAGGAAATCAAACATGTCATGTCGAGATATGGCGCCGTCTGAGTGGACAAATCCAAAATCTGCATCCAGAAGTTGGACTCCAGGAAGACGTGGTAGCCATGAGCGCAGCTGCTGATTTACGCGTGCATTCTTCTCACGCAGTGAGTTAGGCTTTTCGCCACGAGGTAGTAATCCCTGCACAAGAATATTTACATATGAAAAAGTTATACATGCATGTAACAGGTTAAAGGGACACTTCAGTCAATTTTTTTTAATTATTATTATTATTTTTTTAAATATGGGACGGTTGGAGTTCATGATATAATTCCTTAACACTCCCTGGCCGACCAGAGGGGAATGAGGGGCTGTTAGAGCGCAACGCCTCCACAATCACTATACTGCTAATAACATTATAATATAGGAGCCGCTTGTAAGAGGTGCTAAAGGCTTTTTACATTATACAGATCCTATATTAGAGGTTATGTTATAGGTTTGGTGGATTCATTTTTTTTTTCTCTGAGCCTTTGGAAATGTGATTTAAGTCAATGAGCCACCCTTGGCTACCAGAAAAGAAAACACGATTGGCCCCATTGCGTTATTGTGATGGATGCCTGTTAGTGGAGGTAGACCGTGTGGGTGACCCCCT
Organism: Rhinoderma darwinii; assembly: GCF_050947455.1. NCBI lineage: Eukaryota > Metazoa > Chordata > Amphibia > Anura > Rhinodermatidae > Rhinoderma > Rhinoderma darwinii. The sequence goes on along the minus strand of NC_134696.1, from coordinate 44,868,657 downwards.
ATTCTACATACCATGACAATGGTTTTCGCCTGTGGCTGCAATGTGTTGGTGAGTTTTATGATGGCTTCTATTCCACCAGCAATTTCTTCAGCTGTGTTTTCATGATTATTGGTACCAATCCACAAGACGATAACCTGTGGAGCAAGGTATACAACATAATTCAATGATCGCATTCAATTAGTAACCCATTAAAGGTAAGTTCACACGTGGCAGATTGGTTGTGGATTTTTGGTGTGTATTGACGCTGCACCAAAAATCTGAAACAGGGTACAGTACAATGTAAGTGAATGGGGATTACAAAACCCCATAAAAACACTGCTGAAAAAATCAACACAGGTTTTATGGCACATTGTAGATTTCGACATCCATGGCATTCTTTAGATCATGAACATCCAAACCTTTTCAGTATTGGATTTACTTCTTGTAGCGCCTGAGCTAGGTGACCTACAAGGGGACCTGGGACAGGACATGTGGCGCGCTGAGGACACTGCTCAGATGCCATTTTCAGATGCCTTAGTGCCCCCATGATAGTTATAGCACACTTTTTGCACTTGCTACAAAGCCATAACTTCTTCATACATAACATGGCAGCTCCCAGCTTCTGTCTTGCTCTTTGCTAGAGTGTATATTAGTCAAGTGAATCAAACTCACACCAGCCATTCGCCCATAAGTCCTAATATAATTTGCCAACGAGCCTTTCACTAGAAAAGGGTGGTGACCGAAATATGGACCCATGAGTATGCAGTTTTCCCACTTCTGTGTTGAAGTCAACAGGACAGGTGCCTGGTGGCCTGACATCAAGATCTACTGGTCCGTTTTGAGGTCTACTTGTAGATCGTGATCTACGATTTGGCCAACAATGCTGTATAGGTTTTAGATTTCTTCTGGATATTTGCGGCAGATTTTAACCTTAGCAAATGTAACAAGCCTTTTTTGCTGCAGATTTAAATCCTTTCGCGTAGAAGATATTTTCTAGCGTGTGAACTTAGTCTTAGGCCTCCTTGACACGAGCGTGGATCACGTCCGTGTGCCGGCCGTTAAAACAACGGCCGTCACACGGACTCATGCATTTCAATGGGGCCGTTCACACGACCGTTGTTTCAACGGACCGTGTGAACGCTCCGTTGAAAAAATAGGACATGTCCTATTTTACTGCGTGTCACGCATTCCTCCATAGACTGTAATCTGTGATGGATCCGTGACAACGCGACCCGCACGGGTCCACCTCGGATGTGGAAAACCGCAGTTTTTTCGTGTGAATGTAGCCTTACTGTATTTCCAAAAAGGAGTTAAAAACAAGCAAATAAAAAAAAAAACAATATCAGGATTTTCTATCTGTTTTTTAAAGATACAGCTGCACACAAGTAAAAACATAAGAAAAGAAGACAAGCCATCTCTTGGATGCATGTGTTCTTATGGGACCCTTAGGCCGGGTTCCAACAGGTCGGATACACTGGGTAAAAACTATGCAGCGTATACGACCTTAAACCCGCAGGACAATCCGTCCGTAAAACCGCACCACATTGTGGTGACCGCTGTGATTGGCAGCAGCAGTCACATGGGATGAAACGTCATCCTAGGAGGCCGGACTGGAGGAAGAAGCAGAGAGTTCTGGGTAAGTATGAATGTTTAGTTATTTTTCCGAGTTGTGATTTTTGCGAAGTCGCAACACTTGGCTTTCTGTTGCGGGTTTTGCATCCCCATGGAATTCAATGGGGAAAACCTGCAACAGAAAAGCAACGAAAACACAGAGTAAATTGACATGCTGCGGATTTAAATTCCGCATCGCAGGTCAATTTGCGAACGTTTTAACTGCATTATTATTTTTTGCAGAGTTGAGGAAAGCAACGGAGGAGTCTATAAGGCTGTAGCTTTCTCCCCTTTCCAGAAGTTTCTACTCGTCATGCAGCATGATCAACATGACATCTGTGCTGCTATACTTCAGGAAAGAAGAGCAGGCTGGTAACGGACGTCACCAGCCTGTCCCCTGCTCCATAGGGAAGACTGTGCTGACGTCTGACAGTCATCAACACAGGCTACAAGATTTTTGCTGCTATATCATTTTCTCAAAAATGTCAGGACAACAGATATGACAAGTGACCCTTCTAAATAGGGTTATTTTTCCAAATGTTTTCTTACCTTAGGTTTGATATTCTCTAGTTCTCCATTCTGAAGCCTCCAAAGGACATGGCGCGTTGTGTCTCCACCAATACCGAAATTCAGTGCATGAAGTGGAGAGAATAGTTCCCTCCAAATCTGTGAAGAGAAAGAAATGTTAAAGGACACAACTTCATGAAGAAGTCGGATATACAAAGCGTATTGGACTACACTGGCAAATATGTGAGAGGCTTTGTAAATATATGACTGTATTGTCAGGGTCTTTAGCGATAAATCATGTGATTGGAATATTCATCCTATGTTAGTTCTCAACTAACAACCCTAACAGACGTCAGTATGCAGTGCAACTATTATATTACAGTAAGGGTATGTTCACACGGCAGCGTCCGTAACGGCTGAAATTACGGGGATGTTTTCAGGAGGAAACATTCCCGTAATTTCAGCCGTAACGGCATGTGCAGGCGCTTGAACGCCGCGTCCATTACGGACGTAATTGGCGCTGCTTTTCATTGGAGTCAATGAATAACGGCTCCAATTACGCCCAAAGAAGTGACAGGTCACTTCTTTGACGCGGGCGTCTATTTACGCGCTGTCATTTGACAGCGGCGCGTAAATATACGCCTCGTGTGAACAGACAAACGTCAGCCCATTGCTTTCAATGGGCAGATGTTTGTCAACGCTATCGAGGCGCATTTTTCGGACGTAATTCGGGGCAAAAACGCCCGAATTACGTCCGTAATTAGTGCGTGTGAACATACCCTAAGACCCAATGTAAATATCATCATATGGCCAATTATTAGATTATTGAGAAAGATATGGCACACCAGATATCAGGTGGTCATTAGTCATTTCAGCAAAATCGCAGCTCTATGCATGGGAAAAAAGGAAGAAAAAAGTAAAAAATTTGTTAACACCTTAATGTTCAGGTTGAGTGCAGTTAGGCCCTGACAATTTTTTAGAATGTGATGCGTGGTTAAAGGGGTTCTCCGCTTTGGACGATCCCCACTTGTTAGAAAGGTCCTTTGACAATAAGCTGATCACAAATTATCTCCCTGCTGGGACCCAAAGCGATCAGCTGTAACCTGTGGGGAAACCTGGCAGTAAGCGATTAATTTCCCTGCAGCGCCACCACAGGGGAAATTAAGAATTACACAATGCCTATTCAAATCAATGGGTTGTCTGTAATGCAGGAGGACTGGTCTTCCAGAGCGAGAGATGGTCTTTTTAAGCGCTCTCCACTCTGTCCAAGAGATAAGGACCCTGAACAGAGGACACCCTCTTTTCACTCAGAATTTCATAATAGAGTATATGACAATTGTCCTTCTAAACTGGAAAACCCCTTTAAAGAATTACATTACTACACGAGAAAATACAGATGTCTAGAATGTAGGGATTTCAAATTAAAATTACAATTAATGTAGAAGTAACTGAATAGAAACTACAAAACTCTATTTAGGTGCTGCTTTCATGAGGATTAGAGTTGGATAGGCCCTGTGCACCTTATTTTTTTGCCCTACGTTTATCGTGTACGTCAGGATTCAGGAAAGCTCCCGACGTACACGATAAATGTGTCCATAGTGCTCCATTAGCCCGACGGAGACCAAAAGAGTGTCTTTTGGTCTCCGCCAGGCTGGTATACATCCTGAGGGATCCCGCAAAAACATATATGAACAGTGATGTCAGGAGCTTTCCCGGGCACAGCGCTTCAGGTAGTGCTCTGCCCGGGGGGGGGGTTTGGATGACGTTAGATAAGAGGAAGTCCAGTCACTGGGACCCTTACTAAACACTACAATGGCGGACATCCATGCCTCATACACTGTAACCCCATTGCGAAGAGAAGAAGAAAGCAAAGGAGATACATGCGAGAAGCCAGCTCTGTTGTGAGAAAATAAAACACAATGCTAACAAATCATGAATGTGCATGACTATAAAGAACATTAACAACATGCGATGTATGTGGTATAACATTCCTAAGTGTTTCACTCTGGGTCTGGCTAATGTGGCCTCTTCAACAAGAACCAGAGAGGTGCCCACCAAAGGGAATGCAGGAATGCAGGCTTCAGCATGTTTTCTTGGGGTTAGGAATCAACATCCAGGACTTGAACATCAAAAACAGTGGGTGCCCCATAACAGAAGAAATTCCAGGAAATGTATAGCATGTTCCCGGTGCCCCATTGATGGCAGTCGGTGGCAGGTTATTCGGTTTGGGAAGTCTAGAAGGTAAATTAGTGTCAGAAGTTTAATTTCTTCTGGAAAGACAGGAAGCTTTGGAAAGGGATTCCTTCAGAGTTGGTAGATGTCCAGTGAGGTCTCCGTGAGGATCGTAGTCAAATAGCTCAGGCAGGGCCCATGCAGAATACTCTTTGCAATGTTAGTCCTTGTTTACAGTGCAGATTTAGTATGCATGATTTACACCAAAACCAAAATTGGATCCAGAAGAGACCCTTATTTTATATATTTCCTCTGTTTAGGTTCTGTTCCGAACTTACAAAAAAATGCATGCAAAATTTGCATCAAATTTGCACCACGTGAACAAGGGCTTAGGAGTGGGCTAGGATCTATCAGAGCCCACAATGTAGGAATGTCAAGGAACAACATGGTGACACTCTACTAGCACATAAGGGTTCCTCCGATTTATTAAGTCATGTTGGTAAATAGAGTAAAATTGCAGAGTCCTGCTGGAGTAATCTGTTGGGAGTTCTCTCCTGATGTGCCCCCTCAATATGTGTACTTTTTCATTTACAAACACTGTGCTAAACCGCGCTCATAGATCAGTACTGAAGGGCAAGGTTAAACAAATACATGGTTTAGAATATCTCAGTTCTTCCTTGAGAAACTCAATGCGATAAGGTCTGGGCAAATTGCCCTTCATATTTTGTGAAATCTTCTGATTCCCTATTGCAAGACAGCGTTTCAAGCTGTTGATGCTCCTCTCAACTCATCTTCCCTTTTCATTCTAGTTAGAACGATATATACACGTTCAGTAAAATACAGTGATGCTCCTTTAGGAGTATCATCTGTTTTTCTCTTCTTACCTTTAGGTTTCATAAAGAGTTCCTTATCAGTGGCCTACATATAATACATGACACTGCACCCAAACACACCTTATTAGCTGTGGATTGTAGGGTTCCTGACTTTGTAATTCTCTAAAACTTACACAAAGTATGATACAGACCAATAGATTTACCCAACTTGCCCCTTACATAATTTATTTAAGAATATCTGACAGGCTTTATTAACTGAAGATCTCAAACGAGGACAACCCCATATAAATGATAATAGATGGCATATCGCTAGGGGATGCCATCAATACGTAATTGGCGTGGGTCTGACCTCTGAGACCTTCACTGTTCACAAGGATTTTACCAGACACTGCTCCACCTTGTCCGTGCGCTGTGTCTGGTGTAGCAACTCAACCCCATCCAAGTGATTGGTGCTGAACTAATACCAGATACATCACACGGTTGAAGAGTAGCAACGTGCGCTAAAAGGTGAAATGCTTAAACTTAAACTCACACCTGGTGATATTTCAATGATTATTTGTATGGAACCCCTTTAAAATTACAAGGGAAAAAAAACAAAAACTTACCTCATATTGCTGCAGTAGCTGCACCATGGAATCGCCAACAAACAAAACATCCGGCTCCTTGTCCTTACAGTCCAAGACAAACCTGTTGTGCTGAAAGAGTGAGAAAAAGAACCAGATTATTAATAATCCACACTGAAATATAAACCAAAGTACCAAAGATAGAGACTGAACCCAGCACAAAAGTGAACACACACACACACACACACACACACACACACACACACACACACACACACACACTTCTCAATGAATTACAATATCACCAAAAAGTTAATTTCAGTAATTCAATTCAAAAAGTGAAACTCCTATAGTATATAGATTCATTACACACAGAGGGATCTATTTCCAGCATCTTTTTATTTTAATGTTGATGATTATAGTAACAGAGAATGAAAACCAAAAATTTAGTGTCTCAGAAAATTTGAATATTATATAAGCCCAATTTCAAATTATTTTTAATACCGAAATGTTGTCCTACTGAAAACTATGTCCAGTATCTGCCCTCAATACTTGGTCGGGCTCCTTTTGCATGAATTACTGCATTAATGCGGCATGGCATGTAGGCGATCAGCCTGTGGCACTGCTGAGGTGTTATCAATGTGGCGTGGCATGGAGGCGATCAGCCTGTGGCACGGCTGAGGTGTTATCAATGCGGCTTGGCATGGAGGCGATCAGCCTGTGGCACTGCGGAGGTGTCATCAATGTGGCATGGCATGGAGGCGATCAGCCTGTGGCATTGCTGAGGTGTCATCAATGTGGCATGGCATGGAGGCGATCAGCCTGTGGCATTGCTGAGGTGTTATCAATGTGGCGTGGCATGGAGGCGATCAGCCTGTGGCACTGCTGAGGTGTTATGGAAGCCCAGGGTGTTTGATAGCGGCCTTCAGCTCGTCTGCATTGTTGGGTCTGGTGTCTCATCTTCCTCTTGACAATACCCTATAGATTCTCTATGGGGTTTAGGTCAGGCGAGTTTGCTGGCCAATCAAGCGCAGTGATACTGGGGTTATTACACCAGGTATTGGTACATTTGGCAGTGCGGGCAGGTGCCAAGTCCTGCTGGAAAATGAAATCAGCATCTCCATAAAGCTTGTCAGCAGAGGGAAGTATGAAGTGCTCGAAAATGTCCTGGTAGACGGAAACTCCACACTGGACCGCAAGCAACTTGGATTGATGCCTCTCCACTCTTCCTCCAGACTCTGGGACCCTGATTTCCAAATGAAATGCAAAATTTACTTTCATCTGAAAACAGGACATTGGACACTGAGCAGCAGTGTTGGTCCACTGTGTTATATCATGTCCAGAGTCAGCGCAGCGTCTACCAGGAAATTTTCGAGCACTTCATGCTTCCCTCTGCTGACCAGCTTTATGGAGATGCGGATTTAATTTTCCAGTGTAGCGCTGTGCCGCTACCTACAGGGGACAATGTGGCGCTATCTACAGTGGGAACTGTGTGCAGCACTATATGGGCACTATCTACATAGCCAATGTGGTGTTTTCAGGGGGTTGCGACAATAAAACCCCAACTAAAAGAACGTATCCATTTTTTTTACGGGCATGAAAAACACATGGCAAATAGCGGTTAAAAACGGTCAGACAGCCGGGTAATGGATTCAAATTTTGAGACACACTGATGCAAAACTGTTTTTGTTTAACGTTGTGTGAATATCGCCTTATAGCCCTCTTCACTCTCCCCTCCCAGCAATCCAGGCTGACTGAGAAAGAAGACTAATTGCTACAGAGCTGCAACAGCATATATATATATATATATATATATATATATATATATATATATACACACACACACACACACACACACACACACACACGTAATATAAACATGTACAAAAGAAGTTAATTTTCCACATTTTGGCTATGTTCACACAGAGTTTTTTGACACGGAAATTACGCTGCTAGGCGACGTCAGGGGATAGTCACTGTCCAGGGTGCTGAAAGAGTTAACTGATCGGCAGTAACTCTTTCAGCACCCGGGACAGGGACTACCGCTGTAGTTAATAGTATTAAAAGTTAACTTACCTGCTTCTTCCTCCAGTCCGGACTCCCGGAATGACTTTTCATCCCATGTGACCGCTGCAGCCAATCACAGGCTGCAGCGGTCACATGGACTGCTGCGTCATCCAGGGAGGTCGGACTGGATGTCAAAAGAGGGACGCGTCACCAAGACAACGGTACGTATGAGCTTCTTTTACTTTCAATCGCTGCGGAAACTCTGCCCGAAACGGCTGCCCCTTCTCTCTTTACAGCACTGATAGAGAGAAGGGGCTGCCGATTAGTGCAGAGAAAACGGGTCCGTAAATACGGTTGGAATACGGGTCAAATCCGTGTGACAAAGGACCCGTATTTACGCCAGTATTTACGGAACTAAAAAAATGCGTTCGTGTGCATGAGGCCTAACCCGTAAGAAATAGGGTTTCATTCTATGTGAACTCTCATACCTGAGACAGCCAACGGTCATCACCCTGTACATCCTCAGCAGCATGAGGGACAGCAGCAGAGTTTGTGTCCCCCTGACTCATTATGTAGAAAATCGGACTGCAAAGAGAAGGAGGATACATTACATATCTGCTCTATATAAAGAGAAATATATCAGCAATATATAAATAGGTTAAATGATATTCCTAATAACCTCAGTATCCACTAGAATCCAGTCAATGTGCAGCAGAAGCAGGCAACCGAGCCCAACAATAGACATGCAGGTCCCGCCGATGTCACTTTGCAGAGAATATTGAAATGACTCTTCAGACTATTCTAGTTAGGAAAGTTTATGCAAAATATATGTCAAAATAATAAATAGTTTTATTTATCTGTAGTGATGTTACTTTTAGGTATATACTAGTAGTTGATACAATAACCTACGCTATTGTTTGGGCTAAAAAACTGAAACCTTACCAAACGGAAACCATTTGCAACGGAAGCATTACCATTGAAATCAATGATAATGCAAACAACAGCTGTGATTTCCGTTAGGCTTTACGTTCATCTGTTTCTCTGACAGAATGGATGAGCGGAAACCCCAAACAGAACCCGCCGCTGATCTGAACGAGGCCTTAATCCCAATGACTAAAAACAATAAAGTGAAAGTAAAATAATTGCATTGTATTTTAAGACGCATTCCCCTATTTCTCTAAGGCAGAGTTCACACGTTGCAGATTTGATGCGGATCACACCCTTTGCAATGCAAAGGGTAAAAACCCTTGTTTAAAATCCACCGGGTTTTTTTTGCGGCTTTTCATATCGACATGTCTATTGTACTCACTGAATTAAATGAAAGGATTCCACAAGAATAAGACGCAACCGTGCGGAAAATTTTCAGAACGTGCGAGCGGAAACACCATTGACTTGAATGGGAAGCAGATTGTGTGAACAGAGCCTTACCCTAACAATTAAACATTATGTACTTCTCTATACGGTCAAATCCAGAATATCTGATCATTCAGCACCTATCAGATGCCATTAAATCCAGATTACAATTTATTTGCATGTAGCAACAACTGGCATGTTTCCGGGCGCTAATGACCACTATGTGTAGAGTCTGTCCCACCAATCTCAATGTTTAAATAAATTAAAGCACCTTGAAATATGTGGACATTAAACAGGGCTGGAAAAACATCTATGGAAGCTTCTATTGTCTGACCACTATAAAAATAAACCTGGCTCCCGGAATTGTCCAACGGGCTACTAAAGTCTACAGTAATCTCTCCATCCCTGACATAGCCCCAAAGGTAGATCAGTAATCAATTCTACTAAATTCCACAAAGGAGTCACCCAATGTAAACAAATTTGCAGCGGGGAGAGTAAAAATATCATACGGAAAACTGTACAATGTCCAATAGGTAAAATATTCCGCAAAACAAAGATTTCATACTATACCCGTTCACTTACTGCACCGGTCATGGTACAAACCCAAGAGTTGGAGACGACTGCTTATAATTGCTAAGAAGCGCTAATGAGGACTTGGACCACGACTAGAAGGCAATAAGCTCAAGTTAATGTGGGAACGCTGTTTAAGTCAAATTAAATTGTTGTAATGGAAGGGGCTACAAGTCGACATTAATTTAGCGGGCTAGCCGTGCGCTGAAGAATAGTTAGGACTAAATGGGAAGATACTGTTTTGGATTACCAAGACTTATCTTGTACTGGACTATCATCATTATAGACTAGTATACCCATACTGCTAAGTATTTAAGGGAAACTCCAGTAATAAACCGTTTTCCAGCTTAATTATTCATTTGTCTTATTGTTCTCTATGCAGCTGCCTAAAAGTGATGTCACGGTGGATGTGGCCTGGGGTGACAATGCCAAACCTCTATGTAGTTATAGACAGGGCTGGTGCCAGTATATATATATATATATATATATATATATATATATAAAACCAACACTTCTGGCCTCCACTGACAGGGTATGGATGATGCTGTCAAAGACCCAGTGCTAGATGGGAGGAGGGAATTCGTGTTCCTCTTCCAGAATTTTTCTCATTGAAACCGTGGATTGCAAGGACTGCGGAGGTCCCCTAGTTGTTGGCGAGGCGCCGCAGGGGAGGCAGTTGTGACTGAAGTGATTATAAGCTGCACAGTCCCGTCCCGTCCCCCCTCTCCATCTATCTCGATCTCTCTCTCTCTCTGCAGCAATCTCTGGTTTAGAAACATGACTGGCTCCGTCTGTGATTATTGTAATTTTCTGCTGGGTTCAGGAGACACATTTTAAGATAATTTGAGGTAATTGTGAAATATTTTGTCATGGATTATCAACAATGGTGGGCACAGATATCATGTTCTGGCTAGCAATAATCTGTGGTGTTGTAAATAGAGAAAGTGTGTGGTGACAGTAGTACTCCTCCTGAAGTGATAATTGTAACATATAGGGGATGGGGTGTGGTGACAGCAGTACTCCTCCCGAAGTGATAATTGTAACATATAGGGGATGGTGTGTGGTGACAGCAGTACTCCTGAAGTGATAATTGTAACATATAGGGGATGGTGTGTGGTGACAGCAGTACTCCTCCTGAAGTGACAATTGTAACATATAGGGGATGGTGTGTGGTGACAGCAGTACTCCTCCTGAAGTAATAATTGTAACATATAGGGGATGGTGTGTGGTGACAGCAGTACTCCTCCTGAAGTGATAATTGTAACATATAAGGGATGGTGTGTGGTGACAGCAGTACTCCTCCTGAAGTAATAATTGTAACATATAGGGGATGGTGTGTGGTGACAGCAGTACTCCTCCTGAAGTGGTAATTGTAACATATAGGGGATGGTGTGTGGTGACAGCAGTACTCCTCCTGAAGTGACAATTGTAACATATAGGGGATGGTGTGTGGTGACAGCAGTACTCCTGAAGTGATAATTGTAACATATAGGGGATGGTGTGTGGTGACAGCAGTGCTCCTACTGAAGTGACAATTGTAACATTGAGGGGATGGTGTGTGGTGACTGCACTCCTCCTGAAGTGACAATTGTAACATATAGGGGATGGTGTGTGGTGACAGCAGTACTCCTGAAGTGACAATTGTAACATATAGGGGATGGTATGTGGTGACAGCAGTACTCTTCCTGAAGTGACAATTGTAACATATAGGGCGGGTGTGTGGTGACAGCAGTACTCCTGAAGTGATAATTGTAACATATAGGGGATGGTGTGTGGTGACAGCAGTACTCCTGAAGTGATTATTGTAACATATAGGGGATGGTGTGTGGTGACAGCAGTACTCCTCCTGAAGTGACAATTGTAACATTGAGGGGATGGTGTGTGGTGACTGCACTCCTCCTGAAGTGACAATTGTAACATATAGGGGATGGTGTGTGGTGACAGCAGTACTCCTGAAGTGACAATTGTAACATATAGGGGATGGTATCTGGTGACAGCAGTACTCCTCCTGAAGTGACAATTGTAACATATAGGGCGGGTGTGTGGTGACAGCAGTACTCATGAAGTGATAATTGTAACATATAGGGGATGGTGTGTGGTGACAGCAGTACTCCTGAAGTGATTATTGTAACATATAGGGGATGGTGTATGGTGACAGCATTACTCCTCCTGAAGTGACAATTGTAACATATAGGGGATGGGGTGTGGTGACAGCAGTACCCCTCCTGAAGTGACAATTGTAACATATAGGGCGGGTGTGTGGTGACAGCAGTACTCCTGAAGTGATAATTGTAACATATAGGGGATGGTGTGTGGTGACAGCAGTACTCCTCCTGAAGTGATAATTGTAACATATAGGGGATGGTGTGTGGTGACAGCAGTACTCCTCCTGAAGTGACAATTGTAACATATAGGGGATGGTGTGTGGTGACAGCAGTACTCCTCCTGAAGTGAAAATTGTAACATATAGGGGATGGTGTGTGGTGACAGCAGTACTCCTCCTGAAGTGACAATTGTAACATATAGGGGATGGTGTGTGGTGACAGCAGTACTCCTCCTGAAGTGACAATTGTAACATATAGGGAGGGGATGGTGTGTGGTGACAGCAGTATTCCTCCTGAAGTGATAATTGTAACATATAGGGGATGGTGTGTGGTGACAGCAGTACTCCTCCTGAAGTGATAATTGTAACATATAGGGGATGGTGTGTGGTGACAGCAGTACTCCTCCTGAAGTGATAATTGTAACATATAGGGGATGGTGTGTGGTGACAGCAGTACTCCTCCTGAAGTGAAAATTGTAACATATAGGGGATGGTGTGTGGTGACAGCAGTACTCCTCCTGAAGTGATAATTGTAACATATAAGGGATGGTGTGTGGTGACAGCAGTACTCCTCCTGAAGTGATAATTGTAACATTAGGGGATGGTGTGTGGTGACAGCATTACTCCTCCTGAAGTGACAATTGTAACATATAGGGGATGGTGTGTGGTGACAGCAGTACTCCTGAAGTGATAATTGTAACATATAGGGGATGGTGTGTGGTGACAGCAGTACTCCTCCTGAAGTGATAATTGTAACATATAGGGGATGGTGTGTGGTGACAGCAGTACTCCTCCTGAAGTGACAATTGTAACATATAGGAAATGGTGTGTGGTGACAGCAGTACTCCTCCTGAAGTGATAATTGTAACATATAGGGGATGGTGTGTGGTGACAGCAGTACTCCTCCTGAAGTGATAATTGTAACATATAGGGGATGGTGTGTGGTGACAGCAGTACTCCTCCTGAAGTGATAATTGTAACATATAGGGGATGGTGTGTGTGGTGACAGCAGTACTCCTCCTGAAGTGACAATTGTAACATATAGGGGATGGTGTGTGGTCACAGCCGTACTCCTGAAGTGATAGTTGTAACATATAAGGGATGGTGTGTGGTGACAGCAGTACTCCTCCTGAAGTGATAATTGTAACATATAGGGGATGGTGTGTGTGGTGACAGCAGTACTCCTCCTGAAGTGACAATTGTAACATATAGGGGATGGTGTGTGGTGACAGCAGTACTCCTGAAGTGATAATTGTAACATATAGGGGATGGTGTGTGGTGACAGCATTACTCCTCCTGAAGTGACAATTGTAACATATAGGGGATGGTGTGTGGTGACAGCAGTACTCCTGAAGTGATAATGTGTGGTGACAGCAGTATCCCTCCTGAAGTGACAATTGTAACATATAGGGCGGGTGTGTGGTGACAGCAGTACTCCTGAAGTGATAATTGTAACATTAGGGGATGGTGTGTGGTGACTGCACTCCTCCTGAAGTGACAATTGTAACATATAGGGGATGGTGTGTGGTGACAGCAGTACTCCTGAAGTGACAATTGTAACATATAGGGGATGGTGTGTGGTGACAGCAGTACTCCTGAAGTGACAATTGTAACATATAGGGGATGGTATGTGGTGACAGCAGTACTCCTCCTGAAGTGACAATCGTAACATATAGGGCGGGTGTGTGGTGACAGCAGTACTCCTGAAGTGATAATTGTAACATATAGGGGATGGTGTGTGGTGACAGCAGTACTCCTGAAGTGATTATTGTAACATATAGGGGATGGTGTGTGGTGACAGCAGTACTCCTCCTGAAGTGATAATTATAACATATAGGGGATGGTGTGTGGCGACAGCAGTACTCCTCCTGAAGTGATAATTGTAACATATAAGGGATGGTGTGTGGCGACAGCAGTACTCCTCCTGAAGTGAAAATTGTAACATATAGGGGATGGTGTGTGGTGACAGCAGTACTCCTCCTGAAGTGAAAATTGTAACATATAGGGGATGGTGTGTGGTGACAGCAGTACTCCTCCTGAAGTGACAATTGTAACATATAGGGGATGGTGTGTGGTGACAGCAGTACTACTCCTGAAGTGATAATTGTAACATATAGGGGATGGTGTGTGGTGACAGCAGTACTCCTGAAGTGATAATGTGTGGTGACAGCAGTACCCCTCCTGAAGTGACAATTGTAACATATAGGGCGGGTGTGTGGTGACAGCAGTACTCCTGAAGTGATAATTGTAACATTAGGGGATGGTGTGTGGTGACTGCACTCCTCCTGAAGTGACAATTGTAACATATAGGGGATGGTGTGTGGTGACAGCAGTACTCCTGAAGTGACAATTGTAACATATAGGGGATGGTGTGTGGTGACAGCAGTGCTCCTGAAGTGACAATTGTAACATATAGGGGATGGTATGTGGTGACAGCAGTACTCCTCCTGAAGTGACAATTGTAACATATAGGGCGGGTGTGTGGTGACAGCAGTACTCCTGAAGTGACAATTGTAACATATAGGGGATGGTGTGTGGTGACAGCAGTACTCCTAAAGTGACAATTGTAACATATAGGGGATGGTATGTGGTGACAGCAGTACTCTTCCTGAAGTGACAATTGTAACATATAGGGCGGGTGTGTGGTGACAGCAGTACTCCTGAAGTGATAATTGTAACATATAGGGGATGGTGTGTGGTGACAGCAGTACTCCTGAAGTGATTATTGTAACATATAGGGGATGGTGTGTGGTGACAGCAGTACTCCTCCTGAAGTGACAATTGTAACATTGAGGGGATGGTGTGTGGTGACAGCAGTACTCCTGAAGTGACAATTGTAACATATAGGGGATGGTATCTGGTGACAGCATTACTCCTCCTGAAGTGACAATTGTAACATATAGGGGATGGGGTGTGGTGACAGCAGTACCCCTCCTGAAGTGACAATTGTAACATATAGGGCGGGTGTGTGGTGACAGCAGTACTCCTGAAGTGATAATTGTAACATATAGGGGATGGTGTGTGGTGACAGAAGTACTCCTCCTGAAGTGATAATTGTAACATATAGGGGATGGTGTGTGGTGACAGCAGTACTCCTCCTGAAGTGACAATTGTAACATATAGGGGATGGTGTGTGGTGACAGCAGTACTCCTCCTGAAGTGAAAATTGTAACATATAGGGGATGGTGTGTGGTGACAGCAGTACTCCTCCTGAAGTGACAATTGTAACATATAGGGAGGGGATGGTGTGTGGTGACAGCAGTATTCCTCCTGAAGTGATAATTGTAACATATAGGGGATGGTGTGTGGTGACAGCAGTACTCCTCCTGAAGTGATAATTGTAACATATAGGGGATGGTGTGTGGTGACAGCAGTACTCCTCCTGAAGTGATAATTGTAACATATAGGGGATGGTGTGTGGTGACAGCAGTACTCCTCCTGAAGTGACAATTGTAACATATAGGGGATGGTGTGTGGTGACAGCAGTACTCCTGAAGTGATAATTGTAACATATAGGGGATGGTGTGTGGTGACAGCAGTACTCCTCCTGAAGTGATAATTGTAACATATAGGGGATGGTGTGTGGTGACAGCAGTACTCCTCCTGAAGTGACAATTGTAACATATAGGGCGGGTGTGTGGTGACAGCAGTACTCATGAAGTGATTATTGTAACATATAGGGGATGGTGTATGGTGACAGCATTACTCCTCCTGAAGTGACAATTGTAACATATAGGGGATGGGGTGTGGTGACAGCAGTACCCCTCCTGAAGTGACAATTGTAACATATAGGGCGGGTGTGTGGTGACAGCAGTACTCCTGAAGTGATAATTGTAACATATAGGGGATGGTGTGTGGTGACAGAAGTACTCCTCCTGAAGTGATAATTGTAACATATAGGGGATGGTGTGTGGTGACAGCAGTACTCCTCCTGAAGTGACAATTGTAACATATAGGGGATGGTGTGTGGTGACAGCAGTACTCCTCCTGAAGTGAAAATTGTAACATATAGGGGATGGTGTGTGGTGACAGCAGTACTCCTCCTGAAGTGACAATTGTAACATATAGGGAGGGGATGGTGTGTGGTGACAGCAGTATTCCTCCTGAAGTGATAATTGTAACATATAGGGGATGGTGTGTGGTGACAGCAGTACTCCTCCTGAAGTGATAATTGTAACATATAGGGGATGGTGTGTGGTGACAGCAGTACTCCTCCTGAAGTGATAATTGTAACATATAGGGGATGGTGTGTGGTGACAGCAGTACTCCTCCTGAAGTGACAATTGTAACATATAGGGGATGGTGTGTGGTGACAGCAGTACTCCTGAAGTGATAATTGTAACATATAGGGGATGGTGTGTGGTGACAGCAGTACTCCTCCTGAAGTGATAATTGTAACATATAGGGGATGGTGTGTGGTGACAGCAGTACTCCTCCTGAAGTGACAATTGTAACATATAGGAAATGGTGTGTGGTGACAGCAGTACTCCTCCTGAAGTGATAATTGTAACATATAGGCGATGGTGTGTGGTGACAGCAGTACTCCTCCTGAAGTGATAATTGTAACATATAGGGGATGGTGTGTGGTGACAGCAGTACTCCTCCTGAAGTGATAATTGTAACATATAGGGGATGGTGTGTGGTGACAGCAGTACTCCTCCTGAAGTGACAATTGTAACATATAGGGGATGGTGTGTGGTCACAGCCGTACTCCTGAAGTGATAATTGTAACATATAAGGGATGGTGTGTGGTGACAGCAGTACTCCTCCTGAAGTGATAATTGTAACATATAGGGGATGGTGTGTGTGGTGACAGCAGTACTCCTCCTGAAGTGACAATTGTAACATATAGGGGATGGTGTGTGGTGACAGCAGTACTCCTGAAGTGATAATTGTAACATATAGGGGATGGTGTGTGGTGACAGCAGTACTCCTGAAGTGATAATGTGTGGTGACAGCAGTACCCCTCCTGAAGTGACAATTGTAACATATAGGGCGGGTGTGTGGTGACAGCAGTACTCCTGAAGTGACAATTGTAACATTAGGGGATGGTGTGTGGTGACTGCACTCCTCCTGAAGTGACAATTGTAACATATAGGGGATGGTGTGTGGTGACAGCAGTACTCCTGAAGTGACAATTGTAACATATAGGGGATGGTGTGTGGTGACAGCAGTGCTCCTGAAGTGACAATTGTAACATATAGGGGATGGTATGTGGTGACAGCAGTACTCCTCCTGAAGTGACAATTGTAACATATAGGGCGGGTGTGTGGTGACAGCAGTACTCCTGAAGTGATTATTGTAACATATAGGGGATGGTGTGTGGTGACAGCAGTACTCCTCCTGAAGTGACAATTGTAACATTGAGGGGATGGTGTGTGATGACTGCACTCCTCCTGAAGTGACAATTGTAACATATAGGGGATGGTGTGTGGTGACAGCAGTACTCCTGAAGTGACAATTGTAACATATAGGGGATGGTGTGTGGTGACAGCAGTACTCCTGAAGTGATTATTGTAACATATAGGGGATGGTGTGTGGTGACAGCAGTACTCCTCCTGAAGTGATAATTATAACATATAGGGGATGGTGTGTGGCGACAGCAGTACTCCTCCTGAAGTGATAATTGTAACATATAGGGGATGGTGTGTGGCGACAGCAGTACTCCTCCTGAAGTGACAATTTTAACATATAGGGGATGGTGTGTGGTGACAGGAGTACTCCTCCTGAAGTGACAATTGTAACATATAGGGGATGGTGTGTGGTGACAGCAGTACTACTCCTGAAGTGATAATTGTAACATATAGGGGATGGTGTGTGGTGACAGCAGTACTCCTCCTGAAGTGACAATTGTAACATATAGGGGATGGTGTGTGGTGACAGCAGTACTACTCCTGAAGTGATAATTGTAACATATAGGGGATGGTGTGTGGTGACAGCAGTACTCCTGAAGTGATAATGTGTGGTGACAGCAGTACTACTCCTGAAGTGACAATTGTAACATATAGGGGATGGGGTGTGGTGACAGCAGTACCCCTCCTGAAGTGACAATTGTAACATATAGGGCGGGTGTGTGGTGACAGCAGTACTCCTGAAGTGATAATTGTAACATTAGGGGATGGTGTGTGGTGACAGCAGTGCTCCTCCTGAAGTGACAATTGTAACATTGAGGGGATGGTGTGTGGTGACTGCACTCCTCCTGAAGTGACAATTGTAACATATAGGGGATGGTGTGTGGTGACAGCAGTACTCCTGAAGTGACAATTGTAACATATAGGGGATGGTGTGTAGTGACAGCAGTGCTCCTGAAGTGACAATTGTAACATATAGGGGATGGTATGTGGTGACAGCAGTACTCCTCCTGAAGTGACAATTGTAACATATAGGGGATGGTGTGTGGTGACAGCAGTACTCCTGAAGTGATAATTGTAACATATAGGGGATGGTGTGTGGTGACAGCAGTACTCCTGAAGTGATTATTGTAACATATAGGGGATGGTGTGTGGTGACAGCAGTACTCCTCCTGAAGTGATAATTGTAACATATAGGGGATGGTGTGTGGTGACAGCAGTACTCCTCCTGAAGTGACAATTGTAACATATAGGGGATGGTGTGTGGTGACAGCAGTACTCCTCCTGAAGTGAAAATTGTAACATATAGGGGATGGTGTGTGGTGACAGCAGTACTCCTCCTGAAGTGACAATTGTAACATATAGGGGATGGTGTGTGGTGACAGCAGTGCTCCTCCTGAAGTGACAATTGTAACATATAGGGGATGGTGTGTGGTGACTGCACTCCTCCTGAAGTGACAATTGTAACATATAGGGGATGGTGTGTTGTGACAGCAGTACTCCTGAAGTGACAATTGTAACATATAGGGGATGGTGTGTTGTGACAGCAGTACTCCTGAAGTGACAATTGTAACATATAGGGGATGGTGTGTGGTGACAGCAGTACTCCTGAAGTGACAATTGTAACATATAGGGGATGGTGTGTGGTGACAGCAGTACTCCTGAAGTGACAATTGTAACATATAGGGGATGGTGTGTGGTGACAGCAGTACTCCTGAAGTGACAATTGTAACATATAGGGGATGGTGTGTGGTGACAGCAGTGCTCCTGAAGTGACAATTGTAACATATAGGGGATGGTGTGTGGTGACAGCAGTACTCCTCCTGAAATGAAAATTGTAACATATAGGAGATGGTGTGTGGTGACAGCAGTACTCCTGAAGTGATAATTGTAACATATAGGGGATGGTGTGTGGTGACAGCAGTACTCCGCCTGAAGTGACAATTGTAACATATAGGGGATGGTGTGTGGTGACAGCATTATTCCTCCTGAAGTGACAATTGTAACATATAGGGGATGGTGTGTGGTGACAGCAGTACTCCTGAAGTGATAATTGTAACATATAGGGGATGGTGTGTGGTGACAGCAGTACTCCTCCTGAAGTGACAATTGTAACATATAGGGGATGGTGTGTGGTGACAGCAGTACTCCTCCTGAAGTGATAATTGTAACATATAGGGGATGGTGTGTTGTGACAGCATTACTCCTCCTGAAGTGATAATTGTAACATATAGGGGATGGTGTGTGGTGACAGCAGTACTCCTGAAGTGATAATTGTAACATATAGGGGATGGTGTGTGGTGACAGCAGTACTCCTCCTGAAGTGACAATTGTAACATATAGGGGATGGTGTGTGGTGACAGCAGTACTCCTCCTGAAGTGAAAATTGTAACATATAGGGGATGGTGTGTGGTGACAGCAGTACTCCTCCTGAAGTGATAATTGTAACATATAAGGGATGGTGTGTGGTGACAGCAGTACTCCTCCTGAAGTGATAATTGTAACATTAGGGGATGGTGTGTGGTGACAGCATTATTCCTCCTGAAGTGACAATTGTAACATATAGGGGATGGTGTGTGGTGACAGCAGTACTCCTGAAATGATAATTGTAACATATAGGGGATGGTGTGTGGTGACAGCAGTACTCCTCCTGAAGTGACAATTGTAACATATAGGGGATGGTGTGTGGTGACAGCAGTACTCCTCCTGAAGTGATAATTGTAACATATAGGGGATGGTGTGTTGTGACAGCATTACTCCTCCTGAAGTGATAATTGTAACATATAGGGGATGGTGTGTGGTGACAGCAGTACTCCTCCTGAAGTGATAATTGTAACATATAGGGGATGGTGTGTGGTGACAGCAGTACTCCTCCTGAAGTGACAATTGTAACATATAGGGGATGGTGTGTGGTGACAGCCGTACTCCTGAAGTGATAATTGTAACATATAAGGGATGGTGTGTGGTGACTGCACTCCTCCTGAAGTGACAATTGTAACATATAGGGGATGGTGTGTGGTGAAAGCAGTACTCCTGAAGTGACAATTGTAACATATAGGGGATGGTGTGTGGTGACAGCAGTGCTCCTCCTGAAGTGACAATTGTAACATATAGGGGATGGTGTGTGGTGACTGCACTCCTCCTGAAGTGACAATTGTAACATATAGGGGATGGTGTGTTGTGACAGCAGTACTACTGAAGTGACAATTGTAACATATAGGGGATGGTGTGTGGTGACAGCAGTACTCCTGAAGTGACAATTGTAACATATAGGGGATGGTGTGTGGTGACAGCAGTACTCCTGAAGTGACAATTGTAACATATAGGGGATGGTGTGTGGTGACAGCAGTGCTCCTGAAGTGACAATTGTAACATATAGGGGATGGTGTGTGGTGACAGCAGTACTCCTCCTGAAATGAAAATTGTAACATATAGGGGATGGTGTGTGGTGACAGCAGTACTCCTGAAGTGATAATTGTAACATATAGGGGATGGTGTGTGGTGACAGCAGTACTCCTCCTGAAGTGACAATTGTAACATATAGGGGATGGTGTGTGGTGACAGCAGTACTCCTCCTGAAGTGAAAATTGTAACATATAGGGGATGGTGTGTGGTGACAGCAGTACTCCTCCTGAAGTGATAATTGTAACATATAAGGGATGGTGTGTGGTGACAGCAGTACTCCTCCTGAAGTGATAATTGTAACATTAGGGGATGGTGTGTGGTGACAGCATTACTCCTCCTGAAGTGACAATTGTAACATATAGGGGATGGTGTGTGGTGACAGCAGTACTCCTGAAGTGATAATTGTAACATATAGGGGATGGTGTGTGGTGACAGCAGTACTCCTCCTGAAGTGATAATTGTAACATATAGGGGATGGTGTGTGGTGACAGCAGTACTCCTCCTGAAGTGATAATTGTAACATATAGGGGATGGTGTGTGGTGACAGCAGTACTCCTCCTGAAGTGATAATTGTAACATATAGGGGATGGTGTGTGGTGACAGCAGTACTCCTCCTGAAGTGACAATTGTAACATATAGGGGATGGTGTGTGGTGACAGCAGTACTCCTCCTGAAGTGACAATTGTAACATATAGGGGATGGTGTGTGGTGACAGCCATACTCCTGAAGTGATAATTGTAACATATAAGGGATGGTGTGTGGTGACTGCACTCCTCCTGAAGTGACAATTGTAACATATAGGGGATGGTGTGTGGTGAAAGCAGTACTCCTGAAGTGACAATTGTAACATATAGGGGATGGTGTGTGGTGACAGAAGTGCTCCTCCTGAAGTGACAATTGTAACATATAGGGGATGGTGTGTGGTGACTGCACTCCTCCTGAAGTGACAATTGTAACATATAGGGGATGGTGTGTTGTGACAGCAGTACTCCTGAAGTGACAATTGTAACATATAGGGGATGGTGTGTGGTGACAGCAGTACTCCTGAAGTGACAATTGTAACATATAGGGGATGGTGTGTGGTGACAGCAGTACTCCTGAAGTGACAATTTTAACATATAGGGGATGGTGTGTTGTGACAGCAGTACTCCTGAAGTGACAATTGTAACATATAGGGGATGGTCTGTGGTGACAGCAGTACTCCTGAAGTGACAATTGCAACATATAGGGGATGGTGTGTGGTGACAGCAGTACTCCTGAAGTGACAATTGTAACATATAGGGGATGGTGTGTGGTGACAGCAGTGCTCCTGAAGTGACAATTGTAACATATAGGGGATGGTGTGTGGTGACAGCAGTACTCCTCCTGAAATGAAAATTGTAACATATAGGGGATGGTGTGTGGTGACAGCAGTACTCCTCCTGAAGTGAAAATTGTAACATATAGGGGATGGTGTGTGGTGACAGCAGTACTCCTCCTGAAGTGATAATTGTAACATATAAGGGATGGTGTGTGGTGACAGCAGTACTCCTCCTGAAGTGATAATTGTAACATTAGGGGATGGTGTGTGGTGACCGCATTACTCCTCCTGAAGTGACAATTGTAACATATAGGGGATGGTGTGTGGTGACAGCAGTACTCCTGAAGTGATAATTGTAACATATAGGGGATGGTGTGTGGTGACAGCAGTACTCCTCCTGAAGTGATAATTGTAACATATAGGGGATGGTGTGTGGTGACAGCAGTACTCCTCCTGAAGTGACAATTGTAACATATAGGGGATGGTGTGTGGTGACAGCAGTACTCCTGAAGTGATAATGTGTGGTGACAGCAGTACTACTCCTGAAGTGACAATTGTAACATATAGGGGATGGGGTGTGGTGACAGCAGTACCCCTCCTGAAGTGACAATTTTAACATATAAGGCGGGTGTGTGGTGACAGCAGTACTCCTGAAGTGATAATTGTAACATTAGGGGATGGTGTGTGGTGACAGCAGTGCTCCTCCTGAAGTGACAATTGTAACATTGAGGGGATGGTGTGTGGTGACTGCACTCCTCCTGAAGTGACAATTGTAACATATAGGGGATGGTGTGTGGTGACAGCAGTACTCCTGAAGTGACAATTGTAACATATAGGGGATGGTGTGTAGTGACAGCAGTGCTCCTGAAGTGACAATTGTAACATATAGGGGATGGTATGTGGTGACAGCAGTACTCCTCCTGAAGTGACAATTGTAACATATAGGGGATGGTGTGTGGTGACAGCAGTACTCCTCCTGAAGTGATAATTGTAACATATAGGGGATGGTGTGTGGTGACAGCAGTACTCCTCCTGAAGTGATAATTGTAACATATAGGGGATGGTGTGTGGTGACAGCAGTACTCCTCCTGAAGTGATAATTGTAACATATAGGGGATGGTGTGTGGTGACAGCAGTACTCCTCCTGAAGTGACAATTGTAACATATAGGGGATGGTGTGTGGTGACAGCAGTACTCCTCCTGAAGTGAAAATTGTAACATATAGGGGATGGTGTGTGGTGACAGCCGTACTCCTGAAGTGATAATTGTAACATATAAGGGATGGTGTGTGGTGACAGCAGTACTCCTCCTGAAGTGATAATTGTAACATATAGGGGATGGTGTGTGTGGTGACAGCAGTACTCCTCCTGAAGTGACAATTGTAACATATAGGGGATGGTGTGTGGTGACAGCAGTACTCCTGAAGTGATAATTGTAACATATAGGGGATGGTGTGTGGTGACAGCATTACTCCTCCTGAAGTGACAATTGTAACATATAGGGGATGGTGTGTGGTGACAGCAGTACTCCTGAAGTGATAATGTGTGGTGACAGCAGTACCCCTCCTGAAGTGACAATTGTAACATATAGGGCGGGTGTGTGGTGACAGCAGTACTCCTGAAGTGATAATTGTAACATTAGGGGATGGTGTGTGGTGACTGCACTCCTCCTGAAGTGACAATTGTAACATATAGGGGATGGTGTGTGGTGACAGCAGTGCTCCTCCTGAAGTGACAATTGTAACATATAGGGGATGGTGTGTGGTGACTGCAATCCTCCTCCTGAAGTGACAATTGTAACATATAGGGGATGGTGTGTGGTGACTGCACTCCTCCGGAAGTGACAATTGTAACATATAGGGGATGGTGTGTTGTGACAGCAGTACTCCTGAAGTGACAATTGTAACATATAGGGGATGGTGTGTGGTGACAGCAGTACTCCTGAAGTGACAATTGTAACATATAGGGGATGGTGTGTGGTGACAGCAGTACTCCTGAAGTGACAATTGTAACATATAGGGGATGGTGTGTTGTGACAGCAGTACTCCTGAAGTGACAATTGTAACATATAGGGGATGGTGTGTGGTGACAGCAGTACTCCTGAAGTGACAATTGTAACATATAGGGGATGGTGTGTGGTGACAGCAGTGCTCCTGAAGTGACAATTGTAACATATAGGGGATGGTGTGTGGTGACAGCAGTACTCCTCCTGAAATGAAAATTGTAACATATAGGGGATGGTGTGTGGTGACAGCAGTACTCCTGAAGTGATAATTGTAACATATAGGGGATGGTGTGTGGTGACAGCAGTACTCCTCCTGAAGTGACAATTGTAACATATAGGGGATGGTGTGTGGTGACTGCAGTACTCCTCCTGAAGTGATAGTTGTAACATATTGGGGATGGTGTGTGGTGACAGCAGTACACCTCCTGAAGTGAAAATTGTAACATATAGGGGATGGTGTGTGGTGACAGCAGTACTCCTGAAGTGATAATTGTAACATATAGGGGATGGTGTGTGGTGACAGCAGTACTCCTCCTGAAGTGACAATTGTAACATATAGGGGATGGTGTGTGGTGACAGCAGTACTCCTCCTGAAGTGATAATTGTAACATATAGGGGATGGTGTGTGGTGACAGCAGTACTCCTCCTGAAGTGATAATTGTAACATATAGGGAATGGTGTGTGGTGACAGCAGTACTCCTCCTGAAGTGATAATTGTAACATATAGGGGATGGTGTGTGGTGACAGCAGTACTCCTCCTGAAGTGATAATTGTAACATATAGGGGATGGTGTGTGGTGACAGCATTACTCCTCCTGAAGTGACAATTGTAACATATAGGGGATGGTGTGTGGTGACAGCAGTACTCCTGAAGTGATAATGTGTGGTGACAGCAGTACTACTCCTGAAGTGACAATTGTAACATATAGGGGATGGTGTGTGGTGACAGCAGTACTCCTGAAGTGATAATTGTAACATATAGGGGATGGTGTGTGGTGACAGCAGTACTCCTCCTGAAGTGACAATTGTAACATATAGGGGATGGTGTGTGGTGACAGCATTACTCCTGAAGTGATAATTGTAACATATAGGGGATGGTGTGTGGTGACAGCAGTACTCCTCCTGAAGTGACTATTGTAACATATAGGGGATGGTGTGTGGTGACAGCAGTACTACTCCTGAAGTGATAATTGTAACATATAGGGGATGGTATGTGGTGACAGCAGTACTCCTCCTGAAGTGACAATTGTAACATATAGGGCGGGTGTGTGGTGACAGCAGTACTCCTGAAGTGATTATTGTAACATATAGGGGATGGTGTGTGGTGACAGCAGTACTCCTCCTGAAGTGACAATTGTAACATTGAGGGGATGGTGTGTGGTGACAGCAGTGCTCCTGAAGTGACAATTGTAACATATAGGGGATGGTATGTGGTGACAGCAGTACTCCTCCTGAAGTGACAATCGTAACATATAGGGCGGGTGTGTGGTGACAGCAGTACTCCTGAAGTGATAATTGTAACATATAGGGGATGGTGTGTGGTGACAGCAGTACTCCTGAAGTGATTATTGTAACATATAGGGGATGGTGTGTGGTGACAGCAGTACTCCTCCTGAAGTGATAATTATAACATATAGGGGATGGTGTGTGGCGACAGCAGTACTCCTCCTGAAGTGATAATTGTAACATATAGGGGATGGTGTGTGGCGACAGCAGTACTCCTCCTGAAGTGACAATTTTAACATATAGGGGATGGTGTGTGGTGACAGCAGTACTCCTCCTGAAGTGAAAATTGTAACATATAGGGGATGGTGTGTGGTGACAGCAGTACTCCTCCTGAAGTGACAATTGTAACATATAGGGGATGGTGTGTGGTGACAGCAGTACTACTCCTGAAGTGATAATTGTAACATATAGGGGATGGTGTGTGGTGACAGCAGTACTCCTGAAGTGATAATGTGTGGTGACAGCAGTACTACTCCTGAAGTGACAATTGTAACATATAGGGGATGGGGTGTGGTGACAGCAGTACCCCTCCTGAAGTGACAATTGTAACATATAAGGCGGGTGTGTGGTGACAGCAGTACTCCTGAAGTGATAATTGTAACATTAGGGGATGGTGTGTGGTGACAGCAGTGCTCCTCCTGAAGTGACAATTGTAACATTGAGGGGATGGTGTGTGGTGACTGCACTCCTCCTGAAGTGACAATTGTAACATATAGGGGATGGTGTGTGGTGACAGCAGTACTCCTGAAGTGACAATTGTAACATATAGGGGATGGTGTGTAGTGACAGCAGTGCTCCTGAAGTGACAATTGTAACATATAGGGGATGGTATGTGGTGACAGCAGTACTCCTCCTGAAGTGACAATTGTAACATATAGGGGATGGTGTGTGGTGACAGCAGTACTCCTCCTGAAGTGATAATTGTAACATATAGGGGATGGTGTGTGGTGACAGCAGTACTCCTCCTGAAGTGATAATTGTAACATATAGGGGATGGTGTGTGGTGACAGCAGTACTCCTCCTGAAGTGATAATTGTAACATATAGGGGATGGTGTGTGGTGACAGCAGTACTCCTCCTGAAGTGATAATTGTAACATATAGGGGATGGTGTGTGGTGACAGCAGTACTCCTCCTGAAGTGACAATTGTAACATATAGGGGATGGTGTGTGGTGACAGCAGTACTCCTCCTGAAGTGAAAATTGTAACATATAGGGGATGGTGTGTGGTGACAGCCGTACTCCTGAAGTGATAATTGTAACATATAAGGGATGGTGTGTGGTGACAGCAGTACTCCTCCTGAAGTGATAATTGTAACATATAGGGGATGGTGTGTGTGGTGACAGCAGTACTCCTCCTGAAGTGACAATTGTAACATATAGGGGATGGTGTGTGGTGACAGCATTACTCCTCCTGAAGTGACAATTGTAACATATAGGGGATGGTGTGTGGTGACAGCAGTACCCCTCCTGAAGTGACAATTGTAACATATAGGGCGGGTGTGTGGTGACAGCAGTACTCCTGAAGTGATAATTGTAACATTAGGGGATGGTGTGTGGTGACTGCACTCCTCCTGAAGTGACAATTGTAACATATAGGGGATGGTGTGTGGTGACAGCAGTGCTCCTCCTGAAGTGACAATTGTAACATATAGGGGATGGTGTGTGGTGACTGCACTCCTCCGGAAGTGACAATTGTAACATATAGGGGATGGTGTGTTGTGACAGCAGTACTCCTGAAGTGACAATTGTAACATATAGGGGATGGTGTGTGGTGACAGCAGTACTCCTGAAGTGACAATTGTAACATATAGGGGATGGTGTGTGGTGACAGCAGTACTCCTGAAGTGACAATTGTAACATATAGGGGATGGTGTGTTGTGACAGCAGTACTCCTGAAGTGACAATTGTAACATATAGGGGATGGTGTGTGGTGACAGCAGTACTCCTGAAGTGACAATTGTAACATATAGGGGATGGTGTGTGGTGACAGCAGTGCTCCTGAAGTGACAATTGTAACATATAGGGGATGGTGTGTGGTGACAGCAGTACTCCTCCTGAAATGAAAATTGTAACATATAGGGGATGGTGTGTGGTGACAGCAGTACTCCTGAAGTGATAATTGTAACATATAGGGGATGGTGTGTGGTGACAGCAGTACTCCTCCTGAAGTGACAATTGTAACATATAGGGGATGGTGTGTGGTGACTGCAGTACTCCTCCTGAAGTGATAGTTGTAACATATTGGGGATGGTGTGTGGTGACAGCAGTACTCCTCCTGAAGTGATAATTGTAACATATAGGGGATGGTGTGTGGTGACAGCAGTACTCCTCCTGAAGTGATAATTGTAACATATAGGGGATGGTGTGTGGTGACAGCAGTACTCCTCCTGTAGTGACAATTGTAAAATATAGGGGATGGTGTGTGGTGACAGCAGTACACCTCCTGAAGTGAAAATTGTAACATATAGGGGGTGGTGTGTGGTGACAGCAGTACTCCTGAAGTGATAATTGTAACATATAGGGGATGGTGTGTGGTGACAGCAGTACTCCTCCTGAAGTGACAATTGTAACATATAGGGGATGGTGTGTGGTGACAGCAGTACTCCTCCTGAAGTGATAATTGTAACATATAGGGGATGGTGTGTGGTGACAGCAGTACTCCTCCTGAAGTGATAATTGTAACATATAGGGGATGGTGTGTGGTGACAGCAGTACGCCTCCTGAAGTGATAATTGTAACATATAGGGGATGGTGTGTGGTGACAGCAGTACTCCTCCTGAAGTGATAATTGTAACATATAGGGGATGGTGTGTGGTGACAGCAGTACTTCTGAAGTGATAATTGTAACATATAGGGGATGGTGTGTGGTGACAGCAGTACTACTCCTGAAGTGATAATTGTAACATATAGGGGATGGTGTGTGGTGACAGCATTACTCCTCCTGAAGTGACAATTGTAACATATAGGGGATGGTGTGTGGTGACAGCAGTACTCCTGAAGTGATAATGTGTGGTGATAGCAGTACTACTCCTGAAGTGACAATTGTAACATATAGGGGATGGTGTGTGGTGACAGCAGTACTCCTGAAGTGATAATTGTAACATATAGGGGATGGTGTGTGGTGACAGCAGTACTCCTCCTGAAGTGACAATTGTAACATATAGGGGATGGTGTGTGGTGACAGCATTACTCCTGAAGTGATAATTGTAACATATAGGGGATGGTGTGTGGTGACAGCAGTACTCCTCCTGAAGTGACTATTGTAACATATAGGGGATGGTGTGTGGTGACAGCAGTACTACTCCTGAAGTGATAATTGTAACATATAGGGGATGGTATGTGGTGACAGCAGTACTCCTCCTGAAGTGACAATTGTAACATATAGGGCGGGTGTGTGGTGACAGCAGTACTCCTGAAGTGATTATTGTAACATATAGGGGATGGTGTGTGGTGACAGCAGTACTCCTCCTGAAGTGACAATTGTAACATTGAGGGGATGGTGTGTGGTGACTGCACTCCTCCTGAAGTGACAATTGTAACATATAGGGGATGGTGTGTGGTGACAGCAGTACTCCTGAAGTGACAATTGTAACATATAGGGGATGGTGTGTGGTGACAGCAGTGCTCCTGAAGTGACAATTGTAACATATAGGGGATGGTATGTGGTGACAGCAGTACTCCTCCTGAAGTGACAATCGTAACATATAGGGCGGGTGTGTGGTGACAGCAGTACTCCTGAAGTGATAATTGTAACATATAGGGGATGGTGTGTGGTGACAGCAGTACTCCTGAAGTGATAATGTGTGGTGACAGCAGTACCCCTCCTGAAGTGACAATTGTAACATATAGGGCGGGTGTGTGGTGACAGCAGTACTCCTGAAGTGATAATTGTAACATTAGGGGATGGTGTGTGGTGACTGCACTCCTCCTGAAGTGACAATTGTAACATATAGGGGATGGTGTGTGGTGACAGCAGTGCTCCTCCTGAAGTGACAATTGTAACATATAGGGGATGGTGTGTGGTGACTGCACTCCTCCGGAAGTGACAATTGTAACATATAGGGGATGGTGTGTTGTGAGAGCAGTACTCCTGAAGTGACAATTGTAACATATAGGGGATGGTGTGTGGTGACAGCAGTACTCCTGAAGTGACAATTGTAACATATAGGGGATGGTGTGTTGTGACAGCAGTACTCCTGAAGTGACAATTGTAACATATAGGGGATGGTGTGTGGTGACAGCAGTACTCCTGAAGTGACAATTGTAACATATAGGGGATGGTGTGTGGTGACAGCAGTGCTCCTGAAGTGACAATTGTAACATATAGGGGATGGTGTGTGGTGACAGCAGTACTCCTCCTGAAATGAAAATTGTAACATATAGGGGATGGTGTGTGGTGACAGCAGTACTCCTGAAGTGATAATTGTAACATATAGGGGATGGTGTGTGGTGACAGCAGTACTCCTCCTGAAGTGACAATTGTAACATATAGGGGATGGTGTGTGGTGACTGCAGTACTCCTCCTGAAGTGATAGTTGTAACATATTGGGGATGGTGTGTGGTGACAGCAGTACTCCTCCTGAAGTGACAATTGTAACATATAGGGGATGGTGTGTGGTGACAGCAGTACTCCTCCTGAAGTGATAATTGTAACATATAGGGGATGGTGTGTGGTGACAGCAGTACTCCTCCTGAAGTGATAATTGTAACATATAGGGGATGGTGTGTGGTGACAGCAGTACTCCTCCTGAAGTGATAATTGTAACATATAGGGGATGGTGTGTGGTGACAGCAGTACTCCTCCTGAAGTGATAATTGTAACATATAGGGGATGGTGTGTGGTGACAGCAGTACTTCTGAAGTGATAATTGTAACATATAGGGGATGGTGTGTGGTGACAGCAGTACTACTCCTGAAGTGATAATTGTAACATATAGGGGATGGTGTGTGGTGACAGCATTACTCCTCCTGAAGTGACAATTGTAACATATAGGGGATGGTGTGTGGTGACAGCAGTACTCCTGAAGTGATAATGTGTGGTGACAGCAGTACTACTCCTGAAGTGACAATTGTAACATATAGGGGATGGGGTGTGGTGACAGCAGTACTCCTCCTGAAGTGATAATTGTAACATATATGGGATGGTGTGTGGTGACAGCATTACTCCTCCTGAAGTGACAATTGTAACATATAGGGGATGGTGTGTGGTGACAGCATTACTCCTGAAGTGATAATTGTAACATATATAGGGGATGGTGTGTGGTGACAGCAGTACTCCTCCTCCTGAAGTGACAATTGTAACATATAGGGGATGGTGTGTGGTGACAGCAGTACTCCTCCTGAAGTGACTATTGTAACATATAGGGGATGGTGTGTGGTGATAGCAGTACTACTCCTGAAGTGATAATTGTAACATATAGGGGATGGTGTGTGGTGACAGCACTACTCCTGAAGTGACTATTGTAACATATAGGGCGGGTGTGTGGTGACAGCAGTACTCCTCCTGAAGTGACAATTGTAACATATAGGGGATGGTGTGTGGTGACAGCAGTACTCCTCCTGAAGTGATAATTGTAACATATAGGGGATGGTGTGTGGTGACAGCAGTACTCCTCCTGAAGTGATAATTGTAACATATAGGGGATGGTGTGTGGTGACAGCAGTACTCCTGAAGTGACAATTGTAACATATAGGGCGGGTGTGTGGTGACTGCAGTAGTCCTCCTGAAGTGATAATTGTAACATATAGGGGCTGTCGTATAGTGACTGCAGTAGTCCTCCTGAAGTGACAATTGTGACATATAGGGGATGGTGTATAGTGACTGCAGTAGTCCTCCTGAAGTAGGGCTATGCAATTAATCGGAAAAAAAACTAGACCAAAATTGAGCGCAGATAACTGAGGTAATCTTGCGCATTTCAGTTTTCTCCCCAATTCCAACTGTATCAGTGTCCTCAGGATGCAGTTACAGTCGAATCCTATAGTAGAGAAGGGTAACGTCAGTTCCCTGCTCTACTATTCACAGTATAACTCTGACCACTCACAGCTCAGCGCAGACAGGTGCGATGACGTCACTGCCTCGGGCCTGTCAGTGCTAAGCCATGAGCAGGTCAGCACGAATGTATTCAGAGTCCGCTGCACTTCTGCCATATACCGGCGTTTCAGGCAGCTTATTGGTCCACGGAGTCCTCAATGCCCGCCCCAATGGTATACACAGATGATGGGGGTGCCTGTATATAACCCCTGTATACAGGGATGATGGGAGTTATATACAGGGATTATAAAGGTAATACAGAGGGATGATGGGGGTTATATACAGGGACCCCATCATCTCTGTATATAACCCCCATCATCTGTGTGTATACCATTGGGGCGGGCACTGTCCACTCGTTGTGGCACATGGGAATTAAGGCTAAACAAGAAGTAAATGGGGTGAACACTGAAGACACTGTGGACCAATAGGATGCCTAAAACCCTGGTCTATGGCAGAAGTGCAGTGGAACCTGAAAATACGCGCCGAGCTACATAGACCGGAGGAGCAGCGGGATCTCCTCCACTCGTCGCTGGAACGGATTAGGCGAGTATGTATTTTATTTTTATTAGCCACTAATGGGGCATTATACTACGTGGGGGCAGCTATAGGAACATTATACTGTGAGGGGAAGTGTCAGGGAGTATATTATATACAGTTGTATACAGCAGGCCCAGGGAAACAATACTAATTAAATGGCGTGGCATGCAAATAGGGGTGTGGACTAATCGTTTATTAATAGTAATCGAGGTTACATGTTCCATTAATCGGGATTTTGATTTAGGTCATAATTGCCCAGCCCTATCCTGAAATGACAATTGTAACATACTAGTCCTTCTCAATGAATTACAATATCAAAAAGTTAATTTATTTCAGTAATTCAATTCAAAAAGTGCAAACTCATATTATACAGATTTATTACACACAGAGTGATCTATTCCCAGAATATTTTTATTTTAATGTTGATGATTATGGTAACAGTTAAGGAAAACCAAAAATTTAGTGTCTCAGAAAATTAGATTATATAAGCCCAATTTCAAAAATGATTTTTAATACCGAAATATTGGCCTATTGAAAAGTATGTCCAGTATATGCCCTCAATACTTGGTCGGGGCTTCTTTTACATGAATTACTGCATCAATGCGGCGTGGCATGGAGGTGATCAGCCTGTGGCACTGCTGAGGTGTCATCAATGTGGCGTGGCATGGAGGCGATCAGCCTGTGGCACTGCTGAGGTGTCATCAATGCGGCGTGGCATGGGGGCGATCAGCCTGTGGCACTGCTGAGGTGTCATCAATGCGGCGTGGCATGGGGGCGATCAGCCTGTGGCACTGCTGAGGTGTCATCAATGCGGCGTGGCATGGAGGTGATCAGCCTGTGGCACTGCTGAGGTGTTATGGAAGCCCAGGTTGCTTTGATATCGGCCTTCAGCTCGTCTGCATTGTTGGGTCTGGTGTCTCATCTTACTCTTGACAATACCCCATACTATAGATTCTCTATGGGGTTTAGGTCGGGCGAGTTTGCTGGCCAATCAAGGGCAGTGATACTGTGGTTATTACACCAGGTATTGGTACTTTTGGCAGTGTGGGCAGGTGCCAAGTCCTGCTGGAAAATGAACTCTGCTTCTCCATAAAGCTTGTCAGCAGAGGGAAGTATGAAGTGCTGGAAAACGTCCTTGTAGACGGCTGCGCTGACTCGGGACTTGATATAACACAGTGGACCAACACTGCTGCTCAGTGGTCCAATGTCTTGTTTTCAGATGAAAGTAAATTTTGTATTTCATTTGGATATCAAGGTCCCAGAGTCTGGTGGAAGAGTGGGGAGGCGTGAATACAAGTTGCCTGCGGTCCAGTGTGAAGTTTCCACAGTCACTGATGGTTTGGGAGCCGTGTCATCTGCTGGTGTTGATCCACTGGGGTATTGTCAAGAGGAAGATGAGACACCAGACCCAACAATGCAGACGCGCTGAAGACCGCTATCAAAGCAACCTGGGCTTCCCTAACACCTCAGCAGTGCCACAGGCTGATCGCCTCCATGCCCCGCCGCATTGATAACACCTCAGCAGTGCCACAGGCTGATCACCTCCATGCCACGCCGCATTGATGCAGTAATTCATGCAAAAGGAGCCCCGACTAAAATCATTTTTGAAATTGGGCTTATATAATATTCTAATTTTCTGAGACACTAAATTTTGGGGTTTTCATTAACTGTTACCATAATCATCAACATTAAAATAAAAAAAAATGCTGGAAATAGATCACTCTGTGTGTAATGAGTCTATATAATATATGAGTTACACTTTTTGAATTGAATTACTGAAATAAATAAACTTTTTGATGATATTCTAATTCATTGAGAAGGACTAGTACAGGGAATGGTGTGTGGTGACTGCACTGCTCCTGAAGTGACAATTGTAACATATAGGGCAGGGGTCTCAAGCACGCGGCCCGCGGGCCGCATGCGGCCCCTGGGGCTGTCATCTGCGGCCCGCGGGACACAGAGCCGCTAATATCGGCTCTGCTCCGAGACTCTGGAATTCCCTGACATCGCTGTCCATATATGGACAGTGTGTCAGGGTCTTGCCCAGAGCGGAGCAGAGCGCTGGTGTCGGCTCTGCTCCTGGACTCTGTGGAATTCCCTGACATCGCTGTCCACATATGAACAGCGATGTCTGGGGCTTCCCCAGAGCCGGAGTCCCAAGCAGAGCGCTGGTGTCGGCTCTGCTCCGGGACTCTGTGGAATTCCCTGACATCGCTGCCCATATATGGACAGTGTGTCAGGGTCTTGCCCAGAGCGGAGCAGAGCGCTGGTGTCGGCTCTGCTCCTGGACTCTGTGGAATTCCCTGACATCACTGTCCACATATGAACAGCGATGTCTGGGGCTTCCCCAGAGTCGGAGTCCCGAGCAGAGCGCTGGTGTCGGCTCTGCTCCGGGACTCTGTGGAATTCCCTGACATCGCTGCCCATATATGGACAGTGTGTCAGGGTCTTGCCCAGAGCGGAGCAGAGCGCTGGTGTCGGCTCTGCTCCTGGACTCTGTGGAATTCCCTGACATTGCTGCCCATATATGAACAGCGAAGTCTGGGGCTTCCCCAGAGCCCGAGTCCCGGGCAGAGCGCTAGTACAGGCTCTGCTCCGGGACTCTGTGGAATTCCCTGACATCGCTGCCCATATATGGACAGTGTGTCAGGGTCTTCCCCAGAGCGGAGTCCCGGGCAGAGCGCTATTATCGGCTCTGCTCCGGGACTCTGGGGAAGCCTCTGACATCGCTGTCCATACATCGACAATGATGTCAGGGGCTTCCCCAGAGCAGGAGTCTCAGTGATGTCAGCAGCACAGCTGGAGTCCCAGGAAGAAACTACTAGCGCTCTGCCTGGGACTCCAGCTCTGGGCAAGCCCCTGACATCACTGGGGCAGCCTCTACAGAGGGCACTGGGGCAGCCTCTACAGAGGGCACTGGGGCAGCCTTTACAGAGGGCACTGGGGCAGCCTCTACAGAGGGCACTGGGGCAGCCTCTACAGAGGGCACTGTGGCGTTATCTACAAGTGGGTGTGTGACAGTATCTGAAGAGGACACTGGCCTTATCTACAGAGGGCACTGTGGCCTTATCTACAGAGGGCACTGTGGCCTTATCTACAGAGGGCACTGTGGCCTTATCTACAGAGGGCACTGTGGCCTTATCTACAGAGGGCACTGTGGCCTTATCTACAGAGGGCACTGTGGCCTTATCTACAGAGGGCACTGTGGCCTTATCTACAGAGGGCACTGTGGCCTTATCTACAGAGGGCACTGTGGCCTTATCTACAGAGGGCACTGTGGCCTTATCTAGGGGTGTGTTGCATTATCCACAGAGGGCACTGCGGCAGCATCCACAGAGGGCACTGCGGCAGCATCCACAGAGGGCACTGCGGCAGCATCCACAGAGGGCACTGCGGCACTATCTAAAAAGGGGCTGCCCAATCTTGACATGTGTGCTAACTGAGCCGCCGGACTGCATTTAGCGACACTTAAACTGGAAAACTGGATAGTTGAAATAAGCACTTGGAGAAATATTTCAAATTTTAAACCTAGCGCTATTATTATAGTAATGTAGTATTATTGTTCTAGTAATATAGTGTTATAGTCGTTCAAATAACTAATTGATTAACAATAATTTTGTATTGTATCAAATTTGAAAGTAATGCGGCCCGTCAACTTCCAATTTTTTCTATATGCGGCCCACTTACCCGGCCGAGTTTGAGACCCCTGATATAGGGGATGGTGTGTAGGGGTCTTACAAGGCTCTGGGACAATTAGTGAGCAGAAAAATCAAGTGCCTGCAGTTTTATGGTTTTCTTCTACTTTTTATTGTTGAGGTGAATAGGTCTCCTCCCGTTAATAACAATGTTACGTACACGAACCTACCACGACGGCACATGGACCCATAGGCACTCTCTAAAGCCACATCTCCAACTCAATGTCGAACTTTGTTTCTCTCAGATTTTAGAGGTACATAGATTTCCATAGGAGCCGTTTTGAGACATTACTGTCATATTTGGTGATAACAGAAGACACGCGCCTATACGACTATGGTCGCCAGCTGCTTCTGGTGTAAGAGAAGTGACAACGAGACTTAAAGAGGCTCTGTCACCAGATT
This sequence comes from Rhinoderma darwinii, assembly GCF_050947455.1. Taxonomy (NCBI): domain Eukaryota; kingdom Metazoa; phylum Chordata; class Amphibia; order Anura; family Rhinodermatidae; genus Rhinoderma; species Rhinoderma darwinii. Next base: position 44,832,508 of record NC_134696.1, on the reverse strand, counting down.
TTGCAACCCCTATCTGCTATTGCAGCAGATCGGCGCTGCAATGTAGATTACAGTAACATTTTTATTTTTTTTAAAAACGAGCATTTTTGGCCAAGTTATGACCATTTTTGTATTTATGCAAATGAGGCTTGCAAAAGTACAACTGGGCGTGTATTATGTGCGTACATCGGGGCGTGTTTACTTCTTTTACTAGCTGGGCGTTCTGACGAATCAGCATCATCCACTTCTGTTCGTTAACACCCAGCTTCTGGCAGTGCAGACACACAGCGTGTTCTCGAGAGATCACGCTGTGACGTCACTCACTTCCTGCCCCAGGTCCTGCATCGTGTCGGCCACATTGGCACCAGAGGCTACAGTTGATTCTGCAGCAGCATCAGCGTTTGCAGGTAAGTAGCTACATCGACTTACCTGCAAACGCCGATGCTGCTGCAGAATCAACTGTAGCCTCTGTCGCCTGGTGCCGATGTGTCCTCGCTCGTCCGACACGATGCAGGACCTGGGGCAGGAAGTGAGTGACGTCACAGCGTGATCTCTCGAGAACACGCTGTGTCTGCACTGCCAGAAGCTGGGCGTTCTGAAGAGAAGTGGATGATACTTCTCATCAGAACGCCCAGCTAGTAAAAGTAGTAAACACGCCCCGATGTACGCACATAATACACGCCCAGTTGTACTTTTACTTTAAACACGCCCAGTTGTACTTTTGCAAGCCTCATTTGCATAAATACAAAAATGGTCATAACTTGGGCAAAAATGCTCGTTTTTAAAAAAATAAAAACGTTACTGTAATCTACATTGCAGCGCCTATCTGCTGCAATAGCAGATAGGGGCTGCAAAATCTGGTGACAGAGCCTCTTTAAGATGTTTTCCCTGCCACAATCCAAAAATGGAAGACAGATGAGTGACAATGAAAAGATCTGTAAATACTCACAGAAAGACAGCAGTCCGGTGGTCATCTCTCTATGGGATTTACAACACAACAGCAGAAGCAGATGACGACCGCAGTAGAACTGGCACGTGCCCCAGCCATCCCACCTGTACCCCATTCACCGGAGCACCCCGGGAGCATTATTCATCACGACGACCCCATGTGGAGCAGGTAAAAGCCGCAAACCTTGTCATCCAGTGGTGGTGCCCATATGACGGCAACGCGCAGCACGTATGTACGTCTCAATATGGCGGGGACAACATGGAGCGGTAAACGTTATAAGCGCAATCATATTGTCACAACAAATATAAGTGGATGTCAACTTTTGTCGGCAGCTGCATGAAGGGTGTATTATATCGCATACATTGAGGGGATCAACACACTCCTATGGCTACCACCATGCACATCACTGACCGAGGCAGCCATACTGATCCACAGAAACAACATGATAACGATTGTATCTACTGACAGTACACGGGCTCAGCCCTGAGAATGGCGGGTGGTTTCATTGTGACAGAAGGCTCCATGGTATCTATATCCTCACGGTCACTATACCCAGCCAGCTCAGCCATTATTATAAAGCCTGCATGGCGCTGTCACACTATATACAAAACACTGCCAGGGACGGAGGGCTTCTCCACCCGTAGATTACACACATAATGGACGAGCCCACAGCTCCGGCGCTAAAACCCCACCAAAACAAAGGTATATATGTCATCCGCAAGAACAGAAAATGCGTTTTCTGATGACGTCACTCACTCGGTTCTCCGGTAACTCCACCCCTTCCGGTCTCAGGGTCCCCGGTTCGGCTCCTGCAGGCGCTACCGCCGCTTTCTACGTCACTTCCGTCTGTTCTGGCTAAGAATTGAGGGACCAATGACAGCGCCCGGAAATGACGTAGGTGACAGTTCCCCAGCACCACAGAGAATCGCTCCATAGGATGAATGATGTAAAAGCCTGGAGGGCGTGCTCGCCGGTATGGGCGGGCCGTGGTTGGTAAAGAGTTGAAGTACACATAAGGACTGATGGTTCTGTGTATGGACAGATTAGTGAGGCTGGCAGCTTACCGGCCACCCGAGAAGAAGGGGCATTGCAGTCTATTGTTCCAGTTAATTGTGATTTTGTGTAAAAAAACAACCTAATAATTATTTTTTTCTTTTTCTCCACTATAGGTGGCATGCTAAATGTTTGGTGAACACGCTCTGACCTAGAATACTCAGACAAGGTCCGCCACAGCGCCCAAAAACTTTTTTGAGGACCAACCCCATGTCTTCGTCCACTGATCATGCCCATCCTGCTGTGGACTCACCAATTACCACCCCTTTGTTGGGGTGGAATGTCGCAGTTCCACCTCAGATTCAGAAGACACTTCTTTGCTATATGCACCTGATCTCACACTTCTACCTAAACACAAGGGAGGATGGCTGGGTAAATAAAATAACTAACAAAATCCCTCACCTGGCACTTCTTTTATATGCATAGCTCCACCCAGGGCCGATTCTAGCTTTTCTGCTGCCTGAGGCGAAAAATTGAAATGGTGCCCCCCAGATTTTGATTGCCATCACCCTTGTGGATCCGCCGTTCCCTTGTACTCTCCTGGCATGCGCGGTGCAGCAATGAAGCCGGGCGGTGTCGGCCAGGGGGATGACAATCAAACATGGAAAGGCGGGTTTGGAGGCAGGACTATGTCACTCTTCAGGATAGTGGCATGACCCTCTAATGAGTAATTAGCGTATAGTGTGCGCCGTTTTAAAAGTTGATTTTATAGATTTTGCTGCATCTGACAAAAACATACAGGGGAATGTTAGGAAATATTGTCAGGTCATGTATTACTGCATCGTGGCGGTGCAAGGGGTTAAAACTACCCATTAAATATACAACAAATTGAAAACAACTCCATCTGTCCAGCGATTTTATTATTAATTATATATGATATATTTATACAGCATCAGAACCAAGCTCTGACATATGTGGCTCCAGAACCAACCTCAGTACATATATATAGCCCCAGAACAACGCTCAGTGCATATATACATCACCAGAACAAAGCTCAGTACATATATACAGCGCCAGAACAAAGCTCAGTACGTATATACATCACCAGAACAAAGCTCAATACATATATACAGCATCAGAACTAAGCTCAATACATATATACAGCATCAGAACCAAGCTCAGCACATAAATACAGCACCAGAACAAAGCTCCGCACATAAATATAGCACCAGAACCAAGCTGAATACATATATACAGCACCAGAACAAAGCTCAGTACAAATGTACAGCCCCAGAACCAAGCTCAGTACATAAATACAGCTCCTGAACCGAGCTCAGTCCGTATATACAGCACCAGAATCAAGCTCAGTATATAAATACAGCACCAGAACAAAGCTCAGTACATATATACGGCACTAGAGTCAAGCTCAGTATATAAATACAGCACCAGAACAAAGTTCAGTGCATATATTCAGCACCAGAATCAAGCTCAGTATATAAATACAGCTCCAGAATCAAGCTCATTACATATATACAGCACCAGGACCAAGATCAGCACATAAATATAGCACCAGAACAAAGCTCAGTACATATATACAGCACCACAATCAAGCTCAGTGTCACTATCTGGGTATGTGGACCCACTGGGCCATAGCGGGATAGCAGCTGGCCAACAGAGTACAAAATCAATATATAAATAGTCCAAGCACAAGGGTACCTGTAGTGGGTCAGACAGTAATGGAGACTCGGCACAGATGGGACGTTCACAGCAGACACCAGACGGGGTGTAAAACAGCAGGTAGAACCGGTGGCACAACATGACTCCAACAGGTTTAAGGCATAGGAACAAATAGCATGGGATACAGGTAGCAGGGCACAGGAAAGAACGGGAACAGGAAAACACTAAGGGACCATTTGCAAGACTAACTTTGGAAAACACAAAAACGCTCAGGCAATGAGCAAAGGGGCAGGGCCCTTCTTATAGTCCAGGGTGATCATGGGCTAATTAGTGATAAAGCCCATGTGACGGGACACAGCAGACCGGAGCGGAAGTGAGCCCTGGCATATCCTGGGGAGGAGAAGCGAGCCTGCGGTCACAGATCCATGGCTGCGGCCGCCGGGGGGTGAGTAATCCACGGCCGTGGACGCTACACTCAGTACATATATACAACATCAGAACCAAGCTCAGCACATAAATACAACAGGACCAAGCTCAGTACATATATACAGCACAAGCACAAATACAGCTCAATTTAGTGCAACCCCTTCCGTGTAGCTTTGTACGGCATAAAACTACAGTTCCCAGCATGGCCCGAACAATGGTAAGGTTATTCTGGGAGATGCTTTCACAAAATACAAAACATATAATCAAACCACCCATAATCTTGCTGCAGATCATACAGTGACTGCAGTACTGATTAGCGGCAGAATAAACATTTACATTAAGTGACTCACTGGTGACATCTTAGATTTTAGTTATTTTTCTCTTTTCTTCTCCAACCGGTCCAGACCTCTATGATCACTTCTCCCGGCCACAACCCATTTCTGCTCTTTGCCGCTCAGATGTCTTCAGCTTCCCACTTTTAAAACCTCCTGCACCTATAAACGAAAATAAAATTCTCATGGTGCCACACACTGCGCCCCTAAATATAATAGCGCCATACACTGCACCTCTAATTATAATAGCGCCATACACTGTGTCCTTGATTATAGTAGCAACATACACTGTGTCCCCCACACATACACACACACACCATGCCCCCTGTAGATAGCGTCCCCATAGCCCCCTTTTGATAGTGACCCCATAGAGCCTCTGTAGATAGTGCCCTACATAGAAGCCCCTGTAGATAGTGCCCCACATACTGCCCCCTGTAGATAGTGCCCACATATGGACTCCAGCGCTGCACTAGTGCTAACCACTGAGCCACCGTGCTGCCATACATATAGCTCTCCCTATAGATAGTGCTCCACATATAGCCTACCTCTGTAGATAGTGCCTCACATATAGCTCCCCCTGTATATAGTGTCCCACATATAGCCCCCTGTAGATAGTGCCCCCCTGTAGACAATGCCACTCACAGTTTTATTAGAAAAAAAACAAAACCTTACATACTCACATGATGCCATTCCCACTCCGTGCGGTGGCAATGCAGACCTGCTCTCTTCTGCACAGGTCTGCTGGGGCTGAATGACGCAAGCAGTGCGATGACATCTGCGTCATTGAAAGGCGCTGATTGGCAGGGCAGAATTGCTTGCTTGTCAATCAGCGCCTTTCAACAACGGAATCGGGGCGATGACGTCATCGCACCGCTAGCGTCGTTGAAAGGCGGTGATTGGCAGGGCAGAATGATTTGCCCCGCCAATCAGCGCCTTTCAACAACGGAAGCGTCATCGCGCCGCTAGCATAGTTGAAAGGCGCTGATTGGAGGGGCAAGTCATTTTGCCCTGCCAATCAGTGTCATTGTAAGCCACTGAATGGTCGGGCACGGAATGTGCCCGGCCTTTCACAGCTCATGCATGTAATTGTATCTGCGTCCTATAGATGCAGGTACAATTAGTGAAGTCGTCTGGTTTCAGTGGCGCCACCGACACCTCAGAGAGGCAGCAGGCCGCTGCCTGAGGCGAGAAGCTCATCTTGTCTCATGGACGGTGCGGCCCTGACTTCATCTACATTTAGCACCTGGCCCACTGGCAGAAAAACACTTTTTTTCTGCTGCAAAGGCGCCATTACCTTCCCAAGCTCCTTTCCCCGGCGCCATCTTGTCCCAACTGACTTCTAACACTATTCCTCCATGGAGGGGATCACAGTGTCCCCCTTTATGGCTCCTTACGCCGTCTCTCTTTGATATTGGCCGCGCATTAAACTGCCGTGTAGCTGCATAAACACACAGCCATTAACAATGAAGGTGCTTCTTCCTGCAGTCAATTTGCAAATCGCGACAATCTACATGGACACATCATGGGTGCACCTCAGCCATGGTGTGCCCACAAGATGAGAACTAAGCCTTAAAACAAGAAAAAAATTATATACTCAGCATTTAACCCTTTCAGGACCAGCCTATATTAGGCCTTAAAAAGGGTATTCTGGTTTTAACAAATCATCACCTATCCATTGGATAGATCATAACTACCAGATCGGTAGGGCCTGATTGCTGGGAACTCTACCGATCGCCCGTGTTCCCCCAGCTGCAAGACTACAGCAAAGAGGAGTTGACTGGAACAGCAATTAAGCATGTGCCCTGCCATTCAAGATCTATGGCACTGACCTAAACTGGAGTTCAGATTTTGTAGCCACAACAATTACTAACATGTGCATGAAATAAAGCACACAGTCATGTAATCTCTATAGACAAACATTGAGAGTAATGGGTCGTACTGGAGAACTCAATTACTTTAAATGCAGCGCTGTCATATGATGCCACAAGTCAGTTCGTGAAATTTCTGATCTGCTAGATCTGCCCCAGTCAACTGTAAGTGATATTATTATGGAAGCATCTCGGAGTAAGAACAGCTCAGCCACAAAGCAGTAAACCACACAAACTCACAGAGCGTGGCCACCGAGTGCTGAAGAGCATGTCGAGTAAAAATTGCCTATTCTCTGTTACATCAATCAGTAGAGTTCCAAACTGCCTCTGGAAGTGAAATCAGCACAAGAATTAAGAATCATGAAATGGGTTTCCATGGTCGAGCAGCTGCACACAAGCCTAAGATCACCAAGCACAATGCCAAGCGTCGGTTGTAGTGGTGTAAAGCACGCCACCACTGGACTCTCGCAGTCTGATAGATGAAAACTCCTCCTTTCAACTTCCATGCTGTCAAATGAAGCTTGGAGTGCTCCATGGAAGAACTGAGACAATAGGTCTTAGCAATTGGGAAGTATCCAATATTCTTTGCTCGTAAGAGCTAACACGAGAGAAAACCAAGACCTGGACCAAAACGGGATTATCGCTACCACTGACGTTTTCTTTCTCTCTTGATCTTCTCCAACAACTGGGGAATGAGGGGAAACGAAGGAAAGATGTCAATTAATTTCCTCCTCTAGCTGATCGACAGACTGTCCAGAGTGTAAGGTTGATCCAGGCGATTGAGAAAACAAAATGTCTGCAGCATTTTTTACTGAAGCTACGGCGTATGGCTCCGGCATTCCCATCATGGTGGTAATTTGTGAGAAGACCTGAAAATATGTTAAATTCCCCTTCGACGGATCAAATTTTGGCTGAGCTAATCTGCTCTGATGTTTAGAGAACATTTTATGTTGACTGCCGTTAGGGACTTGATGTTCCGTTTTGCCCAGGTCTTAATCTGACTGCATTTTTGAGCTAACGAGGTACTTCTTGTTCCTCCCTGCCTGTTTATGTAGTAAACTGCAGACATGTTGTCTGTCTGGACTACAATCTGATGATTCCAAATCAGAGGCTTGATGGCTCTTAACTCTCTTGCCACGGCTGCAGGGAATGTGGACCCACTGGGCCACTCTGCCGTAACAAAGTGGCAGCTGGCCAAACAAATATGTCACTTGGCCATTGGTACCTGGATGGCAGGCTGATGCTGGATAGCTGGAAGCTGACTTATGCCGGATTATCGGATGCTGACTTGTGCCGGTTAGAAACCCATTGTTTAAAGTCCCTATATCTAGACCAGTCAATGATCCGTAATAAATGGGGGGCATGACGGTACGAGGCAAAATCTGGAAGGCCAATACCCATGTTTAGTTTGGAAAAGGAGAGAATGGGCAGTACGAGCTGGTTTCCCAGCCTATATAAATCTATTCAGCATGGATAACAATGTTTTAAAAAAGGGTCTAGGCATGTGGATGGGCAGTGCTTGGAAAAAATAAAAAATCGTAGAAAGGATGTTCATTTTAAAAATTTGAACACTGACCAACCCAAGTAAATGTGCCTGTCGTCCAGGATTCTAGATCACTCTTTATGCGCTGTCACAGCTGTGGGGTATGTGGACCCACTAGACCGCTCCGCCATAGCGGAGAAGCAGCTGGCCAAACGACAGTCTATAACAGTCTCTATGGCAAGAGTACCTGGGAGATGATCTGTCAGATACTCGGAGTAGCAGACACATGGCGTAGCAGACACTTGGCCCGGATCATGTTTGGCGTGGCAGATGACACCGGACGTGACAGATGAGACACACACGACTCCAACAATAAGCTTTTGCTCAGGAACAAACACAGCAACAGGATATGGGAACACTGGCAGCAGGATACAATTAAGGGACCATTTGCTTAGACGAACATGGGAATACAACAACAACGCTCAGGCAAAGAGGGAAAGGGCAGAGTCCTTTATATAGTCCAGGGTGCAAAGGGATTGGCTAGGGAACATTTACTTTGGTGCGGGCGCTGGCCCTTTAAAGCCAGGAGGAGCGCGCGCGCGCACCCTACAGGCGGCAGTGGGGAACTACATCCGCGTTTACTGGCTTCTCCGGGAGGGGAGACGCCGGCAAGAAGTGTGTGTCCCGCGGCTGCCGGGGTTAAGTAGGTAGTACTGGTGGTCCGCGACCATGGGCACAACAGTACGCCCCCTTACGCCCCCTCCTCTTAGGTTCGGAGCGTAGCAGGAACTTTTTGGGCATTGATGTTCTCCTCTGGCTCCCAGGTCCTGTCCTCAGGACCAGAACCTTTCCAGTCCAACAGATAGAATGTCTTTCTTGCTACCCTCTTGTAGTCCAGAATATCCTTCACCTCCAAGGCCAACTTGATGGCCAGTAACTCCCGATCCCCAATGGAGTAGTTGCGTTCTGTAGGGGAGAATAGTTTTGAGTACTAGCCACACACACCACTGCCCTACCCTTGGAGTTTCTCTCTAATAGAAGTGCACTTGCACCACCATTAGAAGCGTCCACCACCAAAGAGTACTGTCGAGATACGCCAGGATGGTGAGGAGTCGAGGCTAAAGTGGAGGCACTCTTGAGACTGATAAGTGCTTACTCTGCCTCCGGAGTCCACGCGGACACAACTTGTGCTGAAGTAGAGAAGGGTAATTCACAGCATAAAGGCGAGACAGATCTTTGGTGAGTAGGATTCCCAAATATTTAAAGGGGTTGTCCATTACTGGACAACTGATGACCTATCCTCCGGTCACCGGACATCCATGCCAGAAGCAGATGGCTACGGTCACGGACTAGCAGCCGAGCTGTAGTACTGCAGCTCTGCTCTTTTTCAAGTGAATAGGAGCAGAGCTGTAGTACTGCCAGACGGCCACTATGCAATATACCAAGCCAATTGCTTCTGGCTCCGTACACTGCATACTGTGCAATGACATGCGGGTGTCGGACCCCCACCGATCGTATACTGATGTCCTATCCATTTGGACAGTGACGTTAGTGGCTCTGTCTAGGAGCGGAATCCCCCGGAATCTGACACTGGGGATTCCGCTCCTAGACTCAGTTCAGGTGGCCCTATTTACAGTGGGGGGTGCGATGCTATATACAGCGGGGGGGAGTTGCTATCTGCAGGGGGTGGCACTATCTACAGCGGGGATGGAAAGACGGCGGGGGCTCCCTTTAGAAGGGGAATTCTCGGCCAGAGCGCTGGCCGGGGATTTCGATGATGGAGGGAGCTTAGGTGGCGCTATCTACAGAGGGTTTTGCAGGTGTTGTGGGTGGCACTATCTACAGTGGGGGGTGTATTCCAGGGCTCTCAAAGCCCCGGCACACATGAGAGTGCAGCGCTGCTCACACTGAAGCAGCACTGCACTCATTAAACCCCTTCTAGGCTGCCGACGTCTATACACGTGCTAACTGCATGGGGCATCGGCAGTTACAACGTATATAGCCGTATGGCAGTCGTGAAGCACTATAATAGCATAATTGCAAAAAAATTATTTTTCATGCTTTGCATCAAATTCTGGAAAACTCCGGTGGGGTCGAAATTCTCACTACACCCCTAGATAAATGCCTTAAGGGGTGTAGTTTCCAAAATGGGGTCACTTTTTTGGTCCCTCCAGGGCGTTTCAAATATGATATGGCACCTGAAAACCATTCCAGCAAAATCTGCTCTCCAAAATGATGCTTCTGCCCTTCTGAGCCCTGCAGTGGGTCCAAACAGCAGTTTATTACCATGTATGGGGCATTGCTGTAATCAGGAGAGATTGCTTTACAAATGTTGGGGTGGTTTTTCTCCTTTATTCCTTGAAAAAATTAAAAATGTTTTTGGGGAAAAAATTTAGATTTTTATTTTTTCTGCCTAATTCCAATAAATTCATAAAAAAACCTGAGGGGTCAAAATGTTCAATCTACTCCTAGTTAAATTCCTTTAGGGGCATAGTTTCCAAAATGGGGTCACTTTTGGGGGGTTTTAACTGCTTTGGTACCTCCAGGACGTTGCAAATACGACATGGCACCCGAAAACTATTCCAGCAAAATCTGCGCTCCAAAATCCAGAAGTAGGGCTTAATAGAGGCAGAGAGAAGGCAGACCTGAAGGCCTTCATTAGGCCCCAGGGCTGCCATGACAACCATTGGCACCCTGCGATCGTGTAGCAGGGCAATGGACTGTCGGAGGCTGCCGTCCCCTCTTTCTAACGCCTTAGATGCTGCGGTCACGATTGACAAGGGATTAAACAGCCAGGAAAAGCACGATTGCTCTTCCTACCTGTTAGTCCCAGGTGTCAGCTGTAATACACAGCTGACACCCGCAGTGTATGGAGTGGGCTCAGCGCATGAGACCGCTCCATACATCTCCCACCCACCCCGCACCAGGACGTACTATTATGTTGTGGTGCGCGAAGTGGTTAAAGAAAAACATAAGAAAACACATCTTTCAGTTTGCCAAACAGCATGTGGCAGACTATTCAAACACATGGAAGAAGGTTTACTGGTCAGATGAGAATAAAATGCAACTTTTTGGCCATCAAGGGAAATGCTATGTGTGGCTCAAACCCAAAACTTCCCATTACCCCAAGAACACCATTCACACAGTAAAGCACGTTGATTGCAGAATCATGGTGTGGAGATTTTTTCATCGGCAGAGGATGGAAAACTGGTCAGGATTGAAGGAAAGATGGATGGCAGTAAATACAGGGCAATTCTTCAGGAAAAGCGTTTCCGTCTGCCAGAGATTTGAGGATATCCTGTGGATAGGTCATCAGTTTAAAAAACAACCCTGAACCTAGATAACCCCTTTAAAGGACTCCAGCTTATCAATTCCTTATCTCCTAACTAATCTAATAGGCGCTTTGCTGCTGATAACTACAGTGTTATTTGTTTTAAAAAAACGTTTATTATTTGCAAACTTATGAGCAATTTTCTAAATATGTAAATGTAGCTCTAATAGCCAAATAGGAGAGGACTCTTTCTTTTCACCGCTGTTCTAGGTGGTCCACAGCCGGAGATATGGCTGTTTGAGGTGATCCCCCTTCCCTCCGGCCTCAGTCTCTCACACTGTGTGAAGCAGCTTCATGCTGATAGGACAGCGTCAGAGGCTGTGAGGAGGCTCCACCGCAGGAGAACCGCTGGTGTTACCTCCCAGTGGTCTAATAAATGCTCATTTACATATTTAGAAAAATGATCATAACTTTGCAAATAATACACTTTTTTTTTTTTTATACAAATCACACTGTAGTTATCAGCAGCAAAGCGCCTATTCGATTAGTTAGGAGATAGGGAATTAATAAACTGGAGTCCCTCTAATACGAAAATTGGGCCCTGAAAGCCTTCGGCTCATTCACTTCAAGGCCCTGCCATGTGTCCAGGCAGTAGATTTGGAATTTCTGAACTCAGAAGAAATAGCCCAATAAATATTGAGGTGTGTTTCTCCACTTTAATGCTCGATGTCTGAAAAATATGTCCTATAAATTACGTGTTTTTAAAATTTCTTCCGCTAAATTCTGCAACAAACCACAGGGCAAAAATACGAATTATACCCTAGATAAATGCTTTGAGGGTTGTAGTTTTCAAAATAGGGTCACTTGTGGGGGCTTTCCATCGTTTTGGCAGCTCAGGGCCTCTTCAAGCATCTAATGGGGTTGTTAAACCATCCATACAAAAGTTGCGCTCTGAAAGCCTTCTGCTGCTCTTTCACGTCCAGGCCCTGCCATGTGTCCAGGCAGCATATTAGGGCCACTTTGGGGTTTTTCCTGAACTCAGGAGAAATAGCTAGATAAATATTGGGGTCTTTCACCAATTTCATGCTTTGTTTTTGAAAAATATGTCCTATAAATTACGAATATATGAATAAAAACTTTGTGCAGTCCTTCTTTCCACTAAATTCTGCAAAAAAGCATGGGGCCAAAATACTGATCATACCCTTAGATTATTTGTTTTATAGGGGTGTAGTTTCTAAAAGGGGGTCAACTTCTGGGGGTGTACCATCCACTGTCAAGGCGATTGTCTGTAGCGGCAACTGGGGTGATCTCACTGCATACAGAATTATGCGGCTCCTATTGGGTTCATACAAGCTGTATTAGGCCCTGTTCACACCAAGCTATGATCCGCCATCTCACGTATAAGCTGGGAAAAGCTCCCAACATATACCTCCAATGGAAGGCTGTGATGTATCCCACTGTATAGGCATACAGTGGAATACGTAAATCCATAGGCTCCCAATGTAGAAAAAGGTTGAACCAGGAGGTATATGTTTTTTTTAATGTATACAGTTGTATGGAATAGTGTAGAGCACTATGCTACTTCATAACTCTTTTTTTTGCAGTATACCGGCCTGACGGAGGGTAAAGGGACACTCTCTTGGCCTCCGTCAGGTTAATTCCTCCCTATGGATATGCGTGGTGTGTTCGCCGGGAGATTTTCTCGGCGTACATGCAAAGTGTACATCACTGACACGAGGCAAACGGTGCCTAAATCCATATGCAGTTAGCTCCATCTAGTGGGGGCTGCATGCAGCCAGAAATAACTAATTTATTAAATCAAAAAAATTCTCATCAAAAAGCTCCTCTGTACAAATATATTATGAAATTAATCATGTATTGCACCAGTATTTACAGACCCATGCCCGTAAATACGGGTCCGGTGTCACCAGTATTCCACCCGTATTTACGGGAACGTTTTCGCTGCAAATTTGCACTGCACTAATCGGCAGCCCCTTCTCTCTATCAGTGCAGGTTAGAGAGAAGGAGCAGCCCTTTCCGAGGTAAAAGTAAAAGAAATTCATACTTACCCAGCTGTTGCCTTGGTGACCGCTGCTGCCTGTGATTGGCCTGTGATTGGCTGCAGCGGTCACATGGGCTGAAACGTCATCTCGGGAGGCCGGACTGGAGGAAGAAGCAGGGAGTTCTGGGTAAGTATGAACTTCTATTTTTTTTTACACGTTGATTTATAGGGTATGTGCACACACACTAATTACGTCCGTAATTGACGGACGTATTTCGGCCGCAAGTCCCGGACCGAACACACTGCAGGGAGCCGGGCTCCTAGCATCATACTTATGTACGATGCTAGGAGTCTCTGCTTCTCTGCAGGACAACTGTCCCGTACTGAAAACATGATTACAGTACGGGATAGTTGTCCTGCAGCGAGGCAGGGACTCCTAGCGTCGTACATAAGTATGATGCTAGGAGCCCGGCTCCCTGCACTGTGTTCGGTCCGGGACTTGCGGCCGAAATACGTCCGTCAATTACGGACGTAATTAGTGTGTGTGCACATACCCATATTGTGATCGGAAGTCACTGTCCAGGGTGCTGTAAGAGTTACTGCCGATCAGTTAACTCTTTCAGCACCCTGGACAGTGACTATCCACTGACGTCGCCTAGCAACGCTCCCGTAATTACATGTGCACACACGTAGTCACCCGTAATTACAGGAGCCCCATAGACTTCTATGGGCCTGCCTGTGCCGTAATTACGGCCTAAAATAAGACATGTTCTATATTTTTCAACGGCCCGGGCACCTTCCCGTAAGCATACAGGGAGGTACCCGTGGCCAATAGAAGTCTAAGGCGAGCAGTTTTGAGGGTTTGTTTAGGGGCCAAATTGTAGTTTGGCAGGAAAATAATGGTGTATTCAGACATTTTGGTTGAGGAGCGATTAGAACCATAGAAAAAAAATGCATACTAAAAAAAATGTATGAATTTTTACAGCGATTTGGTGAGTTTTTTTATGTGGTTGTGTTTTTGCCGCGACCGCATAAAAAATGCACCAAATTGCGTTAAAAATTGTGGTTCTAACTGCACCTCAACCGCAATGTCTGAGTACACACTAAAGGAACAGGATTGGGCCAGGTGGGAGAAGAGGTGGAGTTATATATATATAAAAGGGGCAGTCACGTAAGGGGCTTATAGGACGGCTTTTTGTTTTTCCACCCGCCCACCCCACTTAGGATGGGGTATATGAATGTTGGGGGTGACATGTGAACTGTAGGGCAGAATCGTGGAGCTTCACCAAATGGCGCCTTAGTAGTATGGGCCGATAACAGGGCACTGCTTGCGGCAGGGCATCTATTAGTGGGGATAACACGGCTGTGCGGTCGGTTCTCAATGTCAACCTGGGATGGCCAAGGATGTTTAGTAAAAAATCGTGGCAGGGTACAACAATGCAGTTTCCTAAGTAGAAGCCTCAGGAATACTAATGTATTGCTTTACATCGTGATTCTGACAGGCAACTATTAAGCGCTGCCAGAGGCAGCGCTTAATAGGAGCATAAAGATGGTGGACCTGGGGGTCTTCATTAGGCCCCTCTTGCAGCCATAGCAACCATAGCCACCCCGCAATTGCATTGCGGGGGGCGCGATGAGCTGCTAGAGTGGGTCGCCCTTCACTTTCTAACAATTTAAATGCCGCGGTCGCTACTTACAGCGGCATTTAACGGGTTAAACGAGCGGGATCGCGCTCGAGCGTGATCCCGCTCGTTACTCTGAAGTGTCGGCTGTAACATACAGCCGACACCCGCATCGTATGGAGTGGGTTCCCTTCGTGAGCACGTTCCATACTTCCCCTACCCGGCTATGACGTATGGATACGTCAAATGTCGGGAAGGGGTTAATCCACCGCTACCCTTAGTAACCAGTCAGATTCCAGCTTTAATTTTCCCCAGTGTGTATTTGATAGTGAAAGCAATAATCTGATTGGTTGCTACAATCAACACTAGCTTGTCTTTAGAAGTTTTTCTTTATTTTTTTTAAATATATAAGCGTATACTTTATATATTCCAGTGGTCTGACATACACACAAGCACTTATTAAAAGTTTTGCGTCCTCTGCATATTACTATTTTTTAGCAGCCAAAGATCTAAAAACTAAATAAACACACAGCAATATAATAAGAAATAGCTGCCTACAACGTAAAGAAAAAAAGAGGAAAAGACAACACGCTGTGACTCCTGTGATCCGCCACACGGTGTCACTGTGCGGCTATCGCCTCGCCTCTGACGTCACGGTCGCCATGGAAACATCCTTCTTTCTTCTGCGGCAGTGCGTCACCCCCTCCCCACGCCATATGACAGTGTTGCGTCATGGCGCTGACGATCGCTGCATATTCTCTTTCATTCTGGGTTCCTATAGTTACAACATCCCGGGCGTGTCACGTCTGAGCCCGGCCTCTCAGGCTTCATGACTGCGCTCTCAGTGCGTGGGGAAACCTCCGTTCTTAACGTCACGGACGGTCTCTGTGGTTTTCTGCCCCATTGCTGGAGCTTCAGTTTCGTGAGCTGATATCTTACACGATTGCTCCATGATATTTACAAGGGGTGGTCACTTTATTAGACAGTTCATTACATTGAGTGTAGTCTCTAAGCTGCCCCCTCTCCCAGCTGCTCGCTCACAAGAGCTATTCTATTCATATGTAGCGCTGAACATTTTGGGCTGGCACCTTGGTATATACGCGGCATGAGTGTGCCCGCGCCATACTTTGCTGATGTCTTGTTAGGTTCTGGCAGAGTGGGGGTAGGTTTTAGGGTCAGTTCACACAGGGTTTTTAGAGGCTGATGTTGAAGCCATGTCGGAATCGGTGCCAAATAACAGCCGAAATCGCCCCCCTTTGATTTTAATGGGGAGGCAGAGAATTTTTTTTCCCTGGCGGCTTTTTAAAAAAAAAATAAAAATGATGTCCTTTTTTGCCGCGGTTTCCACCTCTGACTTCCCATTGAAATCAATGGTAGGCAGAAAAACCTGTGGCTCTCCTTTCTGAGCGTTTTTCGCTGTGTTTTTTTGCCAGCAGTCTTTGCATTAGCTTCAATGGCCGTGAGCGAAAAATGCTGCGAAAAAATAAGTGCAGGCCGTTCAAAATCTGCCTCAAAATTGCTGAAGGAATTCTGAGGCAGATTTTTTCTGCCTGCAAAAAAACTCTGCGTGAACAGGGCCTTCGACTTACTATACCTAATATTAGGTAATGCTGTTTAGTCTGACAGTAAATATGAACGAATTTCAGTAAAGATGAATGAATGTAACCAAAATGTGTTACCCTGTCTGACTCTTGTGTCTTCTAGGACTATATCCAAGTTGTATACAGATCTATAAGACATTAGAGAGTAAAATGGCACTCGGGGCATTTGCGATTCCACCCCTAAAATAAAAAAAATACCATACTCACCGCCCCTGGTCTTCCGTAGCGATGCCTGTGATTGGCTGCAGCGGTCATATGGGCTGAAACTACGTCATCTCACATGCCGGCTCTCCTAAAATGATGTCATTCTGTCCCATGTGACCACTGCAACATTTTATTGGCTGCTGTGATCACATCTGCAAAACGCGGCAAGTGACCACCAATTTGTCGATTTGTGTGCCGCGAACCACTAAAGTTTTCTCTCGACTACGGAGACAAACGGAAACTAACTGAAATCAATGGTAATGTAACGAAAGCTATAGTTTCCGTTCAGCTTTCCGTACATCTGTTCCTCTGATGGAATAGATGAACGGAAACCCAAAACAGAACCCAACGCTGATGTGAACAGTCCCTTACATTTATTTGTTACGGTTATGTGTATACCAAATATATATTTATTATATATTCCTATATTTTTTAATCCCATTATGGGACTTTTACTATTGACCATTATTTTGTAACTCTAAGGTATATTATACTGGCTGCCTGGCGAAAGATGGCATCACCCAGCTCTCAGTGCCACACGAATAAGACCCCCGCACACTCCAGGATGTTTTTTCTGCATTTGTACCCACCATGTTTATAAGCCATTGGAAAATGTAAGCTGACATTACAGAAACAGGGCCTTGTATGGCATCCTTAAAAAAATGGAATTCCCAGCAGACCTGCAGAATATTAAGAGAACACCTTTGCGGCTTTAGGGAGTGACTCTAATAATAGTGTTATATTTACAATGGTTGTTATTTAGGCAATTCCTTAATATAATAAACAGGAACTTTTTCCAGGTATTCTAACTATAGACATTTATGGTATATCCATAGGACAATTCTGATAAGGGGGACGGGGATGTGGGTCACGGAACTCCTTCATAAATGGATTTATGGAAACAGCCATGCATATTATTTAACCTATCAAAAATCTGATGTCCCTCTTAGTAGGTAACGTGGTATAAAATCTAGAAGAAACACCTATAAATGTACACCACAAGACCATATAGTAAATCAACACTTAATTAGTCCAATATATCTTTATTAGAACATGTATAACAAGAAATAAATAACAAAGACTGTCTCATAAAACCAATTAAAATCACATAAAAGACACAACTGAGGTGGTGGTCGAACATAAGGGTTTGTTCACACGAGGGCGTCCGTTACGGCTGAAATTACGGGGATGTTTCAGCCTGAAAACATCCCCGTAATTTCAGCCGTAACGGCATGTGCAGGCGCTTGAACGCCGCGTCAATTACGGGCGTAATTGGCGCTGCTATTCATTGGAGTCAATGAATAACGGCTCCAATTACTGCCAAAGAAGTGACAGGTCACTTCTTTGACGCGGGCGTCTATTTACGCGCCGTCTTTTGACAGCGGCGCGTAAATTACGCCTCGTGTGAACAGACAAACGTCTGCCCATTGCTTTCAATGGGCAGATGTTTGTCAACGCTATTGAGGCGCTATTTTCAGACGTAATTCGGGGCAAAAACGCCCGAATTACGTCCGTAAATAGGCCGTGTGAACATACCCTAAAATGTCCCAGATATACACAGTCGAGTCACATTATTATGACCACCTCCTAGTTTCGACGTCAGCAGCTCGTAGCCCATGAAGTAAGGCCTTATTTACATAAGCGTGTTAAACGTCTGTGGGACGGCCGTTGAAAAAACGGCCGTCCCACGGACCTATGTAATTTAAGGTGGCCGTTCACACAGCCATTGTTTCAACGGACCGTGTGAAGGGTCCGTGCAAAAATAGGACATGTCACGCATCTCGCATCCCTCCAGAGAATCTCATCTATGGGGATGCGAGACATCGCGTCCCGCAGTGCCGAGCACGGATGTAGCTCGGCCGCGAAAAACTGTCATTTTTCACGTCCGAGGTGCGCAACGCTCGTGTAAGTAAATAAGGCCTAAGTGATGTGTCGTGGGCTGGTTTGGTGGGTATATAAGTTGTGCGATAGGCTGTCTGAACACAGATCACTCGTTGTTGCCATGAGTAAAAGGGGCAATTTATCAGAGTTGCAAAAAGGGATGATTATTGGCTTTCGGGCCCAGGGTGGAGGTATTTCTCAAACAGCGCAGTTTTTGAACTGTTCCCATGCTGCTGTGGTGAAAGTGTATCATCAGTGGAGAAATGGCACCATTGGGAATAACCGATGTGGAAACTGCGGAGCACCACGTGCCATTGATGTAAGAGGTGAACGTAGGCTACGAAAGTGCGCGAGGGCGAACAACATGCTACAGTGGTCCACTCACCATGAAAATCAACCAGGGGGCTACCATTTGTGTGTCCTAAACAACAGTTCAGCGAACCCTTCAGCTTATGGGGCTCTGAAGCAGACGGATGGTCACTGCTCCATGCTAACAGAAGTGCATCGGAAAAAAGGCTTCAATTTACACGGCAGTATCGGAATTGGACCACCGATGAAGGGTTGCATTCTCCGATGAGTCACATTTTTCTGCTTCATTGAACGGGTGGACGTTGGCGTGTCAGGCGAGAAAAATCAGAGAACAAACACCCTGCAACCATTTCTGGAAGAACACAAGCCGGTGGCGGCAGAGTTATGGTCTGGGGAATTTTTTCATGGCATTCTCTGGGGCCACTCATCCATGTGGAAGGCCTCTGGACTGATTTGTGTATGAATCCATCGGTGTGGATCACGTACACCCATCCATGCTGTTTGTCTTCCCTGGGGCACATGGAATCTTTCAGCAAAACAATGCGACATGTCACACGGCTAGAAATGTCTGACAGTGGAAGAGCACGACCAAGACTTCCAAGCACTTCCCTGGCCCGTAATTCACCAGACTTTGACCAACTGAGCATCTGTTGGACCACCTCGATTATCTTATTCGCTCTATGGATTCTCCCCCCACGCACCCTCCAGTAAACGTGGGATGAACTGCAGTCAGCACGGCTCCAGATACCCGAGACAACCTACCAGCACCTTATTGAGTCACTCCCAGCCCGTCTAGCTGCTGTCCGTGCTGCCCACGACGGTTTCTATGGATATTAGCTGCTGGTAAAAATTATGTGACTCGACTGTAGTTATAAAGTGCACCAAGAACGACCACCAACTCAGGACCCCGATGCACGTTTCGCCGTCAGCTTCCTCAAGGGGTTCTTGAGAAAATTGGTTTTATGAGGCAGCCGTAGTTATTTATTTCTTGTTATACATGTACTAATACAGATATATTGGACTAATTATGTGTTGGTTTACTATATAGTCTTGTGGTGTACATTTATGGGTGATGTAGCCATGCATACTGGTCCCGCTGACAAACCAGGTGTTTGCCAGGGGTGCCAGGACTGGGGCGAGGCTGAATTGAATGTCAGACCCCCACGGATCATATACTGATGACCTACACTGATTAACTCGAGAGATAATGTTGTATGTAAATGCCATTTTATGTACATGCAATGTGACACATGTCACCTTATATGTAACACCCTGTTCAAGCAATAAATCAATCAATTAAAGTTATGAACTTAGACGTGATCAATAATAGCTCAATCCTGCGTGACCCGCTGACACAGAACCCGCCAGTCCCGCGGACATGACGGATACAGGTTTCAGCGCTAGATACAGGGTGCAAAGCCGCTGTATCTCAAAAAGTAAAAATAATGTTTACTAAAAAGTATTTTGAAAGTTGCACCAAACACACTGATAGACATTTTTTTTAGTCAAAAAAATGTCAAAGGTGTACTTAGCCTTTAACCCCTTCCTGCAAATAGTTGTGACTGTGCATCCATTTTAAGGCCTACTTACCGCAAATGGCCGTACAGTCATGTCCTTAAGATGAAGCGGGCAGAGGAGCTGTAATATATAGCTGACATCCCGCTGCAACGGCGGCGATGGCTGTTACCACCGATTGCCGCCGTTTAACCCCTTAAATGCGGCAGTCAATAGCGACAAGTGGACCCCGTAGATGCAGCGGAGATGACACTTTAGGGCCTTCTGCTGCTTATGGGGCTAGTAAAGAAGTCAAAGATTAGGCAATAATGAAGCGCAGATATTTTGTTCAATACCCCGGATTTATCACATAACCGCGTCCCAAGGTACATAAAGCCGGCCGTGCACATCGTACAGACGGCATTGTATAACGCTTACTTGGTATCCTGATGTGGAGGTCAGTTGGAAATGTTCCTTCAGTTTTAAGAGGTAATTATCAAAGCCCTAATATTTGGGAACCGGGGAGGGCCCAAGCATGTCTGCCCCAAAACGTCATCGTCTCCGATGGAAGCGGGCTGCCTTATTATACTAGGACGCAAAAAAAGTGCAGAGTGTGTACCAAAAAAGGTATAAGAAAGGACACTATTTATCAGTGCGACACCAGCCCCAAAAAACCTGGCCTGTGCATAAAGGATTGGTTCAAAGCGTACCAGACCAATCAATGGATTATCAATTATATTATTCATTCACCACATTATTACATCATCCTATTATGCCCTGATGCACTCCGCCCAGTTTGCATATACCCTGATGTACTCCGCCCAGCTTACATATACCCTGATGTACTCCGCCCAGCTTACATATACACTGATGTACTCCTCACATATTACATATACCCTGATGTACTCCGCCCAGCTTACATATACCCTGATGTACCCGCACATATTACATATACCCTGATGTACTCCGCCCAGCTTACATATACACTGATGTACTCCTCACATATTACATATACCCTGATGTACTCCGCCCAGCTTACATATACCCTGATGTACCCGCACATATTACATATACCCTGATGTACTCCGCCCAGCTTACATATACACTGATGTACTCCTCACATATTACATATACCCTGATGTACTCCGCCCAGCTTACATATACCCTGATGTACCCGCACATATTACATATACCCTGATGTACTCCGCACAGCTTACATACAGTGAAGGAAATAAGTATTTGATCCCTTGCTGATTTTGTAAGTTTGCCCACTGTCAAAGTCATGAACAGTCTAGAATTTTTAGGCTAGGTTAATTTTACCAGTGAGAGATAGATTATATAAAAAAAAAAAAAAACAGAAAATCACATAGTCAAAATTATATATATTTATTTGCATTGTGCACAGAGAAATAAGTATTTGATCCCCTACCAACCATTAAGAGTTCAGCCTCCTCCAGACCAGTTACACGCTCCAAATCAACTTGGTGCCTGCATTAAAGACAGCTGTCTTACATGGTCACCTGTATAAAAGACTCCTGTCCACAGACTCAATGAATCAGTCTGACTCTAACCTCTACAACATGGGCAAGACCAAAGAGCTTTCTAAGGATGTCAGGGACAAGATCATAGACCTGCACAAGGCTGGAATGGGCTACAAAACCATAAGTAAGACGCTGGGTGAGAAGGAGACAACTGTTGGTGCAATAGTAAGAAAATGGAAGACATACAAAATGACTGTCAATCGACATCGATCTGGGGCTCCATGCAAAATCTCACCTCGTGGGGTATCCTTGATCCTGAGGAAGGTGAGAGCTCAGCCGAAAACTACACGGGGGGAACTTGTTAATGATCTCAAGGCAGCTGGGACCACAGTCACCAAGAAAACCATTGGTAACACATTACGCCGTAATGGATTAAAATCCTGCAGTGCCCGCAAGGTCCCCCTGCTCAAGAAGGCACATGTACAGGCCCGTCTAAAGTTTGCAAATGAACATCTGGATGATTCTGAGAGTGATTGGGAGAAGGTGCTGTGGTCAGATGAGACTAAAATTGAGCTCTTTGGCATTAACTCAACTCGCCGTGTTTGGAGGAAGAGAAATGCTGCCTATGACCCAAAGAACACCGTCCCCACTGTCAAGCATGGAGGTGGAAACATTATGTTTTGGGGGTGTTTCTCTGCTAAGGGCACAGGACTACTTCACCGCATCAATGGGAGAATGGATGGAGCCATGTACCGTCAAATCCTGAGTGACAACCTCCTTCCCTCCACCAGGACATTAAAAATGGCTCGTGGCTGGGTCTTCCAGCACGACAATGACCCGAAACATACAGCCAAGGCAACAAAGGAGTGGCTCAAAAAGAAGCACATTAAGGTCATGGAGTGGCCTAGCCAGTCGCCAGACCTTAATCCCATCGAAAACTTATGGAGGGAGCTGAAGATCCGAGTTGCCAAGCGACAGCCTCGAAATCTTAATGATTTACAGATGATCTGCAAAGAGGAGTGGGCCAAAATTCCATCTAACATGTGTGCAAACCTCATCATCAACTACAAAAAACATCTGACTGCTGTGCTTGCCAACAAGGGTTTTGCCACCAAGTATTAAGTCATGTTTGCCAAAGGGATCAAATACTTATTTCTCTGTGCACAATGCAAATAAATATATATAATTTTGACAATGTGATTTTCTGGTTTTTTTTTAAAATATAATCTCTCACTGGTAAAATTAACCTAGCCTAAAAATTCTAGACTGTTCATGTAAAGGATCTGCCAGGCACAGCTTCGGGGTTAACTCCCATAGGTAATCAGTCTGCACCTGAATCTACGTCTCTGAGACTGACTCCATCTTCCACCACTCAGGATGGCAGGCTTAGGAGTGGGAGAGCCTATCGCAGCCTGGCCAGACGGAGCTAGCTCCCGCCCTCTGTCTATTTATACCTGCCTTTCCTGTTCCTCCTTTGCTTGTGATTCTTCTCGTGTGGTTTCCTGGCCCAGCTACAGCTCCTTACTATTTGATCCTGCTCCATACTGACCCTGGCTTACTGACTACTCTCCTGCTCTGCGTTTGGTACCTCGTGCTCTCCTGGTTTGACTTGGCTCGTTCACAACTCTGGTTGCTCACGGTGTTGCCGTGGGCAACTGCCCCTTTCCCTTTGCTTTGTATTCCCTTGTAGGTTTGTCTCGTGCACTTACTGAGCGTAGGGACCGCCGCCCAGTTGTACCCCGTCGCCTAGGGCGGGTCGTTGCAAGTAGGCAGGGACAGAGTGGCGGGTAGATTAGGGCTCACTTGTTCGTTTCCCTACCCCCGTCGTTACAGTTCATGTCTTTGACAGTGGGCAAACTTACAAAATCAGCAAGGGATCAAATACTTATTTCCTTCACTGTATACCCTGATGTACTCCGCCCAGTTTACATATACCCTGATGTACTCCGCCCAGCTTACATATAACCTGATGTACTCCGCCCAGCTTACATATACCCTGATTTACTCTGCCCAGCTTACATATACCCTGATGTACTCCGCACAGCTTACATATACCCTGTTGCACTCCGCCCAGCTTACATATACGCTGATGTACTCCGCACAGCTTACATATACCCTGATGTACTCTGCACAGTTTACATATGCCCTGATGTACTCCGCACGGCTTACATATACCCTGATGTACTCCGCCCAGCTTACATATACCCTGTTGCACTCCGCCCAGCTTACATATACGCTGATGTACTCCGCACAGCTTACATATACCCTGATGTACTCCGCACAGATTACATATACCCTGATGTACTCCGCACAGATTACATATACCCTGATGTACTCCGCCCAGTTTACATATACCCTGATGCACTCTGCGCAGTTTACATATAACCTGATGTACTCCGCCCAGCTTACATATACCCTGATTTACTCTGCCCAGCTTACATATACCCTGATGTACTCCTTACAGCTTACATATACCCTGTTGCACTCCGCCCAGCTTACATATACGCTGATGTACTCCGCACAGCTTACATATACCCTGATGTACTCCGCACAGTTTACATATGCCCTGATGTACTCCGCACGGCTTACATATACCCTGATGTACTCCGCCCAGCTTACATATACCCTGTTGCACTCCGCCCAGCTTACATATACGCTGATGTACTCCGCACAGCTTACATATACCCTGATGTACTCCGCACAGTTTACATATACCCTGATGTACTCCGCACAGCTTACATATACCCTGTTGCACTCCGCCCAGCTTACATATACCCTGATGTACTCCGCCCAGCTTACATATACCCTGATGTACTCCGCCCAATTTACATATACCCTGATGCACTCTGCCCAGTTTACATATAACCTGATGTACTCCGCCCAGCTTACATATACTCTGATTTACTCTGCCCAGTTTACATATACCCTGATGTACTCCGCACAGCTTACATATACGCTGATGTACTCTGCACAACTTACATATACGCTGATGTACTCCGCACAGCTTACATATACCCTGATGTACTCTGCACAGCTTACATATACCCTGTTGCACTCTGCCAAGCTTACATATACCCTGATGTACTCCGCACAGCTTACATATACCCTGATGTACTCTGCACAGCTTACATATACCCTGTTACACTCCGCCCAGCTTACATATACCCTGATGTACTCTGCACAGCTTACATATACCCTGTTGCACTCCGCCCAGCTTACATATACCCTGATGTATTCCGCACAGCTTACATATACCCTGATGTACTCTGCAAAGCTTACATATACCCTGTTGCACTCTGCCCAGCTTACATATACCCTGATGTACTCTGCACAGCTTACATATACCCTGATGTACTCCGCACAGCTTACATATACGCTGATGTACTCCGCACAGCTTACATATACCCTGATGTACTCCGCAAAGCTTACATATACACTGATGTACTCCGCCCAGCTTACATATAGCCTGATGTACTCCCCACAGCTTACATATACCCTGATGTACTTCGCACAGCTTACATATACCCTGATGTACCCTGCACAGCTTACATATACGCTGATGTACTCTGCACAGCTTATATATACCCTGATGTACTCCGCAAAGCTTACATATACACTGATGTACTCCGCCCAGCTTACATATAGCCTGATGTACTCCCCACAGCTTACATATACCCTGATGTATTCCGCCCAGCTTACATATACCCTGATCTACTCCGCACAGCTTTCATATGCCCCCACATTATAAGCTGAAATACCAGTAAAACCCCAAACAAAACTACAAAGTAAAATCTACGCTTTCAAAAGCCAAATGACGGACCTTCTGAGCCTGGCAGTGTGCACAAACAGCAGTTTATATGGGGTATTTGTAATGACCGGGGGGTAGGGAAACGGACAAGTGAGCCCTAATCTACCCGCCACTCTGTCCCTGCCTACTTGCAACGACCCGCCCTAGGCGACGGGGTACAACTGGGCGGCGGTCCCTGCACTCAGTAAGTGCACGACAAACACGACAAACATACAAGGGAATACAAGCAAGGGAAAGGGGCAGTTGCCCACGGCAACACCGTGAGCAACCAGAGCGTTGAACGAGCCGAGTCAAGCCAGGAGTGTGCGAGGTAC
Organism: Rhinoderma darwinii; assembly: GCF_050947455.1. Taxonomy (NCBI): domain Eukaryota; kingdom Metazoa; phylum Chordata; class Amphibia; order Anura; family Rhinodermatidae; genus Rhinoderma; species Rhinoderma darwinii. The sequence goes on along the minus strand of NC_134696.1, from coordinate 44,806,814 downwards.
CAAACGAAGAGCAGAAGAGTAGTCAGTAAGCCAGGGTCTGTATGGAGCAGGAACAAAATAGAAGGAGCTGTAGCTGGGCCAGGAAATCACACGAAAAAGAATAACAAGCAAGGAGGAACAGGAAATGCAGGTATAAATAGACAGAGGGCGGGAGCTAGCTGAGTCTGGCCAGGCTGCGATAGGCTCTCCCACTCCTAAGCCTGCCAGCCTGAGTGGTGGAAGCTGGAGTCAGTCTCAGGGATATAGATTCAGGTGCTGACTGATTAATTAAGGGAGTTAACCCCGAAGCTGTGCCTGGCAGATCCTTTACAGTATTACTGTATTCTGGAGAACCCGCTTAACAATTTATGGGTGTGTGTCTCCAGTGGTACAACATATTGGTCACTGAAATGGCATATCTGTGGAAAAATGGCAATTTTCAATCTGCAACAACCACTGTGCACTAATTTCTGCAAAACACTTGCGGGGTCAAAATGCTCACAATACCTCTAGATGAATTCCCTGAGGGATGACGTTTACAAAATGGGGTAATATTTCCGGGTTTACAACTGCACTGGTACCTCAGCCCAATGCAACATAGTGAAAACTAATCCTGTAAAATCTCCAACCAAAAACAAAATTGCGCTCCTTCCCTTTAGAGCCTAAGGCCTCATGCACACGACCGTAGCCGTGTGCACGGCCGTGATTTTCGGGTCGGCCGGCTGCGGACTGTCAGCGGACTGTCAGCCACAGGCCGCCCGCAAATCGCGGGACATGCACATGGCCATTGTTTTCAATGAGCACGGACCGCAGAACCGGGCCGTAATAAGACATGCCCATTCTTTCTGCGGTCCGGGATCCCGGGCCTGCACGGACCGCAAAAACTATGGTCGTGTGCACGGCCCCATAGAAAAGAATGGGGCCGCAATTCTCCCGTGGATTTTCGGGAGAATTGCGGCCGCAAAAACACGGTCGTGTGCATAAGGCCTAAGGGTATGTTCACACGCAGTAGCAAAATACGTCTGAAATTTATGGAAGTTATTGGAGCTGTTTTTCAATGGAGTCAATGAAAAACGGCTCAAAAAACGTCCCAAGAAGTGACATGCACTTCTTTGACGCAGGCGTCTTTTTACGCGCCGTCTTTTGACAGCGACGCGTAAAATGACACCTCATGGGAACAGAACATCGTAAAACCCATTAAAAGCAATGGGCAGATGTTTGTAGGCGTAATGGAGCCGTTTTTTTCAGGCGTAATTCGAGGCGTAAAACGCCTGAATTACGTCTGAAAGCAGTGCGTGTGAACATACCCTTAGGCCTTATTCACACAGACATGTCCGTTTTGCGTGCGCAAAAAACGCTGCGTTTTGCGAGCGCAAAAGACCGTGTGGCATCAGCATATGGTGCGTGGCTGCGTGATTTTCGCGCAGCCGGCATCATTATGACACTCTGGTTTTATGTTTACAAATAGAAAAGCACGTGGTGCTTTTCTGTTTTCATTCATTGTTTGTACTACTGTTGCACGAAGTGTTCCGTGTGCCGAGCGTGATTTCCACGCACCCATTCACTTCAATGGGTGCGTGCAGGGCGAAACACGGGCAAATATAGGACATGTCATGAGTTTCACGCAGTGCACATACGCTGAGTGAAATTCACTGACAGTCTGAACGGCCCGATTCATTGACATAGGTCCGTGCGACGCGCGTGAAAATCATGCGCTTAGCACGGACGTAAAACACGTTCGTGTGAATAAGGCCTAACTGTGTGTTCAAATAGCAATTTACGACCACATATGGGGTATTGCCTTACTCGTAATAAATTACGTAACAAATTTTGGGGTGCCTTTTCTCTTGTAGACCTTGTAAAAATGAAAAATGTCGAACTAAAACGACATCTTATTAGAAAAAAATTTAGATTTACATTTTCACGGCCCAATTCTAATAAAATGTATAAAACACCTGTGAGGTTAAAATGCTCACTACACCCCTAATTTAATTCCTTGATGGGTAAAGTCTTGAAAATCAGGTCACATCTGGGGAATTTCTACTGTACTGGTACCTCAGGAAGCTCTGCGAATGCAACATGGCGCCAAGAAACCAATTCAGCATAATATGCTCTCAAAAAGCCAAATGGTGCTCCTTCCCTTCTGAGCCCTGTAGTGTGTGTCTAAACACCAGTGCGATCACATATGGGGTATTGCTGTACTCGGAAGAAAATGCTTTACAAACTTTTTTTTTTTTTTATTTTCACGTCCCAATTCTAATAAATTCAGCAAAAACTTGTGGGTTTAAAATGCTCACTATAGGCCTAAATAATTTCTCAAGGGGTGTAGTTTACCAAATGGAGTCGCCTTTCAGGGGTTTTCACTGTACTGGTAACTCAGGGGCTCTGTAAATGCAACATGGTGCCCAGGAATCAATCCAGCAAAATCTGCGCTCCAAAAGCCAAATGGCGCGCCTTCCCTTCTGAGCCCTTCCGGCAGGGCTCACATATGGGGTATTTCCCTACTCTGAAGAAGTTGCTTTACAAATGTTGGGAGGCTTTTTGTCCTTTATATGTTAAGAAAAATTATTTTTTTTTTTTAGCTAAAGCGTCTTATTGAAAAAAAAAATTTTTTTCATTTTCACTGCCCAATTCTAATAAAATCTATTAAACACCTGTGGGGTCAAAATGCTCACTAGACCCCTAAATTAATTCTTCAAGGGGTGTAGTTTGGCAAATGGAGTCACTTTTGGGACGATTTTACTGTACTTGTACCTTAGGGGCTTTGCAAATGCGACATGGTGCAGAAAAACCAATCCAGCTAAATCTGCGCTCCAAAAGTCAATTGGCGCTCCTTCCCTTCTGAGCTCTGTGTGTGTCCAAGTAGCAGTTTATTACCACATATGGCGTACTTCTGTACTCTGGAGAAGTTGCTCTACAAATGTTGGGGTGCTTTTTCTCCTTTATTAGTTGAGAAAATGAAAAATGTTCTGCTAAAGCTACGTCTTTTTGGGAAAAAATTAATTTTCACTGCCCAATTCTAATAAAATCTATAGAACACCTGTGGGGTCAAAATGCTCACTACACCCCTAGATGAATTCCTCAAGGGGTGTAGTTTCCAAAATGGTGTCTTTTTTTAGGTGCTTCCTTTGTTTTGGTACCACAAGACCTCTTCAAACCTGACAAGGTGCCTAAAATATATTCTAATAAAAAGAAGGCCTCAAAATCCACTAGGTGCTCTTTCACTCCTGTGGCCTTTGTTTCAGTCCAGTAGCGCACTAGGGCCACATTTGGGATATTTCTAAAAACGACAGAATTTGGGCAAAAAATACTGAGTTGTGTTTTTCTGTTAACCCCTTCCCGTCGTAAACAACTTTCAGATTTTCATTTTCGTTTTTTCCTCCCCACATTCCAGAAGCCATAACGTCTTTATTTTTCCATCGATATAGTACTATGATGGCTTGATTTTTGCGGGACGAGTTGTAGTTTTTTGTAGCAGCATTTATTTTGCCGTATAATATACTAGGAAACGGGAAAAAAATTATTTGTGGGGTAGAAAATGAAAAAAAACAGCGATTCCTCCATGTTTTTTTGCGCGCAATTTTTACGAAATTCACTGTACAATTAAAACAACGTGTTAAATTTATTCTGTGGGTCAATACGATTACGGTGATACCAAATATATATAGTTTTTTCTATATTTTACTACTTTTACATGTAAAAACCTAAGTGTAAAAAATTAAATTTATTTTGCGTCGCCAAATTCCGAGAGCCATAACTTTTTTATTTTTCCATCGATTAAGTGGTATGAGGGCTTATTTTTTGCGGGATAATCTGTAGTTTTTAATTATACCATTTTGGGGTACACGCGACAGTTTGATCACTTTTTATTTAATTTTTTGTGGCAGAGTAGGTGACCAAAAAAGAGACATTCTGGTGTTTACAATTTTACATTTTTTACTGCATTCACCGTGCAGATTAAATAACGATATATTGTAATAGTTCAGACTTTTACGGACACGGCGATACCAATTATGTTTATTTATTTATTTTTTTACTGTGCTCTAGGGGGAAAATGGGAAAAGGTTTTTTTTTTGAACTTTTAATTTTTACATTTTTTTTTTTTACACAAAAAAAAAACTTTATTTAAAGAGGCTCTGTCACCAGATTTTGCATCCCCTATCTGCTATTGCAGCAGATCGGCGCTGCAATGTAGATTACAGTAACGTTTTTATTTTTTAAAAACGAGCATTTTTGGCCAAGTTATGACCATTTTTGTATTTATGCAAATGAGGCTTGCAAAAGTCCAAGTGGGCGTGTTTACAGTAAAAGTCCAACTGGGCGTGTATTGTGTATGTACATCTGGGCGTTTTTACTACTTTTACTAGCATCATCCACTTCTCTTCACAACGCACAGCTTCTGGCAGTGCACAGACACAGCGTGTTCTCGAGAGATCACGCTGTGACGTCACTCACTTCCTGCCCCAGGTCCTGCATCGTGTCGGACGAGCGAGGACACATCGGCACCAGAGGCTACAGTTGATTCTGCAGCAGCATCGGCGTTTGCAGGTAAGTCGATGTAGCTACTTAGGCTGGGTTCACACGACCATGTTACGTCCGTAATGTACGGAACGTATTTCGGGACAGTACGGGACAGTTGTCCTGCAGCGAGGCAGGGACTCCTAGCATCGTACATCACTATGATGCTAGGAGCCCGGCCCCCTGCAGTGTGTTCGGTCCGGGTCTTCCGGCCGAAATACGTTCCGTACATTACGGACGTAACATGGTCGTGTGAACCCAGCCTTACCTGCAAACCCTGATGCTGCTGCAGAATCAACTGTAGCCTCTGGTGCCGACACGATGCAGGACCTGGGGCAGGAAGTGAGTGACGTCACAGCGTGATCTCTCGAGAACACACTGTGTCTGCACTGCCAGAAGCTGGGCGTTCTGAAGAGAAGTGCATAAATACAAAAATGGTCATAACTTGGCCAAAAATGCTTGTTTTTTAAAAATAAAAACGTTACTGTTATCTACATTGCAGCGCCGATCTGCTGCAATAGCAGATAGGGGTTGCAAAATCTGGTGACAGAGCCTCTTTAACTCATTTTTACTTTTTTATTAGTCCCCCCCTAGGGGACTTGAACCAGCGATCGTTGGATTGCTTGCACGATATACTGCAATACTAATGTATTGCAGTATATCGTGATTCTGACAGGCTTCTATGCCGAAGGCAGCGCTTAATAGGTGTACAAAGATGGCAGACCTGGGGGCGTTCATTAGGCCCCCAGGCACCATAGCAACCATCGCCCCCCCCCCCCGCGATTGCGTTGCGGGGGGGTGCGATGAGCTGTTTTTTGTGCCACTCGCAATTTTCGCTGTTTTTAATGGCCGTTTTTGGAGTTTTTCTCAATAGTCAATGAAAAACGACTCCAAAAACATCCCAAGAAGTGACCTGCACTTCTTTTTCACGGCCGTTTTTTTGAGTGTGAACATACCCTAAGCCAAATCAAAGGAGGGATAAGGAGAAGAAAATGTCTATCAAGATGTACTAAATTTATCATACAGTGTGCACCACTGGGATCAATTTGGTGCATCTTCTGCCTGGTCTACACGTCTGCCCCACTGTGTCCAGAAAAAAGGCTCCTTCTGAATGTTATAAGGCTCTTTTATGACACTCGGAAAAAAAATATTTGTTGAAGCCGTGATAAATGGGAAGGAGGTAGCAAGCATTTTGTGTTTACTTGGGTTATATTTATCTATTATTAAAATGATGATTTGAAAAACATTCAAGTGTGACAAATCTGTAAAAATAGAAGAAATCTGAAAAAATATGTAATAATATCTGTATATGCAACAGGTATAAGCTTCGGGCTAAATGCACGTGTTTGCGTATTTTGTTGCGGAAAATACTCATCAAAACGGCAGGAAACCGCAAGAAATTCACAGTACAAAACGCACCTGAAGGTGCAGTTTTTGATGTGTTTTTCGGTGTGGTTTTTATGTTTTGCTGCGTAAATCGTGGCGTTTTGCTGCGTATTTCTCTAGAACTAGGGAGATAGAATTCGTAAGCGGAATCGCGGGATAAATTGACATGCCGTGGTTTAGAAAATACGCACCGCCGGTCAATTTACGTCCCGAAAAATACAGCGGCGTGGACATAAGATTCTCTGGAATCTCATTGCCTGTGCTGGTACTGCATTATGCTGCAGTTTTGCTGCACGCAATACGCATCGTGTGCATTGACCCTCATTGTACCTGCATTCTTCAGCAAATAATCTGCCCAGAAATGGGAGCACATCCACTGTTATTATTTATTTATTTATTTCAGTTACTTATATAGCGCCAACATATTACGCAGCGCTGTACATACAGAGGTCCACTTTTTTTACTGTCCCCATTGGGGCTCACAATCTAAATTCCCTATGGGTATGTTTTTGGGGTGTGGGAGGAAACCGGAGTACCTGGAGGAAACCCACGCAAACACGGGGAGAACATAGAAACTCCATGCAGATGTTGTCCTTGGTTGGATTTGAACCCAGGACCCCAGCGCTGCAAGGCAATAGTGCTAACCACTGAGCAAGTTCACACTACCGTTACTATGCGTTTACCTCTCTCCCGTCAGAGCAAGAGAGGATCGAAAGATTGAACGGAAAACAACGGTTCCGCTAGAATTACCAGATTTCAATAGCAATTGTTTTGTTTCAGTTGCTTTCCGTTTATCTCCATTCGCTAGGTTTCCTTTTTTTCTTCACGGAAACAAAAGTTCTGCAGACTGCACTTTTGCTTCCATAGAAAAACGGAAACCTGGCGAATGGAGACAAACGGAAAGCAACTGAAACAAAAGAATTGCTATTGAAATCAACAATAATTCTAACGGCACTGTTGCTTTCCATCTAATCTTTCGATCTTCTCTTCCTCTAACGGAAGAGAGGTGAACGTATACTAACGCTAGTGTGAACTTAGCCTAAGGCTGAACCTGATTTCTTAGGGCTTGACCACACATAACGGTATTTTCGCAGAAATTCCGCTGTGGAAAAACTGCACCATTTCCTGTGTCTTTTACTGCAGAAAATGTTGCGGATTTTGCTGCGTTTTTCCCAATGGAGACGTCTCCTCTGAAAAACGCAGCAATTCTGCCCACTTTCCGCAGCAGGAATTGACATGCTGCGGTATGAAAAATATGCACCTCAGGTCAATTTCGGGTCGGAATTTTTACGCAGCGTGTGGATGAGATTAGTTAAATCTCACCCACTTTGCTGTGTATTTTCTGTCCGAAATTTTGTTACGTGTGGAAAAGCCCTTTCTCTTAAGGCCTCCAACACAGTGTTTGGTCCGTGATATACGGTCCGTATTTCAGCCGCATTTCCCGGACCGAACACAGTGCAGGGAGCCGGGCTCCTAGCATTATAGTTATGTACGATGCTAGGTGTCACTGCTTCCCTGCGGCACAACTGTCCCGTACTGTAATTATGTTTTCAGTACGGGACAGTAGTTCCACGGAGAGGCAGGGACTCCTAGCGTCGTACATAACTATGATGCTAGGAGCCCGGCTCCCTGCACTGTGTTCGGTCCAGGAAATGCCGCCGACATACGCACCGTATATCACGGATCGAACATGCTCGTGTAAATCCGGCCTAAAGCAGAACTCCAGGCTCCCTGCTTACAGAGGCCATATGGCTTAGTGTAAGTGCCTTTATTACACATGAATTTCCATTTTCTCACTAGTGATTTGTTTTTTAGCAGTTTATAATTATTCTGTCCTTGCTGTAATGGAAATCAGTTTTCTTTTCATTGACATCCTGGTGAGCTTGTGCTTATACACAGCAGCCAATCTGAACAAGCAGAGCTGCAGCATTTTTATTCCCGGCGCAGGGAAGTTTCCGGCTTCACAACTGATGCAATAGATACTAAAACTGCTCCCATAGGAAAGTATGGGATTATTTCTGCCCTCAGTTTCCCTGACATTTCTGTACACGCTGGTGGGAAACAAAACTGGATCTCCGTACGTATGTGAAGATGGTCTTACAGAAGAACTGATGCATGTCCGGAAAAGCTTCCCAATAAGTTCCCATTATTGGGAATGATCGCTTTGTCAGCACAGATATACCGATGTATTCACCTTACTGATTCTTTTCCGTCCCGTCTCCTGCGCCACTATTTGGTGTTTGATTACGTTTGGTCTATAGAAGTGCCACCATGGTAAACATGAGTGGCTGTTGTGGACATGTGACACGTCGCCATACACAGGGGGCGACTGAGGACGTCAGGGGAATCAATGAGAAGTAGCTAAGGGACGTATAGTGTAAAGTTTGATATTTCTATACTTTATGTGATATGGCTGCAACCAAGACTAGAGATCTGAGACTATATATGACCTATATCCTTGCATGTACAGTGACACATATAGACAGTATAGACGTATTATACACAGTGCGCTCATTATAATGACTGTCTGCATCCAGTGGGGATTACTGGAGCCTGGATCACTGCTGCGCGCCCTCCCCGCTCACACACTCCTCCCCCTCTGCCAGCTCCGTCCTGGCTTCGTCAGCGACGCCCGCCCCCTTCGAGCTGTCGTCTACAAGCCCCGCCCCGTGACGTCAGGCCGCGGTGTCCGCCGGTCAGACCGGGACTCGCTCGCGCAAGATGGCGGCAACAGTGCCCGGGGGTACCGGGACCCAACTCCCGCCGCACCGCTCAGCCCCGGCAAGGATTGGATACTACGAGATAGACAGAACAATCGGCAAGGGCAACTTCGCGGTGGTCAAACTGGCCACGCACATCGTGACACGGGCAAAGGTAACCGGGACGGAGCTGCTTGACACGGGAGCCAGAGAGGGGGCGCAGAGCAGCCGGTCATACAAGACAGACTGCTGGGGGAAAGCAGCCAGTAGAAGGCGGGGAGAAACGGCCGGGCGACATAGGGGCTGTATCAGGCAGGACGGGGGCAGCAGGGCCATGGGAAGCGGGGAGAATCCTGCAGCCGGGGGTGGGGGGGTGTCTGCGCCTTCAATAGGCCGATTCATCTGGGAAACAACCAGGGGGATCCCAGTGGGGGAAATGGTGACGCTGCCAGTCTACTGATCCAGGTGAAGAGCCAGTCACCCCCATTCATCATATGAGGACGATCCATGTATTGTCAATGTGTGAGCAGTGCCCTGACAACAGTGTTATGTAGTCCCTGCTTATCACCCTGCATGTCACTTACAGCCGCCGAAGAGCCCTCTAATGCACCCTGCCAGTGCTAAAGAGGGTGTCTTTGCATGTACCCGTGTGTGGACATGATCCCTTCCATGCACCACCCCCCCTCCGCGCGCCCATGTGCGTACGTGTCACCCTCCGCGCGCCCGTGCGTGTCCCCCCTCCGCGCGCCCGTGCGTGTCCCCCCTCCGCGCGCCCGTGCGTGTCCCCCCTCCGCGCGCCCGTGCGTGTCCCCCCTCCGCGCGCCCGTGCGTGTCCCCCCTCCGCGCGCCCGTGCGTGTCCGCGCGCCCGTGCGTATCCCCCCTCCGCGCGCCCGTGCGTGACCCCCCCTCCGCGCGCCCGTGCGTGACCCCCCCTCCGCGCGCCCGTGCGTGACCCCCCCTCCGCGCGCCCGTGCGTGACCCCCCTCCGCGCGCCCGTGCGTGACCCCCCTCCGCGCGCCCGTGCGTGACCCCCCCTCCGCGCGCCCGTGCGTGACCCCCCCTCCGCGCGCCCCTGCGTGACCCCCCTCCGCGCGCCCCTGCGTGACCCCCCTCCGCGCGCCCCTGCGTGACCCCCCTCCGCGCGCCCCTGCGTGACCCCCCTCCGCGCGCCCCTGCGTGACCCCCCTCCGCGCGCCCCTGCGTGACCCCCCTCCGCGCGCCCCTGCGTGACCCCCCTCCGCGCGCCCCTGCGTGACCCCCCTCCGCGCGCCCCTGCGTGACCCCCCTCCGCGCGCCCCTGCGTGACCCCCCTCCGCGCGCCCCTGCGTGACCCCCCTCCGCGCGCCCCTGCGCATGCGTGTCCCCCTCCGCGCGCCCGTGCGTGACCCCCTTCCGCACCCCGTTTTGTCATTGGCTGCTACTGTCTTTTATAATCTAAGTAAACAATCTGATCTTCCTCGGTTACGACCTCTACATCTTTACCTTCATAGAGAATATATCACCACTTACACGTCTATAGTCCCTATGAAGGTGACATATACAGGACACGCCATGGTGGAAGCCGCCATATAATAAGGAGCATACACTGGCTTTTCAGTTTATGATTAGATTTGTATATAGGGAGATATATAAAATCTTGATCCGATCAGATGTGCTCAGTCTCCCCAATGAGGATTTTCAAGACGCCAAAGAATATTCCTTTTTCTCAGAAACACGGGTATAATTGCCTTGGAAAGGGCCCGAGGGCGGTGATGCCTAATGTGTCATAGGGGTTGGCAAGACACCACTGTGTGGATGGATGGCTTAACCGGCTGTTTGCTTTTTTTTCTAATCTATGTTAATTTAAAGTTTTGTTAGTTCCACACAACATTAATACGTTTTTTTGAAAAGAGACGTCCATTGCCATTGATTGTTCGGTTTGGCTGTGAGAGGGTAATAGGGGTGTATGGAATTATCAGAATAAATGCACATGGGGACAAGGTGAGCAGCCGACATGTTCAGGGGGATGGGACGTGTTGATGTGATTGTGCTATTGGGGATTTTTCATGATTAAAAAATAGTGTAACGAGACTCATCCTCTTCCTGGCAGGTGGTGGTCTCTGGACCTGGCCAGTGTGGATCCAGTACAATATCCTAACCTCTTGTGTTTACACCTCTGGGAATTCTGGATGACTTTGGCTTTAGTTACAATTTGAGTGATGTTCCTCATTGTGTTACTTCTCAGTGATTGGGACATTTTTGTGTACGTTTCTAGATAATTTTTGTGGGTGTAATGGATGGCTTAGACTAGATAGGTTTTATTTTGAGGATTCATTCTCCTTAATTTATTGCCGTTCAATTGTATTCCATTGTTCTACTACCTTTCACGTGGGAATGACCCGCTCCTGAATTCTGCATCATGTTTCATCTGTTCCTAGTATACCTCTCGCACCAGCGTTCCCCAGAAGACGGAAGCAACAAGTGCTGTCATTTTAGGCTACGTCCACACGTAGTAAATTCACGTTTTACATGCGCATGTTGCAATAAATTTGCGGCGGATTTCACTCTATACATTGCTAAGAATGAAAAACTTGGTTGATAACAGCTACGAAAATCTCCATCATGCTCTGATCATCGCATGGATTTGTTCAGTTTCATGTGGATGGGGTTTTGAAAACTCCAGTTAAGAGTTAAAGGGGTTTTCCCATAGTCCATGTTTATCACCCATCCACAGGATAGGTGTTAAATATCTGATTGTCGGGGGTCCGACCACTGGAACCGCCATCGATCACGAGAACGGCCTTACCTTTCCATACGTGGGAGCCCCATAGGAGTGGAGCGGTACTGCGCATGCTCGGCCACCGCTCCATTTTTGTGGGGCTTCCGAGCGCTATCTTATATCTTATAAGTATATCCAATAGTGACCAGTAGGTTTGTTTTAGACGCAGTGGGGTATTCTTTAACCTATCAAATCTACTGGAAAGGTTTTCTTTTAAGAAAAAATGTAAAGTAAAGGTAGCCGTGCGCAAGGCTTCTATTGGCGGCCCCGGACAATTTTCATTGAATCTGCCAATCCTTTGTGAATAGGGCCTAGTAGGCTCATGGCTGTAGACATCCATAGGTCTGCCAGGCCCTGTAGTCAGTAAACTGACACGATTTCCCTCCTGGTCTCTAGGATAACTTTTCAGTTCGATCCTCTGCTTTTTAGAAATCTTGACATAGATCCAGTAGCTCCATGATCAGGTTGCGTGACTGGATCTTTACATCTATATTTGTCATATGATTCCTTACTAAATATTTGCAAGTTGTAAATACCATAAAGTACCGCCGGCATTTTTCTGTCCTCGAACTTTCAGCGTTTGGCGTTTGCTTTCTAAGTACATGTGGTTGTGTGCCATGTAGAGTTTTATTCTGCTTAGCTTGAATAGCTCTTGGCTCCGAGCTGGAGTTGTGGTTAAGGTTCTTGCATCATGTCCTCAGGTTTCCAGTGCTGGGTTTTAAAGTAGGATTTCAATGAAGGCGCAATATATCAATGAAAATATGACAAACAATGACAATCCGTTTTTGCAGCCATTTAATATACCCTAGTAATTCTCTGGAGAACAATTAGACCCTTTGCTAGAGGAATTTTTGAGTAGCAAATGGAAAACGGTCTATTCCTAAGAGGAAGTATCACTCAGTATGTGGACTTTGTAGAAGCAAAAGTGACCCTGTTTCGGATGTTGCTATAACTTGCGGGAATCGAGTTTTATTAAAATTCACTTGATTTGAGGTAAAGTGCAGATTGAGATTTGGCATATAATAAAGAGAACTACTTCTATCTTTTCAGACTCTTAACCAGCCTAGAGGGCAACTGGATATTTGGTAACGCCCTCAAATAAGCATTGTTTCTAGAGGAGAATATCTCCATACATATGGCACCCACCTGGACGGTTAAACATGGAGGCTGTACAGGCTGCGTGCGCATGACTCTGCCTTGTGCATGAGCCCTAAGTGATGACCGTGTTAGGATATGACATCACTTCCTGATCTCGGTTGGGGTCCGACTGCTGAGACGATCACTTATTCTCACAGTAAAGGGGGCAAGTTCACTTGAATTGTGCTGTTACACCCCCCTGCACGAATGGTGGACGTCCCGTCCTCTAGCCGTGCACGGAACTGTAACCGCACAATTCCCCCATGCTGTACAGAGAAACTACTAAAGGGACTATTGCACCTTTGTTCTGGTGATCGCCGAGTTCAAGAGGTCAGATTCGATCATGAAGTGGTGGTACATACTGGCGATATAGACCATCACTTTTTCTTGTATGAAAACCCCTTTAGGTCAGGATCGCGCACAGATTTTTTGGTGAAGTTTTTTTTAGCTTTACTCAGGAGTGGGTACAAAAGAAAGTAGATGTATCAGTCTTTTCTTTATTGTCCGATATCTTTTTCTTGGTTTTAGTCAACAAGTAGTAATACAGTACAAAATTGTTGTAAGAACAATTCAAACATCAAGAAGCCAGTCTTTTCTTTATACCTTTCCTTCCTTTTGGATCCACTTCTGGCTTTTTGCAAAAAAAACCCAAAAAACGAGCCAAACACTGCACCAAAAACTGCATCAAAACTGCGTGTGTGATCCTGGACTTGAGACTAACTTTTGAAATATCTGTACGCCAGTGTGAAAGGGCAGTGTAACTACTTGCCCCAACATGGTACCAGTGTAGGATTGGCTATCGATGTGTTTTTTTCTTTTTACCCCTTTGAACCGTATGGATATTAGAAGGATCCTGTAGATTTTCTGGGCACGGATAACGGTCAGAATATTAAAATGACACTGTTGTATGGAAACTGGTGCTACAGCATGTCGTAGACCACGTGATAAATGAAATAGTCCCTTTTATTTCTTTCCATGTTTTGCAGCATAATATAAAGTGAAGCAGCAGAGGACACCTATGTCTCCAGGATTGTCCGTTACTACTAAATATGACGTGGTCCCATTGCATATACAAGCGATATGAATTCAGAGCCGCCATTAAAAAGTGAGACCATAAGTCTATGGAAAGGGGTTCATTCATTTTGAAGTGCCAACAATGTTAACGCAACGTAAGAGCAATATAAAGATGAAAATTAACCGGAGAGACCTAAAAATATTAACACGTAACAATAAAATACCTTAGAATATTTTGTCTGACATAAATGATACCCCTTGCAAAACCGGTTTACTGTAGAAATCCCCTTCTTTAATGCGCACAAGCGTTTCCTGCATTATATAGATAGTAAATATACAATGCAAGCTATGTGTAAAATGTCTCTCTCCTTTAAAGCCAAGCCACTGATCTATTTCTTCCACCACACACTAGAGCTTCTTACTGTACATAGCAGAGCTGTAGAGCTACGGTATCAAGCATATCGCTAGTTGGCTGTAAGCTCTAGTCAAGTGCGTTCCCTTCAGTTACTGAATGAACCAAAATACTGGAGTTATTGTAAAGCGAGTACCCAATGGGCTTCTCTTTAGGACTATGTACGAAATGACACCAAATTGAAATTCCCCTAAAAAACGCCTTAAACGCAGTATAAAGCTCCAGAAATTTTCTGTGTGAAAAAGGCCTTAAACTGGAACCTTGATTGGTTGGTTTCTGGCCTGTTCTAGAGCTGTATTTAGTCCTACATCTTGCAGATTTTTTTCTAGTATGCGGTCAAGCCTACCGCGTATTTCTGCATTGTTATGTGAAGTACTTAGAGACTCATGCCATGCAATGCGTAGTCATTGTTGGGCTCCTGTTCCATGTAGAGACCTTAGCCATGACTTGTGTAGTAATATGCTTAAAATGCATTCAATATGCTCCGAAGTGTCTATACAAATAGATTCATTCCGAATGGCGGTTTTAAGTAAAACGATAATCTTGCATGTTTAGTTTCGAATTACAAGCCACAATTAATCTCCTCGTATTAGAATTGTGAGCATTGGCGATCACCCTGTTAGGATCTTAGCCATGAAGATGTGAAGCCATGCAGCGAAACACATTTGGAACTTGATCAAATAACATTGATATCCCGCTTGGTGAACACCTCGTGTTTACAAACTTGATCATATGGCATTAATATCATGCATGTTGGACGCCTCATGTTAGAAACTATTCTATAGGATTTACAGTGCCGTGCAAAAGTTTTCACCCCCTTGGGGTTTTTCCTGTTTTGCATATAATGAACCTGACAACAAAATAATCCAAATTGTTACAGTGGAATGAGAAAAAATAAAGGTAAAAAAAAAACCAAAAAATGGAAAAGTTGAGTGCATATATATTCACCCCTATGAAACCCTTAAATAAAATGTGGTCAAACTAATGAACTTCAGAAGTCACATAATCAGTATAATAAGACCCCCCCCCCTGTGTACAATCAGAGCGTCACGTGATCTATCACATGATGTCAGTATAAATACACTCGTTCTGAAAAGCCCCATGGTCTGCAACACCACTAGGTGACATGAAGACCAAGGAGCTCTCCAAACAGGCCAGAGACCAAGTTGTGGAAATATAAGATCAGCGCTGGGTTATAAAAAAATATTCCAAGTTTTGAACAACCCACGGAGCACCACTAAATCCATTATAACAAAATGGAAAGAATATGGCACAATTACAAACCTGACAAGAGAAGGCCACCCACCCACCCAAACACACAGACCGGCCAAGGAGGGCATTAGGCATCATGCAAATTACCTTTTACGGACAGCAAAATCCTAGTGGCTTTCGTGTGCTGTTTCTTTTTGAGGTCCCATATGCTAGAATCGGTGAGACGGACCGTGAACACGGACAATAATAGGAACTTAAAGGAGTTGTAGCAGTTTTGCCTGGAAGAGTGGACAAAAATCCCATTGGGGTCACTTGCATTGGGGTCACTCATGTTAGGTAGTTATGATATTGTATATACTTGGGGTGCACTGAAAAATTCAGCTTTGTTCATAATATCTACAGGCCTGATGTGTGAATCCCTGCAAATCTTTCTTTGGAAAAGGCAGCGGAAAGCAAATAAGGTATTTTAACGGAGTGATCCCAAACTTTTGCGCTTCTGTCTGATTATATCGTTCCCTCGGTGGCTGTCTTCGAATAGTCTGTATTGTGTGGATATACTTTTCCGCCTCTTGTTTATTACGGTGCCAGTCTTAGAAATGTTTGATCCTTACGTCTGTGGGACTGTGCGGTGTTCTTTAGGCTTGATTACAATTTCTGCCATTATTTACATGTTAATCAAGTTCACACAGTTTTTTGGCGCTGTTTTTGACACCGAATCAGTGCCAAAAAAACGGCTGAAATTGCCAACCAATTGATTTCAACAAGAGGCAGACGTGTTTTTTCCCAGCGGCTTTTGGCCGCTCGCAGAAAAGAGAAGCGGCGTGTCCTTTCGTACCGCGGTCTCCGCCTCTGATCTACCATCGATTGCAGAGAAAACCCACGGCGCTCGTTTCTGAGCGTTTTTCACAGCGTTTTTTGCCTGCGGTACTTTAGCTTCAATGGCCGCGGGTGAAAAGGCAGTGAAAAAAAACGTGAAAAAATACGTGCAGGCGGTTCAAAATTCTGAGGCGGATTTTTTCTGCCTGCAAAAAAACTCAGTGTGAACAGGGCCTAATATAGTTTTGTCTACACTATTTTGTACTTTTCTGACTGGTTCTGCTATAATGATTTTCTGCAGTTTTTGGTAAATGGTGACATATAACAGGCATAGTATTACCGACTATTCGTTTTCAAACTGTAAACTGCTTTTTTTGGAAGCCATGGGTCACGGTAGCACAAGGCTGCGTGCTGAAATTGCTTATTGCTCTGCGTCTTCATACAGCCACTCTTTCAGATTGAGCCGGCCCTGGGCCAGCCATACGTTTGGCTCTGGCTAATAGAGAGGGGTCCTAGTTAAGAACCCTCCTCTATGACATTCATGTTCTCTAATAGGGTATATGATGTCTTGGTGAGACCACTCCTTTACGGCAATGCCGTTTATATTTCATTCAGTTCACCATGATGAATCTATAAGGGTAGGGACTTACCACAAATCGGTGGGGTTTTCAAATTGAAGATTTTGCAGCAAAACTGCACTTTAATTGTTAATGGTAGCACGATTTTGTGGGTAAAACTGTTTTTTTTTGTTTTTTTTTAGCTGAAAAATCACGTGCACATTAGCAATCGCTTTAAAAACCACGCAATTTGCGGTACAACAGCAATTACATCGCGGCTGCTCTATGTGGCCCTGTCCTAAAGCAGAGGGAGACCAATTGTTAAAGCCGGGTTTGACGTACAATATTACCAATCACATCATTGGCCTGACCTTAGGGTATCCTCCTATATCACCTTGCACATGTCCCGTTTATTTAGGGAATTAATGAGATGTGACCTGTGAGATAATGTGGGAATGCTGGCAGCACTGTGCCCTGTTTGTGCCATGTTATGTAATGTTACAGTATGCTGTCTGTATTCCGCCTCTGGACACAGTCATGGAAGTTCTAAGCTGGTTTTCCTGTTTGCCACGGGTTGACTTTAGCAGCAGTGCAGTGATCTCGGATGAGAGCTTCCCAGTCTTTGTCTTTACAGTCCATACCAGACTAAAGGAAACAAGGGAGGCATTGACTGGAATTCATCTAATAGAGTATGCACAAAGCTGGTCATTATGCCAGTTTCCTGCTGTACAAAAATATTAGGTGGAGCTCTTGGTTACGTTTTGTCTCTGGAACAAGTACACTTAATTTCTTTATTTTTGGTCCGTATCCTCTCTGGTACTTCTGCGGTAAATTTCGCTCTTATGTCAGACGCGATTCGCAGCCACGAAGCTTTAGTTTTAAGAGCGTAAAAACCAATTTGCTAATTATGGCGTATGATCGATCGGGATCTGACATCCAGGATCCACACCGATCAGCATGAAGAAGCCACAATTTTATCTAGGCACAACTTCTGCCACTGATCACATATGAACAGCCTATCCCTAAAGGGTGGAAAATCTATTCAGGCTCTAGTATGATAAAAGTTTGGAACGCTGTCTTAATGAGTCTCACCCAATATTTCTATGTGAGATGCCTTCCCCGCAAGGCTTATGTATCAACAAGTCTTCATTGGAGTTGTAATTTGTTCTACGTGAAAATAAGCAGGTGCAATAAGAGGGGCATTTATATACAAGGGGGACCATCTTTACTTCTATAGCCACAGAACAGTGTTGATTTCATTGGGGTTTAGTTCAGTCGGCGCAGATCTTCCTATATCCCTATATACATGTATTATGCAAATTAAAGGAATTCGATCTGACCCCTATAGATGGACTGGAGCTTTTCATTGCAATTCCAGGCATGCCACAAATCTGTCAAAGCATGGTAAGGAGGATGGGGCATGCCTGACACTACAGCTGTTGCTAATGCCTTGGGCTGTGTATTCACCATGAGCCACTGTCAGCTGCTTTGCGCAAAGACGACCAGTCAGCTGATGGGTGTACGAGCTTTATAAAGACTTCACATAGACTCGATTGTGGACGCTTTCTGTGGTTGTCTGTGAACTTGGAATATCATTGATGGGGAGAAATATGAGGCATACCAATGATCTCATGAGTGTGAGACCTTGCATTCCTCTTAAATACAAAGCAGGGTTTCTTGCAGTGAATGGCGTTTCTTGATAAGTGTGTTTAATCAGGGGAACGGTGCCTGCTCGTTCCAACAAAACCCGTCCTAGCGTGACCAGACCTATACGTAGATCGCTTCACTGGAGGGCATTTCCATTGTCCTCCGTATAAAGCTCGCCCGGCTCAACTAGCGGTCAATATTTCTTTATTGATCTGCTAGCGCCTGCCCTCAGAAATATGTATTTTAGACATTCTTATGCTTATTATTCTTATCACTATATTCATTATTATTTTTTCTGTAAAATGTATTACTGTTTTCTGGATGGTGGATCCAAGGTAGAAAAAGGTAAAAACAACAAGAAAAGCACCCAATGCAGTCTATTCATGTCTATTTTTAGTTTAGTTAAAAATTAGACTATGTTCACACCTGCGTTATTTCAATTTTTTTGTTCCATTATAGAAAAACGATAATAAAGTTCCGGATCAGTCACATGAGACGCCAAGAGCGCTCGACAAAATCTATAGACTTTAATCGGTTCAGTCATGGTTTCCGTCATCTTCCCAGACAAAATACTGCCGCATGTTGCGCTTTTTTTGTCCAGGATTTTTGGTGGAATCTTCAACAGAGACTTCTAAGCCTCCAACGCAGATTAGAACGAAGTCTTACTTTTTACTTACATGATTACGTTGCAACAGATTGTATATACTGGCGTTGTTCGGTGGAGATGGACACAAGTATGACCCCCTCCTTCGTCAGATACTTTGTACATGGTCATAAGAATCAGATCATTTGCCCCCTTGACATGCACTAGCGGGAATTTTTCTTGATTGATTTTTCTTTTTACACCCTAGTAAACTAGATTTGTATGTAGATGAAGAGGTCAGACCAATGTCTGATATATTTTAATTTGTTTAAAATAGAAAAATCTAATAAATACTGCAATCTAAGGCCTCTTGCACACAACTATCGCACTTGGCGCACACAGGACTTGACTGCCGTGAGTTCATACTGTGACTTTTTTCTTCTCGTGGAGGTTTTTTAATTTGGAATTCATGAGAATAAAAATTGTGGCATGCACGATCACATGTCGTATTGCTTCATGGAGGAGGGAACACAATGCACCATAAGGCGTCACTTGAAGTACCTATGGCTCATTAATACTCCACAATGAGACCTAAGAAAGGGAATTGCATGTCCCACTTGCTGCCACTCTTCCTTTTTCCTTCTCTGCAGTAAGCACTGGTAGTTTGCCTTAAAGAGGCTCTGTCACCAGATTTTCAAACCCCTATCTCGTATTGCAGCAGATCGGCGCTGCAATGTAGATTACAGTAACGTTGTTTTTTTTTTAAAAACGAGCATTTTTGGCCAAGTTATGACCATTTTTATATTTATGCAAATGAGGCTTTCTTATGTACACCTGGGCGTGTTTAAAGTTATGTACAACTGGGCGTGTATTATGTGTGTACATCGGGGCGTTTTTACTTCTTTTACTAGCTGGGCGTTCTGACGAATCAGCATCATCCACTTCTCTTTGTTACCACCCAGCTTCTGGCAGTGCAGACACACACAGCGTGTCCTCGCGAGATCACGCTGTGACGTCACTCACTTCCTCTCACAGGAACTTCATCGCGTCGGATGAGCGAGGACACGCTGTGTGTCTGTGAACTGCCAGAAGCTGGGTGGTAACGAAGAGAAGTGGATGACGCTGATTCGTCAGCATCATACACTTCTATTCACAACGCCCAGCTAGTAAAAGAAGTAAAAACGCCCAGATGTAACGAACACAATACACGCCCAGTTGTACATAACTTTAAACACGCCCAGTTGTACATAAGAAAGGCTCATTTGCATAAATATAAAAATGGTCATAACTTGGCCAAAAAGGCTCGTTTTAAAAAAAAAACAAAAAACTTTACTGTAATCTACATTGCAGCGCCGATCTGCTGCAATAGGAGATAGGGGTTTGAAAATCTGGTGACAGAGCCTCTTTAAGGCTGAACAGCTGGGTTATGTGGCTAGTGACAGTCATGTTAATGGGGATGTCCAGCATCATGTCCCTAGAACCCGTCTGTCTATCATAACTGTGGACGGGTCAGATCAAGGCAGAAAAGGCACAATGAAGATTATCAGGAGTTAAACCAGGCCTTTATCTATGTTCAGTGTGGAAGCTTGACGTGGCCTAAGGCATTGAATTCCCGAACATATCATCCTCCCAGTATGTGACACGGACGGTGAAATGTCATGGATTCTGCTTTCTAGGGATGACATTGCGGAGTCATGTCGAGTAGAAGTCTCGGGAGAATACTATGAGTTGGGCAGGTGGTGGAGTCATTACTCTAACGTAGACTCATTGCAGCAGTACAAATAAGCTTTACTTAGAAAATATTTCTATCAAAGTTACTCCTCCTATTCTACCTTTTAAAGGAAAACTCTACTTTCACCGTTTCTACGCTTCAATATGAGCTTATATACTGCGGTTGAGTTATTCCCCTGTTTTGTACAGATAGCAGATATTTTGTACGCGGAGCTGCCGTGAAAGGGATGCATGGTTATTGCAGACTCGGGAGAGTAAGGTCATGATGCTGGTGTACCAGGGGGCCCGCTTATAGTGTCCATCTGTATTACAGTGCCAGCTCAAGGCAGGAACAACATGCATTAGGGTTCTGTGGGTTTCCATTTATTACTCAAGACGAGATATAACCGGGACTGCCGTTACATGGACTTCACTGGTTTTCCTAGAACACAATCAATATAACGCCTCACGCACGTGACTGACACATGTCAACTGAGCATGTTCAGCAGCAAACAAAGCACATACTGTTTCTTATTATGGAGTCATAGCCCCTATGAAATCGGAGGTACACAGTGGTACAGGATGGGCCCCTAGACTTATGCTGTGTACATGAGGCCTTAAAGGTTATGTACACCTTTGACGTTGTTTTTTATTTTAATATTGTGCATCCGTGTGATGATTGGTGCAACTTCTTAAATACTTTTTGAGAAACAGCTGCTTTGTATCCTGTATACGGACGGAGCTGCTGTATCCTGCACTGAATCCTTTATCCGTCGGGTCCGCGTGTCCTGTGTGTCTCTGACACGCAGGATCGAGCGGTTATCGATCACATCTAAGTTCATAACTTATGTGATTGATTACAGGTGGATCCTGTGTGTCACTGAACCTGTCAGTCCTGCGGACCTGACGGATTCAGGTCATAGCGAACGATACATGTATTTACGAAGTTTCACCAATCACACTGATGCACAATTTTATTTAAAAAAAAAAACAACAAAACTGTCAAAGCTAGAATTGCCATAAATGTCTAAGTTGAGACTACCCCTTTAAGGCATTACCTGAGATCTTTTGTGGGGGTACCTTTATTATGGAGCTAAATTACAATTGGTTTAGCGTCCATTTGCTAATTTCCACCATTATGTATAGAAACCGTGAGATCCCCCTTAGTCATGACAAACCGATTCTTCTCCATACCACGTGTCCAGGACTACTATGGTTATGTTCTTTCTGCCCTATCGGACTGCAGTACTCATGAAGCGCTGCTATTAAGCAATACTCAGATTGAACTGCTGAGGATGGTGCTCTCCGCTATAATGATGCTGCTGCTGCTGCAGTGCAGGTTTTATATCTTGTGCCGTAACTCCATCAAGTTATACCATACAAAATCTGACCCCAGGTCCCCCATAGACGATCTGAACACTCAGAGCAATGTATTTGGATGGTAAAAGGTAACTATTTCATGAAATGTCAGAAAATTATTTTGATGGGGCAAAAGGGACAAGGACCCCCACCAGTACCATGGATAAATAAATCACAGCACTCAGTAAGTAGCTGGTCCTCTGTCGCTCTTTGACCCCTGAGGGTTGTGTTTTCTTAGCTTTGAATGGTTGATCCCGTTGATTTTAATGGAGAAGAGGCTGTACATGCACCATGGCCCTATTGAAATCAATGTGTTTCCATGCGGATGTACAGATAGAAAAGTTATGGGTCACATCTCAATAGTGTCTTATGTATGACACTTACAATGTTGCAATGCACCGACAATGGGGGTACCTGGAACATTTTCGTAAATGGTTCATGGAATATCTCGTGACTTGGACTGTGGTAAAGCCTGTAGCCTGTTGTACATGTAATTCCTAGATGATAATACATGTATGGCTACATTTTGATTGCAAGGCCAGAAGTTTTTAAAGCTGTAATTAGAAGAGCAAAATTTTCATAAATTCTTTAGACATTTTTCTAGAGACAGCCATTGGCAGGGGCCAATTTCTTTTTGGTGGCCAAGATATCAGTAGAACACAGCCTATAAAGTTAGGCACCAGGAGGGTATTATGTATGGCACATACTCATTATAGTGTTTTTTTTCTTTCGGTTTAGATGTATAGATACACAATTGTTGAGGTGTATGCTTCTCGGTACATAACCCCTACATCTCCAAACACATCTTTAATCCTATGATGCGTTGTTTAGGAGTGATTTACAGTGGTCTGGTTGCTGATATGCAGAGCATGTTCCTTGGCTTGAAATTAAATGAATGCTCGTATATAATGCCCATGGGAGGCAACTAATGAATTTTGTTATCTGGGAATGTAGGGAAAGCAAAGGAGGGGGGGGGGGGTGTTCAATGACTCTTAATAAACAAGCAGCACACGTCAGGATTATGCGCAGTGTATTGCTAGAAGATAGTGTTGCCTGGAGACTCTTTCCACTGTCCGTTTCTGTACATTAAATTGCAGCTTGCCACTTGGACTCCTGCTTTGAGTTTGGCCAAACCTTTTTAGATCGGGTTGAATGAGTATTATTCGTAGGGTCATTGCAGCCGGTTATATAAACCTTTCCAGTTGCTACATGACTGAGGTTGTGATGCTGCTATATATATATATATGAGTGCTCTTGACAGAGTATCTTCTCATGATACTGTAGCTGAGGGCATGGTCGAGTTCGAAAACCCCAAAATGGGGAATTGCATCATTGTGGCTATGGGTCCAGAAAACTGGAAATTGTAGAGGATAGTGAAATAAAGATGTGTCCATGTTCACATGTGGAAGAAAATTTCTGCTGCAAAATGTGCAGCTTCGCACCGTGCGTTGTGGAATGTAGTATTGCCTATAGCCCATTAAAATGAATGTCCGACCATGTAAGACATAGAGCGGCGGTGTCTGTCAGAGCGGGCGCTGGTCTTCCTTTTTGGCTCCCAGTTCTGGCTCTCAGCGGTGGCTCTCATGCAGTGGGTTCTCCCTCTATGATGTCCACGTTGACAAGGGGGGGGGGGGGGTTGGTGTTATTTATGAGACAATCCACTTAATCCAATGCGTAGTGCTCTCAATGTCAAGTTAAATCGATTTCAGAGATTCCCAAAACTGTAGTGACACTGCAAAATGTTTTGTCACCCAGCAAGCGGTGCCACGCTGCTACACCACGCCACGCCACATCAAAGAGCTGCGTACCTGAGGTAACAACATCTGTTCGCAGTTGTAGACGTGTGGTATAAATGTGGCTGCTCTGTACTTGGTTTTATCCAATGAATACCAATACAAGAAAAATGGATTTAAAATATGATTGGTGCCAAATTCTAACACCCATATCATAGCGTCTTAAAGCTGAGATTGTAGCTGTGCACAGTAAACAGGTGGAGTGGCTTTAGTGTTACGTGCCTATGTAATAGAACGTTTAGTAAACGACTGGCGTTCATCTACATTGAGGTAGCTTGACTCTTTTTTTCCTGTCAGGATTTCTAGACTTTGATAAATGCAGTTGTGTTTTTTCTTTCCTTCCCCCTGAGATAAGAGATGGCCCAGCATGAATGTGTGGTGCGGTGCGTGTACAGTAAGTGTGATGCACTGCGCCAGCCTCTAGCTGCAGTTATTGTGTATTTGGTTTCCAGGCAACACACAGATCAGATGCTCCGACTCTTCCTGGAAACTGCATTCCTGGTGCGAGGCTGACACTGTGAACGGCTTCTTTTTCCAGCAAGCCTCTCTACCCACTCTTTGCCCATGCTGTACAACCAGCTGCTGCACCCACTTCCACCCCCACTCTAATTAGCCTGTTTACCTGTTTCCTGTTTTGTTCGCTTTTTTCATGTCAGCTGCACCGGCCTGGTGTAAGATTTTTGTTTTGTTCAGAAAATGCTCCATGGTTTTAGATGACTGTGGACAGTCTGACCTCCACTGCGGACGTAGTCAGAAATGAAACCTGCTTATCCTAAAAAAAACAATGGAGGTCTCAGACACCACTGAGTCATTTATTATTATTTTTTTTTACATGGCTGATTGAGCTTGTGTTACCATGGGTCACGGCAGGCAGAAACATTCAAATGGCGGTTCAGCCATGAACTATGAACCATCCACACCCCCAATAATAAGCACGTCATTGCCTAATAATGTAAGGTTTGATTAGATCATCACACATATAAGGCCTCATTCACACGGCAGGGTTTCCCGGCCGGGTGCCAGCCGTTCATAAATCGTCCGGCACCCGGCTGCATTAGGAATAATAGACACCTAATGGGGCTATTCACACGACCGATTTTTTGACGGCCGGGAAAACCGGCCGTCAAAAAATAGGACATGCTCTATCTTCGCCCGGGTACCCGGCCGCCCGGCTCCCATAGAAGTCTATGGGGCCGGGTAATACACGGCCATCACCGGGATGTGTCCCGAGTGATGGCCGGGTTTTCCGGAGCTTGCGCTCTATAACCTCCTCCTCACAGCGCAGAGTGCATGTGAGGAGGAGGAGTTGATGCCATTCTGACGAATGGCATCGCTGTACACTGTGTGGCAGGGTCGGGTGTACAGCAGGTGGAAGGGAGCGCTGCGCTGGATCCCTTCCCCTGCTTGAAAAGCACCCTGGCCCGGCGACACCTTCGATGGCGCCGCTTGCTGCGGCTGCTACTACTGTAGCGACGCCAATATAGCAGAGCGGGGAGGTATCTCCCCGCTCTGCTATGTGCTAGCCGCACTTTAGCTCCTTAAAGGAGCGGAATCCCCGTGTTTTCGGGGATTCCGCTCCTGGACAGAGCGCTTGATGTCTCTGTCCATATCTGGGCAGTGACATCAGGGGAAACTCCTGAAGCGGAATCCCGAACACATGGGGATTCCCCTTCAGTAGTTGCCGCTGATGTCACTGTCCGGATCTGCCCGGCACGGATGCAAAACTTAATGCAAACCGGACGGGCAAAATGGCCGATTTTACCGGCCGACACTCGGGCTCGGGAACGACCCGGTCGTGTGAATCCCGCCTAAAGGCCCAAACCGTCTCCTCCGTTTTTCTCTAGGTCAGGATCTTCCGCGCAGATTTGATGCATTTTTTTTTGAGCCAAAGTCAGAAGTGGACGCAAAAGGAACAAAAGTTATAAATAAAAGACTGATACATCGGCCTTCTTTTATATCCACTCCTGTGTATGGCTGAAAGTACTGCATCAAAACTGTGTGATCCTGGCCGTACACAGTCCCAGTATTGTCTTTTTTGTAGTAGTTAGGCTTTATTCTCACGACCGGGCGTCAAATCAGCCATGCAAAACGGCAGTTTTTCACGGCTGATTTGCACCCGTGCAGGACCCGGTTTCACTTGAGTCTATTGAGGGATCCGGCCAAAAATAGAACATGTCCTATTTTTTCCCGGGCCATTCACACGGTCCGTTAAAAAAAAACGGCCGTGTGGATAGCCCCATAGAGATGCATTGATTTTAATGCAGCCGTGTGACGGCCGTTAAATAAAAAAACAATGTCCTTCACCCGGTCAATTATCCCTGTCATGTGGATAAGGCCTTAGTCTTTCATTCTCTGGTTATACTTATCTTTTAAACCTGTTGTATAAACTACCTATAACCTGCTGAGATCATTTCTGACACTGTCTCTTTAAAGAGAACCTTTCACCTCCCCATACATGTGCAGCATGTAATGGGCAGGGCTGAACAAACCCTGGCGAACTTTAAATTTTTTTCTACCCCCCTCCGTTATTTAGATATTGGTGCCGTTATATTTGGCGCCCGATATTTAAATAACCCTCTGAACAGTCAACGGGGCGTATACTGGCAAGGGGGCGTGTTACTATGGCTGTGACACTGTCCAATCAGATATGTACAGTGTTACAGCAAGAGCGAGGAGAGTGCGCGCGAGCTCACGCTCACTCTTCAGCTTTGAAGATTAGTCTTCTGCCAAACAGGCAAGGGGGCGTCACTGCTATGGACAGTCTAAGAACTGTGGCGAGGAGCGCGCTCTCATCTCTACAGCTCTTGCGAGAGATCAGTCTTGTATTGTCTGCCGAACTGGCAAGGGGGCGTGTTTCTCCTACGGACAGTGCAAGCGCTCCCCAGCTCTTACACTGTCCGTAGCAGCAACACACCCCCTTGCCAGTTCGGCAGACAATACAAGACCAATTTCTCACAAGAGCTGAAGAGATGAGCGTGCATGCGCGCACTCCTCTCCACAGCTCTTACACTGTCCGTAGCAGTGACAACCCCCTTGCCAGTTCGGGTGAAAAGACTGCAATCGCGCACACTCTCTCCTCGCTCTTGCTGTGGCACTGTCCATATCTGATTGGACACAGCCATAGTAACACGCCCACTTGCCAGTACACGCCCCGTTGACTGTTCAGAGGGTTATTTAAATATCGGGCACCAAATATAGCAGCACTGATATCTAAATAACGGAGGGAGGTAGAAAAAAAAAAAAGTAAAGTGCCCCAGGGTTTGTGCAGCCCTGCCTATTACATGCTGCACATGTATGGGGAGGTGAAAGGTTCTCTTTAAGATGTCTTATTCTTTTAATTGCTCCAGTCCCCTCTGATTTTATTGTTCTGCGCCAAGATTTGTGGCACCTGAGGGTCTTGCCCACCTTGGGTTTCTCCTGACATTTATTACATTCTGATGACCTTGGGTTCACATGGCAGGTCAATGTGGGAGTTTCACTAAGCACAATGTATCTGTATTCTATTGGAAATTGCACTAAAAATATCGAGTACATGGCGTGCACCATCTCATAAATTCCTGCATGCTACGACACTATTGATAAGTCTCCCTCAGGATTCCATTGTAAATCTGTTTTCTTATATGTAGTATTCTATTTGGATTCTGTCATCCAAATTATCTGCCTTATTTAAGGGTAACGTATTAGAATGACAGGCCTGCTAAGCTGTTAGACCAAAAAGCACAAAAAAATATTGTACCATTCAGCTATAAGTCCGCTGTATTATTGAGGGTTGCCTCCTCCCTCACCAATGCCTGCATACTCGGTGCCTGCCAATCATTGGTGAGGGCAGCAGATCCTGGCGACAGATTACAGTCCAGTCAATGCAGTCTGGAACTTGAGATAGGCAGTGACATCATAAAGCCTTCAGCTGACCACTCTGGGCCCTCAGTATGTTCTGCGACTGTCTAAGGTGGGCATACTCCACGCATGGCTTTCGGCCTCCGATTTCCCCATACACATCTACTCTTGGAGGGGAATAAACCACTGACAGACTACGCTGAAAACCAAGATGCCTGATCCTTCTCTCCCCCGGTACCTGTCATTGGGGGAGAGTCAGGACATCACATTAGATAGTCATCGGGTTGGGCCAACTGTCATCTCATGTGTATGGGTGCCTTTACGTATGTGTCTGAGGCAGCATAATAGACCTGTCATTCTGTCATTGATCATATGCCCTCTAGTGATTGAGCTACAACATTCAATTTTACTGTATGCTGTAAAATGAGATGCTTCTCCAGTGCAGTGAAGCCGATTTGGCCAGTGTTTGCTTTTGTGACAATATTTCTGCATTCATTTGTATATTATTTGTAATATTTAAATTAAGACTGGGTAAAACTGTGATGTCTAGCCGAGGGCGCCTGGGGGTAAATGCACCACACAGGGATTCAAAGTTAGAATTCCCCTTCAGGCCTTGCACTAGATATAACGGAACATATGTTTTGCCCGTTGTTCCTTTAACCCCTTCCCACCCTGCGCCGTACTTTACGGCGCTGTCTTCTGTTCCTTAACCGGATGGATGTCACTGTTGTAACAGTTGTGTCTCCAGCTATAGCAGGAAATCATTGAATCATCTTTCGTGTGCTGATGATGATATTAGCCGGTAGAACCTACAAGATGGTGACTGCATTAATAGCCACACGTTGGAGCTTCTGCCTTCGCTGCGAGCTGAGGAAGCTGCAGGCTGTCTTATTTATTATCAGGGTTCTGAATTATTTAATTAAACAACCTTATAATTAAGTGTCTGTTTTCACACTGTCCTTCTGGGATTTGGTTAACGTTGCTGCGCACGCTCTTTCGTTAGACATATTAACTCGAGGTTTTCTGGCGTGGCAGGAGATGTACAGAAGCTGCAAAGTGTTCCTGTCCTGATCATGGGGCTGATGTGTTGACAGTGAGTGTTTTTTTACCCCTTAAAGGGTAACTTAAAGGTTCGACAAACTTCTGACATGTCATAGTGGTGGGGGTCCGAGCACTGAGTGTGAGCTCTCTGCCGCTCCGTTTCTGGTCGGCTTTTTCCGGAAAGCCGATGTATCGGAGTACGGGCTCATAGACTTTCTATTGAGTCTGTACACCGCTACATTGATTTCTAGAGAAGGCCGAACAGAAACAAAGCGGCTGAGCGCTCACACGAGCGCTTCTGCCACTTTGTTTTAGCGATTGATGGGGGTCTCCGTGCTCGGACCCCCACTAATAAAAACTTTTTTTTTCGAACATTTAGTTACACTTTAAGGCTACATGCACACGGAAAATACGCAGCAAAACCGCAGGAAGCCGCAAAAAATTTGCAGGAAAAAAAACTAAAAACCGCACCGTTTCTTGATGCATATTTAGAGCGGTTTTTCTGTAGAAATACAGGGATAGAATTTGCAAGCGCAATATCGAGATAATTTGACATGCCGTGGGAACGAAAATATGCACCGTGGGTCAATTTGTCCCGAAAAATACCACAGCGTGGGCATGAGATTAATGGGCATGGAATCTCATTGTCTATGCTGGTACTGTATTATGCTGCGGTTTTGCCGCACAAAAATATGCGCACCAAAACGGCACGTAATACGCATCTTGTGCATTGGCCCTAATGGGGTTCTCCGGGATGTGCAATTTTTTTTTATAAAGGGCTGGATATGAAATATATAAATCAAAAAAGCAATACTTACTTTTCCTTGCTCCGGCAATCCAGAGTTATCACTCCGGCAGCACTACCGGTGTTTGTTTACATACACGTAGCAGCATGTGACCGCTGCAGCCAATCAGAGGGCTCTGCGGCCGTATGAGCCCCGCTGAGCCCTCTGACTGCAGCGGTTACATGCTACGTGCATGCAAGCAACCACCTGGTCTGCCGCCGGAGCAACAGCGCTGGGTCATCGATGGCAAGGATAGGTATGTATTGCTTTTTTGGTTTATTTCTTTTCCAGACCCTAATAAAAAAAAACATAATGACAACACACACCAAGGCTATCAAAGTGTCATTTGTGCCATTTTTTCATGATTTTCTAAGGCGTCATTTTGTATACTATAGGGGAGATTTATTAGGACTGGTGTTCAATAAACTAGCTGGAAAGAGAGATTCTACAGTTATTAAGAGGTGCGTGACTCTTAATATCTTTGTCACATCTTCGACTGTCAGAGCCCCAATGAATGAAATCTACCAAGTCCGTATCTGGTGTACGTTTCCACTGTAATTTACGCCTGTTTCTGGTATAAATTATCGTAAGTGCGGTGGGCTGCGGGTGGCATCTCCCCCACCAGCTAAGCTCTGTCCACTTTAAAAAGTTTTTGTTTTATCTTAAAATTGGTGAGCCGTTGGAAGCAGCCCAAAAGTCACAATTAGAAAACCCAAATAGCGAATTCCGAGCTGATAGAAGGGGTTCTCCTCTCTAGGCCGGAGTGGAGCAGTTGGGGTTCAGTCACACGCGGCAGATTTTGTTGCAGACTTTTCTGCGACTGAAAATTAGTTCCATTCATCTGAATAGAACTTGAGAAACCACTCCAGATTCAGATGAATGGAACAGATTTTGAATGGAAACTTCTGCAACAAAATCTGCTGTGTGTGACTGCACCCTTACAAAGAGCGCCTTTCTTTAGAACTTCTGTCCTGCATTGCACAGACAATCTATTAATTTGAATGGGCGCTATGTAATATTTAATTTCTTGTGGGGTATTGAGCACTTAGGGCTTGTCCACACGTAACTAAATTGCTGCAGAAATTGTCCAAAGAACACAATCCCTTTATATATGGGTCTTCACCCAGCTTTGCCTGACTCCTGAATGGCGATTGTCTAGTTATGTAGCAGCGCTTAGGTGGTACCAGTGCAAAATCTGAGATTAGAAAAATATGTTGTCACTCTGCTTTCCCAGTAACAGATAATAGGAGGAACAGAAGGGAAAACTAAAACCCTTCAGTGTACAATGTATCACCTTTACTAATGCGGCTATTACGGTTGTATTATTTTAGCGCGTTTATCCACCATGACTGTTGTGCTGAGGCTATTTCTTTTTCCCCTCACTTTGGTGTAGTAAATATTGTTGGATTGGATGTTATTTTCTCATGGACTGACGGACAGTTCATCATTTCTATTTATTGCGGCAGAATGGACCGGAGCTGTCAGCGGCCTGGATTGTATTTGTAATCGTTCTGAACACAGTTAGTATTTTCGGACCTTCCCATGTCTTCCCACAGTGTGTCTGTCACTTCTGTCTTCTCCGGTGGAGGTGTCTGGCAGATTTTCGGGTTTCATGATACACTGTGTGGCACTTGCATGTATAAAGCTACAATCTGTCGTCGTGTTGGCCCAGGCATGTGAGCTGTGCGGTAAATCGGGCCTCCTCCTCCTGTGATGCAGCGAGGAGACTGTGGGAGGAATATCTTCATAGCATTAATAGAAGAAGGCGTTCT
This sequence comes from Rhinoderma darwinii, assembly GCF_050947455.1. NCBI lineage: Eukaryota > Metazoa > Chordata > Amphibia > Anura > Rhinodermatidae > Rhinoderma > Rhinoderma darwinii. The sequence continues at coordinate 44,775,798 of NC_134696.1, read as the reverse complement.
GTGGGAAAGAACTGACGAGATATTATATAAATGACGGGCTAAATGTGCCATCTTACCTGATCTTCCCCGCTTCTACTGTACAGGGCTACGCATGTGACTGTTCAGACTATAATCAGGTTTTTTATTTTTGTTTATTTAGTTTTCACAGCATCTTGATAATGTGCAAATTGTGTGATCGGTGGGGATCCAACTGCTGGGACAACCACTGATCTTGAGAACCGGTGTGCCCAGACCCCATCCCAGATTAAGGCCCCATGTACACGACTGTATTTTCATCTATCCATAAATACGGATCTGTAATCATCTGTATTTTTGCTGTATATACGGAACGATATCCGCAAATACGAGCCGTAAGGCATCCATATTTGATTCATATATACAGAAAAAAATAAGAGGGAGGATGCATTTCACGTCACCAACATGTTGCATAGCAACGCTTCCGTAAATACGGACGGTTTACGGATTCACATCCGTAGCCGTCCGTGTTTACGGGATCACGCATGTTCTTCTGTGGGCGGGTCCGTGCATGGACACACATGCCTGAAAATACTGAAAGCCAATATAAATGAATGGGGCCGTAATTATGGTCCATAATTACGGGTGAAAAATACGGTCGTGTGCATGGGGCCTAAGAGATGACTGCAAAAGAGTTGTCGCTCTCCATAAGGATATTTCAACATTTGTTTAAAGAGAACCTTTCACCTCCCCATATATGTGTAGCAGAGTGCAGCATGTAATGGGGAGGGTTGCACAAACTCTGGGGCACTTTAAAAAAAAAAAAAAATTCTACCTCCCTCCGTTATTTAGATATTGGTGCCATTATATTTGGCGCCCAATATTTAAATAACCCCCAGAACAGTCAACGGGGCGTGTACTGTCAAGGGGGCGTGTTACTATGGCTGTGACACTGTCCAATCAGATATGGACTGTGTTACAGCAAAAGCGAGGAGAGAGTGTGCGTGCGTGCGTGCGCGTGCTCTCTCTTCAGCTTTGAAGATTAGTCTTCTGCCGAACTGACAATGGGGCGTGTCTTTGCTACAGACAGTGGAAGCGCTCCCCTCTTACACTCTGTAGCAGAGACACACCCCCCTTGTCAGTTCGGCAGAAGACTAATCTTCAAAGCTGAAGAGTGAGAGAGCGTGCGTGCGCGCACACTCTCCTCGCTTTTGCTGTAACACTGTCCATATCTGATTGGACCGTGTCACAGCCATAGTAACACGCCCCCTTGACAGTACACGCCCCATTGACTGTTCAGGGGGTTATTTAAATATCGGGCGCCAAATATAACGGCACCGATATCTAAATAACAGAGGGAGGTAGAAAAAAAATGTAAAGTGCCCCAGAGTTTGTTCAGCCCTCCCCATTACATGCTGCACTCAGCTGCACATGTATGGGGAGGTGAAAGGTTCTCTTTAAATTGCAGAATTACCACTAGCTCCATGTTTCCCCTCCCCCTGGGAAACAAGTTTGTGGATGACTATTCGTCCGTCCCAAAAATTCAGCTTGTGTTAGAGTTTTTGCGATATTCTGGAGGGAGGCAGGCAGCGATCTTGTTTCCAATAAACATTGTGAGCATGCACACTTGCCAACTTCTGAAAAGGGACATCAGGGGGAATGTTTTACTCATTCCCCGCTTTTTTTTTAATATAGGACATGCCCCAACCTGTGACACTTGGATCACAAATAGTGCACCCCAAAAGTGATAAAGTAATAGACCTTAGACCCATCCCCGTTTATGCAGTACTTTACACTCCAGGGCGCTGTCACAAACATCATCCTAAGGCCCCATGCACACGACCGTTGATTTCATCCGTGATTAAGGATCCATTAATTTCTATGGGCGACGGACACCTCGTATATTTACGGGAAGGTATCCGGGCTGTAGAAAAAAATAGGACATGTGTTTTTTGTTTTGTTTTACGTACTGTTCTCCCATACTGTATAATGAGAACACGGCCCACAAATGCGGACGACTCTATAATGAGAACACTGCGCGCAAATGCGGCGGTCTGGATTACAGCTACTGCCGTGTGCATAAGGCCTAACACCGGCCCCTTTTTCTTGGAATCTCCTAGAAATCCTGGTATGAGCTCCTTTTAGGAGTACACTTTTTGTAAATGTTTTTTTTTTTTTAAAGTCTTTTTATTAAATCTTATGTTACATAAAGTAAGAATAACTCAATTTCAGCAATATGCAGTTATCTCACATGCTTCCTCTGGTGGTGGCTTTGTTTTCTGCTCGGATGGTTGAAACACGGCAACGTTTTTGTGTTAAAAAATGAATTCATAAAACAAAGCTACATTATATGACCGCAACAAGTGGATAGACCCTAAGGGCCAGTTCACACAGCGTTTTTTGACGCGGAAACCGTGCCAAAAAATGGCCGAAAATGCCTCCCATTGATTTCAATGGGAGGCAGAAGCATTTTTTTCCTATCTTTGGGCGTTTACGCCTCTGACCTCCCATTGACATCAATGGGAGGCAGAGAAAGCATCGTTTTTCGGCCACGGCCATTGAGCACCGCGGGCATAAAACACAGTGAAATACGCTTTCTCTGCCTCCCATTGATGTCAAAGGGAGATCAGAGGCGTAAATGCCCGAAAATTTAGCATGTCCCTTCTTCCGATTTTTTTTTTTTACGCGAAAACCGCGCCGCAGAACATAACAAAAATGAAATCAATGGGAGGCGCAGGCGTTTTTTTCCCGCGAGCGGAAAAACCGGCTCGCGGGAAAAAGACCCCTGCGCCTCCCATTAATTTCATTTTTGGCGCGGTTTCAGCGTAAAAAAAAATAGTCAAAAACCTCTGTGTGAACTGGCCCTAACAGTTGCACGTAAGGCACTATGCAGTGATCAGTAATTGCATTTTTTCCCCTATCACTTTCCTTTTTTGCAGTAATAGCACGTCTCCGATATGAAAACATCCGAGCACACGATTGGTTTAGGTGCGTGTGATAAAGGAAAAAACAAAAATCTGCACGTTCAAAAAGCCTGAGCAGCGACTACTAAAGAATGACTGCTTTGCAGAAAAATTAATGGATGTTTGGAATAGTTTCCCAGCAAAAGTGACAGAGCAATACAGTAAAAGAATCCTAAAATGTTTAAAAAAAAAATAAAAAAAAATAACCCCAGTCTTTTTCCAAACAATTAATACTCCCTACAAATAACCGTGGGATTTTACAGCACAGTGGAAACAGAGCGATTGCTGCTTCTCATCTGCCAGAACCTGGGAATATGTCATTATTTTGACGTTGCATTTTTTATATATATATATATATATATATATATATATATATATACTTTAACACGAAATTAATTTTGACAGGGTATTTATTTTTTTACAGCTTGAAGAATTATTCTATTTTTCATGCTAACATTTAATGCATGTAAATATGGTCGCTCGGGGACACACTGTGTGTATGTGGCGCTGCCAGACATGGGGCTTGTGCTGCTGTAGGAATACTGAGAAGTACACCGCATCATCTCCAAAACTCAGGAATTCCAAGCTCACCTCATTAATTCCTACCCGCATCTTGTCTCTTTCGTATGCACATGCTAAGGATTTTGTTGCAGAAATTTCTGCCACCGAAGTTCCATTCAGATGCATGGAACTGTCTTTCAGTCACATATATTTTTGTGCATGGGCCTTATTCTTCAGTTTTTGTATCCTACTACTGGGAAAAACAATCCGGGTTGCCTATGCATAACAGTCGCTATAATCTCTTTACAGTGCACAACAATCGCTATGAACACTCTACAGTGCACAACAATCGCTATGATCACTACAGTGTACAACAATCGCTATGATCACTCTACAGTGCACAACAATCGCTATGATCACTACAGTGCACAACAATCGCCATGATCACTCATATAAGTGTACAACAATTGCTATGATCACTACAGTGCACAACAATTGCTATGTTCACTACAGTGTACAACAATCGCTATGATCACTCTACAGTGTACAACAATCGCGATAACTACAGTGCACAACAATTGCTATGATCACTACAGTGCACAACAATTGCTATGATCACTACAGTGCACAACAATCGCTATGATCACTACAGTGCACAACAATCGCTATGATCACTCTACAGTGTACAACAATCGCGATAACTACAGTGCACAACAATTGCTATGATCACTACAGTGCACAACAATTGCTATGATCACTACAGTGCACAACAATCGCTATGATCACTACAGTGCACAACAATCGCTATGATCACTACAGTGCACAACAATCGCTATGATCACTACAGTGCACAACAATTGCTATGATCACTACAGTGCACAACAATCGCTATGATCACTACAGTGCACAACAATCGCTATGATCACTACAGTGCACAACAATTGCTATGATCACTACAGTGCACAACAATCGCTATGATCACTCTACAGTGTACAACAATCGCTATGATAACTACAGTGCACAACAATCGCTATGATAACTACAGTGCACAACAATCGCTATGATCACTCTACAGTGTACAACAATCGCTATGATCACTGCAGTGCAAAACAATCGCTATGATAACTCTACAGTGCAAAACAATTGCTATGATCACTCATAAGTGTACAACAATCGCTATGATCACTACAGTGCACAACAATTGCTATGATCACTCATATAACAATCGCTATGATCACTACAGTGCACAGCAATTGCTATGATCACTCATATAAGTGTACAACAATCGCTATGATCACTACAGTGCACAACAATTGCTATGATCACTCTACAGTGCACAACAATCGCTATGATCACTACAGTGCACAACAATTGCTATGATCACTCTATAAGTGCACTACCTATGACCTAGGTTAATGACCTCCTGGTTCTTCACCCATTCCCCAAATATAGTATGAAGCACTGGCGGTAACCCCAACTGTACAGTTCATACAAGGGTGCAGATGACTTCTGTATCTCACTGCATCCTTCCTCACCGCTTAGCATGGAATTACATTTTTATTTACTTAGGGAAAATAAAGAGGTACTTGTGAAACCGTTGCCCATAGCAACCAAACACATTGCTGCTCCCATTATCCATAGAGCAAAAAAGAATAATTCTGGAATCCGGTTGCTATGGGCAATTTTTTTTATTTTTCCTTTCATTGTTTTTCATTGATCAAATATGCATCAGTTGCTTGTGGATTTTGCTGTGGGTTTGCTGCGTATTTCACCCTTTGCATCAATACAGCTGAAATTTACTGGGAAAATTTGTTACATAAGACCTGTTGTGGATTTGAAAATTCCCTCAGATTCACAGCAGAAAAATCCACCAGATGTAAATGGGTTTTTAAAATCTGCTGCGCCCAAACGTGAATTTATGGGGTGGATCTTTTGTTTTACAATCTGATGCGCGGATTCTTGACTTTGCGTTCACATTGGCTCTCGGTGGGATCTCCATGCATTGAGTTTCTAATCTCTGTATAAGGTTATATTACTGATCCAACTTCATAATCCCCCTTTTTTTTTTTTTGACCTATTTTCTTCATTGTGGCTGCCATGTTTATGTGCCAGGACTTGGATACCCAGGGGTGATTCCTGAGCATCCTGGCATGTTTTTGCTTCCACAGTGAAAGCCGGTTGAGGAGCGAGTTAAGCATAATACTTCTCCAGTGACTCAATGTGTTCACTACTCCAGCCAACACAATTAACACTATAATATCTGGAACATGGCACAAATGTCCAATATAATTCACCTACAGATCAGTTCTAACAAAAATGTTGACATGGTTCTGCTTATTCTGTGAACCCACAGAATGTAAGATTGCCAGGGCGTGGTAGTAATATGGTAATAGAGCTGTCAATTATTGTAAAACCTGCCATGCAAATACAAATCTTGTAGTTATGTGTGTGTGTGTGTGTGTGTGTGTGTGTACAGCCCTTACATTCCCTTAGGCCCCATGCACACGAACGTATTTTTTTCCTCCCGTAAATACTGGCATAAATACGGGTCCTTTGTCACACGTATTCGACCAGTATTTACGGACCCGTGCCAGTAAATACGGGTCCGTTGTCACCAGTATTCCACCCGTATTTAAGGACCCGTTTTCTCTGCACTAATCGGCAGCCCTTTCTCTCTATCAGTGCTGGAAAGAGAGAAGGGGCAGCCCTTTCGGGCAGAGTTTCCGCAGCGGAACGCAGCAATTGTAAGTAAAAGAAGTTCATACATACCCCGGCCGTTGTCTTGGTGACACGTCCCTCTTTTGACATCGAGTCCGACCTCCCTGGATTATGCGGCAATCCATGTGACCGCTGCAGCGGTCACATGGGCTGAAACGTTATCCCGGGAGGCTGGACTGGAGGAAGAAGCAGGGCGTTCTGGGTAAGTATTAACTTTTTTTTGTTAAGGTTTTTGGAAGTAACTTTAGACCTCCTATATTGTGAGCGCCGCGCATGGTACTCACTGTCCAGGGTGCTGAAAGAGTTACTGCCGATCAGTGCAGCCCCTTCTCTCTGTCCCGTACTTATCGTTTAACTCTTCCAGCACCCTGGACAGTGACGATCGCCTGACGTCGCCTAGCAGCGCTCCCGTAATTACGGGTGCACACACGTAGCCACCCGTAATTGCGGGAGCCCCATAGACTTCTATGGGCCTGCCCGTGACATAATTATGGCCTGAAATAGGACATGTTCCATATTTTTCAACGGCCCGGGCACCTTCCCGTAAGCAAACGGGGAGGTACCCGTGGCCAATAGAAGTCTATGGGCCCGTAATTACGGCCGTTTTTATATTCATGAGCATGAGGCCTAAAAGATGATCTGTCAACTCTCTTGATATTTTTTTTTTAGTGAATTTCTTAAAGCTCTGTCTTGTCCCATTCCTCTGTTTTTTTTCCTTCAGGGAATATAGGAATAAATTGACAACCGGGTGTTACCATTTGTGAAAGGGGCGTGTCCCTGCGCAGTGACACTGTCAGCACTGATTGGACAGTGTCAGTGTGTACGGACACACCCTACATGACAATTTCCAGGAGGAATAACAGAGGAATGGCACAATGTGGATTTATTTTTATGGGGAATGAAGTATTTACTAAGACAGACATGTCAGGAGAGCTGGCAGGTCTTCTTTAACCCCTTCCCCCTGCTTGCATTCTGGGCCCTAATGACCAAGCCATTTTTTAAGTTTTTCCATCGTCACATTCGAAGAGCTATAACTATTTTATTATTCCGCCGATGCAGTTGTATGAGGGCTTGTTTTTTGCGGGACGACTTGTAGTTTTTATTGGTACCATTTGAGAGTAGATGCGACTTTTTGATCACTTTTTATCAAATTTTTTTTAAAGTCAGGATTAACAGAAAACAGCAATTTTTCCATTGTTTTTTATTTTATTTTTTACAGCGTTCACCGTGCGGGTTAAATAATGTAACAGCTTTATAGTCGGGGTCATTACGGACGCGGCGATACCAAATATGCGTAACCTTTTTGCTTTATTGTGTTTTTTTTAAAATAATAAAGCAGTTTGTAAGGGGAAAAAGTGGGTTTTTCATTTTTTTTTTTCACTTTTTTTAAAAATAACTATTCAACTTTTTTTTTTTTACTTGTCCTACTAGGGGACTTTCATATGCGATCATTCGATCGCATTTATAGTACACTGCAATACTCTTGTATTGCAGTGTATTACTGCCTGTTCGTTTAAAACGGACAGGCATCTGCTAGGACATTCGCTCCAGGCAGACCTGAGGGCCTTTATTAGGCCCCCGGCTGCCATCGCAGACACTCGGCGATCGTATCGCCGGGTGTCATTGGGATGAGAGGGAGCTCCCTCCCTCTCTCCAAAATCACTCAGATGCGGTGCACGCTATTGTTCACCGCATCTGAGGGGTTAAACGGGTGAGGTCGATACTTATATCGATCTCACACGGCAGAGCAGGGACGCCCCCAGCCCTCGGCTACGTCTGGCAGCTGAGAGCAGGGAGATTTGACGGCTCCCTGCTCTGTTTACTTTATTCTAATGCAGCGCCGTGGAATAGCGGCGCTGTAGAATAAAGCCCATTAATGACCGCTGTGAAAAGGCTAATCGGAGGTCTTTAAGCGGTTAAGGACATCTTAATTTGTTAGACTCCTGCAAGCCGCCTGTGCATAGATAGCAGGAAACTTACAATATTCCTCAGTCTTGCCTCCCTGTCTTGCTTTATTTTTACCCTAAAGCTGGATTATGTCGTGTTGCTCGTATTTCATTTTGCCTAGTAGGAGACGTCTTTACATGAGTCCTTATCTGTCAAAGCCTCTGTGGTCCACAAGAAAACGAGCCTGTGTATCATGGACAGGTAGTCTCTTCTGCCACAGATGGATCATGTGCTATTTCTACTGAAATTGTTGACAAGTGACTGCGAGTTATACAAAGGCCTAGTTTAGATCACGTTATTTTCCTTCTGCCGGAGGTAAATGTTGTATGGAGTCTCGACTTATACCTCCGACAAGAGGATACGTCGCACAAACTTCCTGGGCACAAAGCTACTTGAAGCACTGTGCTCGGTGAAGGCCCAGATATCATGGACAGTTATGTCAGGGGCTTTAAACTATGGAGCTACCGGTGCTCTGGCCAGGGACTTCATAGTTAAAAGCCCCTGACATCACACTCCTAATATGGACTGTGATATCATGAGCTTCTCCAGTACTGAAGTCCCCTGCCGCTACTGATGTTCTGGCCGGGACCTGTAGTTGAAAGCCCCTGACATCACTGTCCATATATGGACAGTGACATCAGGGGCTTCTCCAGGACCAGAATTTCAGCGCCGAGCACTACCTGATGCTCTTACCTGGGATTTCGTCCCTGGCATTGCTCTCTGAGGTATACATTTAACTGTGTGGCATCCGTCACACACAGGCTCCCATGTTGAAAGAACGTATCTCGTGGATCCTTCAGGATTGAATAGCGTATTCTGCTACGTTATTTAAACCTCCAAAAAAAAGTATACTGACGTACACACCATCATGACAGAGGTCAAAATGACACACTTTTTTTGACTGCATTAGGCTAATGGGGCCCTATGGACACGTTTAACGCGTACGTTGGGAAATTTAAACACAGATTTTGGAATGGTGCGCTTTTACTGCCGTGAAGTTAGGCTTATGTTACATTTTTTGGACTAATAGCCTTAAATCAGTTGTCTCTGTGGTTGTATACTTCATTACATTTTGACCTAAAGTCATGTTCACAGGCTTAAGAAACAGCAGGACACATTCCCAAACAAGTTTTCTTTTTAGAAACTTTATGTAAGGGATCTATTCACAGGTAATAAATGAACGGTCTATACTGATTTACATCACTTCTACCCTGCTTTTACTCATGGGAAGCTGTCACGATGGCTTGCCATAAGTAAATGATGCTTTGCTGTATGTTCAGATAAGCAGCAGCTTGTTCTGTGCGCTGCCTGTTTTTAAGGAGTATCGGCAATCAAATAATAGGGTAATAAAAGTCATATGTTGCTGTGAACAGGCCCTTTTGACCTGGCATGTGCATCGACGTGTGTCATTCTTGGATGGAAATATAGTCCGTCTATTCTCTGCAGTGTAGGAGCTGAGCATTATTGGAGATGGATCGCTGCAAGGGGGAAAGCACTTTACTGCAGCTAACCCATGACCGCGTTGTTGCTCAAGGGGTCTTCTGACTTTTGTCCTTGATCTTTCTTGCGGTTTTTGCATCACCATTTGATTGTAACGATGAAAAGCTGAAAGCTTCTTGGAGACATGAGGGAGGGTCCTATTGCTTGTAAATGGGGAGTCAAGGAGCTTGCGCTTTATTTACAAGACTTGTTGACCGGAACGTGAGCAGTGTCATTTTACCATTATTTGGCAGGCGGCTTTCTGGGTATTTTTCACTGGTCCTGTAGTAACTATTCAAAGGAATTGCTTGTAGTCGCGGACCTTGCCTGATCATGTCTGAAGATGTATGTGGCGTTACTTTTTGTTTGTGTCTGCCAGCATGTAGTTGTTGTTAATAAAATGGGCCGCGCTTTACGTACGTAGTTCGCGAAAAGATGGTGCCATTCCTAAAAATTGGGAAACTATTATCAATGTTTGTCTATATGTTGTGGTTCTTCTCCTTATGTCTTTATTATACATCCTCGTAGGGCTTGTCCGCATGTAAGGGAATTGCTGCAGAAAATTTCTGCAGCAATTCCATTGAGAGTAGCAGACTCTCCGCTGCGGCAGAAACGCACCATTTCCCTTGTTTTTTGCTGCAGAAAATGTTGCGGATTTGGCTGCGTTTTTCTCAATGCTGGGAGATGGTGACATCTCCTTTGAAAAACGCAGCAATTCAGTCCACTTTCCGCAGCAGGAATTGACATGCTGCGGTACGAAAAATACGCGCCGCGGGTGAATTTCTGCTTGGAAATTTTACTCACCGTGTGGATGAGTTTTGTTAAATCTCACCCACTTTGCTGCTACTGTGTTCTGCTGTGTATTTTCCGTCCACAATTCCTGATGGAAATTACGGAGCAGTTCCGCTACGTGTGGACAAGCCCTTACCATTTCAGTGGCATTATATAAGGAATTTATCATCAGAAAATTACATGTATGTGGTGTTTTTGATTTTTAGTTTTATGTGACTATCCATATAATAAAAAATCTTGATTCCAATATTCACACTGGCCTCTAGAGTACATAATAATCGGACCCTTCCTGTTTTCTGCAGCTCACTTGTCAGATTTGCTGTGTAGACTGGGACATGGTCAGCAAAGGGTGGTGGATTTAATGACCCTTTTATTATATCGTGTAGGGCCTAGATTAGGCAGGATAGTAAGGGTTCTCTTACACGGCCCGACAAACTAGCGCCTATCAATGAGACAGCTCGTTGATCGGCACTCGTTTCCCCCTTTCACAAGGTGCTATGTATGGGGATGAGTGCTTGTTATTACGATCGCTCATCCCCATACATTTCTATCATGTTGGCGCACGTTTCCCGGTTTACACAGGGAGATGCGCAGCTGACAACGATAATATTTACGGCTGCATAAACGATACAATCAGCCGATGAACAAGCGTTTAATAACGCAGTATTAGGCTATGTTCACACGGAGTATTTTGGGGGAGGAATATCTGCCTCAAAATTCCATTTGGAACTTTGAGGCAGATATTCCTCTCCCTGCACGCCGATTTTCGCCCGCGGCCATTGAGCGCCGCGGGCATAAAACAGCGGGAAATACGCTTTCTCCTGCCTCCCATTGAAGTCAATGGGAGGTCAGAGGCGGAAGCGCCCGAAGATAGGGCATGTCGCTTCTTTTTCCCGCGAGGCAGTTTTACTGCTCGCGGGAAAAAGACGCCGACGCCTCCCATTGAAATCAATGGGATGCGTTCTCGGGCCGTTTTTGCCGAGTTTTGCGACGCGGTTTCCGCGTCAAAAAACTCTGCAAAATACCCCGTGTGAACATAGCCTTAATCTGCATTTCTTTGTCAATTGACTTCCACTCATTGCAGCTGCCATTAAACATACTCTGTATTGACGAAAGTATTGGGACACCTCCACATTACACCTACAGGAGATTTTATGACATCTCATTCTAAATCCATACGCATTGATATGGAGTTGGTCTCCCCTTTGCAGCTAAAACAGCTTCCATTGGGAATTTTTGCCTATTCATCCAGAAGAGCATTTGTGAGGTCAGACACTGATGTTGGGGGAAAGGGCCTGTCTCACGATCTCCCTCCTAGTTCATTCCAAAGGTGTTGGATGGGGTTTAGGTCAGGGCTCTGTACGGACCAGTCAAGTTCTTCCACACCAAACTCACCCAATCTTGTCTTCATGGACCTTGTGCACTGGGGCACAGTCATGCCGAAACAGAAAAGGGCCGAATCCCAAACTGTTCCTACAAAGTTGGAAGCTACAATCGTCCAAAATGTCTTGGTATGTTGACTTATTAAAGGAACAGTGTCACCCAAAACATTTTTTTTATATCAGTTTGATGTTAGTGTTTTATTAAAAACTTTTATATTTGTTTGTTACTTTTTTTTATTTTTTTACTTTTTCTTCCCTATGGGGGCTGCCTTTTTTTTTTCCATTTCTGTATGTGTCGATTAACGACACATACAGACATGGAATACGGCAGCTACAGTCCCATAGTGAATGCGAACGGGGCCCGTTCCATCCACTATGGTGTACGCCGTCTGTGTGGCAACGGCGCATGCGCCGCTCCCACACAGTCCAAGTTGAACTGAGCGCCGTCCGGCGCCATTTTCCTGTAGACCGGAAGTCGCGGCCGGACAGTAAGATTACTACTTCTGGTCGCGGCTTCCGGACTTGTGCACTTGGAGCAGCGGCAGCAGACGGAGCGGACGGACCGGAGGGTGCGACGGCGACTGGAGCAGGTAAGTAATTTCTGTGTATGTAAGTGTTTTACTGTGTGTTTACTACTGTATGTAAACCTACTACACTGTGTGTTAGCTCAAAAAATGGCGAGACACAGTGTAGGAGGTTAGACCGTTCAATCCCCTCGTTTCTCCCGGCACTGTCCAGGATAAAGGAGGGGGGGATTCTGAGAGCTCACTAGAGCGAGGGATTTTTTTCCAATTTTGCAGCATAAAGCAATGTGGTTGCTTTACCACATGCAATGCTGCAATTTTGGAAATTGCTCCATCTAGTGACCAGCAATGGGAAATATTATAAATTAGAATCTAATTTATAATATTTCCTGACTCGTGAAAAAAATAAAAAAAATTAGAACAATGTTTAATCACCTACACACTAATTGTTTAACTAAAAAAATAAATACATTTTTTGCTAACAACACATTCCCTTTAAAGTTTCCCTTCACTGGAACTAAGGGGCCTAGCCGAACCACTGAAAAAACACCCCATAACATTATCCCTCCTCCACCAAACGTTACAGTTGGCACAATGCAGTCAGGCAGGTGACGTTCCCCTGGCATTCACCAAACCCAGACTCGTCCATCAGACTGTCAGATAGAGAAGTGCGATTCATCGCTCCACAGAACACGTTTCCCTGCTCCAGAGTCCAGTGGTGGCGGCTTTACACCACTCCATCCGACGCTTGGCATTGTGCTTGGTGATGTGAGGCTTGCATGCAGATGCTCGGCCATAGAAACCCATGCCATGAAGCAACCGGGGCATAGTTTTTGTGCTGATGTTAAAGCCATAAGATCTTTAGAGCTCTGCAGTTATTGAGTCAGCAGAGCGTTGTCGACTTTTATACACTATGCGCCTCAGCGACCCCGCTCTGTAACTTTACAGGATCCGCCACTTCGTGGTTGAGTTGCTGTTTCCTGAACGCTTCCACTTTGCAACAATACCACTTATAGTTGATTGTAGAATATTTAGGAGTGAAGAGATTTTACAAATTGACTTGTTGTAACAGTGGCGTCCTATAACCGTATCAGGCAGGAAATCACTGAGCTCTTTAGAACGACCCATTCTTTCAAAAAGGTTTGTAAGGCCTTATTCACACGAATGTGTCCGTTTTGCGCGTGTAAAAAACGCAGCATTTTTCCTGCGTTGCAGTTCCGTGTGACATCCGTGTATGGTGCGTGTCTGCTTTTTTACGTGCGTATGTCACACGTTTTTTACGTCCGCAAAATAAACTGAAGGAGGTGTTTTTATTTTCCTCATTTATTTAGCAACTGTTGCGTGAATCACGCACATCACACGTATGTGCGTCCGTGTGCCGTCCGTGATTTTCACGCACACATTGACTTCATGGGTGCGTGATGCGCAAAAAACGCACAAGTCTAGGACATGCAGTGATTTTCACGCAGCGGACGCACGCTACGTGAAAAACAATGTCTGAATGGCCCCATTGACTTGCATAGGTCAGTGTGACGTGCATTGTTTTCACGCGCATATCACGGACGTGAAATACGCTGGTGTGAATTAGGCCTAAAGGCGACTGCATGGCTAGGTGACGATTTTATACACCTGTGGGATTTGAAGTCTGTAGCGTCATATGGCAGGATATGTAAATGATGGAGCAAACGCCCATCAATTTCTCATGGTAATGGGAACCAACGGTGAAATAACGGTAGCGAAAAAGGTACAGAGGATATATAGGGGAAAAGCATATAGTTTATTAACCAACACACAACACTTTAAAGAGGCTTTAAATGTTGCATAAATGTTAAAATGACCATAACTTTGTCACTAATAAAGTTTTTTTTTTTTTTAAACCACAGCAGTTATCTACAACACAGCACCTATCAGATAAGGGTTTGTTCACATCAGCGTTGGCGTTCCGTCTGAGGTTTCCGTCGGGTGAACCCCGCAACGGAAAGTCAAATTGAAACCACAGCTACTGTTTCAGTCACCATTGATATCAATGGTGACGGAAACATTGCTAATGGTTTCCGTTCGTCACCATTCCGGCAGGTTTCCGGTTTTCCATTTTTATTTTATTTTTGGCGGCGTTTGCCAAGCAGGTTAAATATTGTAATGGCTATTTAGTTGGGGTCGTTATGATCGCGGCGATACCAAATATGTGTAATTTTTACTTTTTATCTTTTTCATTTAAAGCATTTTGTAAAGGGGAAAAAGTTTTTCTATTTTTTTTTTTTACTTTTGTATTTTTATTTATTAATAACTTTATTAACCCCTTCGCACACCTTGTCGTACATGCACTTCCAGGTGAGCAGTATATTCGCGCACCTGGGCGTGCAGTTACGTCCGCGCATTAAGTCGTGTTAAGCGGCGGTTAACTGTGCAGGGTATCTGCCCTGCTCTTCCTATTGCCGATCAGCGGCCCTGTCACCAGAGAATTAGGCAATTAACCCCTTGGATGTGGCGGTCAATTGCGATCGCCGCATTTAATGGGTTTACAGCATATCGGCAGCCCCCACGTGCAATTTCGGGGGCTGCCAATGGTTTTCATGGCAACCGGAGGCCAGACGATCTAGGCCAGACGATCTCCAGGATGCCATGTATGGAAGTCTATGAGGAATGTCGCATCACAATGACAGAATACATTACACTACGTAGGCAGAGTAATATACATATTCCAGCAGTGATCAGAACTGCCAGTCTTCAAGTCCCCTAGTGGGACAAAAATAAAGGTAATAAAAATGTTTTACAAAAGTGTAAAAATAAAAGTTATAAGCTACATAAACAAGAACTGCTTTTTTTTCCTATAATAAGTCTTATTATAGGAAAAAAATGAAACCGTTAAAAAAAAAAAGTACACATATTTGGTATCACCGCGTTTGTAACGACCCAAACTATAAAACTATAATAATAATTTTCCCGCACGGTGAACACCGCAAAAAAACGAAGTTAAACATTTTTCCAGAATCACTATTTTTTCGCTCACCACCCCTTCCAAAATATAGAATAAAAAGTGATCAAAAAGTCGCATGCACCCCAAAATTGTACCAATAAAAACTACAACCGGTCCCGCAAAAAACAAGCCCCTACACAGCTTTTTTTTTTACTAAAAAATAAAAAGTTATGGCTCTCAGAATATGGTGACGCAAAAAAATTATTATTTTATAAAAAAAAAAGTGATTTTATTGTGCAAACGCTGCAAAAACTATATACATATGGTATCGCCATCAGTGAAAAATTCTAATGTTCGCTCTGCACCATCCAGTGCGCATTAACCCCTTCACGCACCACGACTTAATAGCATGCCGTGGTGCGTGTGGGTGGTGATGTATGGAGCGGGCTCACGCGCTTAGCACATTATTACAGCTGACACGGACAGGAACAACGATGTTCCAGGAACGCGCCTATACCAGAGCCTATAAAAATGACGATATACTGCAACACATTAGTATTGCAGTGTATTGTACCAGCAATCTAATGATCGCTTGTTCAACCAACTGGGCGTTGTGAAGAGAAGTGTATGACGCTGACCAATCAGTGACCAATCAGCATCATACACTTCTCATTGTTCCAGCCCATTGTTACAGCGTGATTGTGTAGTGAAAGGAGCTGGGCTGGAACAATGAGAAGTGTATGACACTGATGGGTCACTGATTGGTCTGCGTCATACACTTCTCTGTACAACGCCCAGTTGGTCAAAAGTAAAAACACGCCCAGTTGTCTATTAAGACACTAATTAGCATAAATATAAAATTGCTCATAACGTTCTCAAAAATTATAGTTTTTCAAAATAAAAACCACTGCTGTTATCAGATTATGTAGGAGATAGGGCACTTCTAATCTGGTGACAGAGCCTCTTTAACTCGCACGGTGAACGCCGTAAAAAATAAAGAATTTGAAACGGCAAAATCGCTGTTGTTTGGTCACCTTAGCGCTCAAAAAATGTTTTAATAAAAAGTGCTCAAAATGTTGTGTGTACCAAACAATGGTATCAATAAAAACTACAGCTCATCCCGCAAAAAATAATCCCCCTCACCTCTCAATCGACTAAAAATAAAAAAAAGTTATTCCTCTCGGAGGCATGGTGAAAGTAAACTTTTTTTTTTTTTTTAACAAGTAGTTTTTACTTTGTAAAAGTAGTAAAATATGAAGAAAAAAAAAACTATATAAATTTGGTATTACCATAATAGTTTTGAGTCGCAGAAAAAAGTTGCAGTTTTCAGTCAATTTCGGCCTGCAAAGAATTTTATTTTCAGGTTCCCAGTACATTAAATGGTGTCAATAGAAACTACAACTCCTCCCGCAAGAAATAAGCCCTCACACCACTCTATTGACGGAAATGTTTTTTTTTTGCAAATGCGACATGGCACTGAAAACTATTCCAGCAAAATCTTCTCTCCACAATTCAAATGACGCTCCTTCTCTTGAGCCCTGCTGTGGGTCCAAACAGCAGTTTATTACTACGCATGGGGTATTGCCATAATCGATTAGAAATTGCTTTACAAATGTTGGGTTGTTTTTTCTCCTTTTATTCCTAGTAAAAATTAAGTTTCTACGTTTTCAGAAAAAAGTCGATTTTCATCTTCACAGACTAATTCCAATGAATTGAGCAAATAAACTGTGGGGTCGAAATGCTCACTATACCCCTAGTTAAA
The DNA here is from genome assembly GCF_050947455.1 of Rhinoderma darwinii. Lineage (NCBI taxonomy): Eukaryota > Metazoa > Chordata > Amphibia > Anura > Rhinodermatidae > Rhinoderma > Rhinoderma darwinii. The sequence continues at coordinate 44,758,858 of NC_134696.1, read as the reverse complement.
TTCCTTGAGGGGTGTAGTTTTCAAAATGGGGTCACTTTTGAGGGGGGTTTCTACTGTTTTGGCACCACAAGACCTCTTCAAACCTGACATGGTGCAAAATATATTCTAAAAAAGGAGGCCCCAAAATCCACAAGGTGTTCCTTTGCTTCCGAGGCCGGTGCTTCAGACCATTATCATACTACATCCACATGTGAGATATTTCTAAAAATTGCAGAATCTGGGCAGTAAATATTTAGTTGCATTTCTCGGGTTAAAGAAAAAAATTTATTAAAAATAAATTTTGCCCCAAAACATTAAATTCGTAAATTTCACGTCCACATTGCTTTAATTCATGTGAATTGCCTAAAGGGTTAAAACACTTTCTGAATGCTGTATTGAATACTTGGAGGGGTGCAGTTTTTAAAATGGGGTGATTTATGAGGACTTTCGAATATATAAGGCCCTCAAAGCCACTTCAGAACTGAATTGGTCCCTGAAAAGATGGCCTTTTGAAATTTTCTTGAAAATGGCTGCAAAAGTTCTAAGCCTCGTAACGTCGTACAAAAATAAAACGTTCAAAAAGACGATGCAAACATAAAGGAGACCCATTGGGATATGTGAAATAGTAACTATTTTGTGTGGTATTACAATCTGTTTTACAAGCAGATACATTTAAATTTGGAAAAATGTAAATTTTTGCAAATTTTCGATAATTGTTGGTGTTTTTCCACAAATACTGTATTTATCAACCAAATTTTTCCACTAACAAAGTACAATATGTCCCGAGAAAACAATCTCGGAATCATTTGGGTAGGTAAAAGTATTCCCAAGTTATTACCACATAAAGTGACACATCAGATTTGAAAAAATTGGCTTCAAGGCCAAAACAGGCTCAGTACTGAAGGGGTTAAACTTTTTAACATTTTTTTTTTTATTAGTCCTACTAGGGGACTACGCTATGTGATCATCTGATTGCTTTTTATAATACACTGCAATTCTTCTTTATTGCAGTGTATTACTGTCTGTCCGTGTAGGCCCCCAGCTACCATAGAAACACCGGCACCCTGCGATCGCATTGCGGGGTGCTATTTGGGTGAGAGAGGGAGCCCCCGCCGAAACCACTCAGATGCGGCGCTCGCTATTGAGCACCGCATCTGAGATCGAGCGGGATCGGTACTGATATCGATCCGGCCCGTTCGAGCATGTCTGCGCTCAGCTCTCTTGTTACCTCCGGTAGCTGAGAGCGGGGAGATTTAACTAATCCCAACTATGATTGTTTATTCTGATGCAGCGTCGTAAAAAGGCAATTGCATCTGAATAAAGCCAGTTAGTGGACGCCGTAAAAACACCTATGGGAGGTCACTAACTGGTTAAACTTCTTTGTCCGACATACAAAATGAGACAGTTGGCAAGAAATCTTCTTGTCCCTGGACCTTTAAGAGAACAGGCAAGAGCTTGATGAATCTCCTTGGATTAATAGTCTCAATTTAGACATAAATGTCCCACCTTTGGGATCCACACCTCTCTCTAGAAGGGGGCCCCCGTCTTTGTCCTACAGTCGCTATTCTCCGGCCACTGAATTACGAGGTGGCTGGGAGTACGGAAATAGCATAGTTCAGCAAACTTGGCTGTTTCTGTACTCTCAGCCACCTCGTAATTCAGTGTCTGGAGAGCAGCAACAGCGGGACAAGGTGAGAAGGGGGGTCAGGGTGCCGCGTTCTAGAGAGAGGTGCGGGTCCAAGAGCTGCTGCCTGCATCTATCAGATATTTATGACCTATTATGTGGATATGCCACAAATGTCTGAGATGAGAATACCCCTTTAAGCAACTTTGAGATGAGTGAATGTTTTGTTTTTTTTCCCCTGTGCCAAGATCTGACTTTATTTCAATGATGTTATCAGTTAGAATGATCAGGGTGTGTTTTTCTTACATTACATAGAGCTGTGTTCTGATTTTTGAAACGCTTCCAGTCTATTTAGACGGTGTTCTAGTGATCGCAGATAACTCTGTATATCCAGTAAACTTTCCCATGCAGTTTGGCTGAATGTTAAACTGGCTGTAGACATCCCACAGACATTTAGTGAGACGGCTGCCCATTCCTCATTGACTAACACAAGGAGCTTTCAGCATTTTAGAAGATTTTTGTATACAGTATCGGGAAAATACAGTCATCAATGTTAATCAATTTCCATCCTACATTGGGTCGTGCATGGTCGGCTTTAGACACATGATGATTTGGATTCTCTCTTTCCATGTCCTCTTTCTTCTCTACAATGCCTCTCTGCATTACAACTGTTTATTTATATGTAAAATGTATGGATGTTTTTGTCATAGCCAAAAGATTTTCCATTGTATACTCCTTGATCCTACCATCGGGTTTGCATCACTCATAGAGGTAGAAAAAGTTGTGTGTGTCTCTGTAATTTGCAGCATCATGATTATGTTTTGTGTGTGCAGTAATTCTTGTGTGAGGTTTTTGTGTAACGTATGTGATGTATGTTTAACTTCTCAGGCCACGTGTAGATGAGGATGTGTCGTGATCTGTGTCTCCTGGTTCAAGCTTTTAAGATAAACATAGGATAAAGAGACGTGGGGTAGTTTAGGAACTGGTCCATGTAGGATAAGAAATAAAGGGGCTCAAGGTTTGTAGACTTAGACAGAGAATGTCTATATTCCAGTATAATGAAAAGGTATTTTAGACTAAAACCTCCCATAGACAGCTGACGACTGCCGTCAGCTGTGCAATCCCCAAGGTTTTTTCAGTGGAGTGAAGGAGATAAGTGGCTGAAAGGCACCCCTGGGTATTGGTTATTATGAGAAACCGTAGGATCAGTCTGAAATCTTAGGGGGGAGTTCACACAGAGTTTTTTATTTTCCAGATGCAAAAAACTGTGTGAATCCAGCCTTACTGGTTAGATCTTTGTCTCCTCATAGACATTACATTGTTGACAGTCCAGGTCCAAATTGCCATGAACTGCTGAGAAAAGTCTAAAGGTAGCCATATGGGGTGGAATTTGTTCCAATCTGATGATCATGCCGTATAGCGGGTGCCAACCAGCACTTCTGATTATTAGAAGTGTTCAGTGTTGTACAACAGAGATTTACAATATATTGTAAATTTCAGGGAGATACAAACAATGTTTCTCTTTTACTCTTATAAAAGGGAACTATCCGTATCCCGGCGCACTGCCAGCAAAGATAGTCGTGTATCGTCACCTTGATGTCTTTGGCAGCTTCATGATATATTCGCATAACATCACACGACTTTTTTCAGAACAATTAAGTATTATGGGTGTATTCACACGGCTGTTTTTTTAATGGCCTGTGAATGCTGTTCGTCAAAAAATAGAAAAATGTTTCCACAGCCCAACGGTCCCCGTAGAAGTCACTAGATCAGTTGTTAAGGTCCGTTTTTCAGAAATCAATACTTGTGACAGCCGTTAAAAACTGATCCTAGCCTTCACAAGGGGACTCCCCGAGCACAGCGCTACTTTAAGCGCTGAGCCTAGGGAAGCCCCTGCCATCACTGTCCATATATCGACAGTGATATCAGTGCTTTCAACTGCATCCGTAAGCCCTCAGGCCGGGGACTCCCGTCTTGGGAAAGCCCTTGACGTCACTGTTCATATAGGTACAGTGATGTCAAAGGCTATGACAATGCTCTGGCCGTGGATTCTGCTTTTAGAGGGAGACCCCGACGTCACTGTCAATATATGGACAGTGATGTCGGAGGCTCCTCCAGGAGCGGAAACCCCGGCCAGAGCGTCGCCAACACTCTGGCCAGGGATTCCGCTCCTGGAGGAGCCCCTGACGTCACTGTCCATATATGGACAGTGACATTAGGGGTCTCAATGCCAGAATCCTTGACCAGAGCATCAGCAATGCTACTGGAGGTAGCCACTGACGTCCCTGTCCATATATGGACAGTGACGCCAGGGGCACCTCCAGGAGCAAAAATCCCTGGCCGGAGCTTCCGCAATGCTCTGGCCAGGGATTCTGTTCCTTGAGGGAGACCCACTGCGCTGTCTACAGGGGGGGTGTGGTGCGATCTACGAGGGGGGTGTGGTGCGATCTACGAGGGGACTATATACAGGGGACACTGGCGCTATCTACATGGGCATTTTTGCACTCTGGCACTTTATACGTGGGCACTGTTGCACTATCTATGTGGGCATTGTTATGGTCTATATGGGCACTGTCTACAGTGGGTACTGTGGCACTGTCTCCAGTGGGTACTGTGACACTGTCTCCAGTGGGTACTGTGACACTGTCTCCAGTGGGTACTGTGGCACTGTCTCCAGTGGGTACTGTGGCACTGTCTCCAGTGGGTACTGTGGCACTGTCTCCAGTGGGTACTGTGGCACTGTCTCCAGTGGGTACTGTGGCACTGTCTCCAGTGGGTACTGTGGCACTGTCTCCAGTGGGTACTGTGGCACTGTCTCCAGTGGGTACTGTGGCACTGTCTCCAGTGGGTACTGTGGCACTGTCTCCAGTGGGTACTGTGGCACTGTCTCCAGTGGGTACTGTGGCAGTGGGTACTGTGGCAGTGGGTACTGTGGCACTGTCTACAGTGGGTACTGTGGCACTGTCTACAGTGGGTACTGTGGCACTAGCTACATGGACACTGGTGTTTTCAGGGAGTTGGGACAAAAAAAACCCCTGACAAACTAAATTAATCTGTTTGGTTTTTTTTAGCTCCGTGAAAGACGATCGGAAAACGGATAAAAATTTGCAGACACTGATGCAAAACGGCCATGAAAAACTGACTGTGTTTTTTAACGGACTTTTTTTTTTTCACGGTCATGTGACTATAGCCTACTTTATGTATTGTGAAAACAATGGACTTGATTTAGCAAAACTGCCTTACAAAAAAAGTGTATTGTTGTTGATAACCAATCACAGCGCAGCTTTTGTTACTCTAGAGCAGCTTAGGAACAGTGTCATCACAAATATTTTATTTATATGTTAAAGATGTTAGTGCCTTAATATAAACGTTTATTTTCATTTGTGTGTTTGTGTTTTACTGTTTCTTTTTTTCACACTTTTTTTTCCCTATGGGGGCTGCCATTTTTTGTTCCATTTCTGTGTGTGTCGATTAACGACACACACAGACATGGAACACGGCAGCCACAGTCCCATAGGGACTGCGAACGGCTCCCGTCCCATTGACTGCCGTGTACGGCGTCTGTGTGGGAACTGCGCATGCGCCGCTCCCACACAGTCCTATTCGAAATTGGCGCCGTCCGGCGCCATTTTCCTGTGGACCGGAAGTCGCGGCCGGACAGTGATATTACTACTTCCGGTCGCGGCTTCCGGACAAGTGCACATGGGACAGCGGCAGCAAAGGGAGCGGACGGGCCGCGGCGCCAGGAGCAGGTAAGCGATTTCAATGTATGTTAGTGTTTGTGTGTGTTTACTACTGCATGTAAACCTACTACACTGTGAGTTACCTCAAAAAATGGCGACACACAGTGTAGCAGGTTAAACCTTTCAAACCCCTCGTTTATCCCGGCACTAGCCAGGATAAAGGAGGGGGGGATGCTGAGCGCTCACTAGAGCGATAGCTTTTAACCCAATGTTGCAATGCTGCAATTTTGGGAACTAGCTCCAAACAGCTCCATCTAGTGACCAAAAATGGGTAGTATTATAAATTTTGAAAAATTTGAAAAAATTTATAATATTTCCTGACTCGCGAAAAAAATAAAAAAAATTTGAACAATGTTTAATCACCCACACACTAAATGTTTAAATTTAAAAAAAAAAACATGTTTTTGGGGCGACACCATGCCTTTAAAGTGGACCTATCATTAGGAGAGATCCCCTTTGTAAATTGATAGTTATCCACCTTAAATTCTTTTTTCTAAATATAACCAATAAATGCTATAACTTAAACTTACCAGCAATCCTATAGTCACAGGCGCGAGATATCACCATAAGGCCTTATTCACATGAACGTGTCCGTTTTATGCGCGTAAAAACGCAGTGTTTTTCCTGCGTTGCATCCGTGTATGGTGTGTGTCTGCGGTTTTTACGTGCGTATGTCATCCGTATGTCATGCGTTTTTTACGTTCGTAAAATAAACTGAAGGAGGTGCTTTTCTTTCATAATTTCTTTAGGAACTGTTGCGTGAATCACGCACAGCACACGGATGTGCGTCCGTGTGCTGTCCGTGATTTGGCGCACCCATTGACACGCAGTAAGTTTCACGCAGCGGACACACGCTGCGGGAAAAATACTGAATGTCTGAATGGCCCCATTCACTTGCATAGGTCCGTGTGACATGCGTTTTTTTAACGTGCGTTTCACGGATGTGAAATACGCTCGTGTGAATAAGGCCTTACTTATGAGAACTTACAGGTTTAGTATATGCCACAGGATTTTACGGGACTGTGCCGGCAGCTCTGAGCATATGATGGGTGTCATCGGAGACTGTCAATGCTCATGCGGTGGACAGCACATTGCACATGTGTGAACTGTCCCTTGCTTCATGTACGGAATACGCATGTCCCCGATGCTGCCGGACTCCTCCCCTAACTTGTAATTTACTTTACGAACTGTTCCTACTTTACTAACAGGTGAGGCATCAGTATTTTCTTTATACCTTTACTTTCTTTTGGATTCACTTCTGGCTCTGGTTAAAAAAACTGAGCCAAGAGCTTCATTAAAACTGTGTGTGTGATCCTGGCCTTAAAGGGAACCTGTCAGTAGGTTTGGAGCCGCTAACCACCAGAATGCTGTTTTGCAGCTGGGGTTTATTGTTCCAAACTTGTCTACGTCAAAAGTGTACGTTTCAGATCGCTAGGATGTCCCATCATTTTATAATCGTAAGCTACTCATTGGCCTCATAGAGATTTTGCTGACTGTCTTTTGGTTTTGACCATACATTTCCCACAACGACTTTAGTGGTGGGATGCAGGACAGTTCAACGTTTGCTTGTTTGATTTTTACCCCCGAGATCCCCCCCCCTTTCACCCCAATTAAGTAGTTTCCCAAAATGACCATACACACTGATTAAGAAGTCTGCCATTTTAATTGTGGGCAGAACTTTCATTTGATGGTAACCTTTAAGGCCTAGTTCACACAGAAAAAAAAATCTAATTTTGAGGCAGATTTTGACCGGCGTGCGTTTTTTTCCGTGGTTTCGGTGGGGTTTTTCCGCATCCAAATCCGTGCCAAAAAAACCTCTGTGTGAACTGGGCCTAAACCAGAACGTAGAAAAGAAAAAAAGACAAACAAACTGGTTATAGTTTACTAATAAATCCTCTGTTCTCAAACTTTTCAAGCCAAGCTTTTAAATTCATGTAAAATGCCCAGTTACTTCCCTAATAAATGAGTCCTATTTTGGGTTAAGAAGCCAACGTGAGAGGGTGGTACTGAGTGTGTCAGAGATGCCTGCTCCACCATGCTTGCCCTCCTGCTCTCTGTTATGTGAAGGGGCAGTTCTCTAGAATACAAGCGATCAATTCATTCCACTTGTAAACATGAATCGCGATGACGCCAGGTTGTGGGGAGAGGGGCCTGCCGGGCATCGGGTGAATGCGTTCACTTATCAGACTCTGAGAGAAGCGTAGTTGATTTCATGTTCACATGTTAAAGGTAGCAGATGGGATGGCTCGCTTCACTACATGCTAGAAGATAGTGACTGCCCACGGGGTTTTCATTCTTTCCTTCCATTACTACCTACTTGTAAATGTCTCAGTGCATGTGTTTACTGTCCCAGATCTTCATTTATATTGAGTGTGACACATATATATATATATATATATATATTATAGGATTTATCCTTTGTTCAATAAGAAGTCTTTGCAATAGTATGTAAGTTCAAAAATATTCTCCCACGATGCCCACTGAACGCCGATGTATATAAACATCAAGTCTGTACGTAGTCCCCTTCCTAACAGTACGTGCTCCCCGATTCGACTGTACGCATATATTTAAATTTTCTTTAACCAACATGTGTTCTTATTCTTCAAGAATAGGAGGGCATAAAAAACCAAACCTGTATTCTTTAGGGTATATTCACACATGTTAGATTAGTTGCAGTTTGCCTTAGGAGCCAATTTGACGACTTCAGTGACCGGGCAATAAGCACTTCCATAAACTCATAGAAAGCAACCCAAGAAGTTACTTGCCAGTAGCATTGGGCACCTATCCAGGCCTCTGCATCTGTGTGTTACCCAACCATAGCTGAACTATTGGATGCAGGTTCCCACTAAATGGCCTCTAAAGTGTTATTTATGGGACTGTTCTTTGAATCAGAACTGTTTTCCGATGAGTCAGTGCTGAAGGAAATGTCACGTGTCCCCCCACAGATGGCTCTCGAACTGGAGCAGAATATGTGACCAGCTATTTTTCAGCTCCGTTTTGCATTTGGGAAGCTGTTAAATGGGCTTGTCACCGGCTTGTCCCTTTGGCTGCTTCCTTTTTAAAGGGACGCTAAATCTAAAGTCTAATTATTATTTGTTGGGCAGTTTAAGGCTGTGTTCTCACGTAGCGTGAACACGGCAGAATTTCCGGAACGTTGTTCTGTGGGGAATTTCCTCCGCATTTACAGTAGCAGTGGGTGAGATTTAAACAAACGTCATCCACACACTGCATAAATTGACCTTCGGTGTCGAATTGAAATCCGCAGCATGTCAATGTATGCTGCGGATTCGTTCCTTTTCTGTTGCGGTTATTCCCCATTGAATTCAATGGGGGTGTAAAACCCACAACAAATAGTATTGCGACTTGTGGCGGAAACGCTGTGACTCCGTCACAAAAATCGCAAATAAGGAAAAAGAACCACCTTTTTTTATGTAAAATGAATAAAAAATGTATTGCTTACATCCGTTGTCATAGCGACACTTTCGTCTGTGGTCTGTCCAAGCTGGCCTCCTAGGCTGACGTTTCATCCCATGTGACTGCTGCAGCCAATCACACTCTGCAGCGATCACATGGGCTGCAGCGTCCTCTCACGAGCCCGGACAACAGAGGGACGAGACACCATGACAACGACCTGGGGTACGTATAGACTTATTTTTTTTGCTTGTTCCCGCAACGGAGGATCCGCCTGAAAAATTGCCCAACAATTTGGTGTGGTTTTTCAAGTGGAATTCACTACGGGTTCCAGGTCGGATACACTGCGTACTTTTAAGGGGGTTCTATGAGATTAGAAAAACATGGCATGTTCTAGAAACCACACCACTCTTGTCCATGGGTTGTCTGTGTTTTTCTTATTGTATAGAACTCCCGTAAATGCAATATATGCCTGTCGTTAAAGAGGCTCTGTCACCACATTATAAGTGGCCTATCTCCTACATAATATGATCGGCGCTGTAATGTAGGTGACAGCAGTGGTTTTTATTTAGAAAAACGATAACTCCGTCAAAAATTATGACCTATTTTACCTTTATGCTAATGAATATCTTAATGGACAACTGGGCGTGTTTTACTTTTTGACCAAGTGGGCGTTGTACAGAGGAGTGTATGAGGCTGACCAATCAGCGTCATACACTTCTGTCCATTCATTTACACAGCACATAGTGATCTTATTACATCACTATGTGCAGCCACACACACACAAACGAACGCTACTCAAGTGTCCTGACAGTGAATATACATTACCTCCAGCCAGGACGTAATGTGTATTCAGAATCCTGACCACTTCTGTGGTTGATTTACAGCAGAGCAGGCGTAGTCTCACGAGATTACGATGTAACCTGTGATTTACAGCGAGACTACGCCTGCTCCGCTGTAAATCAACCACAAATGCTACAGAAGTGGTCCCGGCTGGAGGTAATGTATATTCATTGTAAGGACACTGCAGTAACGTTAGTGTTTGTGTATGTGCTGTGTAAATGAATGGAGAGAAGTGTATGAGGCTGATTGGTCACTGATTGGTCAGCGTCATACACTTCTCTCCACAATGCCCACTTGGTCAAAAAGTAAAACACGCCCAGCTGTCCATTAAGAAACTCATTAGCATAAAGCTAAAATAGATCATAACTCCGTCAAAAATGATCGTTTTTCTAAATAAAAACCACTGCTGTCACCTACATTACAGCGCCGATCACATCATGTACAATATAGGCCACTTATAATGTGGTGACAGAGCCTCTTTAAGCAGCTAGTTCGGGCTCACTAACGTTTTTCAATGCTTGCCACCATGATCACTTACCACCCATTAACCTGACTGTTGACAAATATTGTCTGTTTGGTATTCATGGAGCTGGCATGTGTTGCCATATATATTTATTTTTTTTACTGTATAGCTAAAACGCTTAAACAATGGAGGCATAAAGTAAAAGAAAAGAACAAAAAGTGTGTACCACACAGTATACATTCTTCCTATTGGCGACATATGCTGCTGTATTCCTATACAGTGGCCTGCACCGAGCCTTCCATCTGAGGTAAATGACGATAGATGCTCAACATATACCTCTGATGGAAGACAAAAAAGACATGTGAACAGAGCCTAATCCGGTTTTCATGTTTTGGACCCATTTATTACGGGAATGTTGTGTAATCTGTGGTTTCCCTCCTCACTGTATTGTACGTGCAAAAAAAACACAACACATCAGTAGTAAATGTGCATGTTGTCCTGGCACTGTGTACATGACTTTGTAGCTAAACTTCCTTTTTTCTTCTTAATAAATCCAAGGTTGCAATCAAGATAATTGATAAAACCAAGCTGGATGATGAAAACCTAAAGAAAATTTTCCGTGAAGTTCAGATCATGAAGATGCTTTGCCACCCCCATATTATTCGGCTGTATCAGGTATGTCATTGAAAGATCTGTATGTACCCGAATATCGAAAATGAAAAACAAATTCTGATTTATTTCCAGGCCGATTTCTTACAGAACTTTCATGGGAATGGGGCCTGTAGAAGGCCATGCACATGCGGCAGAAACCATTCAGACCAATGGAACAGATTTTTCATATTCTGCGTGTGACTGTACCCTTGTAGTCTGTTCAGTCATTACCGTCTTGTGTTCATCTTATTTTTGGGTAATTCTAGATAAAAGTAACTAATAGGCATTTCAGTGTTCAAAGTGTGAACCCCCAGCTTTCCAATGTCACTGATCTGATCCTAAAAGCCATATAACTCTTAAAGCATATGAATAGTGGATCCCCCTTTTTTAAGTGGAGAGGGGGGGGGGGGATTGACAAGCGCTACATTAATTTTCTAATCCTCCGAAATTTTGACGATATTAAAAAATAGAATACTGCTGTAGTGTTTAATTGTTCAATAACGACTTGTGAGAATAATATACTAAAAAAAACAACTTTTTTTTCCCCCAAAAGTCTCAGGTTTTGTATTTTTCTGTCCGCTGTTAGGCTGGGTTCAACACAGAGTTATTTGCAGGCGGAATTTCTGCCTCAAAATTCAGTTTGGAAGTTTGAGGCAGATTTCCCTCTCCCTGCACGACCGATTGAGCGCCGCGGGCATAAAACGCTGCGAAATACGCTTTCTCTGCCTCCCATTGATGTCAATGGGAGGTCAGAGGCGTAAACGCCCGAAGATAGGGCATGTTGCTTCTTTCTCCCGCGGGACGGTTTTACCGCTCGCAGGAAACAGACTCCTCCGCCTCCCATTGAAATCAATGGGAGGCATTTTTGGGCCGTTTTTGACGAGTTTTGCGGCGCTGTTTCCGCATAAAAAAAACCTGTGTGAACATAGCCTTAGGCTGCCCATAAACACTATGGCTATTATCGCCAGACCCGACCTGGGAGCTGAATGCAGGGATGGATTTTTCCTGTCATTCACTGCCCTCAGAAACAAGCCGCAGACTGGCAGCCGCTCATCTCTTCTCACTTTAGTGAGCGTGTTTTTTTGGGAGAATTGGGACTGCTGCTTTGTACTTGCACAGTGTTTTTCAGTAGACTGCACAGATTTATGTGGACTCACTGTTTATAGACAGGCTCCATATCAGACATCGCTAAATAAATAGTGTGAATACCAGACCTACTCAGCAGGTTTATCGCGCTTTTGCTGGTCACCTGGTAAATGTTATCACTGGCCAGTTTCTTGATTTTGATAGCCATGTACAGAATAACTGCTTTACAGAAGAAAGTTTGAGATATCCAGTTTACCGTCTCGCCCACCATTTTCTGTGGGACAACTTACATTTTGTAAAGGGGGTTTCTAGCTACTTTTTTTTAAATGTTTTCTTTTTTTTTCTGGGGGCTTTTTAGGGACTAAAATATCAAATCTGCACAAATTTACCTTTCAATCCCCCCGCCGCTCCAGCGCTAACGGTCCCATTGTCTTCACCCGGCCCCTCTTTACTTCGCTACAGCGTTTGCATGCCCTACTGACTTGTGATCGCTGCAGCCAATCACTAGCCACGGTCGTATGTACGGCACAAGACCCACTTGTCAGTTTGGCGTGTTACGGCTGCAGTGATGTGAACAGAAATTGGTTGGGGATGATCGGCGCTGGAGTAGCAGAAAATGTAGACGTTTATTTTGGCCCATAGGCCCATGTTGCTGCCCAAATCAATACATTGACATAAACTGCCGTGCATCACATCGTGCCTTCAAGACTGTCTGCCATTGTATCTTTTCATGAGACAGAGTTCTTCACGTGCGCTGTTCAGTCCTGGGTAGCGCTCATTCTCATCGAGCGCCTCAATTTACTGCAGATTTAAAAGGCACAGAAAGAGCTACAGCGATGTGGTTAGTTGAATAAAGAGCGCATGATATCTCTTTAATGGGGTCTTATGTGATAAACTCATAAACTGTCTATTTTGCCTTCATTCACAGGGGCTAAAACATTTATAAATAAATCTATTTGCTTCTACATCATGAACGTGTAAATGTTCTCCTCTAGTCTATCCCAGATACTCTAATATACAAGTAACATTTTTGTTTTAAAATTGAAAGAAAAAAAAAATCCCACACATTTATAGTAGACAGCAAAAAAGTGTCTGGACGTAACCATGACAACCAGAATGATCATATTCTTGGCCTCACTTTGAGAAGCGGAAAATGGTACAAAGAAGGGGAATTATTTTTTTTTTATTAGAAAGTGCCGCCTATTTTTTGTTTCATCACTAAACAGCGCGATTTACCAAAAGATATAAACTGATTTACATTTCTCTTCCTCCTTTTCATCCTGGAAATAACAGGAAAGTGAGGAAATAGCAGGGAGAGCGAGAAAGGGAGTTTTCTGTAAAGAACAGATCATTTGGAAGGCCTGTTACTGACAACAGGTGCAATAGAAAGGGCTACGCGTTTCTATCTTGCTCTATTACATTTTGTGAACGTAGGAAAGACAACACCCATCTGTATTAATTAAGCAGAATGATGTACCCTTTAAAGGTTGAAGGGGGTCTTTTGGCTTTAGCAAGTAAATGTTATTCTGTATGTGATGAAATGTCATGCACTTTTCATATATACTTCAAATATACTATCTGTATTCATTTCTCATCAAGATCTCTGCTTGCTGTCATTCAGTAGGACCATTCATTGTTTACTCGGAGAAAACATTCTGTCCTGGTCATATGATGGACACACAGGTACACGGCTCTTGAGTTACAGCACAATTATCAGTGTCCTGTATTGTAACGAGCTGTGCACCTGTGTCTCCCTAACACGACAAGTACAGATTTTTATCCCCTGGAAGTCAATGACCGTTCCTATTGACAGCAAGCAGAGATCTTGAGAAATGTGAGGAACTGATATAGAAAGTGTACTAAAAAAAAATTTGTTTGGTTAAAGACTAAACATTGTACGTGAGCCGTCTTCAGGCTGGGATGGAGCGTCAATGATCGCTGAAGATGCAAGCTGAGTGCTTCTGCACCTTCGTTTCAGCAACGATAGGGGTCTCGGCACCAGGACCCCCACAGATCAAAACTTCTGATATGTCTCTGACATATTGAAAGTTACATCAGAACTCATCAGATATTTGCCTCATCAGATATTTGCCTGTTCTGACTGCTCAGGGTTTATTTTCAACATTACAAATCGCACAAACATCCGTGCTAGAACATTTTAGGCTCTTTAAAACATGTCTGACATAACCATTCTGGAGCATCTTTTCTTAGAACTCTGCGTTGTGCCATTCCTCTGTTATTCCTCCTGGAAATGCATGAATAAATTGACAGCTGAGCACCACCATTCTCCTTGTCAATAGGGTGTATTCCTACACTCTGATGCAGTCGGCTCTGATTGCACAGTGCTGGTTTGTCGTTTCACAATGGGAAAGGTAACTCCCAATTGTAAAAAATGTTCTAAACTCTGTAGATTTCTAAGAAATGATGAAATTAAATACTGAGGGTCAGATGAGCTAAAACTGGCGTTTAGGTAGAAGCACGTAGCAATAAGATGCAACACGATTTGTTAAGCCTCTTAATGAATTAGTCACATCTTGCGCTCTCCGTGCTCCTGACATCCAAATCAGTTTTTCGTTAGAACTTATGCCACTTTCTGGTGTAAATGTTAATAAATCTGTTGGGCTGCGGATGCCACGTCTTTTACAAAAAAACAAAAACTAACACGTCCTTTTGTATAAGAGGCGGGTGCGGCGTACAAATGTTGCATATTTTTTTTTCTTCCTGCTATTAAAATGGTGTCAGCACCTTGGTGAATGAGCACCTAGATGTTTTTTTTTTTTTTTAGTCCACTTCTGGGCAGATATTTGTATTTTTTAAGACCATTCTTCTCCTTTTTGAGTAGTAACAGGCTGATCTGCCTCCCCTGGTGAGCTGTCAATTTCTCCCTGAAGGGATAAACCAGATATCGGAGACTTTTGGAGGCAACTTGACCGTCAGATACGTTTGGTTATTCAGCAGGATGCGTTATTCAAAAACGACTCATGACGTTCACACACTTAAAGCAAAGTGTGCATTGGCTGCCTTATTTTTGGGATCTTTTTATCTTTGGTCAGTATATTCATTTTTAGAGCACTTACCATGTCAGAGGGCTAAATGTGGTCACCTCAAAACAGGCAGCACAAGACGAGCGGGTTAGTGAACGGTGCATTAGTGAAACCGGGTTCTCCAAAAACCTTCCGCAAAATACATGGAAATATTTTCTCCAGCTTTGGTAAGTTAAGCCATTAGACAGAGCCCAGAAAAAAGGCCATTAATATGGAACAAGTTTGATACTCCAAGATTGAGTGTCCCCTTTGTGGGCATGCTGCATTCACCAGTTGTGTGGGCTGCTCGAAGTGCTAAGGCCCGAGCATGTGGCTTCGGAGCAAATTGGCGCGGCCTTTAAAAAAAAATCTTAACGTCTGCGCTTTTTTTCAGGTAAACAGTAGTGTAACCTGCAAAAAAATGCCTGGACGTTAACAATTAAACAATCGAGTGAAAACACATGTCGACTCTGTGTCAGCCACCCGGCGGGTGTTCATTGTTTGATTTCTTAGCGGCCTCTATGTGTCCTTACCCTTTATGTCCAATTTGCAATGTTATGAATGTTGTAGTGCTGAAGGTGGTCGTCAGCGGCATTTATAGTCCAGACCTGCCCGTGTAGGGGAGAACATACCCGGTTTTTAATAATGCAAGTCTTTAGTCCGTGGATTCATGTGTATCTCCTATTTTTTTTACTGTTTGTTAATTTCATCTCTCTGCTATAGGTGATGGAAACGGAAAGGATTATCTATCTTGTGACCGAATATGCCAGTGGAGGGGAGATATTTGGTAAGTGGCACAATGATAGTTATCTGGCAACATTTTTTGTATGACGTGCCAATAAAAAAAATTAGTGATGTAGTACTCAGTGTGCCATGCAAACATGAGTCATACAAGAAAAACTGTTACCACGTATGTGACATAAAACAATTAATTAAACGTAATTTCGGTGTGAGCCTTGTCCCTGACTTTTTGATCATGAATACTAAC
Organism: Rhinoderma darwinii; assembly: GCF_050947455.1. Taxonomy (NCBI): domain Eukaryota; kingdom Metazoa; phylum Chordata; class Amphibia; order Anura; family Rhinodermatidae; genus Rhinoderma; species Rhinoderma darwinii. The sequence goes on along the minus strand of NC_134696.1, from coordinate 44,743,047 downwards.
TTGGGGGCGCAGCACACAGGAGAGTGAATACTGAACACCAGCTTGTGGGGTGCACATAGGAGAGACCGTGGCTACTGAACACCAGCTTGTGGGGTGCACATAGGAGAGACCGTGGCTACTGGACACCAGCTTGTGGGGTGCACAGGAGAGACCGTGGCTACTGGACACCAGCTTGTGGGGTGCACAGGAGAGACCGTGGCTACTGGACACCAGCTTGTGGGGTGCACATAGGAGAGACCGTGGCTACTGGACACCAGCTTGTGGGGTGCACATAGGAGAGACCGTGGCTACTGGACACCAGCTTGTGGGGTGCACATAGGAGAGACCGTGGCTACTGGACACCAGCTTGTGGGGTGCACAGGAGAGACCGTGGCTACTGGACACCAGCTTGTGGGGTGCACAGGAGAGACCGTGGCTACTGGACACCAGCTTGTGGGGTGCACATAGGAGAGACCGTGGCTACTGGACACCAGCTTGTGGGGTGCACATAGGAGAGACCGTGGCTACTGGACACCAGCCTGGGGGGGGGGGGGAGTTCACATAGGAGAGACCGTGGCTACTGGACACCAGCCTGGGGGGGGGGGGGAGTTCACATAGGAGAGACCGTGGCTACTGGACACCAGCCTGGGGGGGGGGGGAGTTCACATAGGAGAGACCGTGGCTACTGGACACCAGCCTGGGGGGGGGGGGGAGTTCACATAGGAGAGAGCTGCCAACTTTTGCTAACTTTTACAGAGCAGCTACTGATCAGCACCACCAAGCGCATAATGAAGCGCCACAAACTCTCCCTGTGTTCAGCACCACCAAGCACACAACTGCGCTGGACACCTGGAGAGGGAAGCGTGCCAGCAAACCATGCCCCACGTGCCAGCTTTGGCATCGTTGCCACAGGTTTCTGACCCCTAGTCTATAATGTGTATTGGCCAATCGATGTCTGCAACTAGTGAATTGGAGGAGCGCTGCCTAGTATCTATTGTGCTGAATTCTGTTGCTTCAGGGGTTATTGTTCACACCCAAATCTAAGGTGCATAGCTCAAGTCTTCTGATGCCTGCAGCATGTGTGGGATCACGTATAACTATCTCCATGGTGGAAGAAGGGTTAATTAAGCTGCGTGACTGGTAATGAGATACGGGTCCGTCGTGCATGCAACAGCCTGACTCTGTAAACAGGATGTATCATACGTGTGGGAGTCATCACATCATTTAACCCATCACTTTCCAATGGAACTATGGGAAGTTAGTTGAAATCTTATTGGGGTTTGCAGTGGTGCGTGCTTTCTTCCCTCATCGCATTGTCGTCTTATATCTTTGTCGCACCTAATAACCGTAACAAATTTTAGCTATGGTATTAAGCTATCGCTGCTGAAGTGGATTAAAAAATCAAGGGGATTAAAAAGGAAACCTTGAACCACTAGCGGAATGTCCTAATTTCTCGAGGTGTTGGGGGATGCTATTGCCCCCCTTTACTTGGCTGAACATCCTGTTCTGAGCCCTTCTTGTTCGCACAGCTCCCGGCCTCCCTTGTACCCTCCTCCTGGCTGCAGAGAAATACTTTGGTTTTCCTGCATTCCTACAGCAGCCACCCCTATAAATAGGTCTCCTCTCTTCAATCAAATGGCCGAACATTCTTTCCCAAAGTGCAGGATGATTCTTCCTGTGCAGTTGGAGGAAATAGATTGCATTGGAGAAAGTCCTCTGTAAAGCAAACTACCGGCCCTGTCAATCTAATGTTTAGAGATCCGTGAATCCTCTGCTGTGAAGTCCATTTTACATGCGAGTAATTCTGATTGGTTGGATTTACAGAACGTAGCATAGTTTTATTCAGAACATCCGTGGGGCTTAAAATTATAAGACCCTGTTCACACAGAGTATTTTGCAGGCAGAAATAATTAACTCCAAATCCCTTCAGGCATTTTGAGGCAGGTTTTCACCTGCCTGCACTTGCTGCGGTTTTCACAGCGTTGTCCGCTCACGACTATTGAGCACTGCAGCCAAAAAAAAATGCAGTAAAATGCTTTTTTTTGTCTCCCATTGATTTCAATGGCAGGTCAGAGGCGGAACCGCAGCAAGAAAGATCATGACGCTTTTTTTCCCAGCGAGCGGCTAAAAGCCACCCAGGGAAAAAATGCCTCCATCTTCCATTGAAATCAATGGGAGATGGTTTCGGCCATTTTATTGGTGCCGATTCCATCAGCGCCAAAAAACTCAGTGTGAACTGGGCCTAAGTGACGTTTTTCAGGGTCAAAATTCTTTAACGCATTGGTCATAGACCCCACCTATGGCATTTCCCACGTCACTTAAAGGGGTTTTCGACAGGATGATAAATATCTGATCAATGGGGGCCTGACTGTTGGAACCCCCACCAAACACAATAATGGGCTTACTTTGTCGTTCCTGGGAGCCCCATAAGAATGGAGATGTACTGAGCATGCTCAACCACCGCTCCGTTAGTTTCTATGGGGCTGCCGAGCGCCATCTTGTGCAGCCCCATAGAAATGAATGGAGCGGTGGTTGAGCATGCTCAGTACATCTCCATTCTTATGGGGCTCCCAGGAACGGCAAGGTATGCCCGTCCTCGTGATCGGTGGTGGTCCCAGCGGTCAGGCCGACACTGATCAGATATATATATTTATTTTTAAAATAATTAATTTTTATTGAACATTTTCCAAGAATACAGTAACACAGATGAAAGGGATCACCCTCGCCCACCTCAATCCCCCTCCCAATCTACCCGACCAAACATTGGGAAAGAAAAAGTGGTAATGTCATACACTTGTTTCGCCATGCTGTGACACATAGAGATACAAATCTAGCAAGATCCCAGAAATACATGTTAAAGTTATATCAGAATATATCGTAGCATGCAGAAACAGAGGCAAAGCATGAACAGATCTAATATCATATAGAAGTACAGATATCAAGTATTACCCCTCCCTTCCTGGCACCAGTTACACAGACCTCGGGAATCCATTAAGCAAAAGGTGTAAGTATCTGATTCCCCCTCAACCTGTCTCGTCCTCGTGTGGCACTAGCCATTCCGTCAGTATCTAACCATGGAGCCCATAATTTGTCAAAACGAGTAAGAGCCCCCCCCCCCCATTCACCGATCAGATATGTATCACGCATCCTGTGGATAGGTGATAAATATTGATTATGGGAAAACCCCTTTGAATACCGTGTCCGGTGGATACATTCAATTTTCTGCAAACACGATTGACAGCCTCAGTCGAACTTCTTCCCATTAGAACAATGAGGGAAATTAACAACGTTTCTATGCCATTTTTCTGGTGTAGAAAAGTCTCAAACGGCCCGAAAGCTCCTGTCAGATGTAGATTTCACTCAATGGCGCACGGACAACCGAAGACAAACCAAAAATTGCTAACAAGCGTTCACCTCTTGATACATTTGTCACCTCTTACTTTAGCTTGTTTCTAGACTGGCATATGAAAATCAGTCTTAATAAATTTCCTCCCATAGTCTCTGTTCTCATAAAACCCTTGTGCCTTTAACTCTGGAAACTCCCTTTGCGGTTTTCCACCTATTAACGTTTATGGCAAATCTGTTCGATAGGCCGTTGATATTCACTTGGCCATTTCCTTATCTCCCATAGGCTGCAGTGCAGCGTTACCATGCAATGCTCTGGCGGCTGCAGGGGACTGTGCACACCTGGATCGGTGGAGGTCCCAGCAGAAGACAGACCCTCACTGATCAGACATTTCAATTTAATATGCCATAAATGTTAATCCTGGGAGAGGGACAGATGGGGAGAAAGAGGCATCAAAACACACAGAAGGGGAGGGGGAGTGTAGTGAAATGAGCAGCATTATTGACCGTGAAGTTGGGCTCTTAGAATTGATTATAGCAGTTCTCCTGTTGGTGGATCCGCCACTAATGTGAATACCGGCTATTCTCTGTGTGTGTAAATCATCTCTATTTGACAAGTCATGGGTCGTGGACAGCCATCACAATCTGTTATTACCACTCTACGTCTTAAGTTGGGTTGGTTGACATATTTGGGATGTCCCAGACATCAGGCCCATCCCGTTATGTCACCTGAAACAATGTATCCGTGCCTCTGTTTTCTCCTTTTCCTCCCATACTAATGCTTCCTTTTATTACTGTGGAGTGGAAATCGACTTCTGGATACATTTTGTTGTTTATTGGAGCATAAGAATGAAGCAAGTCTCTTATATAATATAAAATTTTCCCTTCGCAAGTAATCCAACCATTAGAAAAAACTTCTGAAATTAGAGTGAAGGATCTTGCTTGTCCCTGCTCTGTCTCTACATGGTCTCATTGAGCAGGATAGTGCTTGCTGGGACATATAGTGCACCTGGTCAGGTGGTCCGTTTGACTTTCACTGGGAGCAAGAATGGCGACTAAATGTGCATGATTATCACACTGGCCGCATTAGCAGGGCACGACTGCACCTAATATATCGCATTGTTGCAAGAAATCATGTGTGCGCGCAATTTTCTATAATGGTAATTTGCATGTTCTTTTTAGGCAATGTTTACATCACACTAAACATATTGTGAACAGGGCCTTACCCCCACAAAATTTGCATATGACATTATGTGATATAGCAAAGCAATTTTTTTTTATCTTCATGAAAGGCGCCTCCCGTGAGTCACAGAAAGTCGCTGGTAAAATTATATTCAGTTTTATGCAAATGATTTCCTTCCATTGTGTATAGCATAACATCGCAATGTACAAATCACACATAATTTTCCTGTACATTCATTTGATTCAACTTTCTAACGTTTTCCTTTTGTATCCAGACAATGTAGCGCACTCCTTTGGCCTCTAGATGTCAGTGTTGAGTGTAGACCACTCATATTTATTAGGTTTCAGCCCTTTGATGCCCCTTGAGATTTCCAGCTCTTTATATTTTCCAGTTTTGTAAAAAAAAAAACAAAAACAAAAAATGATTTCTGCTTGCTTTCAGTGAAGGAGTCCCTATTCATTATTATAGTAGGAAGCACCAGTTTTTGCCTCATATTTGTATAGTCTTATTGTTTTTTTCATGGCATTTTAATTACATGTAAGTCTAACGCCTCGTGCACACAACCGTGCGCGCCGGCCGAGTCCCGTCACTGATCCGAGGAAAGATAGAACATGTTCTATCTTTCCTCGGATCGGATATTCGGATCATTTTTCACGGACCCGATTCACCCGCTAAAGTGAATGGGTACGTGAAGACCATCCGGTGCCACTTGGATGCTGTCAAAGACGGCTCGAATGGCACAACGGTCGTGAGCATGAGGCATAAGGGTTGCCTGTCTTTGAACAAGTCTGTGCGTAGACGCTTGCAGTAAGGACTTTGACCAATCCAATTCTCTATTGCTCATGTTCTGTTGGAAACAAACTTAGGCCTCATTTACACGAACGTGATATACGTCCGTGCGACGCGCGTGCTTTTCACGCGGGTCGCACGGACCTATACAAGTCTATGGGGGCATGCAGACAGTCCGTGAGTTTTGCTCAGCGTGAGTGCGCTGAAGAAAACTCACGACATGTTCTAAATTTCTGCGTTTTTCGCGCATCACGCACCCATTGAAGTCAATGGGTGCGTGAAAACCACGCAGGTCGCACGGAAGCACTTCCATGCGAACTGCGTGATTCGCGCAAGAGCTGTCAAACTCTGAATGTAAACGGAAAAGCACCACGTGCTTTTCTGTTTACTAACATCCAAACGGAGTGTCTTAGAGATGAGCGAACCATCCGAACCGAACTTCACCGGGTTCGGCCGAACACGGCAAAAAATGTTCCGGTACGCGACGTCAGGAGACAGTCACTGTCCAGGGTGCTGAAAGAGTTCAACTGGTTCAGCACCCTGGACACTGACTTCCGATCACAATATACATGAACGTGTAAAAAAAAAAAGCAGTTCTGACTTACCGATAACTCCCGGCTTCTTCCTCCAGTCTGACCTCCCGGGATGACGATTCAGTCCAAGTGACAGCTGCAGCCAATCACAGGCCAAGCACAGGCTGCAGTCAATCACAGGCTGCAGCTGTCACATGGACTGCCGCGTCATCCAGGGAGGTGGGGCCGGATGACAAGAGAGGGACGCGTCACCAAGGCAACAGCCGGGAGACTGGACTGGAGGAAGCAGGAAGTTCTTGGTAAGTATGAACGTCTTTTTTTTATTCACAGGTTGCTGTATATTGTGATCGGAATTCACTGTCGAGGGTGCTGAAAGAGTTACTGCCGATCAGTTAACTCTTTCAGCACCCTGGACAGTGACTGACGTCGACAAGCCTCATCTCTATGATGGTGGCTGCGCGAAAATCACACAGCCGCGCATCATACACTGATGACACACGGAGCTGTCAAGTGCCTTTTGCGCACGCAAAACGCTGCATTTTTTTGCGTGGGCAAAACTCACACGCTCGTGTAAATGAGGCCTTATGTAGAGGAATAATATAATAATGGTTTATGCAAAAAAATAAAAATGAGTCTGTTTTCATGGAAGATGATTATTCAGCGGTGTCTCACCACAGACCGTTATTAGTTTGATTGTTGCCCCCAGAGCAGATTTTTCCAGGGAAAGGTGCAGTTTGCAGCTCAATTGTACTATTACATGCGGCCATTCATATGCATTGCTGTCCGTCTTATACATAGATGGACGGGGTCCACCAGAGCAAGAGCCGCTGCTGGCTACCAGCTCAGAGGATTACTCATCTATGATGTCCAAGGACGTATGGAGAGGGGTTGTTAATATTGGGGGAAACCCCTATCAAAACACAAGACCTGACCGTTTCTCTTTCAGTAAGGGGGTCTTGAATATTCTCTTAAAACTGTAAAATATTGGGGTTCTTTTGACTTCTCCTGCAGTTCTTCTGAAGAGATGGTGATGCTGCATCAGGGTTTTCTTTTACAGCAGCAGTAAATGACGCTGTTTTACCCCTTTGAGGTTCTTCTAGATCCCTCTGATACCTGCTCCTGGATCATGAAGCTAAAAGGGATTGAAATGTTTCTCTTCCATAAGACAATAGCCATTGTTGTTTTTTTTGCCCGTCCCTTATCTGACTAGTCCTTTCTCCTACTCCAGATCACCTTGTGGCTCACGGACGTATGGCAGAAAAAGAAGCACGCAAGAAGTTTAAGCAGATTATCGCCGCTGTCCACTTTTGTCATTGTAGAAATATTGTGCACCGAGATCTGAAGGCTGAGAATTTGTTGCTTGATGCAAACCTCAATATAAAGATTGCAGGTGAGTAGACCAAACCAGCAACAAAAAAGGAATTCTCTACATGATTGTTTTTAGAACTGACAAAGTTTGAGGTATAGGACAGGGGTCAGCAACCTTTGACACTTCAGCTGCTGTAAAACTACAAATCCCAGCATGCCCTGACAGCCTCTGGCTGAAATAATAAAGCCTTTGGCTGTCAGTGCACGATGGGAGTTGTAGTTTCACAACAGCTGGAGTGCTAAAGGTTTCTGACCCCTGTTCTAGACTGAATGCAATCCTCTGGTTTCACTGTCCAAACTCCGTCTCTCTGGACCTCACCAAGCTGGAACGTCTTTTGATTGAGCCTGTATAGATCCGTCTTTAGTTTGCTTAGCTCCTTCGTTGTCAATATAACTTAGCCTTGATTAAAAGCAAATAAAAAGTAATAAAAAAAACAAAACAAAAAAAAAAACAGATGTGTAGACGACAACTATTCATATGACCCAATGGTAATAAAAGAGGGGTCCCATAGAGAAGGGAGCATTGCTGCAGGAAACGCTACAGATGGGGGACGCTTCAGATTAGGGTTGTCCAAACTGCATAGAAACAATCTATGAAAAATCAAAGAAATCGTTCGCAGAAGTAGTTTTTCTTCCTGGTTAAAATAGAGCAGCATGCCGTGCTGTTTCGTCCGGCAAAATAACGGAACCCAGTAAAGTAAATGGGTTCCACGGGGCGCCGTTGGTTTCCGTCATGCAACGGATCCGGCACTTCTGTTTTTCTTGTTCTGCTCCTATGACAGAGCAGAAGAACAGAATCAGAACGCAGATGTACACACAGCCTTATAATACTGTTTTCTGGGACCATCCAATAATCCAGAATACTAGGGTGGGATTTCTAAATTAGGGATTGTTCTCCACAGGATTGAAAATGTTTAGTTTTGGAGGTAAAGCAGCCGAATGGTTCTAGTTATGGAGCGTCTGAAATGTAGATTTGCTATATTACACTGCGCAGTCTTTTCTTATTTGTCCTTTACTGGACAAACTTGCAGAGAAGTTCCGCAGAGGATTTTTAGTACTTTTCCTCTATTCTGGCTACAGCCCAAAGTAGGGACTACAAATGTTATAATTTGACTGACTAGAGTATAAATGTAGTGTAACCGCTCCCTGCAGTATAACTGGATGAGTATATGTAACCTATAACAGTAGTCTTATATAAGAAGAGCAGAAAACTGTGGGTCGTATGCTGTCCGAACACTTCTGGCTGTCCTCTGGACTCCAAGGTTCTTTAGGATTGATATTGGTCTGTATGTTGCCCAGTACAGACAGTCATGTGCCGAGGGTCATATCCTTCAGGAAGGGGCAGTAGCTTTAGAGGGAAACCGGAGTGGCAGCCTTTAACCTTTTTGCTTCATAGTTCAGTTTTTTTATTATTCTATGCGGTTATTACTAGAACTCGGGGTGGGTATATGTTCCACCGCACAGCACATGATAGCCGGGCACATCAGTACATTTATTATGTGTTCAGACATATTGTGAGGCGTGCCACAGACATGTGGGTAATAGAAATATGTCCGAGGAGTGTGATGTATGGCGCTGGTATTAACGTACGCAATATATTTAGGGGGTTCCATCCTTTGAGTGCCTGTTATAAAGGTCTGCGTGATGTTGTTTAGAGGGTGATGTATATAGACTTTGATGCACTTGCGTGTCTATTATACAGAAGAGATTGTGGTTCTCGGCCGGCCTATACAGTGTGGTGTTCTTACAGCGCTGACAATCCATGGCATAGACAGATCTTTTGTATGCTGGAGTTTATTGCGAGGTATAAGGGAAGTGACTGTTCTTGGGAATCCTGCGGCTGGGAGCTGCTCTGGATCCTCCCATCTGGTGTTTGCTTTGGCAGAGCGCAGCTCGGTCATCTGATGAGTAGGATGGAAATGCTGATTTACTGTCAGGACGGCTTCGTGTAGCTTGCTTGTTTTTGTGGCAAACACTTTTTCCGTTTTTTTTTGGTCTCGAATGATTCTTCACTTCGCAGTTACTCATAGTTCTTTGTCACAAGCTTCCTATGACTGGTGGTCTTATATCCTAAGCCCAGTTGCACACGACTGAGTGCCACTAGTGACGTTTTTTACAGCATCCGAGTGGCACCCGTTAGTTTTCACGGACTAATTCACCGACCCAACTCACCGATCCATGGAAAGATTGGACATGTCCTATCTTTCCATGTGACTCGGGTGGCACACAGTCATGTACATGAGGCCTAAAAGTTTTGTGACTGCTGTTCCGCATAGTTCTGTTTTTTTTTGGAAAATATTCATTTTAATGGCTGATCTATTTATAGACTGTATAATGTGTTTCTTTTTAGACAGTTCACTGCTGAATGATGTGACATTTTAAGAAACTTTGCGGGTTAATCTCATTGCAAACCTTGATGACAGTTAAAGAGGACCTGTCACTAGCTCCTCTAAAGTGAGTTATTAGACTCACGTGATTGCCGCCGTGTCTGTGAGTCCAGTGGTGGTGGTTGCTTACTTCTGTCCCCCCCCCCCCGTTAATGATATTGCCCCCTCTTTATTTATTAAACAAAATGTAAATAAACTGCTGGCTATCCAAGTGGGTTTGGCCACCAGCGTTTCTCAGTGGGCGGAGCTAGCAGACAGCCTCTGACTGACCTATCAGCGTGAGGCTGTTTGCTTCAGACATTTCTAGGCTAGCGTTATCGTGTGAGTCTCCCGTGATGATGCTGGCCGGGGAGTGTCTGAGGTGTCTGGAGGAAACCGCTTCACCGCTGATAGGTCCGTGTCAGAGGCTGTCAACTAGCTCACGTGAGTCTAATAACTCACTTTATAGGAGCTAGTGACAGGTCCTCTTTAAGTGCCTTTTACACAGACCAATGATCCGAGGAACGGAACGCTCTTTCCCATCATTGGCCCGCGTGAAATGGCACAGTGAGCAGCCGACAAATGATCAGTAAAAATCATCGTTGTCAGCAGCACCCCCGCCCCCCATGTAACAGGGATGTGCTGCCGACAATGATGCAGACTGGGAATTAAAGATCTTGTTCGTCCCCATACAGTCAGTGATTGCTCCATGTAAATTAACGCTAAAAGAGTGGCAATCGGCTTGCTTTATGGTTTACTTATTGAGTCCGTCGGTGTAGAAGGACCCTAGTACATAGACTGTTAAGCAGCAGTGAGTTCATTCATGGGTAAAGTGCCACTAAAGCAGTCATATTATAAACATTTTATATATTTTTTTTAAACAAAGTACGTATTGGTTTTTAAAAAATGTGCAAAGAAAAAGAACACTCCCCCCCC